>NC_082672.1:25493500-26137500 GCF_025265405.1 Mesoplodon densirostris | reverse complement strand
CTTCCTCTTTGATTAGAGCTGAGTTCCCAGGGCTGGAAGGAAGTGGAAGAAGAGCTTTAACAGCAGAAAGGCTGCAGGTCAGGGAGGACCCCTGCACTGGCAAAACTATAAGAAAAAGCATTCCTGCATGGTATTCCTTGGCTGCAGTCAGGCCAGATAGCCTGGGGAAAACATCCCAATCCCTAGGTATGTCACAGAGTAGCAGAAGGATCTCCACACACCAATTCATGGTGTAGAAGTAACAGAGTGATCAACCACCCTGGCAGAATGGAGGCTCAGAACACTGTTTAGGTAAGTTAGAAGAAAATAAAGAAAATTGAAATGTGATACATGAACTTTGTGGACTGAGATTTACACCAGCTTTTGCAGTGAATAATCTAAAATCACGGTATGTCTAGTTTTGCAGGGCAATTGGAATTGGGGGGTGGCAGGCAGAGACAGCTCACCCTACAAATGCAAATTTATTTCCAAGGAAATGCCGACAGAGTTGGCACTTGACGAGCCCTCCCAGGTCCAATGCCTTTGGCCCTTGGCAGCATCAGAAAGGTTTCTGCCTCTTTGGGAATAAGGCTGCCTCATCAGATCATCTTCCACTGAGGTCCCAACTTCTCTCCCCTGAGATGTGTGAGCTAGTTTGATAGAGTAGAGTTTGGTTCCTCCCATCTGGAGGCCCCAGATGCTGTAAGTAAACCAAATGTGTCCTCCACCTGATTCCCTAGCCTCCTTCTAGTCGCTTCCAGGTAAACTTAGGCATCTCACCTCCCTTCTGCCAGTGGCTGCATTAGTCCCACTTCATGTTTGAGCTAACTGGCAAAAGACATCGCCCACTCCGTGTGGATTGCAGCCAAATTCAGTCTTAGAACTGTAAATTATTTCTTTATATAATCTCCATAAGGAACATAACAGGACAAAAGCTTGCTGAGTGACTCAATCTCTATGAAAAACACACCTCCCCGTACCTCCGACTGATACACCTGCACCAGCTCAGCTACCCTGGACAGTCTCAAATTGTAATGGAAACAAGAACCATTTGACTGATTGTTGAACTTGCAGGTGTCCAGGCCTTACCATAGAAATTCTCACAGTAAGAATGTTGCAGGCCTCAGGGATCTGCATTTTGACAAGATTTCAACAGGATTCTGATAGAGAGCCTATGGATCACTCTTCAAAAATTATTCTATGTTTAGTCTTATTCTAAGAATCTAGTTCTAAGAATCTGATGTATAATCTGACCTAAAATTAAAAGGCTGTAAGTTTGGTCCCTCAAAGGAATAGTGTAGGTAGAGGCCCAGAAGTGGGTAGCAGTTGTTCAAGCATTTAACCCCCCAGGTAGATTCACTTTAAAGCAGAGATCTGTGACCTGGGGTGTGCAAAGAATTAGGGGATTCTTAAACAAGGGAAAAAGTATAGCCTTATTTTTACTGACTTCTAACTGAAATTTAACATGTCTTTCAAGTTGTAATGTAGGCAACAAACCACAGTGATGATGGCAGGCCTAGTGACTGGTTACCCATGAAGTCACAGATATTTCCCTATTGCAGATCCCTCAAAATTCCCATATTTGGGAAGCACTAGAGTTGCTATCAGAACCACTGCTAGATCTTGTCATTTAATGTGTTAATGGGGAAGAATACCTATATATTACTGTTTCAAAAATTGAGTATTTTGATAGCTACATTGGTTTCCTTTGTCATAAAATGTATTTCAGTCTATGCATTTAAAGTTATTTCAAATCTTTAACATTACTCTCAAAAGGGATTCATAGACCTCCCCAAACTGCAAAGGAATCTGTGGCACAATAGTCAGTGAAAGAAATTCTGTCCTAGGATTATCATAACGAAGGATGGCTGTAAATCTAGGGTAAACTCATCAAGTTATGTTTGGGACAGGTGTATTTTCTCTCATGTCACCTTATATTCTATTGTGATCACCTGGGAATCAGGAGCCCTAACTCCCAGTCTTAGATCAACACAGTGTGTTTGTAAGCAAATTACCTCTCCGAGTCTCATTCCCTCATCTCCTACGTGACATGACCCGTGAAGTGATTACCAACATCTGGTAAAATATAAACAACTCAGTTTCCCTGACCAGAATTCTGAAAGGCATCTCCTGTAAATTCTCACAAAGGCTGCTGCTTTGGGGATATTCAAATGAGGAACAGTGTACTGATTTTTTCCTACTAAGTAGTATCTCCCTACTATAAAGTTTACATACAGTTCTGTGTGCATTCATGAATTTCATACATTTTTTTTAATTCCACTTGGTCTGGGTTTTTAAAGCACTGTAAGAAAAAATATTTAACATTTAACAACAGAAAAATTCAATGTTTTAATGTTGGGATTGGCCCTTTAAATTAAAAAAATACTAGTCTCATGTAATAAATTTTAAAATTGCCTTGAATTAGGAACATTTCAAAAATAAAAATAGACCTAACAATGTTTAAAGATGAAATGGGTAACACATAAATCAAAAGAATGAATTTTAAATTCTTATCCAGATTTGGCACCCTATAAATGAATATACCAACGCTTAGATGTCTGGAACCTATTTGACTGCTAATTACTAAGCTAATATTCATTCTAAAATATTCAATAACTAATATTGGCAATGACTTTACTAGGGAAACCTGGTAGATAAATGGTCAAAGTCATTTATTATCAGTCTCATACTATTAGTCAACAGACTATGCAAAAAATCTAGGAGAATTTTACCTACAACACCAATAATGGGCAGCCAGTGTTGACTATTTAATCATTTCTTCATTTTTTTGTTATTTTCATTTTTTAAATGGATTTATAGACCACTGAAGTAAGCATTTTCTTAAGAAAGGTGAGACTAAGAGGACAGAACTTTCCAGAGGAACAGGAGTCTCTTCTACTCCATGTTTAAGTTTGTCATAGAAAGAATATTTCCTGTCTGAATGGAGCATCAGATGGCAAGGAACCCAAACAAGCCCCCAAAACCACATCCTCACTATCTCAATACACAGACTGTGCTAGACAACGTACTTACAATATGTCTTCTCATTTCACCAAACACTGCAAGGTAAGTTTCTCAGATCACATTTTACAGGTGGAAAGTTAAGGCTCCAAAAAATAGAAGGGGGCATAAGTTGCTGAAGGTCACATGGCTAGCAACTGGCAGAACCAGAATCAAACCCAGATCAGTCTAACCACAAAGCCATGCTCTCTCCATCACGTGACACCTTGGGGTAAAAATGAAAATGAAATTAACAATCTGTATAAAACCCTGTCCAGTGCAGCATCTCCAACCTCAATCAGTTGAAATCACCCACAGACCTAAATTTCAAACCTTTTCTTAAAACCTGTACTCTCAAAATAGTTGTGTTACACTAGTCCTCACGACGAGAGCTCTGATAGCAACATGAGACTAGTATTTTTTTTAATTTAAAGGGCCAATCCCAAGTAATATATAAATCACATGTAAATAAAATATTTTCCCAAGAAACGTGATCTAGCTAACTCTATGATACAACTGAAACCATGCCCCATAGGGTTAAAAAGCCCATCCTGAAACTGACCATGGGAAATACAGAATAAATCCACCTGCTATAAAAATAAGCATCACAGGCCTTCCCTGGTGGCGCAGTGGTTGAGAGTCCGCCTGCCGATGCAGGGGACGCGGGTTCGTGCCCCGGTCTGAGAAGATCCCACATGCCATGGAGCGTCTGGGCCCGTGAGCCATGGCTGCTGAGCCTGCGCGTCTGGAGCCTGTGCTCCACAATGGGAGAGGCCACAACAGTGAGAGACCCGCATACCGCAAAAAAAAAAAAAAAAAACCAGCATCACAAAATTCAACTGATGGTTGTATTCAACCCAACAATCTAGCATTTGCTAAAGGAAAACTTGAGGGAGCTAATACTGAAGACAAACTAAAAGGTCATTTTAAATATCCACAACTTTTAGAATTTCTAATTTTATTCCTGCATTAGGTTATGCTACTGAGAAGCAATGTATTTAGACCAAATTATCTCAGCTTCCTTTAGAAATGCCTTCACTGAATTAAGATTTAATGTCATGCCCACAGCTTTTAAAAAGGGTTGATATGAGAAATCGCCAAATTTGTCTTCCATAAATCTATATTAATAGCAGGTGCCCATTACTCATTTGTTTTCTTATATAAGGAACCATGAGGCCCATTTTTCCAGAATTCAAAAAAAGAGTCTTTGATAACAATTATCTGATCGTGCATTAACTATTGACTTCTCCAAAAAAAATGGGTGCTTACTTGTTTTAGCTTTTACCTTAACTTCCAGAAAACTCAGAGCTTAATTCAGGCTCATGCAGAGAAGTGTGCTGAGGAGTAATGGAAGAACAACCCACCGGCCCCATGTTACTGCGTATCTTAACTCAGCTTATTTACTCTTTACAACGATTCAACAAAGTCCTTTCAATTCATGTCACTTTATTACAAGGAAAGTATACTGAGATAACTTTCCTAAGCCTGCCCAGCTAGAAAATAGTCAGAATTCAAGCCCAGGTCTGATTCAAAGTTCAGTTCTTCCATCCATGTGGAAAGAATTATTTCACTCTTATCCTCTGGAAGTACCCATTTCCCTGCCCTTTAGTTTTTTTTTGTTTTTTTGTTTTTTGTTTTTTTGGCTGTGTTGGGTCTTCGTTGCTGCACGTGGGCTTTCTCTAGTTGCAGCGAGCGGGGGCTACTCTTCATTGTGGTGCACAGGCTTCTCATTGCAATGGCTTCTCTTGTTGTAGAGCATAGGCTCCAGGCACATGGGCTCAGCAGTTGTGCCTCGTGGGCTCTAGAGCACAGGCTCAGTAGTTGTGGCGTATGGGCTCAGTTGCTCTGCAGCATGTGGGATCTTCCCGAACCAGGACTTGAACCCGTGTGCCCTGCATTGGCAGGTGGATTCTTAACCACTGCACCACCAGAGAAGCCCTGCCCTTTAGTTTTATATGGTTTTTATTTATGAACAACCTTAAAGCCTTTTTGTAAGCAAGTAATATATAAATCACATGTAAATAAAATATTTTCCCAAGAAACGTGATCTAGCTAACTCTATGATACAACTGAAACCATGCCCCATAGGGTTAAAAAGCCCATCCTGAAACTGTGCCCCATAGGCTTAACAGAAACTGGTGACTATGAGAAATACTTGAGCTTGTCTTACAGAACAGTGGGTAAGGGATAGCTTGTTAAAAACCCACCTGCTGCAGGACAGAAGGGAGTGGCATGATATATTTAAGGTGATGGAAGGGAAAAACCTACAACCAAGAATACTCTACCCAGCAAGGCTCTTGTTCAGATGAGATGGAGAAATTAAAAGTTTTACAGACAAGCAAAAGCTAAAAGAATTCAGCACCATCAAACCAGCTTTAAAACAAATGCTAAAGGAACTTCTCTAGGTGGAAGAGAAAAGACCACAACTAGAAACAAGAAAATTACAAAATGGGAAAGCTCACCCAAAAAGGCAAACATTCAGTAAAGGTAGGAAATCATCTGCACACAAACATGATATCTAAACCAGTAATCATGAGAGGAGGAGAGTACAAATGCAGGATATTTGAAATGCATTTGCATTGAGACCAGCATGAATCTAGAAAAATGGTACAGATGAATGTTTTGCAAAGCAGAAACAGAGACACAGATGTAGAGAACTTATGGATACCAAGGGGTGAAGGGGGGTGGGATGAACTGGGAGATTGGGATTGACATATATAAACTACTATGTATAAAATAGATAACTAATGAGCACCTACTGTATAGCACAGGGAACTCTACTCAATGTTGTGGTGACCTAAATGGAAAGGAAATCTAAAAAAGAGGGGATATATGTATACGTATAACTGATTCACTTTGCTGTACAGCAGAAACTAACACAACATTGTAAAGCAACTATACTCCAATAAAATTAATTTTAAAAAAAGAAATTAAGAGACCAGAAACTTAAAACAATCATGTATATATAGAGACTGCTATATCAAAACCTCATGGTAACTGCACACCAAAACTCTATAACAGAAAAAAAAAGAAAAAGGAATCCAAACACAACACTAAAGAAAGTCATCAAACCACAAGAGAACAAAAGAGAAAAGGAAGAAAAAAGACCTAAAAAAAACAAATCCAGGGCTTGCCTGGTGGTGCAGTGGTTAAGAATCCACCTGCCAACGGAGGGGACAGGGGTTCGAGCCCTGGTCCGGGAAGATCCCACATGCCACGGTGCAAGTAAGCCCGTGCGCCACAACTATTGAGCCTGCACTCTAGAGCCCGCGAGCCACAACTACTGAGCCAGGGTGGTGCAACTACTGATGCCCGCGAGCCTAGAGCCCCTGCTCCGCAACAAGAGAAGCCACCTCTCGCCACAACTAGAGAAAGCCCGGGCGCAGCAACGAAGACCCATAGCAGGCAAAAATAAAAAAAATAAAAATAAATAAAAAACAACGAATCCAAAACAATTAACAAAATGGCAATAAGAACATACATATTGATAATTACCTTAAATGTAAACAGATTAAATGTTCCAACCAAAAGAGATGGACTGGTTGTATGGATACAAAAACAAGACCCATATACTATGCCGTCTACAAGAGACTCACTTCAAATCTAGAGATACATACAGACTGAAAGTGAGGGTATGGAGAAAGGTATTCCACACAAATGGAAATCAAAAGAAAGCTGGAGTAGCAATATTGGTATCAGACAAAACAGACTTCAAAATAAAGACTGTTACAAGAGACAAAAAGGACACTACATAATGATCAAGGGATCAATCTGAGAAGAAGATACAACAACTGTAAATATATATATGCACCCAACATAGGAACACCTCAATATATAAGACAAATGTTAACAGACATAAAAGGAGAAATTGATGGTAGCACAATAGTGGGAACATTACATCTCACTTACATCAATGGACAGATCATCCAGACAGAAAATCAATAAGGAAACACAGGCCTTAAATGACACATTACACCAGATGGACTTAATATAGAGAGAGCATTCCATTCGAAAGCAGCAGAATACACATTCTTTTCAAGTGCACATGGAACATTCTCCAGGATAGATCACACGCTGGGCCACAAAGCAAGCCTCAGTACATTTAAGAAAACTGAAATTGTATCAAGCATCTTTTCCAACCACAATTCTATGAGATTAGAAATCAATTACAAGCAAGAAACTGCAAAAAAAACCCACAAACATGTGAAGGCTAAACAATATGCTACTAAACAATGAATGGATGGATCACTGAAGAATTCAAAGAGGAAATTAAAAAATACTTAGAGACAAATGAAAATGAAAACATGATGATCTAAAACCTATGGCATGCAGCAAAAGCAGTTGTAAGAGGGAAGTTTATAGCGAAACAATCTTACCTTAGGAAACAAGAAAAGTCTCAAACAACCTAACGTTACACATAAAGCAACTAGAGAAAGAAGAACAAACAAAACCTAAAGTTAGGAGAAGGAAGGAAATCATAAAGATCAGAGCAGAAATAAATGAAATACAGACAAAGAAGACAATAGAAAAGAACACTGAAACTAAAAGCTGGTTCTTTAAAAACATAAACAAAACTGATAAACCCTTAGGCAGACTCATCAAGAAAAAAAGGGAGAGGGCCCAAATCAATAAAAGTACAATGAAAAAGGAGAAGTTACAACTGACACCACAGAAATACAAAGGACCACAAGAGACTACTACAAGCAACTATATGCCAATAAAATGGACAACCAAGAAGAAATGGACAAATTCTTAGAAAGATACAATCTCCCAAAACTGAACCAGGAAGAAATAGAAAATATGAACAGACCAATCACAAGTACTGAGATTGAATCTGTGATTTAAAAACTCCCAACAAACAAAAGTCCAGGACTAGATGGTGTCACAGGAGAAGTCTATCAAACATTTAGAGAAGAGTTAACACCTATCCTTCTGAAACTATTTCAAAAAATTGAAAAGGAAGGAATGCTTCCTAATTTGTTCTATGAGACCACCATCACCCTGATACCAAAACCAGACAAAGATACCACCAAAAAAAGGAAATTAAAGGTCAACATCACCGATGAACATAGATCCAAAAATCCTCAACAAAATACTAGCAAACCGAATCCAACAATACATTAAAAGAACCATACACCATGATCAAATGGGATTTATCCCAGGGATGCAAGGATTTTTCAATATATGCAAATCAGTGTGACACACCACATTAACAAACTGAAGAATAAAAACCACATGATTGTCTCAATAGATGCAGAAAAAGCTTCTGATAAAATTCAACATTCATTTATAAAAACTCTCCAGAAAGTGGGCATAGAGGGAACATACCTCAACATAATAAGGGCCATATATGACAAACCCACACCTAACATCATACTCAACAGTGAAAAGCTGAAAGCACGGGCTTCCCTGGTGGCGCAGTGGTTGAGAGTCCGCCTGCCGATGCAGGGGACACGGGTTTGTGCCCCGGTCCGGGAAGATCCCACATGCCACGGAGCGGCTGGGCCTGCGAGCCATGGCTGCTGAGCCTGCACGTCCACAGCCTGTGCTCCGCAACGGGAGAGGCCACAACAGTGAGAGGCCTGCATACCAAAAAAAAAAAAAAGGCTGAAAGCATTTCCTCTAAGATCAGGAACAACACAAGGATGTCACCACTTTTATTTTCACCACTTTTATTCAACATAGTTTTGGAAGTCCTAAACACAGCAATCAGAGAAGAAAAAGAAATAAAGGGAATCCAAAGCGGAAAAGAAGAAGTAAAACTGTCACTGTTTGCAAATGACATGATACTATACATAGAAATCCTAAAGACAATACCAGAAAACTACTAGAGCTCATCAATGAATTCAGTAAAGTTGCAGGATACAAATTAGTACACAGAAATCTGTTGCATTTCTATACACTAACAACAAAAGTTCGGAAAGAGAAATTAAAGAAACAATTCCATTTACCATCACATCAAAAAGAATAAAATACTTAGGAGTAAACCTACCTAAGGAGGCAAAGGACCTGTAGTATTCCAAAAACTATGAGAAGCTGATGAAAGAAAATGAAGATGACACAAACAAATGGAAAGGTATTCCGTGTTCTTAGATTGGAAGAATCAATAGTGTCAAAATGACTATACTACCCAAGGCAAGCTACAGAGTCAATGCAATTCCTATCAAATTACCAATGACATTCTTCACAGAACTAGAACAAAAACACTTAAATTTGTATGAAAACACCAAAGACTCTGAATAGCCAACACAATCTTGAGAAAGAATATCAGAGCTGGAGAAATCAGGCTCTCTGACTTCAGTCTATACTATAAAGCTACAGTAATCAATTAGACAGTATGGTACTGGCACAGAAACAGAAATATAGATCAATGGAACAGGATAGAAAGCCCAAAAAATAAACCCACACACCTACAGTCAATTAATCTACAACAAGGAGGCAAGATAATACAATGGAGAAAAGACAGTCTCTTCAATAAGTGGTGCTGGAAAAACTGGACAGCTACATGTTAAAGAATGAAATTAGAACACTCCCTAACACCATACACAAAAATAAACTCAAAATGTATTAAAGACCTAAATGTAAGATCAGACAGTGTAAAATTCCTAGAGGAAAACATAGGCATAACACCTTTTGACATAAATTGCAGAAATATCTTTTTGAATCCACCTCTTAGAGTAATGAAAATAAAAACAAAAATAAACAAATGGTACCTAAGTAAACTTAGAATCTTTTGCACAGCAAAGGAAACCATAAACAAAGTGAAAAGACAACCCACAGAATGGGAAAAAATATTTGCAAACAATGCAACCGACAAGGGATTAATCTCCATAATATACAAACAGCTGATGCATCTCAGTATCAAAAAAAACCCAACCCAATCAAAAAATGGGCAGCAGATCTAAGTAGACATTTCTCCAAAAAAGACATATAGGTGGCCAAAAAAGCACATGAAAAGATGCTCAATATCACTAATTATTAGAGAAATGCAAATCAAGACTACAATGAGGCATCACCTCACACCAGTCAGAATGGTCACCATCAAAAAGTCTATAAATAATTAATGCTGGAGAGGGTGTAGAGAAAAGGGAACCCTCCTACACTGTTGGTGGGAATGTAAATTGATACAGCCACTATGGAGAACAGATGGAGGTTCCTTAAAAAAAAACTAAAAATATAGTTACCATATGATCCTGCAATCCCACTCTGCAGAAAACTCTAATTCAAAAAGATACATGAACCCCAATGTTCATTGCATTACTATTTACAGTAGCCCAGACATGGAAGCATCCTAAATGTTCATTGACAGAGGAATGGATAAAGAAGATGTGGTACATACATACAATGGAATATTACTCAGCCATTAAAAAGAATGAAATAATGCTATTTGCAGCAACATGGATGGAACTGGAGATTATCATACTAAGTGAAGTAAGTCAGAGAAAGAACAACAAATATATTATATCACTTACATGTGGAATCTGAAAAAAAATGATACAAATGAACTTATTTACAAAATAGAAACAGACTCACAGACTTCAAAAACAAACTTATGGTTACCAAAGGGGAAAGGTGGCAGAGAGGAATAAATTAGGAGTTCAGAATTAACATATACACACTACTATATATAAAACAGATAATCAACAAGGACCTACTGTATAGCACAGGGAACTCTATTCAATATTCTGTAATAACCTATATGGGAAAAGAATCTAAAAAAGAATGGATATATATATATAGATATATATATATATATATATATGTATAACTGAATCACTTTGCTGTACACCTGAAACCAACTAACTATACTCCAATATAAAATAAAAATTTTTCTAAAAAGGACCTACTGTATAGCAAATAATAAATAAATAAATCTTTTATAACAACAACAAAAAAGGCAGAGATCTCTAATACACAAATGGTCATTTCCTATAGGCAGATCTCATCCTGTCTTGGCCCAAATTTCAGTGTAGTTTATCTTTCTGGTCTTATCTTTCAAATCTGTTATGCGGAGCTGTGAGCAATAAAAATATGGTATAATTTACAGAAATTAATTTTGGGGATTTACAACTACAGAGAAAAACATATTTTTCTCCCATAATAATTTCTATCCCAAAGATATGGCCCTCACTGGACATATTTTTATAGGAAAATATATTAAACTCCATGCCATAAAAATATCAGGGCTGGTGGCATTCATCATCACAATTCACCTATCATAGGACAACACAGAATGAAGTCACAGATTGTCCCTATGGATAGACTTTGAAGTAGGCAAAGAACGCTAAATTAAAAGCTAGGGCTTGGGAGATTTTGTTTTTGACTTTGTCATTGACAAGCTTTATATCTTAGGCATGTTGCTTACTACTTCTGAGTCTCAGGTTTTGTATCTGTATAATTAAACAGATAGAAGAGGTTTTAAGAGAATGAGGGAAAATTATGTATAGAAGCCTCCTAGAAACATTTCTTAGTTCAAGCTAATCACCATCATTTTATTCTTCACGTCAGTGATTGGTTTAAGGGTATTCCTACAACGGACCTAAGAGATGTGAGGGGCTTCAGTGAAGCTAATAAACTTAACATGAATCAAAAATGCTGGAAATACCAAAATAGTCTAGGTGTCACTAACATGGCCCTGGTTCACCAACTGGCATGCAGCCTTTGGTAATAACAGTGACAACATAGACAGACAGATAGATAGATAGATAGATAGATAGATAATGAAAAGTATATAATATTAGTTATCTCATTTTTAAAGTCTTCCGTATATATGAAAAACCAACAAACTGTTAGCAATTTTTCTCTATGTGATAAGAGTATATATGTTATTTATTTGGATAATCTGTATTTATATAAATTTATACTTAAACATTAAAAAAAATCCTCCACTTGTAATCTGTCTTCACTGACCAAGCTCACTTTAATTATTTTTTTGTGTCCTTAACCACCTACTACAGATGACACCTCTGATGTATGGGGTTGTATAGTAATGGGGACTTCAGCTATTTTCCAGAAACTTGGAGTCAGCTCTTGTCCAGTTTGGGCCAGCTAAGACTGGTTGGAACCACTAGCCCTAAAACTGGGCCTGTGTAGGCATCCATTGAATGACCTTTTGATGTCAGAGGGCCAAATACCCCACCCTCAGATCATGCTAAACATCTCCATTTTTGAACATGCATCCCATTAAGAAGCATATAACACAGATACACTTGGGCAGAACAATGATTACCTCAGCCTTCCCTACCTATAATCACCTTTCCCCACACCAGAGTCTACCCTGCTTCTTTACTGCATAAACATATCAAGCCCCTCACCTTCGGGGCGGCAAATCTGAGTTTTCTCCAGTCACCTCACTTGGCTCCCTCGTGAATAAACCCTTTCTCTGCTGCAAATCTCAGTGTCTCGGTCTTTGCCTTACTGTGCATCTGGAAAACAAACCTGGTTTGTAACATAACTAGCATACATACCTGCAGATCCTCTTAATATGAGACACCCAAGTTTCTGCTCCATACTAGCCAGATACCATTCAGTGTCACAACCCACAGAATCTAAAGCAGGTGTGGCTCAATCCCACATGGGTCCATCAGCACCACTGGGAGGAGGGAAGGTCTATGAGGTCTCCAGTCTCTCTTTAGAACACATACTTCTCTAAAGAGTTGAGACCAACAACAACAAGAGTATTATGACCCAAGAGCTCTCAGGGTTAAATTTCTGTCAAATTTTCTAATTCTCCTTTAACAGTAGAAATAGCATTTCCTATCATCACAGTAGCTGACATTGAGCACTTACTAAGTATGAAGGATTTTATATTAATTCTTTCATATAATCCTCATGACAGCTGTGAGCTAGGCATTATCCCTATTTTACAGAAGGAGAACCTGAGGTTTAAAGACATTACCTAATTCGCCATTCATGTTTAAACAGTGGATGTAGGATTCAAACCAGTCTTCCCCAGAGCCTGTGCCTTTTACTACTGGCCTATAGGCCTATTCATAAACCTACAGAGTAGAATAACCTGAAAACGTATAAAGTTTATCAAACAACTGTATCCAAGTAGTATTTATGCATAAATTTTTAAAATTTATGTTAATCTAGAATAGGTAAAATTCAGTGGGATATAGTAATTGAATATTTAATTCTCATAATGGCACTAGATGGTCTTAAGACTTTCCAAATCAGCAACAAATTAAAGTTTTCTATTAAATAGTCTATTTTATGCATAGATCCAAAATCTAATAGTAATTAAAAAAAACTTGAGTTATCCCTATATACTGTATGTTTGTGTCCCACCAAAATTCTTGTGTTGAAACCTATTTCCATAGTGGGAAGCTGCTGCATAGCACAGGGAGATCAGCTTGGTGTTTTGTGACCACCTAGAGGGGTGGGATAGGGAGGGTGGGAGGGAGGCTCAAGAAGGAGGGGATATGGGGATATATGTACACATATAGGTGATTCACTTTGTTGTACAGCAGAAACTAACACAACATTGTAAAGCAATTATACTCCAATAAAGATGTTTTTAAAAAAAACAACTTATTCCCAATGTTATAGTGTTTGGAGGTGGGGTTTGGGGGAGGTAATTAGATTATGGGGTGGGGCTCTCATGAATGGGATTAGAAACCTTATAAAAGAGATGCCAGAACACTCCCTTACCCTTTCTACCATGTGAAGACACAACAAGAAAATGGAGGTCTACGAACGAAGAGTGAATTGGCCAGTGCCTTGATCTTGGACTTCTTAGTCTCCAGACAGTGAGAAAAAGTTTCTGTTGCTTATGAGCCATCCAGCCCATGGTATTTTGTTATAGCTGCCTGAACAGACACTTATCTTCTAGAGTTGCACTTATATTGCTTTTGATCCAGTTATGGTGGTAATCTATAATTGCTCTCTTATCAGTAAACTCCCCTTCCTTGCCAATTCTTTTCTAGACAACTCCCTCACCTTAAACAAAAGTTTTTCCTTGATAATTCCACATTTCTTTTTTTTAAAAATATATTTATTTATTTTTGGCTGCGTTGGGCCTTCGTTGCTGCACACGGGCTTTCTCTGCTTGCGGCAAGTGGGGGCTACTCTTCGTTGCGGTGCACAGGCTTCTCATTGTGGTGGCTTCTCTCATTGCAGAGCATGGGCTCTAGGCACGTGGGCTTCAGTAGTTGTGGCATGCAGCCTCAGTATTTGTGGTGCACAGGCTTAGTTGCTCTGCGGCGTGCAGGATCTTCCTGGACCAGGGATTGAACCCGTGCTCACTGTATTGGCAGGCAGATTCTTAACCACTGTGACACCAGGGAAGTCTCAATTCCACATTTCTAAAAGTCAGGCTGGAAGAAGTATAGGACGACTCTAGGCTCCCCACCATCTGCTTCCACACCATTGTTCTGACTCATATCAACCCCCTCCTTTGAAAACTGTTGATCCACTTTGTTCTGTATGTTGTTGTCATCTTTCTCTTCTGTCATTTAATGTTTATTCCATTTTCTGTCCCAGGATTGAGACATATATGTCTTTGTGTGAACATATGTTCTTATTGCTTGGATAAATGCCCCCTAGTGGCATTGCTGGATCTTAGGGCAAATGTAGGTTTTCCTTTTTTAAAAACCGGTGAAACTTTTTTCCAAAGTGGTGACACTATTCAGCATGCCCAGCAGCTAGTATGAGAATTCTAGCTTCTCCATATTCCTGTCAACCTCTGTATTGTCAGGGAGATTAACATCTTGTTAATCTCATCCATTCTAGGGAGATATTTGGTGACAGCTCATTGTATCAACAGTTTTAATTTGCATTACCCTATTGACTATGATGTTGAGGATCTGTTCATGTGTTTGTTTTCCACTTCTATATCTCTGTTTTACTCATTTAAAAATTATTGGTTTTCTTACTGTGTCATAAATGTTCTTTTTATATTATGGATACAGTCCTTTATCAGATATAGTTTTTGTAAATCACAGACTGTGTCTTGTCTTTTCATTTTCTTAACAGTAAATTTTGAAAAGCAAAAGTTTTAATTTTGATGAAATCACATTTATCACTTTTAATTTTTGGTAGGTAATGATTTTTCTATCTCATCTAAGAAATCTTTGCTTAAATTATTTAAAAAATTGTCCTGTGTTTTCTTCTAGCAGTTTTTTTTGTTTTTGTTTTGTTTTGTTTTGTTTTGCTATCACTCTTAGTTTAAGCCAGTGATCCATTTTCTGTTACCTAGTTTTTCTATATAGTATAAAGCAAGCACTGAATTTTATTTCATTGCATATGGATATCAAAATGTTCCAGCACCATTTGGTGAAAAGATTATCCTTTCCCTATGAATTCACCTTTGCACCATTTCAAAAAATCAGTAGACCCTACATTGTGGGTTTATTTCTGGACTCCCCATTTTTTTCAAGTGATCTATATGCTTATACTGTACCCCACCAACATGGTTACTGTATTTTTAGAGTAAGTCTTAGAGAAAGACTTTAGTGTAAGTAAGCCTTTAGAGTAAAGCATCCAACTTTTTTCCCCTCAATTTGCTTTGGCTGTTTTAAGACTTTTTCATTTCCATATAAATTTTTAAAAATCTTATCAATTTCCTCAAAACATCTGTTGGAATTTGAATTGAGATTACATTGAATTTATAGATTAATTGGGGGATAATTGACATCTTATAATATTTACTCTGATGCACAAATATAGCATATCTCTCTAATTTTCCCCAACATTTTGTAGTTTGTGTACAATTCTTGCACATATTTTGTTAAATGTATCCCTAAGGATTTTGTTTTTATGCTATTATAATTTGTATCATTTTTCAACTTCCAACAGCTTTTGCTAGAAATACAACTGATTTTTCTATATTGACTTTATGTACTGTGACCTTGCTAAAGTCACTATTTCTAGTAGTAAGAATAGTACCATATTCTATGTGGACAATCTTGTCATCTGAGAATTAAAATAATTTTATTCCTCTCTGCTTATCTACATATCTTCTATTTTTTACTGGCCTTATTTTACTGGATTTAGCTTCCAGCAAGATGTTAAATGGGAGCGATGAGAGTGAACAACTTTGCCTCATTTCTGACCTCAAAAGGAAAGCAGTCTTTCACTATTAATTATAATATTAGCTCTTCTTTACCAGGTTGAGAAAGTTCTCTTCCACTCCTAGTTTGCTGAAACCTTTTTTTGTTATGAGTTATTTTTGCAAATTGTCAAATGGTTTTTCTGCATCTGCTGAGGATATCATACGATTTTTCTTTTTTTTAGTCAGTTAATATAGTTAAAAACATGCTTAGTTTTCTAATGTTAATCCAACCTTACATTTCTGGGAGAAACTATCTGGTTATCATATTAGTCTTCTAGGGCTGCCATAACAGAATACCACAGGCTGGATGTCTTGAACAACAGAAATTTATTTTCTTACATTTTGGAGGCTATATGCCAAGATCAAGGTGCTAGTAGGGTTGGTTTCTGATGAGACCTCTCTTCTTACTGAGTCCTCATGTGGTCTTTACTCTGTGCATGTGCAGAGAGAGAGAGAGAGAGAGAGAAAGAGACCTCTGGTATCTCTCCCTCTTTGTAAAAGGACATCAGTCCTTTAGGATTAGGGCCCCATCTTTATGACCTCATTTAACCTTAGTTATTGTTTTAAAGGCCTTATCTCCAATTACAGTTACACTGGGGGGTTAGGGCTTCAACCTATGAATTTGGTGGGCAGGGGCAGTGGGGACAGAATTCAGTCCATAACAGTCATGATGTATTATTCTTATCATATACTGCTGTATTTAATTTGCTAATTTTTTAAAGGATTGTTACATTTATATTCATAAGCAATATTAGTATACAGGTTTTTTTTAATGCCTTTGATTTTGGTACTGGAGTGATGTCTCATAGAATGAATTATGAAGTGTTTCTTGCTCTTCTCTTTTCTGTAAACGTTTTTGTAGATTTGGTATTGTTTCTTTTCTTTAAATGCTTAGTAGAATTCATCAATGAATACATCTGGGACTGCAGTTTTCTTTTGGGTAAAGTTTTAAACTATGAATTTAGTTTCTTTAAGAGATAGAGGCTATTCAGGTTATCTTTTTCTTCTTTTATATTACAGTTTTATTGAGCTTCACCTACCCCATCATTCACCTATTTATTATTTATTTATTTATTCATTCATTCATTTTTGGCTGCATTGGGTCTTCGCTGCCGCGTGTGGGCTTTCTCTAGTTGCGGCGAGCAGGGGCTGCTCTTCGTTGCAGTACACGGGCTTCTCGTTGCAGTGGCTTCTCTTGCTGCAGAGCACAGGCTCTAGGTGTGTGGGCTTAGTTGCTCTGCGGCATGTGGGATCTTCCCAGACCAGGGCTCAAACCCGTGTTCCCTGCACTGGCAGGCAGGTTCTCAACCACTGCACCACCAGGGAAGTCCCCATTCACCTATTTAAAGTGTACAATTCAAAGGAATTTTTAGATTCAGTAGTTGTATAACTATCACTACAGTAAATTTCAGGACACTGCATCACCCCAAAAAGAAACGCTATAACCTTTAGCAGTCACTCCCCTCCACCTGCCTTAAGCAACCACTATCTATTTTCTGTCTCTCTAGAATTGCCTATTCTGGACACTTCACAAAAATGGAATACATATAATATGTTGTCTTTTATAACTGATTTCTTTCACTTATTATGTTTTCAAGATTGATCTATATTACAGCATGTATCAGTACTTTATTTATTGCTGAATAATAATCCATTGTAGGGATATATCACATTTTCTTTATCATTCATCAGTTGATGGACATTTGGATTGTTTCTACCTTTTGGTGATGATGAATAATGCTGCTATAAAAATTTATATATAAATTTTCATTTCTTTTGCATAGATACCTAGGAACGTAATGGCTAGATCACATGGTATATATTTCTTCTTGAGTGAGCTTTGGTAGGAATTTATAAGTTGTCAAATTTATTGGTCTGAAGGTGTTCATAATATTTCCTTACTTTTAAATATCTGTTGTAACACTCCACTCATTCCTAAAAGTAACATTTTTTGCCTTTTCTTTTTGTTTCTTGAGCAGTCTGGTTAAATGTTAATTGCTTTTATTGATTCCTTTCAAATAACTACCTTTTAATTTCATTAATTTTCCCTAATTTTGTCCATTTTATTTTTTAAATTTCTGCTACTATCTTTATTATTTTTCTCCTCATTGCTTACCTTTGTGTTTAATTTACTCCTTTTCTTTAAAGTTTCTTAAGGTGGCATTCAGTTCAAAATATTTAATTTGCCTTGTGATTTTTTTCTTTAATCTTGCTTTATTGAAAATTGTGTTGTTTAATTTCCAAATATTTGGATATTTTTCAGATATGTTTCCATTGATTTCCAATTTAAATCCCAGAGAACATGATTTCAACATTTTTCAATTTATTAAGGACTTTTATGGCCCAAAGTATGGTTTGTCTTATTGACCATATAATATGGTCATGTGTTCTATGTATACCTAAGGAATGCATATTCTACTGTTGTTGGGTGGAATGTTCTATAAATATTAACTAAGTTAATTATACTGAAAGGGAATGTTAAAATCTCCAACTATAATTGTGCATTTGTCTATTTCTTTTTTTAATTTCTTCTGTTTTGCTTCATATATCAAAGCTCTGTTGTTATCTTTTGGACTATTATATCATCTTAACAAATTGACCCCTGTTAATATTCCTTATGTTGATATCAATTTATCTGATATTAATATTAATGATATTAATCATTTGGTTAATGATTGCATGGTATATTTTTTCTATTATTTTCCATCCAATATATTTGGATCCTTATATTTAAAGTTGATTTTTTGGAGAGAGCTTACCATGGGACAAATCAATGGGCAAAAACAAGCCTGTGGCAGAGTTGCTTACAGAGGAGCCTCAGAAACAACAACCAGTCAGACTAGTGGAGAACAGAGTGTTAACCAAGTCGACTAAATGAGCACTTCAAGAAGAGAGCTTTCAGCAAGAATATCAAGTGGGATGAAGACTGGAAATAGTCCACAGTCTATTTGACGACTGCGATAACTTTCATTAGACCAATCACAAGGCAAAGGTGAGGGCAGAAGCCACACTGTAGAGAGAAGAGCAATTGGAGAAAGTAAGACATGAACAATGACCATTTTAAATTGTGGAGGTAAGGAGGGCAAGAAAGAACAAGGGCCAAGGGAAACAGTTTTTGTTTTGTTTATTTCAAGATGGGAGATAATCTAATGCTTATGGACTGAGGGGAAATCATTTGAAAGAGAGAGCTAGACAGTCACTATCTGCTAGGGATGAGGGGTGGGGTGGATGTGGTATCCTGTGGTATGAGAGAAGGGGACAGGATAGAGAGGGAGAGGAAGAGAGAGACAGAGGAAGAGGAAGAGAGAGCAACAAAGAGTGAGCACGAGAGTGAGCGAGTTGGAGAAAGCAAACAGGATCCCAGGAGGGAGGAGGCTGGGTTGGATGATGGGTTGGAGATGGACCTGGGCAGACAGAAGCTGCTTTGGATGAAAAGGACAGCTCTTCCACAGCAACCCCCCACCATGGTGGATGAGAAAAGATGAGGAAAGTTAATGAAAGTGAGAATGGACAGAGTCTTGCTTAATAGTTATTTCAGAGAGAAAAAAATGAGCCCAGGAGAAAAGAGGGGAGGTTGGCATAGGGTTTAAAGAGAGTGGTGACTGTTTGGAAGGAACAAGAAAAGAGTTAATTGCATATTTATCCCAGAAGACCGGTCCTCACAACCCTATTAGGTTTAGTTGCCCTCTTCAAGGTTTCCAATTGCTCTTTGGGTATACAGATGCCCAAATGCTTCACATTGACCTCTAAATGTTCATTTGCTTGTCTGTCTTACACACAGTTACAAGTTTCTTTGGGCAGAGACTATTTTATATGTACACATCATAATGCCTAGAATTTAATAGATACCCAATAGAAATGTTTGCTCAATAAATGACAAAAATATTGCCAAGTAGCAAAAGATCTATACCATTTGCTTGGTGGTTAATTCTGAATCTGAGGCCCTGAACTTAGACTCCACTACCTAAGAATCCTTCAAACTCCAGTATTCTATAATTCAGTCAGTGACGGACAAAGAGTTTCAAATTTCAATTCAGTACTAACTGCTTATTATAACAATGGTAACAAATATCTATTTGCAGGGAGAACTACAAGCAGGGGTATTAAAAATATGTGTAAAGTATAAGCAAAATATATAATGGTAAGAAATTGAAATATAAGATTCAGCAAACTTTTTAGTTACAAATACTATTTTTAAGGCATGAGACTTGAAATGGGAACACAGATTAAAGTTGGCATTTCAAACCTGATGTCCCCAAATTAAATCACCAGTATCCCAATTGTATATCAAAGAACAGGACTGTTAAATAATGCACATTTCAATTCAAAGGCTTTCATCTGGATAAATTGGGCCATGAACTTACTTATTAATGCCTTGCCCCTCTGTATTTCACCTAGCCTAATTACTGGGAAACTACACTGCATATTCTCCAACCAAGCACAATGCCTATCATAACATCACCCTCCTCCCCCCAAAAAATCCTCTCTCCAAAAAAAATCTAAGATTTTACTTATATATTTTAACAAATACCCACCCCAAGATAGTCATTCTTAGAAACATGTCTAATGGTGAGACATGTCACATACATTATACTTATGGAACTTTCCAGGGTTAGAAAGCACACTAGTTTTATGACGTAAAGGATTTTCCCCTGGTTCTAATGCCGATTCTTTGTGAAACACTGGATAAGTCACATAGCTTCAGTTTCCTCACCTATAAAATGAAGGTGTTGAACTAGAACAGCATTGCTCAAGGAATGTTCATTAGAAAACTAGATCTGAAAATAAGTCCCCCCACACCCCCCAAAAAAACCTCCATGATCAAATAATATTAAAAAAATGGGGGCTTCCCTGGTGGCTCAGTGGTTGGGAGTCCGCCTGCCGATGTAGGGGATGTGGGTTCGTGCCCCGGTCTGGGAGGATCCCACGTGCCGCAGAGCGGCTGGGCCCATGAGCCATGGCTGCTAGGCCTGCGCGTCCCGAGCCTGTGCTCCACAGTGGGAGAGGCCACAACAGTGAGAGGCCCACGTACCACAAAAAAAAAAAAAAAAAAAAAAAGCTCTATTCTCAACAAAAAAACAAACAACCCAATCAAAAAATGGGCAGAAGACCTAAATAGACATTTCTCCAAAGAAGACATACAGATGGCCAATAGGCACATGAAAAGATGTTCAACATTGCTAATGATTAGAGAAATGCAAATCAAAACTACAATGAGGTACCACCTCATGCCAGTCAGAATAGCCGTCATTAAAAAGTCTACAAATAACAAATGATGGAGAGAGTGTGCAGAAAACAGAACCCTCCTAAACTGTTGGTGGGAGTGTAAGTTGGTGTGGCCACTATGGAGAACAGTATGGAGGGTCCTCAGAAAACTAAAAATAGAATTACCATACGATCCAGCAATCCCACTCCAGGCATATATCCAGACAAAACAATATTTCAAAAAGATACATGCACCCCTATGTTCATAGCAGCACTATTCAAAATAGCCAAGACATGGAAACAACCTAAATGTCCATCAACAGATGAATGGATAAAATATACAATGGAATACTATTCAGCCATGAAAAAAGAAAAAATGCCATTTGCAGCAATATGGATGGAACTGGATATTTCCATACTAAGTGAAGTAAGTCAGAAAGAGAAAGAGAAATACCATATGATATCATTTATATGTGGAATATAAAATATGGCACAAATGAACCTATCTACAAAACAGAAACAGACTCATAGACTCACAGATATAGAGAACAGACTTGTGGTTGCCAAAGGGAAGGGGGGTGGGAGAGGAATGGACTGGGAATTTGGGGTTAGTAGATGCAGACTGTTACATATTAAAATGAACAAACAACAAGGTCCTACTGTATAGCACAGGGAACTATATTCAATTTCCTGTGATAAACCATAATGGAAAAAAATATTTTAAAAAGAATGTATATATGTGTAAAACTGAGTCACTCTGATGTACAGCAGAAATTAAAAACATTTTAAATCAACTATACTTCAATAAAAATTTTTTAAAAGAATTTTAAAAAAGAAATTCTCTATCCTATAGCAATGTGCAGAAGGATACTCAAGAATCTGATGGGCAGGGTGAGGTGAAGCTGAAACCAGAGCAAAGAGCAGCAAGGTAGACTTGCCTCTATCACCATGGAATTAAAAGACTGAACCTGGGGCTTCCAACAAGGTGGACAAAAGCTAAATCTGCAACTCCCACTTTTAATCCTGAATTCTTAAGTGTGGCTAAAGTGTTATCCCAGGGTGGTGTTGGCCCCATCAGTACTAAACGCAAATCATCTCTAGGGAAAGCATCTTCAATTTAGTATCTCAGGATTCCCACAGATCAGGTTCAACCAAATATGAACTCAGAACTTTAAAAGTTACCAAACACACAGGGAAAAATCCATTCTCAGTCTCCTGAGAGAGATTAAGCAAAAATAAACAGACTTTAACCTTAAAGGACATAGACATTTAAATGATGAGATAAAGAAATGAAGTTTTAAGAAATATTTAAAGAAATAAATAATAGGTTACCAAAAAATAAAGGATTCTAGGAATAAGGCTATGAAAATTTGTCAACCAATTTTGAGGGGAAAAAACCCTAAAGCACCTGGAAATGAAAATTTTTGTTAAAATGTAAAACTCAAGAATGAATGTATTTCGCAGCTGATTAGACTTGGTGGAGGAGAGAATTACTAACCAGTAGATAAATGCAAAACACAGCACAGATTTGAAGACATGCAATATGAAAAGAGAAGTTAAGAGACACTGAGGACAGAATAAAAAGGTCAAATACATTTAGTAACAATCTCAAAGGGAATGAAAGGCAATAGGATAGTAATTCGAAATTTTCCAACAGCTAATGAAAGACAAGGACTCATAGCTGTATAAAACACAACTTATGATGAGTTAAATAAAATGTCATCTTCACCTTTAATTTCATAATGATATTAAAGACCCAAAACAAAAAGAAACTCTTTAAATGCAGCCAGGTAGAAGAGCTAGATCAGTTAATTACAAGGGTATAGACATTACAGTTATAACTAACTCTTCAACAACAGATATTGAAGACAGCAGCATATCATCTTCAAAATGCTGATAAAAATATCTGTCAATCTGGAAATATTTGTTCAGAAAAGCTATCTCAACAATGAGAGTAAAATAAATGTATTTTATGTTTTTAAGAGTGCTTTTATTCCTTCATGAAAGGAAGATGAATAATGATTGCTAAAAGAAACTTTGATGCAAGAAGGATAGTAAGCCAAGAAATTTGTAAATATGTAGGTAAATCTAAACAAGAATTACCTAAAACGAGAGTGTCTTATTTTCAGACTCAAAAAACCAAACAAACAAAAAAACACCCAGAATTGAAATGAGCTATGGAGCCATGAAAAGACATGGAGGAAACTTATCTGCATGTTGTTAAGTGAAAGAAGGCAATCTGAAAAGGCCACACACTGTATGATTCCAACTGTATGACATTCTGGAAGAGACAAAACTATGAACAGTAAAAAGATCAGTGGTTGCCAAGGATTTGTGGGGAGGAGGGAAGGAATAAATAGGTGAATGGTAGGGGGTTTTTACGGCAGTGAAACTATTATTTTGAATGATACTATAATGATGAATACATGTTATTATACATTTGTCAAGACCAGTAGTACAACAGAATGAACCCTAATATTAAACTATGAACTTTAGCTAATAATAATGCATTAATATTGGTTCATTGATTATAACAAATCTACCTCACTAACGTAAGGTGTTAATGGTTAATTGGGGGTGGGGTAAAAAGGAATATGGGAACTCTATACATTTTGTTCAGTATTTTCTGTAAGCCTAAAACTATCCACCCCCCCCCAAAGTTAATAAATTTAAAAAAAAAAACAACTAAAATATCAGATCATTCAAGTTGGGGGTGGGGGTAGGGCCAAGGTGATCCAAGTTCTTTGTATTATTTGAAAAAAATGATTAAGATCTGATTAAAATATTCAGAAGCTTAAAGTCAACACTTGGAGAACAGTCATTGTTTTCAACCACACATGGAACACTTAAGAAAAACCAACCACATATTTTTATTGTGCTATAAAATTTTAAAGAACTGGTTTCATACAAATATGTTCTCTGAAAACAATCAAGCTTATTTATAAATCAAAAACAAGTGTAAATGAAAAATCCTCTGACAGGTAAGAATTAAATGCATATCTAAATAAGTCTCAGGTCAAACAAAAATATTTGAAATCTATAAATACTCAGAATAATGAAAGTTATACATATAAAAACTTGGTGGATGTAGCTAACTCAATACTTAGAGGGTTATTTATAGCCCTAAAATGCTCATATTAGAAAAAAAAACTAAAAATTTCCAGGGTTAAGCATTCATCAAGAAATTTAGAATAATCAGAGCAGCAAAATAAATTAAAAGAAAGTAGAGGGCCTCCCTGGTGGCGCAAGTGGTTGAGAGTCCGCCTGCCGATGCAGGGGATACGGGTTCGTGCCCCGGTCTGGGAGGATCCCATATGCCGCGGAGCGGCTGGGCCCGTGAGCCATGGCCGCTGAGCCTGCGCGTCCGGAGCCTGCGCGTCCGGAGCCTGTGCTCCGCAACGGGGGAGGCCACAACAGTGAGAGGCCCGCATACCGCAAAAAAAAAAAAAAAAAAAAAAAAAAAAAGAAAGTAGAAAAAAAAACATTTTAGAGTGGAAATTAATAAAATGGAAAACAAAGATAGAATCAAGAAGCCCAATATTGTCTTTAGAAAAGATTAAGAAAATTGACAAATCTGTATAGTCTTGTTCAAAGATGAAAAAAAGTACAAGGCACAAATAAAACTGGGGATGAAAAAAGAGAACTTAACCATAGATACAGGTGTGATTTTAAAATAATATCAATGATGACAATAAATTTGAAAACATAAAATCGGTCAACTTAGAGAAAAATAAAATTTCTGAATATGTGACACAGTACCAAGATTCTAAGAGCCGGAGAGATACAAAAAGGTATAATCAGAGGAGTATTGCTCCCTCTTATCCCTATTGCCACGTTCTCATTCCTCCATCCATAGAGATGCTCTTTATTCTTTTTTACAGCTGCAGAGTGTGCTTTTGTAGGGATACATCACAGTTTATTCAAACATTCTCCTGTATATGGGCATTTATGTTGTTTCAGATCCTATAATTTCTCATAAAATTCCAAAAAGAGAATGAGTTTAACTGTTATTCAAAAGCTGATTACCCAGATTTTGAATCCTTTATATCCTTTGTTATCCTTTAAACTTTTGTTTTTCCTCTTGGCTAAAATCTCAAAAGAGAGAGCATGATCAGGAAATGAAATGTAATTGGGCCATGTATAAGCTCTCCTGGGAAACTGTTTCCTTATTAGAACTCTAAGTGGAATAGTACGCTGGCCATGCAAAGGTAACAGGTTAAGTGTCATTTACATCCATTTCTGATATTAAAGAGATTCTAGTGAAAATTACTGCTTTGATTATTTCCCTATGTTTATACTTTGATTGAGAATGAGTCTCTCAATGCATTATTTGTGCTTATATTTTGATTATAAAGGACAGATAGATTAAAATTAATTGTGATAAACTAGAGTAAAAGAAAAAAAGCAGAGGTAAATGCCTTGGAGCAGGCAATTGTGGCCTACGTAAACAGAAGCTTCTCATTTCTGGTTAGCTTGACACCTGATTAATTTATTGCCAAAAGAAAATACATCCTCAAATTGCTTAAATCTTTCTATATAATATTATTTAGAATAAACAGGACAACATTTTAGACAACAATCCAAAAGGTCCCTCCACCTAATTTTTATAGAATGGAATTTCCATAATTCTGTCTGTAATCACAAATCCAACAAAGATTTTATTCTGTTAGCATAAGTGTGTGTGTTTGCAGGGGCATGGACAGGGTGTTTAGTTTTTGTTCTTATTTGGACAAACTCACATAATTATTGACTGATGTCTATAGGGGAAAGAATATCAGGAACCTATACGTTGTGACTTTAATAATATAACTATTTCAAAAACGTTGAAATGTTTGTTGAAGGAAGAAATTTTGTGTCAATTATCGGGCTGCACATAGTCAAGATGTATTTGGAATTCATTTCTCTTTGATTTCGAATCGTGAAGTCAAATCCATCAAGCATTTTCATATGCTAATATTTCTAAACCGATGAGAAGAGTTTAATGTAAAGAAGGACTTCAAAATACGTACTTAAATCAGAGTTATGAATGTTCTAATTGTTCTTTTCTATGTCTAAGATTAGCTCCTGCTTATTCATAAACTGTACTCGACATAACATATGCCAGTTACTCTATTTGTTCTATTCCAAACTACCTGCTAAATTCCTTGTTCAGATTAAAATTCTCCTGAGAACATTTCTGGATATTTTAAGTGACAATTGCTTAAACTTATTATTTATTTATTTATTTATTTTTTGCGGTACGCAGGCCTCTCACTGTTGTGGCCTCTCCCGTTGTGGAGCACAGGCTCCGGACGCGCAGGCTCAATGGCCATGGCTCACGGGCCCATCCGCTCCGCGGCATGTGGGATCTTCCCGGACCGGGGCACGAACCCGCGTCCCCTGCATCGGCAGGCGGACTCTCAACCACTGCACCACCAGGGAAGCCCTAAACTTATTTTATTAGCAACATCTTTGGGGGGATTCTGACAAGCTCAAGTAAATGGCAGGACAGTGAGTAGGCCCACTGATTAAGTTCCAGCAACAGTTGAGTTTGAATAAGCAGAGACCACAGAGGAAGGCACTGGCCCAGAGGCTAAACGTAGTTCCAGCAGCTGACAGGCCAACCCCCAGGGTCCCCTCACATACTGCAGGTGCATGCAATCCACTAAGAGCCTCTCTCTGGTGAGGTCTTCTTCCTGACAGCATTCCAAAGGGTCATACAGATCACACATACGATGAGACACCAGCGCTTCATTCTTTCCAAAGCATTCACGTGCCTATGAGATGTCAGGCCTCACCTGAGCTTTAGGAGATGTAACTTAAGATAATTCTTTGTCTTCTACCAGTGAAGTGAAGAAAGACAGTCACACAATGTCAACACAAAATATGGCATGTGAACTAATGAAAGCATGTACATGGCACAGAAGCAGTCCAGAGGAGGTGGTAGTTGACTGTGCCTGGTTATAGAGGCAAATCAGGGAGGTGTCAAAACAGGGAGGCATCAAAAAATAACTGATGCTAAAGAAAGAATAGGAGTTCCAATTTTTTCTAGGAGGCTCCTATTTATGGTCATACCACATTTGCCATCTCTAGGATTGTACACCAAATATAAAGCTGCTACACCTGTTAAAAGAGGAACGGCCTTCTTTGTCATAGAAACTTCCTTTGCTTCACAGACAGTGAGGCATTAGATATATCCAGACCTAGCTCCTGGAATTGTATCATCTTGGAAAACCTTGAAAAATTTTTCCACAAGATTGCTTAATTCAAGCCTTAACTTCCTAGTCTGCAAAATTAGGAAAAATTCTTATAACAAGAGTTACTGTAAGAAAAATATATAATATGATAATATATGACAATTTAAGTATCAAATAAATAATGAGGTTTTTCCACCCTGTCTAACCCACTCCCTGTCATATATATGAATTAAAAAACTATACATAAATCACATGAGAAATTTTAATCTAAATGTATCTACCTACTAGTTCCTGTTTGAAATTAATCAATTTGATTTCCATCCATTTGTGATCATTTTCTATTTTAAATGTGCTTAGATTTTCCGTGATTCCAAGTATAGAAAACCAAAGGCCAAATGTTTGAAAATACTCACTTTCATAACCAGAGAACACAGTAAGCTTATACATTTCATATCCTGCTCCCTGATTTTTCTGAAGAATTGAGATTTTAAAAAATACTCTTCCATCGTAGACAGAAATTTTAAAATAGTTGACTGCAGAAGGAGGGAAATTTCTGGGGTGATGGAAATGTTTTATATCTTGTTTTAGGTGGTGATTATAGGAGTGAATAAAACTGTCAAAATTAATCAAACTGAACACAGAAGATCTTCGTATTCTGTTTTATATTATTCCCTCATAAAAAGTTTTTTTTAAAAATCTTCTGTTCAAACCTCCCTTTCTGTAAGTGCTCATATTCTTCCAAAGTAAACTTCATATCAATAATTTTTTTTTCTTGTCATACTTGTTGGTTTAAAAAAATCATTCTGGGGTAGCTTCTTTTTTCAGTCCATATTGTTAGTGGATTTAGTCAAACTGTTTATGTCTTTCCTTCCAGATTATCAGGGCCAAAGTTGAACAAAAACCAAGGCCAGATCTGCTGACCCTTAGGTGAACCCCTGGGCCTCCACCGGCTCTGATGCAGACAGTGATTCGTCACAGTACTGCCTGCCATCTGCTGATTCGTTTTTCAGTCATCCTAATCCAATATGTTTATTTAATTCTTATAATAGCATCTTGAGAAACTGCAGTGACCAGTTGGCTAAAATTCAAATGTATTTACTAGCTTAGAAATTACATGTAAAAAAAAAAAAAAAACCCTACCATTTTACAGGCATCTTTCGCTTAATTCAATCTTCCCTGACCTTGAGTTTTCAAGGAATTTTTCTCCATTACTGACCCAGCAGATGAAATGTGTAACACAATAAAGTCAAACTCCCTTAAGTTCCACAAACCAGGAAAAAACCAAGAAGTCTTGGTAGTTCCTGAAAATAAAAATGGAAAATTTATAATGTTGAGTTCAAGAGAATTAAGAAAAAATAGATCAATCAAATGGGTGAAGACAAGTCAATTTCAAAAGAGAGAGAGAGAGAGGGAGAAGGAAAAGAATTAAGTAGAGCATGGAAAAATTCTTCTCTCCTCAGTTCTAAAATACTTAGAGAAGTTTCAGAAATACCTAATCAAATTTTCAGACTAATTGTGTCAGCGTTTATAATTAACATCAAGCTATGAAAGTCCTAAACAGAAAAATCTTAGCTAAAAGCCTATTGAAATAACAGGAAATGTTCTGCATTTTAGTGTGGAGAAAAAAAGAAAAGAAAAAGATCATCTACTATGGAGGCCTAAAAAAAACCACTTTGATTGCTAAAATCCACACAGGTATATCTTCCTAGAGTTAAATACTACAGCATTTCTGTAAGCAGTTATAGCAAATTCAGGCTATTGGCTCTCTAGGCTAAGCATATCCCAATAAATTGAAGTCACACCAGAGAACATTATTTTATACAACTCTTCAGTGAGCCCCTTTCTGAGGCAACTAACAATTTCCTAACTTATTTTTGAAATACAAAGCTGACTTAAATAAGTGTTATAATATTGGAATAACTGTGGGAATTCAGAGAACATTGTAATTCATTCCTAATTCAGGTGGAGGGCAGGAAATTTCAGGATATTACAATAGGGTGGCTTTCATGTGGGCCTCGAAAGATGGACAGATCTTGAAACTATTTTGTCTTGCTTGTATAACACATTCATGAAAAATTACAGAGTGTGGATCAGCAAAAAGAAGAACCCTAGTCCCATAAGAAACAACTCATAATCCCACTAATTAGAAAAATTACCATTGTTAACACTGACTTTTTTCTATAAGCAGAGACATGGAAATTTATAATAAACATGCAGTTTTCTGACAAGTTTCTCTTAATGCATGGTAAGCATGTTTACATCTTTCTGGTATTTAGTTTCGGGTGATAAGATATGTTTACCTTAATTTATTAACCAATTATCATTTTGTAGAATTTTAAAAATTTCTAGTTGTTTGTTTCTATAGACATCCAAGATTTGTTAAAACATTTTTCAACAGTATATATATCTTTGAGTAGTCATCAAATTCTTTCTTTAGGAAAAATTCCTAGAAGTGGAATTGCTGACATATACTGATATGTTCTTTTCTCTATAATCTATTAACTTGCTCTGTTTTCCTGTGTAACCCTCTTGATCTTACTTCTCTGTCCAACTACTGGATCATTTCTTTGATCCCCTTTCAAGCAACATAACTCAAGAGTTGTTGACATTCACCACATCCAATTCTTCTTCTTTTTCTCTCTCATAATCATTCCAATCAGGCTTTTCCTCAACCACTCCACCAAAACTGCTCTTATCCAAACAACCAATGACACTCCTTCCCTCCATTTTGTTAAATCCCAGAGTAAATCTCATTCATCATCTTACTTGATCACACAGTGGCTTCTGAGATAGATAATCATTCCCTTCTCATAGAAATGTTTTCTTCCCTTAGATCCAGGACACCACACGCTCTTGGTTTCTCTTCTCCCTCACTGGCCACTCACTCTGTCCCCCCATCCTACTGACCCTCATTCTCTTGGTGATCTCATTACATCTCATAGTTTTAAATACCATCTCTCTGACAATGGATTCCAGCTATTATGTGTGGTCTAGTTCTCACTCCTAAACTCCAAAGTCAAATACACAAACTCACACACATTGCAAACTTACCATGCCCAAAACTCAACTCCTGATCTTTACTCACCTTGCTTAAAAAACAAAACAACCTGCCCCATCCAGTCTTTCCCCTTCACTGGTCATCCTTCTTATTACTCAAGTCTAAAACAGAATCCTCCTTCCTCCTTGATCTTTTTTCAATCTTACACCACCTTTAGTTCATGAAATCTTGACTCTAAGTCTAAAATAGATCTAGAACCTCACCACCTCCACTTCTGCTAGTCTGGTCCCTTATTTCTCCCCTGATTTAAAGAGCCCCAGCTGGTCTCTCTACTTTTGCCCTTAATCCCTGTAACTATCTCCAACGCAGAGGACCGAGTGATTCTTCTAAAATGGAAGTCAGATCTTGTCACTCCTCTGCTTCACCATTTGACTCAGAATAAAAGCCAAATTCCTACAATGCTCTATAAATCCTGCACTCTGTGCTGCCCGACCACCTCCCACCCATGTATCCTCCCCGACCTTGTCTTCTATCTTCTACTTTTTTCCTGGCTCACTGCTCCAGCCCCCCTGACCTACTAGCCATTCTGAGAACTTATCAGGCACATGACTGCCTCGGGGCCTTCGCACTGGCTATTCCCTTTGCCTGCAGTGCTCTTCCTTCTGATATCTTCATGGCTCAGTCCCTTGAATCCTTCAGCTTTTTACACAAATATCTCTTTCCTTGTGAGATCCTAATTGACTTCCCACTTTAAAAATGCCTCCCCCTTTCAGCATTTACTCTGCTACTTCTCTGCTTCTTCTCCACAGCATTTATCACCTTCTGATGTATTACATATGTTATTTATGTAATATGTTTCTTTTTCCTGGTCCCCCAAAAATGTATCCATAAAAGCAGTAATTTTTTTCTGATTCATTCAATGCTGGAGGAGGGTCAACGTTACAGATTCACATTTAATGCTTTTGATCCATATTTCCAACTTGCTTATTTGCTTCTCAAGAAAGGAAGTAAATAAGTAGATAAGATGGAGAAGGAGGGGCTTCCCTGGTGGCGCAGTGGTTAAGAATCCACCTGCCAATGCAGGGGACACGGGTTCAAGCCCTGGTCCAGGAAGATCCCACATACCGCAGAGCAGCTAAGTCCATGTGCCACAACTACTGGGCCTGTGCTCTAGAGCCCATGAGCCATAACTACTGAGCCCGCGTGCCACAACTACTGAAGCTCACGTGCCTAGAGCCTGTGCTCTGCAACAAGAGAAGCCAACACAATGAGAAGCCCGTGCACTGCAAGAGAGTAGCCCCCACTCACCACAACTAGAGAAAGCCTGTGTGCAGCAACGAAGGCCCAATGCAGCTAAAGATAAATAAATAAATTTATTTAAAAAAATAGATGGAAAAGGAGTTGAGGGCATAGTATTGGCAAAACCACTGACATGCAAAAAAGCAAAATAGTGCACTGGTCTTCAGGTGCTCCTGATGTTTCAAAGTGGAGATACAGGATTGACTTAAAATAGGAACACATCCATGGAAAAAAGCAACATGTTAACCAAAAGCACAAAATCAACTCATTCCACATGAAGAACGGAAAGGATGAAATGACAAAGGTGTTCCACACTAGGATACTGATTGAGGCACTGGGACACTTAGTGAAAATTTTTTTTTATCACAAATAAGTTTGACAAAGTGCCAAAGTGTATTGGGGAGGGCAGCTGTCTTGGAAAAGGTAATGAAAACTATGGATCCTCCCACAAAAATGAGATGTACCTAAAAGTTTAGAGAGTTCACCACCCTCCCCAAAACCTGTCCATAGACTACCATGGGCCAAAGATTGAGAATCCTAATTAAGAGAAAAGAATCCCACTTAAATATTATTTCAGCATCATAACAATCACTTGAATGAAAAGGACGCCTGGATAAAAACATGGGTAGTTGCAATTCGGAGCTGTAACATTTTGAGTAAATATTTGAAGCTAAAGTTTACTCTACTAAAAGAAAGGATCCAACTGCCGTGTCTTAAATGTCCAGTAGAATTAAACATCCCAAAGTTACCTCAGTGAAAACTGAAAGTTTCTTATTGCTTGATATAAATAATTTTATAAAGTTCACAAGGTAATCAGAACTAACACTATGAAAACAGCAAACATTCCATCCAAACAGTCGGAGCCGTCGTCTCTCTGGCTTCTGTACAATTTTATCATTTAGTGTCTTTCATCTAAGTAATTCACAAAAATGATATTGAGTCTTGCTTCACTACCAAATACTCCTTCTCTCTGTACCACAGAATCCAGAAATAATGAAAGGAAATTCAGCTTGGGTAGTTCTTGCTCAGCTATATGTCTGGAGAGGCATATGTTAAGGGAAGGGAGAGGGTCTTATTTACATCTAAATACAAACAGCTCTTTATTCACTGAGACCATTCGCGACACTATAATAACACGAATGCGAAGAACTCCTCTGTCTGAAATCGATTCCATATCCGATATCTGAGGCCAATGCTTACAGTGATGAAGGTCACAAAAGCAAACCCAGAGGCACTGAATTTAAATATAGTCCTGAGAGGTCTCTCTGGTTGGTTTCTGTTCCCTGTTGACACTCAGAACAAATTTACCAACAGCCATCAGCCAAATTCATCCCAGCTGGATGCAGGCCAAGAAGCCGCAGTATTGTTGAAATCTGGGCAGCGAGGGGGAAGGGTGACTGGCACATCAGTCGGGTGAAAACATGCGGGAACTGACGGGCAGCAGCTGGAAGAAGTTTGGCCACGCTGGCAGGGGGACGTACGAGTGGTTAACCAGTGAACCGAGTCTACCTCTTCCGGAAACCTATCGGCAGGTTTGTACCTATGACTTATGCCTTTTCTTCCCCAAAGTATCTTTGTTAGCTTTAAAACCAACAATGCCTACATTTTTAGGAAAACTTAGTGGCAACATTTTGTATTACAGGTGTGACAAAAATATGAATTCACTGACTGGCTTGGTCTAAGGAACTACCTTGAAAGTTGATATCTTTTGACAATGATAAACTCAAGTAAAACTTGTCACAAATATATTCTAAGAATGCTTGATATATCAAAGAACACCGAAGCTAGAAGTCAACAAATTTTTATGCCTTGGTGTGACAACTTTGTTCTTTGCTCAGTCTACATTAAAAAAAAGAGAGAGAGAGACAGAGAGAGACAGAGACTCCCTTTGGCTCTCCAGCTGTCTCTAAGAGTTAGCAGAAGCGAAGGATCTTACTTCAGGGAGGGCAGCAGAGGGTTAAGGACGCTTTGCCTCTAAGAAATGCAGCAGCTGTTTTGCTTTACCTGGGAAATCCCCAAAGAAGTCTCAGTCTGAGGCGTCATTAAGGAAAAATATTTGTAGAAACCTAAAAACTCGGAATTAATTTTACGATCAGCAGGGAAATGAGTGATACCACTGTCCCACCAGAGAGGGGGAAACAAACCTATTTTCTTGTTTTCTGGAAAATCGAGTGAGATTTGTATTTGTAATCGACTGGTGAGATTGGTATTTAAATTCTCTAAAACCACTTTTAACAGAAATAAATTATACACATATATATGATATATCCTGCAGCAGTTACACTTTCTATTGGTTATTTCTTTAAAGTATTCCCTGAACAGCAAAGTCTTTGAGAAATATTAAAAGTTAAAAAACCACGTTGAGGGTAGTGAAACAATTAGAATATCTGACTAAAAAAAGACATCCTGGAAGGGTAAGCTGGGACAAAGTGAGAGAGTGACATATACATATATACACTACCAAATGTAAAACCGATAGCGAGTGGGAAGCAGCCGCATAGCACAGGGAGATCAGCTTGGTGCTTTGTGACCACCTAGAGGGGTGGGATTGAGAGGGTGGGAGGGAGGGAGACGCAAGAGGGAAGAGATATGGGGATATATGTATATGTATAGCTGATTCACTGTTATAAAGCAGAAACTAACACACCATTGTAAAGCAATTATACTCCAAGAAAGATGTTAAAAAAGAAAAAGACATCCTTTCTGCATTAACAAAATCCACAACAATTTGAACCAATATACCATGAATCATTAAATAAACAAATTAAGGATACCATCATAAATTTGTTCATAGCTCTGTGATCTCTTAACTAGGAAGAAAGAAGAGTTCTTTTATCTTAAGAAATTGTCCTGGGCCTCCCTGGTGGCGCAGTGGTTGGGAGTCCGCCTGCCGATGCAGGGGACACGGGTTCGTGCCCCGATCCCGGAGGATCCCACATGCCGCGGAGCGGCTGGGCCCGCGAGCCATGGCCGCGGAGCCTGTGTGTCCGGAGCCTGTGCTCCGCAACGGGAGAGGCCACAGCAGTGAGAGGCCCGCGTACAGCAAAAAAAAAAAAAAAAAAAAAAAAAAAAAAGAAATTGTCCTAATCTGCGGTATTAGATAAGTCTTTCAGTGCCACTCAATATTTGGACAAAATAACCAATGGACGTACCAATTACAGAAGGGGACTGTAGCATCTCTCTTTTCACACATTTTTGCAACTAATAGCATTAATAGCATAATGGTAAGCAAGAGGGTCTATTACAGAAAAACTTTTAAATAGAATATTAAGTATCTTCATATTCTATGCATACTGAAGTTAGGGGGTTTAATAGAGTATTTAAAATTTGATGCCCACAACTGTTTAGAAACTATTATCATTACTGAAGGAGAATGAAGGAAAAATCAGTTATGCAAAATGGCTCTTGTTTATCAAGGTTGAAGAGTGATTAAGTATTAAGAGATAATAGCTTTAACACTTTAAATGATTCATCTAGTGGAAGAAAATAAACATATTTAAATTGCTTTTTCAGTCCAACTTGATTTTTTAATAACTGTAGTAAATTTGAGTTCTTATAGCTTTTATACTCAAAGTCCTTGTTACAGCACAACAGATTTTAAGTTAATAGTTCTGATAAACTAGATTATGTGTGAGAAAACAGAAAGAATTCATAGTTCATTGATTCATTACATTCTCATGCCAGCCCTCCAAAAAAGATGTTCTTATTCTCATTTCATAGAGAAGAAAAAGTAGACACAGAGGGGGCAAGTGAGTGGTTCATGGTCACGCAGGTATCAGAAGGTCATATTGGAATTCAAGACCACAGCTGTCAAAGCCCAAAGACGATGTTCTGCTTCCCAAGAAAACCTTTAATTGTATGCACTTTAAGTTAAAATATCTTAACTCATATCTTAGAGAAAACAAAATATTTAGCAACGTAAACATTAAATAAACCATCTAATTTTGAGTCAGAATTAACAATATAGTTGTAAATTCTTTAGGAATTAAAAAAGATTATACGAACAACACTAGATAAGTCAGTCTCTTAAGAGGTCAAGACCAGCAAAACATTTGTTCTTTCCACCAAAATCAAGGCAAAAACCTCAGCTTTCATAGTTTTATTACTATAAGATTTATTTTAAATCATTAGACAAAGATCTTAATATGTTGTTTCTTTAAACACAATTATAAGGCTTTACACTGTTTTCTTTTCCTCTGTAGTAGTGTATACTAATATTCACATGTGTTGTGAATGAACAGAGAAGCTTTTTAATACTTCATTATTTCTTAGTAGCTTTGTGTAAAGCAATGTCTATGCAATTTGGAACAGGACTTAATTTTTCATATAGCTTTTCTACCTTGTTGTTGGAGTATCATTTCATGCCTATTATTTACTCCATCAAGAACCATCGTTATTCTTGTGAGCTGATACAATGAAATCAATACCTTTTAGGTTGCTTAAGAATGAATCTGCAATTCTTGGGCTTCCCTGGTGGTGCAGTGGTTAAGAATCCACCTGCCAATGCAGGGGGCACGGGTTCGAGCCCTGACCCGGGAAGATCCCACATGCCGCGGAGCAACTCAGCCCGTGTGCCACAACTACTGAGGCTGTGCTCTAGAGCCCGCGAGCCACAACTACTGAGCCTGTGTGCCACAACTACTGAAGCCCACACACCTAGAGCCCATGCTCCACAACAAGAGAAGCCACCGCAATGAGAAGCCCGTGCACCGCAACGAAGAGTAGCCCCCCACTCATCACAACCAGAGAAGAGCCACGCACAGTAACAAAGACCCAACACAGCCAAAAATAAATAAATAAATAAATTTATCTGCAATTCTTTATCTTGAGAGAATTTCAAATTTCCATATTTATCTTACAAATATTGCAAAAACATAGAGGACATTTCAAAATCTCAATCATCATAAGCATCAGCTATCCAATTGGATTTCAAATGTTGATTACATGAGACATGAGCACATAACAAAGTCAGATTTTACTCTAGCATTAAAGAAGTCAGTTCCATATAATCCTTCTGTGGCAATAAAACATTATTGGTCTAATTCTAAACAAAATAAGTACATAAATAGTAAAAGTTCTCATTCAAAGAATGAGTGATGGACCTGCCAACTAAAACTTATCCTAACATTTTTACTTCAGTGGAAATATTGTAGGGTACCCTTGTGTACTTTTGACATTCTGAATTCATATTTTATCTCGGAAGTACACTTTACTTCATGCAGGCCCAAGCTCATTGGCATAAATGAATGATTAGAGTGGTTTTTAGAGTCAGTAAATGATAAGAAGAATACAAGACGAAGACAAAGATCAGCCTTAGAAATGCAGGGGTCTTCTTTCCCCATCTTCTAACTCAATTCCGTTCCCTAACTCCAGGGCACCCAGAAGATAAGTTCCACCAGAGAAGATGTGGAGCCCTTCCTGTGCATCCTTCTTCCAGCCACCGTCCTGCTCTTCCTGGCCTTTCTGCTGCTTTTCCTGTATCGCCACTGCCAGGCCTCTCGGCCCCAGGGACAGGTTTCCAGCCTCGACCTTCCAGAGCACCCGCCTGCAGGAGAGGTGACCGACTTCCTGCCGGGCTTACCCTGGAGCAGCGAGCAGACCTCCCCTTACTCCCCACTGCCCGGGGAGGTAGCCCTTCTCTCGTGTTCACCCCCCTCCTATGAAGAGGCCACCAGGAACGCCCCTGGAGGAGAGGCTCTGGATGCGGGCCTTCAGTATAAAGTGGGTTCACCTGGACTGGATGTGCCACTATAAACTGCTCTTGTAACCATTAAAACAGCTCTTCACCCTTCACTGAGCCCACCTGAGCAGGGGAACAAGGGCCTCTGGACCTAAGAAGCTGCAATTCACTGGCCGACACCTGGGAATGGGGATGGGGGGAGCTTGACAAATGTCAATCTTGTTAACGCATTTTCAAGTTCCTTAGGGAAAAAAATCTCCCCAGGTTGTTCTAAAGATGACCGGGCTCTTTTATAACATATATCGGCCCTGAGAAAAACAAGAAAGTTCTATGCAAAGAAAAAGAATTACTAGTGAACATAGGAAGGAAAAGGAGGAAGAAAAAGAACTACTAGTGAACATAGGAAGGAAAAGGAGGAAGAAAAAGAACTACTAGTGAACATAGGAAGGAAAAGGAGGAAGAAAAAGAATTACTAGTGAACATAGGAAATAGCTCTGAAAAGAAAAACAGAAAAATGTTGATAAGCCAAAGATAACTGCTTTTGCCACCAAAATAAAACTCTTCTTCCTACACAAGTTTTTCAGGGCCTCATCATTTCACTTCTGTGTGAAGATGCAAGGAGAGTTCTAGAAGGTGAGAGAAACATCTCTAGAGCTATAGTAGTAAATAATGGTGAAATGTTTCAATATTAATAATAAAGGACAGTTGCAAACGTTTTAGTTTAAAAAGAAATAAAGCTCTCCAAAATCCTCTCCTTTGTAGTGTTGCTCTTGCTTACTTTCTGATTTGCTTCCTAGAATGAGAGGATTTGGCTTAGTTACATGTGAATGTCTCACACTAGAATACTGTGGGTTGTCTGACTGTGCTGTGGCAGAACAAAGGGTAGCTGCTCTGACACATTATCTTGGGGGACACAGTGACAGTGTGTGCCTTCACCAAGCAGCAGGAACAAGAATAGAAATCAGTTTAACATTGGAAGGGAAAAGTCGAAATCTTGGATCACATGGTAAAGAGAAACACAGATAAGCTCTAACCGGAATCTTATACATCGCACAGTTCAAACTCTTGCTTTGCCGATGTCAAAACTAGAGTTCAGAGAGGGTAAGTAAGTTGTCCAGTGTTAAGTACCACCTAAGAGGCAGAGCTGGGACCAGAAGCCTGGCCTCTCCCTCCCGGGCCAGAGCAGCTTCCACGGTGCCAGCTGGTCTCCCAAGGAACTGCAAATGTGGAATTTCAGTCCCCACTCCTGACTGGGGGTCAGGGCTCACAACAGGATGGACACAGCTGAGTTTGGAATGGGATACAAATCTCCCTCCATGATTTTCAAATGGGGAGGTAGAGGTGGGTCATGTATACCACTTGGGGGCTGTATCAGGATACCCATGGGGGTGGTTATCAGGGTAAGAACCACACATGGTTCTTAAACTCATACTCATTGCTGGAATTTCGGGGGAAAAACTATTTTTAGTGTTTTCACAGTATAAACTGCAAAACTAAACAAACTTTTGATGGTTCAAAATGAACAAAAAATGACTCTTTAAAGTTTTTTTTTTTTTTCCGGTACGCAGGCCTCTCACTGTTGTGGCCTCTCCCGTTGCGGAGCACAGGCTCCGGACGCGCAGGCTCAGCGTCCATGGCTCACGGGCCCAGCTGCTCCACGGCATGTGGGATCTTCCCGGACCAGGGCACGAACCCAGGTCCCCTGCATCAGCAGGCAGACTCTCAACCACTGCGCCACTAGGGAAGCCCCTTTAAAGCTTTTTTGACATGAACGTTTTTATGCTAGACATGCAACGTGGTACAGTTTTAGAAAAATAAAGTAGGATGCGTTAATTTTCAAACATAATCTGATAGAAATAAAGTAATTTCTTTGAGGGCTGAAGCAAAATATAATCTATTTGAGTGAAAAAAATCAATAATATTTCTTTCAGGAAAATTGTACTGAACAATTCTCTAATGGTCTTTAAGGGAAGTAAATAAACAAATGGACATGAGAAGCTCAGCAGACAGCCTTCTTTTTTTAATCCTAAGAATCTAGTTCTCTTGGGAGACTCTGTTGAGTCTTTCCCAACTGCCATTTCTTCCTCTTTCCTTGCTAACAGAACCCTGATTTGGTTCTGGGATCCTGGAACCACCTGTGAGAGGCAGACCATATCCCGCCCGATGACAGGGGATGCATCATGATAATTAATTATGGTGATCTCAATTCCTTCACTGGTGGCTGATTTGGTCTTTGGGACTGAAGGAGATATCTACACAGGAGGAGAGGCTTGGTCTCATATTAAAAATAAATGCATGGAAGGAGATACTCTTCCTCTTTGCTGGATGTTATGTATCTGCATGTGATGCTTAGAGCTGCAACAGCCATCCTGCAACCATGAGGCAAGACATCAGCCAGGACTAATATTGAGGATAGTAGAGTAGAAAGATGGGAAACACCTGGGTTGATGATTGTCAAGCAGCTGAATAACCCTGCAACTATATTTTAATGAGAGAATACCTTTCCTACTGCTTAAAGCCATTTAAGCCGTGCTTGTTACTTATAGACAAAAGCATCCCAATTGCCACAATTTCAAAGGCTAATAAGGAAATGCATTGCCATGTTTAAAAATGTTCTGATAGACTTACTTGAAATAAGTAGTCAATGTCAGGACTCATTGAAGATGTTGTCAATGATGTAGCTAAGGAAACATTTTCTCTTATGGAACCAAACTGAAGAATTGAAGAAAATAAACTACAGCTAAACTATTGCCAAACTACGGCCCCTAGGCAAAATCCTACTTGCAACCTGTTAATTGTACATTCTGTGAGACAAGACTGATTTTTACAGTTTTTAATAGTTAAAAAAAATCAAAAGAAAAATATTTCATGACACATGAAAACTATATGAATTAGAATTTTGGTGGCTAGAAATAAAGTAATTGGAACCCAGTCACGCCCACTTGCCTATGGCTGCTACATCAAAACTTGGGTAGTTACAACAGAGACCATATGACCTTCAAAGCCTAAAATATCTACTATCGGTTCCTTTAGCGAAAAAGTTTGCTGAAACCTGCTGCACACCAGTGGACTTCAACCCTAGTTCCATGGTAGAATTACTCGAGCAACTGCTAGAAATAGATACCAAGACCCATCTAGACCCATTAAACAGAAATAAAGCCAGTGATCCTAATACGAAGGCAAGGCGGAAAGTCCTTTCTCTAGGTAATGTGGGTGGGTACAAAATACAGGTGAGCTTCAACGTGGACAGAGGTACGGTAACAGGTTTAGAGAAAACTAGATCTGTAAATCTAGCTTTGAACCATCATTTATAACCCAGCATTCTCTGTAAACCCCTTCCTGGAGCCATCAGCCTAATGTGCATCTGCCACCAATTCAATTCACAAAGCAGGATTTGCCAGCAGAATATTAGCCACAACAGTGTCAACAGTGCATCCTTGTTTAAATGTTGACACACCCAGCACACGTGGGTGGTACTAGCTGTTACTCCGAGACAGAGAGCGGAATTCTTAAAAAATCCAGGGATGAAAGAACTAGACCTTTAACAGCTAAAAAGTATTTGGGGAAGCAATAATTGTAGCCAGAAAAGATTAAGAATGGGAGGGAGTATAACAGGACCAGTGACCAGAATGTGGACATTTTCACTAAGTTCTACACGGGACGAGGAAACATCACTCAGGTAACATTTTATACAAAGGAAAAGGAGTCCAGTTTCTGGTCTGGCATGAAAAAGAGCTTGAAAGTCATTCCTCCATCCTAACAACAAGAAAAAGCTGAACAAACTGAAAAATCAACAACTCTTCTTAAATCCCTCAGAGAACTGAGGTCACAAACCGTTGGCCCCGAAATGAGAGAGGCAGACAGGCAGATACAAAGAATCACAACTTACCTGAGCAGAAATCCGCGAGCAGAAACGTCCTCAGGGACCAGCGCCAGGGTGGGGAAAGCTGAACTGTAACCGAAGGATTGCTGGAGGCTCAGAGTACACAAATCTGAGAATTAAAAACTCCAGAGGGGCCCAAACTCAGTCAGTCTTGCCTCTAGGAGCCCTACCAGATTCTCACAGTGGAGCTCCAGGAAGAAAGCCTTCTCGTGCTTCCAGCAGAAAGAGAAGAGGAACCATTTTGAAATGTGCCAGAACCTGCTGATCTTCTTAACAAGGTCTGCCCTCAGGAGAAACTACTTCACCAGGGCCTAACCTGCTGGGGTTTTATCAGAACCTAACTCCCGTAGGGGGAGGGAAATTCCCAGCCCCAGCTGGTTCTAGTCTTAACTCTGCGGAAGGGAAATACCCAACTCCAGCCCTGCTAGTTCTCTTGTTCCAATTAATGGGGGAAAAGAAAAAGCAACAGAGAAGCACTTGTGAAGTTCACAGCCCAGCAGCGTAGGCTCACTACAAAACGGAGACCTAATCATAAAACTATAAAACGTTTTCCCTTGCCCCACACCTAACCACCAGCCACCACATTATTAAAGGCCTATTTACTGCAGTCCCTTTTACGTAGTACGTTGAGTTTACCTTTCAAGAAAAAGTTGTAAGTCATACTAAAAAGTAAAAAACACAGTTTGAAGAGACAGCAAGCATCAGAAACAGATTCAGAGATGGCAGGAATGTAAAATAAATATGATTAATATGCAAGGGGCTCTAATGGAAAAAAACAGACAACATGCAAGCATAGATGGGTAATGTCTGCAGAGAGATGGAAATTCTAAGAAAGAACCAAAAAGAAATGCTAGAAACCAAAAACACTAACAGAAATGAAGAATGCCTTTGATGGGCTTATCAGTAGACTGGATACAGCTGAGGAAAGAATCTCTGAGCTTAAGGAAATGTTAATAGACACTTCCAAAATGGAAAAGCAAAGAGAAAAAAACCTGAAAAAATAAAATCAAAGCAGAATATACAAGAACTGTGAGACAACTACAAAAGGGGTTACGTATGTGTAATGGGAATCCCAGAAAGAGAAAAGAACAGGAGAAATATCTGAAGCAACAATGGTGGCAAATTTCCCTACATTAATGTCAAACCACAGATCCAGGAAACTCAGAGAATATCAAGCAGGAATAATGCCCAAAACAAAGCAAAGCAAAACAAAACAAACAAACAAAAACTATACCTAGGCACATCATATTCACACTGCAGAAAATCAAAAATAAAGAAAAAATCTTGAAAGAAGCTGGCGGGGTGGGGGGGAGTTGGGGGAGAGAACCTTACCTATAGAAGAGGAAAGATGAGAATTACACACAACTGTTCCTCAGAAACCAGGTGGTCCCAAAGACCAAATCAGCCCCTAGTAAAGGAACTGAGATCACCATCTTCTGATGTTAGAATAAGGTATCATAAGCATCAACAAACTCTTAAGCCCCGCCGTATTCTTAGTGCAGTGCAGTACTCTCAATATAGAGTTAAAACTTACCTTCTCCTTCTCCAATTCCCCAGCGCTTTCAGACAATACACATAGTTGGATGTTTTGAAGGGCCAACATTAGCATTCATCTTCTCCATCTGGATTTGGGACAAGGTGAGGCCAAAGTTAAATTTTCTCACTTCAAACACTGAATCCTGTTGGTTCTAAATTATTCATTAGTTACTCCTTTATCACATTCATAAGACCTGTCTCAGAAGGTTGTTAGAAGGATACAACGTTAAAACACACATCTGCCAAAAAGGCAGAGTAAGTACTAGTGCCTTTCTGTATTTATCATCCCATATAACACATCACGTGTTCTTACTCTCTTGTAGGGAAACTAAGACATCAGGGCCTGCCTGTCCATTAGCCTCACCAGGCACCATGCTTAGAGCTCACATGATTTTTAGGGGCCCATAAAAATGTTTTAATTTCTTTTACAATCAGAATTTTAAAAGTTAACTTTGGGGGTCAAAGATTATATGCATCTTTATACCAGCAGAGTCATAAAATATAATTTTTGTATTTTTCTACAGAGGAAGGGACCCACCAAGGCAAAAGTACCTCGGGCCTGTCACAGTTATAATGCAGCCCTGGGAGAGAGGCTATCCCAGTTCAAAGCAAGCCAGCTTCAGGCAAGGAAATGAGAAATCTGAATTTTTTCAGAGGAAATACCTGTGTTCTCTCTCTCCTCCCTACACAAACCCAGTGGTTCTAGCCACACTTTCCCTCCCTCTCTCCTCTCATTTTGTTAATGTCATCATAAAAATAAACATGTAAGTGATCTCAATAAGTTTTCTCCTATAGGCAGAATATATAAGAACGCAATAGGTGTGTTCAATAAGCAAGGGATCAGGTGAGTTCAAAGAACCAATTTCAGTTCTTAATGAACAGGTCCAGAGTTTTTACTCACAAAAGACCATACTAATAACTACTATTTATCAGGATACAACATGCAAAACATTGGGCTAAGAGATAAACAGGCATTATCTCTTGGAATCCTCAAAAATCATATGAGGTGAATACCATCCATTTGTACAAATAAAGAAACAGATTCAATAAGGCTGAACCACATGCCCAAGGTCACACACCAGGAAGTAGGAGAGTTGGGATGGAAAGCCAGACTCTTAAACCTTGAAGGAGGCACCTTCTTCTGATCTGGTGGAGGGATGGCTTTATATGTTGAAGGATGCAAGCTATAGAATTCGTGACTATGGCATGATTGAAGCCATTGTAGGCCCAGAAACTGATACCCAATTCCAGCTCACTGGTATTAAAAAAAAAATGTCAACACTTACACTCTCACAAGTAGAATGAACCATGTACAGACCACATATGCAGGCTTTGCTTTGGTTATCCTGTATTTCAAGTGCAGGTCCAAAAGAGTTGCAGATGTGAAAGCGACATTAATGGAGTCCAACCCGTCTCTACTGCATCCATTATGTTCTCAGCCCTAGAGAAGCTAATGTCAACTCATCAAATGATATTCCATTTGTACAATAAATATGAACCTGGAAAAATTCCCCATGTTTCTAAACATTAAATAAATAATAAAAACCAAACTAAAACACAAAATGTATGTAATATATTTAAATATGAATTTATATTAATTTCTTTTAAGAGATTTTTGAGAACATTGGCTACCTATTGTGGTGTATTTGGTTGTCTACTTTTACTTCAAAGCATGAACCTTTTAAAATCAGTGTGGATATCCCTCTCTGTTTTTACAAACACTCACTACAGTCTCAGAAGTTATATCATCCTCATATTGATTAGAATTGATGTTTTAATTTTTAAAGACATTCCCAGCTTTAGACCTTTGCTTTCTTATCCTCAACCCCACATTCAATAAATGTCTCTTCATTTTCTGTGGCCCATGAGAAAGGTGGTTCACAGGTGCTTCTAAAGACACTCGATCACAGTCTGTGTCTGATAAATTCGGACTGGCATTCATTCAACATTTATCAAGCAATTATGTGTCAGGCACTGAGCAAAGTGCTAAGTGTAAATGGAGCTTCGTGGGTTGTTTTGTGTCTAAATAATGGATGAGTATTAAAATTCTCACCAAAGCTAAAGGAGAAACCAAGCAAAAGAAAAGATTGCATTTTCTGTTAGAATACCAAGCTGCTACCCATTTTACAGTTATCATATTTGAGATCATGGTAACTATAAAAAGACCAACTATTTAATTACATTGTGGGTAGAAGAGTGGCCTCAGTTTAAACAATGACCTGAATGTAAAATATGTGGAGACTAGGACCAAATTTTATACACTTCTAAAACCCACCAACCCCTACTACAGCACTATACATAGATGATATATATAATAACTCTTCCAGTTATTATTCCTGAAAAAAAGTCACCTCAAACAGAGTGGCATAAAAAATAACCATTTTATTACGCTCACAGATTCTGTGGATACTGTTTTTGTCTGCTCCATGACCTCTGAGGCCTCAGCTTGGAAGGATGGAGGCTGTCTGGAGGACAGGGAGTTGGAGCCATCTGAACCCTTGGTCACTCACACATGTGGTGGTTGATGCCACCTGTCAGTCAGGACATCAGCTAGGAACCTATACATAGCTCTCTGTGGAGCTGCTTGGGCTTCCCTTCAGCATGGTTGTTGTATTTCTAAGAGTAGGTGTCCTTAGAACTTGGTGGAGGTCTTTAATGACCTAGCCTGAGAAGTCACACAGTCTGCCCAGTTTCAAGGAAAGGGAGCAGAGACCTCATTCTCTCAATGGGAGGTGCGTCAAAGTCACATAATAAGAACAGCATGTTGGATGGGAGATAATGCTGCAACTATCTTTGGGAACTAAAATCTGCCACAAGTATGGAATAATCAATGAATGATCAAACGATATCATCAGCAATTGGCATTAGTACTTATCTCAACTATTTGAAATCTTCTTTGACGACACAGTGTGATTGCACTTTCACACCCTCTTGAAGTCAGTTAAGGCCCGATGACTCGCTTTGATCAATGAAATATGAATGGAAGTAACTAATATAACTTAGTGCAGGAAGCATTTACAGTCAATCCTCATTAATCACAGATTCCATATTTACAAATTCACCTACTTGCTGATATATATTTGTAACCCCCAAATCAATACAGCACTTTCTGGATCGCAGGTGGATATGTGCATGCGTAGAGTGGTGAAAAAGCTGAGCCACTGGCTGCGCATTCCCAGCTGAGGTCGATCAAGGCTGAGCTCTGCCTTCTACTTTGAGGTCTTATATGATAAATGAGCGTCCTTTCCACAGTTTATTTAGTGCCACATTTTTCACATTTTTGTGCTTCTTGTTGGTGATTTTGCTATTTTAAATGCCCCCCAAGCAGTGCTGAAGTGCTATCTAGTGCTCCTAAGTGCAAGAAGGCTGGGATGTGCCTTTCAGAGAAGATATATGTTATATACACTTCATTAAGGCATAAGTTACAGTGTTGTTTTTTGTGAGTTCAATGTTAATGAATTAACAGTATATATTAAATGAGTTATCTTTATACAATAACACACATAAAACGAGGTTATATATTGATCTGTTGATGAAAATGTAACCAGAGGCTCACAGGAACCTAAGTCTGTATTTCTTCTAGAAGCGATGGTTCAGTATTGACTAGTTCAACGTCCGTGGTGACCTTATAGAACATATATACCTGCCGTGAATAATAAGAACCAGCTGGAATCCCTGCTGCAGGATTCTCCCATGCTTGCTCCCTGCTGGCATGAACTTGGAGGGCCCTGGTGATATAAAGGTGCCACAAGTGCTGTAAATCTTAAAATATCTTCATAATGTCACATAAACATCAATTAAATATGAGCTGATAGAAAGAAAAATTTTACCTTAATTAATCAACAAGAAAACTAGCTAGATTATTTGACACATGAGTATAAAACTTGAGCCTTCTGAATTTCATTGTTTGTTCTAACTGAAATTATATTAGTTTAAAATAAATCCTTTTCTTTCCTTCCTTCTTTCATATGACTAATTATCACCTTGTAAATATAGATAATTCAGCTTAGTCACCTGCTGTTATCTTCATTAATTGTATATTCCACACCCTATAAAATGAATGTCTCCAAATTTAGCCTCAGTTTTTCTACAAATAAAATGCTCTTGCCTTCAAAAAACATCAATAACTGTAAAAGGTTTGGTGCAGATGAAAAAGAACAACAGATATCTTAAGCAACAGTGTAAATTACTTCCCTTTCTTCTTTAAAAAAAAAAATAAAACCTTTCTGTAAAGTAAAACTATTCTTAGCTTTGCAAAGTTACCTACACAATGGATCACACCTGTTACATAAGTTAAAATAATAAGGCTATTTTTAAAAATAAGTCAAAATTCATTATTAAGCCTTCACTAAATAATTCAAATTTAGCTCAGCATAATAATAGATTTGCTATAACACTAGAAAGTGTCAGGTATCCGCAGGCCACTGCATACCTGTTTGGGCCAGGAAGGGGAAGGAAAGGTAAAGACATCAATTGCTTTGAAAACAGGAGGCCCATACATCAGGGTATTATTCAGCAATAAAAAGGAATGAAGTACTGATACATGCTACAACATGGATGACTCCTGAAAACATTACACTAAATGAAAGGAGCCAGTCGCCAAAGATCACATATTATATATAATTCCATTTATATGAAATGTCCAGAATTGGCAAATCCATAGAGACAGAAAGTAGATTAGTGATTGCCAGAGGCCTGGAGGTTGGGAGTGACTGCTAAATTGTACAGGGCTTCTTCCTGTAGTGACAGAATGCTCTGGAATTAGTGATGATGCCTGTATAACATAGTGAATATACTGAAAAACAATGAATTGTATCCTTTAAAATGGTGACTTTTATGTTATGTGAATTATATATCAAAACAAAAAGATGTAAAGCACTAGGCATACCCACTAGGATGGCCATAATAATAAAGCCAGATAATAAGTGTTGGTAAGGATGTGGAGAAACTGCCCATACCCCACTGGTGAAAATGTAAAACCACTTTATTTATTTTAAATTATTTTTTATTTTTAAAATTTTACTTTCTGGCTGCACCATGTGGCTTCTGGGATCTTAGTTCCCCAACCCGCGCCCTGGCAGTGGAAGAGTGGAGTCCTAACCACTGGACCACCAGGGAATTCCCATGGTGCAGCCACTTTAAAACACAGTTTGGCAGTTCCTCAAAAAGTTAAATATAGAGTTAGCATTTAACCTAGCAATTCCATTCCTAGGTATTTACCCAAGAGAAAGAAAACATATGTCCATATAGAAACCTGTATACAAGTGTGTAGAACAGTATTGCTACTCATAATAGCCAAAAGTTTGAAACAATTCAAATGTTCATCAGCTGATGAATGAATAACAAAATGTTTATCCAACTGAATATTTTTCAGCCATTAAAAGGTATGAAGTACTGATACATGTCACAACAGGGATGAACCTTGAAAACATTTTGCTAAGCAAAAGTAGCTAGTCATAAAAGACCACGTTCTATATGCTATGTTTGTGTCCTCCAAGATTCGTATGTTGAAATCCTGATGCCCAATGTGATGGCACTGAGGTGAGGCCTTTGGGAGGTAATTAAGTCATCAGGGCAGACCACTCACAAACGGGATTAGCGCCCTTATAAGAGACCAGAGAGAGCTCCTTGCCTCTTCCACCATGTGAGGAGACCATAAGTAGTCCCACCAGGAAGAAGGCCCTCATCTGACCTTGCTGGCACCCTGATCTTGGACTTCCAGCCTCCAGAAGTGTAAGAAGCACATTTCTGTTGTTTGTAAGCTACCCAGTCTGCAGTGTTTTGTTAGAGCAGCCCAATGTATTGAGATACTGTATGATCCCATTTATAGGAAATGTCCAGAAGAGAAATAAGGAGCAGATTAGCAGTTGCCTAGGACTGGGTGGTGGAGGATTGAAGAATGATGGCCAAAGCGGTTTCAATGGCGTTTCTTTTAGGGGGTTGAAGATGATGGCAATGTTCTAAAATTCATTGTGGTTGATGTTTACACAACTGTGAATATACACTAAAAACCACTGAATGGTATGCCTTAAGTGGGTGAATTATATGGTAAGTGAATTTTATCTCAATAATTCTCTTAGAAAAAAATACAGAATAAATCTAACCAAAAACTTTCAAAATCACTAGGGTCTGGCCACTGTCCCTTCTCTCTCTCCCATCCCACCTTCCCAGCCTGTTAGGTCTGGTGGGATGACTCAGAGGCGTGGGGGTCATTTGGGTGGAAGAGGACAAGAAACAAGTACAGTTGAAGATTTTCTCCAGGTGGGACTGTGGTCCCACCCACTTCCTCTCCCTAGGGTCCCTGACAGGGTGTTTGGGCCCTAAGCCATCTAGGTTGAGTGGGGCTGCCTGCTTGCCCCCGGCTGGGTCCCCAGATCCAACCTGCGCAGGAGCATTCGGCCCACCAGGGTGCGAACTGGGGCGGCCAAGGTCAGAGTCGGTAGGAGCATTTCCCGTCCCCGCCCCCACTCCCACCTTTCACTGAAGGCACCCAGAGGGCGGGCCTCCCTCACTTCCCTTCCCAGAAGTAGACCGTCAGCAGAACCAGTTCCCTGCGGGTGGGGCCATGGGAGAGGTTCCCAGACTGGTTATACCAGAAACCCCACTGGCCCCCTGCTCTGTCCTCTGCCTGCGGCTCCCAGAGTGGATACCTCTGTGTACCTGTTAATTAAAAAACAAGGGCGGGCCCACGATCAAACATCAACCCCCACCCACCTAGGTCCACCTCACCCTTGCTTATGTTCCACCCCTGTGCCTAAACTCCGCCCCCATAGCCAAGGCTTTTTTTTTTTTTCTCTTTTAGATTGGGGTTCTGTTTTACCTTGTTGATTCATTGCTGTTGATTCTTTTATTTTTCCTAATAAATCTTTTAATATTCTAACTTTTATTCTTTATACTTTGTTAGTGATCTCTCCTTTTGGCTTGTTTCCGCGCCCCACCCACCTTTTTTTATTCTTTTTTCTGTTGTGGTTTTATTTTACCTTGTTGCAGTTGTTTCAATTATAGTTTTATTTTTCCTAATACATATTTTTTACCTTTCTAATTTTATTTTGTTTTCTATGCTTTGATATTGTACTGCTCCTCTTTTTCTTTCTATCTTCTTCCTTTTTTTTTTTTTTGGTTTTTTTTTTTTTACCGTGCCACGAAGCTTGTGGGATCTTGGTTCCCAGGCCAGATTTCGGGCCCGAGCTCCTGTGGTGGGAGCTCCAAGTTGAAACCACTGGACTAACAGAGAACCTCAGAACCCAGGGAATATCAATTGGAGTGAGGCCTCCCAGAGGTCCTCATCTCAGGACCAAGACCTAGCTCTATCCAGCTGCTTACAAACTCCAGGGCTGGATGTCTCAGGCCAAACAACCAGTAAGACAAGAATATAGCAGCTCCCATAAAAAAAAAAAAATGATATTACAAAAAAATTTGTTACAGATGACGGAGCAAGGTAAAAACCTACAAGACCAAATAAATGAAGACAAAATAAGCAACCTCTGAAAAAGAATTCAGAGTAATTATAGTAAAGATGATCCAGAATCTCGGAAACAGATGGAGAAAATACAAGAAACATTTAACATTTAACAAGGACCTAGAATCTGGTGGAGTAGCAGAAACCAAAATTAATGCACAGAAATCTCTTGCATTCCTATATACTAATGACAAAAATTCTGAAAGAGAAATTAAGGAAACACTCCCATTTACCATTGCAACAAAAAGAATAAAATACCTAGGAATAAACCTACCTAAGGAGACAAAAGACCTGTATGCAGAAATCTATAAGATACCGATGAAGGAAATTAAAGATGATACCAACAGATGGAGAGATATACCATGTACTTGGATTGGAAGAATCAACATTGTGAAAATGACTGTACTACCCAAAGCAATCTACAGATTCAGTGCAATCCCCACCACACTAACAATGGCATTTTTCACAGAACTAGAACAAAAGATTTCACAATTTGTATGGAAACACAAAAGACCCTGAATAGCCAAAACAATATTGAGAAAGAAAAACGGAGCAGGAGGAATCAAGCTTCCAGATTTCAGACTGTACTACAAAGCTACAGTAATCAAGACAGTATAGTACTGGCACAAAAACAGAAATATAGATCAGTGGAACAGGATACAAGGCCCAGAGATAAACCCACGTACATATGGTCACCTTAACTTTGATAAAGGAGGCAAGAGTATACAATGGAGAAAAGACAGCCTCTTCAATAAGTGGTGCTGGGAAAACTGGACAGCTACATGTAAAAGAATGAAATTAGAACCCTTCCTAACACAAACACAAAAATAAACTCAAAATGGATTACAGACCTAAATGTAAGGACAGACACTATAAAACTCTTAGAGGAAAACATAGGCAGAACACTCTGTGACATAAATCATAGCAAGATCCTTTTTGACCCACCTCCTGGAGTAATGGAAATAAAAACAAAAATAAACAAATGGGACTTAATAAAACTTAAAAGCTTTTGCACAGCAAAGGAAACCATAAAAAAGATGAAATGACAACCCTCAGAATGGAAGAAAATATTTGCAAGTGAAGCAACTGACAAAGGATTAATCTCCAAAATATACAAGCAGCTCATGCAGCTCAATAACAAAAAAACAAAAAACCCAATCCAAAAATGGGCAGAAGACCTAAACAGACATTTCTCCAAAGAAGATATCCAGATTGCCAACAAACACATGAAAGAATGCTCAACATCACTAATCATTAGAGAAATGCAAATCAAAACTACAATAAGGGGCTTCCATGGTGGCGCAGTGCTTGAGAATCCGCCTGCCGATGCAGGGGACACGGGTTCGTGCCCCGGTCCGGGAAGATCCCACATGCCACGGAGCGGCTAGGCCCGTGAGCCACGGCCGCTGAGCCTGCGCATCTGGAGCCTGTGCTCTGCAATGGGAGAGGCCACAACAGTGAGAGGCCCGCGTACCGCAAAAAAACAAAAACCTACAATGAGGTATCACCTCACACTGGTCAGAATGGCCATCATCAAAAAATCTAAAAACAATAAATGCTGGGGAGGGTGTGGGGAAAAGGGAACCCTCTTGCACTATTGGTGGGAATGTAAACTGGTACAGCCACTACGGAGAACAGTATGGAGGTTCCTTAAAAAACTAAAAATAGAACTACCATATGACCCAGCAATCCCACTACAGGGCATATACCCTGAGAAAACCATAATTCAAAAAGAGACATGTACCACAGTGTTCACTGCAGCACTATTTACAATAGCCAGGACACGGAAGCAACCTAAGTGTCCATCGACAGATGAATGGATAAAGAAGATGTGGCACATATATACAATGGAATATTACTCAGCCATAAAAAGAAACGAAATTGAGTTACTTGTGATGAGGTGGATGGACCTAGAGTCTGTCATACAGAGTGAAGTAAGTCAGAAAGAGAAAAATAAATACTGTATGCTAACACATAGATAAGGAATCTTAAAAAAAAATGTTCTGATGAACCTAGGGGCAGGACAGGAATAAAGACACAGATGTAGAGACTGGACTTGAGGGCACGGGCAGGGGGAAGGGTAAGCTGGGACGAAGTAAGAGAGTAGCATGGACATATATACACTACCAAATGTAAAATAGATAGCTAGTGGGAAGCAGCCACATAGCACAGGGAGATCAGCTGGGTGCTTTGTGACAACCTAGAGGGGTGGGATAGGGAGGGTGGGAGGGAGACAGAAGAGGGAGGGGATAAGGAGATATACTTATGCATATAGCTGATTCACTTTGTTATACAGCAGAAACTAACACAACACTGTAAAGCAATTATACTCCAATAACGATGTTAAAAAAAAAAAAGGGTGCGGGCGGGAGAACCCCCCCACCAAAGAAAGCCTGGCCAAACAGACCCTGCCATCGGTCTCCTGGGGGACCCGCAGGGGAGCGGCCGGCCAGGGTTGGGATCGCTGTCGCAGCGCCCCCTCCCGGCCTGGTTCCCGCAGTGCCCCGCGGACTCGGGGCTCCTGCAGTGTGTAGGCTGGCCGGGCGTCTACGGGGCGGGGACTCGGGGACACGCAGGCGGGGCGGTCCCCAGTGGCCCCCTTCCGGCGCAGCTCACCGGCCTCTTTCCCGGAGTGTCGGCGCCGCCCATGGCCGAGGTGCTGGAGCCCGATTCCGGGGCAGCCGAGGGCTCGGAGGCCCTCGCGGAGACGCCGGGCTGGGAAGCCCCGGAGGACGCGGGTCCCCAGGTAGGCTCCACCCGCGGGCGCGAAGGGTGAGGGCCGGGGGGGGGGTGGGCAGCGTGGGGCTGTACTCGAGGTGATCTTCAGTGCAGCCGGAGGGTCCCATAGGTTTAACTTAAAAGCACATTTTAAAAAATGGTCGGAGTCCCTAGCTCCATTTCTGCACAAACGGGAAGATGCGGTCGGTAAGCCGTAGTTACCCCCAGGTACTGGCTACATCTCAATTTCTTTTCTTTGCGGTTAAAAAAAAAAAAAAAATCGACCACGTCCCAAAACCTGCGATGGGACCCTCCGGGCGGGGGCGGAACAGTTGCTTGCTTTTAACCCGAATCGAGCCGACTCTCCCTACCCCTGCTTGTGGGGCAGAGGCCGCCTGCGTCTCTTAATCCAAAGATGGGAGCCGCGGGGGGAGGAGCCCTGCCCGGTGCTGGGAAGCCAGAACCTCCGGCCGGGCCCCAGGGGAGCGCAGCCCCTGGACTGGCCGTCCCAGGTGGACCCGAGATCAAGGTACCTGTACTGCTGCATCTCACGTTCTGTCGTCTTAGAATTGCTTCCCCAAATTCCCCCTGTTCCATCTTAGCCTGGAAGTTATGAGATCCGACACTACGGACCTGCGAAGTGGGTCAGCACTTCAGTTGAGTCTATGGACTGGGATTCGGCCATGCAGACTGGCTTCACAAGGCTGAACAGCTACATTCAAGGCAAAAACGAGAAAGGTGAAGGCAGTTTACCTTGTAATTATACACACTGTATTGTGGTTGAGTGCCCTGGCTTATTGAGTTTTCGCTGATTAAATAAATACCTTTTAGAATAGAAAAATAACCAGATCATCAAAGACTTAATGTTTGAAGAGCAGGACTCTGCTGAGGACCCGAGGCGTCTAGAGGAGGGTAGTACTGGGCAGTGCTTTTTAGCCTCTGTTCTTGTTTGTGATTCTGCTGGATGAACTGGGCCTCTGTGTAACTAGCATTAAGGCCTTTTCATGGCTAATGCTTTGAGATAATTTGGTGACTGGTAGGATAAGAGACATTAGGAGGCAGGAAGGGTCAAAGAACACAAGATCCAGGGTGTCAAGATATATCTTCTGGGGCTTCCCTGGTGGCGCAGTGGTTGAGAGTCCACCTGCCGATGCAGGGGACGCGGGTTCGTGCCCCGGTCCGGGAAGATCCCACATGCCGCGGAGCGGCTGGGCCCGTGAGCCATGGCCGCTGAGCCTGTGCGTCCGGAGCCTGTGCTCCGCAATGGGAGAGGCCGCAACAGTGAGAGGCCCGCGTACCGCAAAAAAAAAAAAAAAAAAAAAAAAAGATATATCTTCTGGTTTGGCTCTCATGCTATTTATGTTTTAGCAGGTCACTTAGCCAATGGGACCTCTGTTTCCGAACTGTAAAAGTAAAGAATGAACTGGACTATGTGATCTCTCATTTCCCCTTCTATCCCTAAAACTATGGAATTTATTAATGAAAAATATTAATAATACAGAAAGTGTTGAATGTGGGCAGTGGATAATTGTCATTTTGCTCTTTTTTTTAAGATGAAAATTATCTTAAGGGTTAAATATTTATGTCAAGTAAAAATCAAGAAACTCAGGTCAAAAAATAAGTTTTTAAATGTAGTCATAAATACACTAAATCTGCTTTCACGGTCTCCTTTGCATTTAAATATATATTTTTTGTGGCACAGAGATGAAAATAAAGATGACAGCTCCAGTGACAAGCTACGTGGAGCCCGGTTCAGGTCCTTTTAGCGAGTCTACCGTTACCATTTCCCTGTATATCCCCTCTGAACAGCAATCTGATCCCCCCAGGCCTTCAGAGTCAAATGTCTTCATTGAAGACAGAGCTGAAATGACGGTGTTTGTACGGTAAGTGGTAGATAATTTATAGCCTTTCTGACTGTTGGTTTTACTTGCGGGCACTCATAGTTTAGCTCCTGTGCAGCTTAGCTCCTATGCTTTTCCCCCTTCCATAAAAACAGGTCTAATGCATTTTGTGGTGTTTTCCTAGTGACTTAGTTTTATACGTTACTAAGGGTCCTTTACAAGAAATAACTAATATATTTAATGAGAAGGCTGATGCACACCTTCCACAGATAAGACGCAATACAAATTATACACCGGACCTTCCCCCACAAAAGCAAAAGACTGTCCTTACCTGCCTTCTAGTTAAATTTGGAGAAAAATACCTTAAAACAATGCATGGTACCCCTCCTCTCAACTCGTAGTTTCTGATAGCCTCAAACTCTTCCCTTTGTTCCCCCAGCCCAAAGGATGGCAGCTGCTTCCCACAGTGACTGCCTCTGTTGGTTGGTTTACTGGTTCCTTACTCTGACCTTACAGTGCCTGTCTCAGTAAAGCGACTGATCAGCCTGCCGGCCTCCCCAGCAAGGACCTTCGTAGCCATCGGCAGCACACTCAGCCCCTGAATCTGGCCCAGTCGCCTCAGAAAGGGTCGTGATTCCGTTCCCTTCCTCCCCACTGTTACCTGCTCGGGCCCTCACCTTACAGGGACCGCAGCTAAGTCCTCTTTGCTACCCCAGTGCTCGGCACATGCCTGACACTCACCAGATACTCCGACGTTTTTCAGTCTCAGGTTCCACTTCAAGAGCCTCCCAGCTGTTCTCTCTGCCCACCAGTCTCCTCTCCCTGGCCCTCCACTCTGGAACCCCGATCGTTCTCACAATGACAGCAACAAAACCCCAACCTGTTACTGTGTTTAAAAATCTGTTGGCTTCCTCTTGCTTCCACGTGACATTCAGACCGTTCAGGTACACATCACCTGCAACACGCGGCCCAACCTGTCTCCCTGACAACTCCCCCCACCTCCCGCCCTTCACTGAGTAGGCTGAGTTCCTCCACATCTCTGTAGCTTTGACCTTAGGCAAGTTACTGAGACCTTCCTTGCCAAAAATCTCATCTGTAAAATGTGTCTAATCACAGTACCTACCTACTATCTCACAGGGTTGCCATGAAGATCAGATGAGTTAATTTACCTAAAATACTTAGAACATGAGCATGATATTACTACATGCTTACTACATGTTGTATTACTACATGTAGTATTACTACAATACTACTACTATTACAGCTCCAGCTCCCTCTTTCTTCTCTTCCTGGAGAGCCTACTTTCATCCTTCAGGACTTAGATCAATTGGTACCTTGTCTGTGATGCCTTCCTCAGTTTCTCCAGTCAGCCAGCCATTCGTGCTATGGTTCTAAATTCTAATGACCTACTGATAGGCTGTAACTTCCTCAAGAATACAGCAACACGTTACTCTGCCCATATCCTTCGGCTCCTGGTGAGGCAGGTGTGTGTGGGGAGGCTCAGTATATGTCTGTGTCGTGAATAAAGCTGTGGATAGATCATTGTAGAACAACCTGTATTCAGAGGACAAAAGATGATTTCTAAGTAAGAGGCGCAAGACTTGATTTCAAGGAAGAAGTGGAATCTGAAACAGATTCCCTTTAGGCAGAACATTCCTTAAGGAAATAAATAATAAATTTAGGAGCAGAAATGTTTCTTAACACATGGTTCAGAATTATCATCATCAGTCAACTTGATGGAAATTATAGAACAGTTTTATCAATTTATCTTCGACGTTTTATTTTATATACACGTGCATACACAGATTCCTCTACTTACTCAACTGGGATTTAGAAGGTACCGCATGCCAGGAATGACTAGGTGCCTGGTAGACATTGTTGAACAGAACAGGCCTGGTTCGTACCCTCGAGACCTTACATCTTTTTTTTTTTTTATTTTATTTTTTTTTTTTTTTCTTTTTGCGGTATGCGGGCCTCTCACTGTTGTGGCCTCTCCCGTTGCGGAGCACAGGCTCCGGATGCGCAGGCCCAGCGGCCATGGCTCACGGGCCCAGCCGCTCCGCGGCATATGGGATCCTCCCAGACCGGGGCACGAACCCGTATCCCCTGCATCGGCAGGCGGACTCTTAACCACTTGCGCCACCAGGGAGGCCCGAGACCTTACATCTTATTTGAAGAATGGTAGGAATGATCTTTTCCACTGGCACATTGACAATAAACTTTATGCTAAAGAAGGCATATTAGGAATGTTTTTGTGCCTGTTTTTCCTATTCTCAGCCTTCAAATTCATCATGTTTACATTTCAGCAACTCAGCTAGGTCGGTGTGCTGTCATGATTTAATCTCAGGGTATTTTTGTTTATATACTTTAAAATCTACACTTAAATTTCTATTTTCCCACTTTTTATGCAAATCTTTTGACTGTCTTTTCATCCCCATCCTCTTAGCAACCTCCTAACTGGCCCCTTCTCTCCAATCTAGTTCCCATCTCTCTGCCTATATTCTTACCCAGATCTAATCAAGTTACTTTTCTGCTCTTCCAACATGCATTGGAATAATCTCAAAAGGCCTTAGGATGATGTACAAGGTTCCTCCTTCCAGCTCTGACTCACCTTTCTTTCTTTTTTTTTTTTTTTATTAATGAATTAATTAATTTTTGGCTGGGTTGGGTCTTCGTTGCTGCACGCGGGCTCTCTCTAGTTGCGGCGAGCGGGGGCTACTCTTCGTTGTGGTGCGCGGGCCTCTCATTGCGGTGGCTTCTCTTGTTGTGGAGCACGGGCTCTAGGCACGCAGGCTCAGTAGTTGTGGCATGTGGGCTCTAGAACGCAGGCTCAGTAGTTGTGGCGCATGGGCTTAGTTGCTTCGCGGCATGTGGGATCTTCCCGGACCAGGGCTCGAACCCGTCTTCTGACTTGGCAGGCGGATTCTCAATCACTGCGCCACCAGGGAAGTCCTGACTCACTTTTCTGACCTCATTTTATGCCTCACTATGAAGTTGCTTTGTATTTCTGGACTTTTGTTCTTTTCTTATCCCTCCCCTTTCTCTGCCCAGCAAAATTATCCTCCATTCCAGGCCCCACTCAGAGACACACCTTGCCCCAGTGTAATCATATCCTCAGTGTTCCCAAGCACTTTGATTCTGTCTCTGTTAAAGCTTTTCTCAGACTGAATAGAGCTGCCAAAATGTCCATCTCTTCCATATAGGGTCAAAACTTATGTTCATCTGTAATACAGTGCCTGCCCTTTTTCTAAGGAGAAAAAGAAAGGGGAAATGTTCGATAGAAAATGGAAAGACTGAAAGGGAGGCTGCCAAGGGGGATTCATTGTGGCTCTCTGACCAGGAGCATCAGCAGTACAGGAGACTGTTGGAAATGCAGGCTCTTGGGCCCCAGCCCAGACCTCCTGAACCTGCGTTTTCCCAGGTGACTCGCATGCACATTAGAGCTTGAGAAGCACAGAGTTAGAGCACAAGATGGCATAACTTCCAAATCTGCCCAACAGCTGGGACGTATTGCCTCCTCCTGGGTCCCCTCGGTGCGTGTGAGGTCACACTGAGCCTGGGAACCAGAGGAAGGGAACAGTCAGTTCAGCTGCCAAGAGGCAGGGGCTTTGAAACCGCACTCCATCCAGGTTTCTTTGTATCAGCTCCCACTTTTCTTCTTAGACTGACCTTCACATCAGTATTAAAATCATTTATGGTCATTTACTTTCTCCTTTGTAGGTCTTTCGATGGATTCTCTAGTGCCCAAAAGAATCAAGAACAACTCTTGACATTAGCAAGCATTTTGAGGGAAGAAGGAAAAGTTTTCGATGAAAAGGTTTACTACACCGCAGGCTACAACAGTCCTTTCAAATTGCTTGATAGAAAAAATGAAGTGTGGTTGATTCAGAAAAAAGAACCCTCCAAAGAAAGGGAATGAGAAAATGAGAGGAAGGTCCATTGCCAGGGACAAAACTTCTGTTGAACATAGACGTCAGCATTACCCATAAGCAAAATGTGTCTAGTAGCTCTACCTGAGAGTACTACTATGAATTGAGCTTATTTCCACTGTGCCTTTTTAATGCTTGAAGCTTTAGATACACGGATAACAGGGGACAGTATTCTAGAAACATGTAAATCGATCTTTATTTCTATGAGGCTCCAGGGGAACGTCATGTTACTTCCGCCTTCTTCACTGTATCACAATCATGTTGCCTTACTTCTACTTTGGATTTGTGTCAGTTGGATGTTACCGCCTCCAGATATTATCAATAAAAATGTTAAAGTTTATCCTGTGTGGAACTACAAGGCTGTCAAGCCTAGAGAACTCAAGTTCAGTTGGAAACAGAAATCAAAGTGTCTTTTGCAGCTGCCACTGTTACTTTTTCTGTTGAGCCCTCTTTCCTATCTGCCCGCTGCTTCCCACACGAGAAAGGCTCTCACAATACTCAAAAGTGTTGCTAATATTCCGTGACAAAAAATAAATGTATGAAGTTAGGGACTTCCTATTTTATTTTGATACTCAAGAGAGGCATGTTTTTTCTGAAGTAATGTATACAAACGTAGACTTTTAAAATTCACTTGAGGGGCTTCCCTGGTGGCTCAGTGGTTGAGAATCCTCCTGCCAATGCAGGGGACACGGGTTCGGGCCCTGGTCCGGGAAGATCCCACATGCCACAGAGCAACTGAGCTCGTGAGCCACAACTACTGAGCCTGCGTGCCACAACTACTGAAGCCCTTGTGCCTAGATCCCGTGCTCCACAACAAGGAAAGCCACCACATTGAGAGGCCCGCGCACCGCAACTAAGAGTAGCCCGCGCTCTCTGCAACTAGAGAAAGCCCGTGCACAGCAACGAAGACCCAACACAGCCAAAAATAAGTAAATAAATAAATTAAAGAAAAAAAAATCACTTGAATCTTTAAAGTATTTTATGCAGTATTTTTATATACTGAATCAGTATATAAAAATGATTCAGTATTCAAAGAGGGGTTTGCTGCAAAATCAAAGAGGCTGAAATTTGGACCTAATTGTATTGGAACACGCTTGTCCTGGAGAAGAGTGTCAGTCAGATATCTGAAAGCCTGTCATGGGAAGGTCATAGCTTTACTGGGGGCTTCTAGTGGAGGATGGCTGTAGGCACGAAGGAGAAAAGCAGCTTGGAGCTCAGTGACTTCCCAACAGGTAAAGCTGCCCACGAATGACATTACTTCCCGTTCCCATCACTGTGTGTTCAAGCAGGCACGTTATCACTTATGTGGCAGATGTGGGTATCCAGTGGATGAAAGGGTGGGGCCAGCTGATGCTCAAGGTCCCTGCAGCCCCAACATTATATGGTATCTCTTAAAATTAATCTCCCTAACCTGGGTACATTAGACCAACGTACCTACAGTTAATGGTTTCCATAGCTAACATTTATGGATTGCCTTCTAGGTGTAGCTTTCTAAGCATTTCACCTGAATTCCCACAGTCGACCCTCAGAACAACCCTGTGTGCCACCTTGTGTCAGCTCCATTTCACAGATGAGGACATTGAGGCACAGAGATGTAAGGTAACTTGCCCCCAGCTGGAGCCGTAAGGGCAGAGGCCAATTCCATCCCAGGCAGTCGGACTCCTGGGTCCAGACCGTTAACCACGGCGCCCACTGGCAGTCAGTGTTCTAGAGTGCAGCTTTCTCAGGCCATCAGTGGGCTAGGACTGTGTTGAGGGGTCCTTCCTGCATGTCATGCATGCGAGATACCTTTTAGATTATAATCTTTGATACAAAACAAGCTAGGTTTCCGGTTTTGAAATTATTATATAGATATAATTTTTTAAGTCTTAGGCAATTATTTTCCAAAGGTATTTGCTTGCATTGATTATTTTTTTATTCTTTGCATTTTTGTGTTTGCCAAAAAGAAATTAAATTTCTTTCTTAGCTCATTTATGAAAACCAACTGTGGGTCACCTTCTAGCCCTTCTACTGATGAAAGTCCACAGTACTCGCCTCTACTGGTATGAGGTAAATATTTATGTATTTACTCCATAGTCCTATAAAAATAGACATCTCTTATGCAGTAACTTCCATTTTAGATGAGAAGAGCATATGTCTGATTGCCAAGATTTAGTTGTAATCTGAAACATGTTCCATAAAAAAGCGATTTTGTACTATTCAGTCCAAGGTATCCCATTTTCCCCTCCTGGTCCATAAATCATAAACTAAAACATTTTTCAGCCCTCAATTAATCCAGACCAGAGAGTTTCTCACAGCAATGAATCAGTTATTTTAATTACGTGGCTGGCACTGACTAAAAAATATCCCTCAACATTTCTATTGAGATTTTTCTTCTCTTATCAATAGGAAATTCATGTCTAGATTCCTTTCCGAGGCAAAACCATCCACCTTTCCTGTTGGTCTAATTCATGCTCCATCCATTAGGCCTTCTCCCATCTTCAGGCTCTCCCTCCCAACATGCTCCAATCACTCTGCTTACCAACAGGCTCTGATTTGGCCTGATCCTCCCTGCTCCCCAGAATACAATCCTAGTTCCCCCTAGACCCTTACATAGGACAATAATTCCCATTTCTCCCTTGCCTTGATTATCCAGTTTCTCTGGAAAGAGTTGTCCAGAGGCTTCCTTGGAGCTCTAGGTTGTGAGGAGGTATCTCAGGGACCATGACAGGGATTTAAGGTGGGCAACACCCCTCCACCACCACCACTGTGCTTCCCACAGACCCATCCACGTTAGTCTACGTGTATGTCAATTTTTCATGTTTTTAAAAGCCTGAAAATAAGTCTTTAAACTGAGTGCATTCATCCATTCTTTTCTAGTCATCACTTAACCCTCTAAAAATCTTGCTTTTCCTCCTCAACATTTCACTGGAATGCCATTTATTTTCATTCATTCTTCAAGAAGCGTTATGGAGTCCCTCCTGGGTCGCAGGCTCTGCACGCTCTTCCAGGGGCTGGGCCATGGTGACAGGCAGAAATGCCCCCATCAGTGGCTGTACCCGTCAGACCCAACCACGTCTTCCACTCTCCCACTCAGTCCACCTTCCAGCTGAGGATACAACAGTGAGCAGGACAGGCAGGGCCCCTGTCCTTGTGGTGTACGTTCTGGAGAGCAAGAGAGTGCAAATACCAATGGGGCAGTGGGATAGGGTGTGGCTGGGCGGAGCGCAGTGGCTGTCACGTGGGCGGGCAGGCCAGGCCTCCCCGAGGAAGAGACACATGAGATCTGAAGGATGAGAAGGAGCCACTCAGATGACAGCCTGGGGGCGGGGGAAGCCTTTTGAGCAGAGGTGACGTGTCAAAGGGAGAAGCCCCCTTCTGTATCCAGAACAAAGCTGCACATACTGCTTGCTGAGCAGGGAGCGCTGTGCTTGCAGGGCACAGTCTCTCTGGACAAAGAAAACGCTGACTTGTACGGAGTTTCTGGAAGTGCAGAGTTCAAGGGTTAGCGGACTTTCGGAAACACTTAGGAACTGATTGAGCTTTAGTTGTGGAGGTGCGGTTACCAGAGCAGGGTCGCCGCTGCTGAGCATGATTTAGGAGCCTGGTTCAGAGGCGAGGTTACTGAAGCGAAGCTGTCATCAGTCACTTCTGGTACTTATTTCTGATTGTGGCCAAAGAATGGGCATATCTCTTCTGGGATTTGGGGTCATGGCCGGCAAGCACGGGGTGGGGGCGTGCCACTCATATCCGCCTTCATTAAAGGACCGCTGCCCAGCTGTGAGGGGTGTGGTTAGGCGATGTCTCCAGCTGTGACTTTCTTCAGGATCCACTGCAGGTTTCAAGATAAGGACACACTATTTTCAGGGGGTCACCTAGCCTACAATAGAGCGAGGCAGGAGGAGCTGATGGCATGCTTTTTTACTGGCATCTTTCAGCCAAAGACTGAGCAAGCTGGTGGTACAAAGACCTAGCCATTTCTGTCCAACTCGGGACCCTTCCTATAAACAGTCTTTGCTCCAGAGCTCCCTGGCGGGCTTGTAGAAAGTGTCAGATCTGTGTTGCAAGTCTGACAGCTCCCCTGCCCTATCTTGTTTTTCCTTTTTCCTTTCATTGGTATGACATCACCATACATCTTCTGTACTCCCAACTCTGTCTCAGCTGGTAGCAGTGTGGCCCCAAGATTGTGGGCAGTAAGAGCATTTTGGGGACTGGGTCATGCACTGCCTGGCTGGTTATGTGTTCCCCATCCCTGTGGACAGGCCGTACATATACAGCTCATGGCACGAGGCTGTCTAGTTATTAATCCCTTAAATGGAACAGCTTACTGGTGAAAAGGAATGCAGTGACTGGTGAATGATTCAGGAGCTTCAAAAATTAGGAGTGGGGGGCTTCCCTGGTGGCGCAGTGGTTGAGAATCTGCCTGCCAATGCAGGGGACACGGGTTTGAGCCCTGGTCTGGGAAGATCCCACATGCCGCGGAGCAACTAGCCCCATGAGCCACAATTACTGAGCCTGCGCGTCTGGAGCCTGTGCTCCGCAACAAGAGAGGCCGCGATAGTGAGAGGCCTGCGCACCGTGATGAGGAGTGGCCCCCACTTGCCACAACTAGAGAAAGCCCTCACACAGAAACGAAGACCCAACACAGCCATAAATAAATAAATAAAAATTTTTTTTAAAAAGGCAAAATTCCTTTAAAAAAAAAAAAAGAGTGGGGTGGATAATGAGTACAAGGACAATAGACTTGAATGGTTGTTACTGAGCTGGATTGTTGTCCTGCAGGTGGATAATGAAAAGTTGAGGTCAGTTAACAAAGAATGTAAAACTACATGTGAGGGCCAGAGCCTCTTTCATAGCTTGCTAAGAAGTCCTCACCTCATGCAGAAGGCCAGCATAAGGACTGGATGGTAAAAGGAATAACCACCAACGGATGTTCAACCAAGACCGATCTGCCGTGTCAAGGTCAGGACCAAACCTGGAACATGAAATGGGGACATCTGGTGGGTGCCCCCAACAGTTTTGACTCCCTAGAAGTTTCTGAACACTCTGGGCCTGTGGAAGAGGCCCACCCTTCCCCCGACTAAGAGCTGGAACTACCCTCTCTCCCTCCTCCTGCCCTAATATGAGGAAAGACAATATAGAGGTCTTTCCCCCACAAGGCAACAGGTGCCTCTAGGAGCTGTCCCCACCCCATCTCCTGACTATCAGGCATTTACCCAAGGTTAAGTCACAGCATAACCTGGCAGAGGCCAGGCTGGGCCTGAGGAAGGAAGAGATGGACGACGTGCAAAGGTTGCCGCATAGCCTAGCCAACGTGTACTGGCAGGGGCCAGGAGAGTACCCTGGGGACTAGGTTCTGAAGGTGCTCAGTCAAAGGTGCCAGGACACAAGACTGGATAAAGGAAGCTTATTGACTTGGGGATATTGCTCTGGATACAGGAGTTAACACCATGAGTAGAACTCCAGGGGACACAGCAAACTCACTGCTTTAGGGATGCACCTAGTAGCCTGAAAAAGTGATAGAAATGTTGAAATGCCTGAACTGATGGAAGAGGTAATAGAGGAAGGACTGAAAAGGCTCACGGAAGGGGCATGCTGGAATGGGTATATCGTAGGCGGCAACAAGGCCCATCGGAGGATTTTTGTCGTAGTCTGTTTGGGCTGCTATAACAGAATACCATAGACTGAGTGGCTTAAACAAGAGAGATGTATTTCTCACAGTTCGGAAGGCTGGGAATTCCAAGATCAAGGTGCTGGTCAAATCAGTGCCTGGTGAGGGCCCACTTCCTGGCCTGTAAATAGCCATCTTCTTCCTGTATCCTCACGTGATGGAGAGGGAAGGGAAGCTCTGGTCTCTTTCTCTTCTTGTAAGGACACTAATCCTACCTTGGGGACTCCACTCTCATGACCTCACCTAAACCTAATTATCTCCCAAAGTCCCATCTCCAAATACCATCACCTTGGGTGCTAGGGCTTCAACATATAAATTTCGGGTGGGCACAATTCAGTCCATAGACATTGTGTTCCACGAGAAGGCCCAGAGGAGCCATCATTTACCAAGGCCAGTAGGAACGCACTGGGGAGAGAGGTGTGAGCCTCACCAAGGACTCTGTGGAGGATCTCCTCTGCAGGCTGGGCTGGCTGGAAAGGCTGGGGTGGAACTTGGCTTGCTGAGAGCAATGTGGGTGACGACAAGACCTTGCAGAGCCCAGGTGGCAGTGCTAACCACAAAAGTAAGGGTGTGTAAATTATATTAAACACCAAAGTCAAAGTGGCAGCCAAGGGGGCCTGACCTGTGAAGTCTTACGGAGGTAGTTAATAGAACATGGCATTCCTGGGGCAAAATAGAGAGGGTAACCAATAAGGGTAATTCTTTATATATAATCAAAAGAGATCAAGGATGGATAGCAGCAGGGGGCTGAGATCACCTCCCCCCCCCCCAAAAAAAGAAACCTCCAAGAAAACCCCACAAAACTGTGATCCCTTGCCCAGTTTCCAGACTCAAAACCCACTGACTGGCCCCTTAGGGGAATGGTCACTGCAATAGTTCAGTGTATACAGTAATGATTCCCCTAGTATTTTTCCAAAAGGTCCTATGGCCATTTACTCAGGTGGCTATACATTGGAGAAAGAAAAATATCCAGATACGCTGGGATTCAAACTGACATTTGATACCCAGAAACTCAAAGTATCATCATAGTTCCCCTTCCCATCTTAAAGTGGGATCATGTGGACGTTAGAAAATAAATGGAGTACTAGTCAAAGTTTGGCTTATAGTGGGTCCACTGGGTCTGCAAACCCCCATTGTTATTTCTCCAATCCCTGGATATATAATTAAGATTGACGTACTTGGCAGGTAGGATAAATCCACACTGATTCCTCGACCTGTGAAGTAAGAGTGTAAGTCTCTAAACCCCCTTTCCTTCATCCAGGGTGGTAAGTAAAAACGGTACTCCCTTGAGCAATGCTCTTAAAACTACCCAGATGAACATCCATTTCTGGCCATGATGGTGAAACAGGAGCCAGATGTGGAAAGTCCATAGCACACCACTGTGATCTCTGAGAGAAGGGGAAGAAAGGGAAGTCCAGTGAGTGTTCAAGCTTATGGCTTGGAGGTATAGTTTCCAGGCAGCAAAGGAGGAAGGGGGGAGGAAGCCAAACAGAGGCCAGTGGTCTCACTGAGCTGAGGAGACAGGGACCAGTGTTATGGGACGCCAAGGTGGCTAGGACTTGTTGGGCCGAATAAAGGAGAGGAGGAACAGACACACACAGAGCGCTCTGTAGATCCGCAGCGAGTCCCTCTGAGTCTTGGCTGAGCACTAATCTGTGAAGGTGCAAGAAGAAACTATCCCTGCCAAGAAATGAACAACTGGAAAGCAGCAGAACAAATAAGTCACAGATCACATTTGGGGCTGGGAATAGCTTTTGTTCCCACTAGCAAGAGTGGAAATAACTCATAACGCATGGGGCATCAGGTAGAGTTTTCAAGAGGGTATGGTGTTTGTAGTAAGGTTAAATTGTCTCTAAACCAAAGGCTTCTCTGGAGCTCCCCCAACAAAGCTTAAAAGCCTTGAAAGGATCAAACTAATTCCAAAAGACTTGGCTGTGCACCAGAATAAAGCCTAATGCAGTTTAAAGGAATACAGTAAAATCTGTCAACAAGCAACCTAGCATTCACAGTTCCCACCATCCAATAAAAAAACTACTAGAAAAATATGCAAAGAAACAGAAAAATATGACCCATAATTAGAGGGGAATCAATCACTCACTAAAAACAGATCCAGAAGTGGTAGATATGAAGGAATCAGCCACTTGGACCATGTGATCTGGCAGACCCTAGGGTACTGGAGGTGTCAGTGGTGGAAAAAATTGCAGTGTGGAATTTATAAGACCCAGTGGGAGAATCACAATGCAGGTCCCTGGGGTCCTGAAGCAGGGCTGTGCTAAGTGCAGGAGAGAACCACATGCTTTCTGAAAAGCAGCTTCGGGAGTGCTACTGGGCCCTGGTAGAGACGGACCCATGAGACACCAAGTGATGATACATCCAGAGCTGCCCATCTTAGCTGGGCCCTGTCAGAACCACCAGGTCCTAAGGTTTGTGGGACCTTAGGCGGTTCCAGCGTGAGATGGGAACGATACCTCGAGGAGCAGTCATGAGCAGGAGTGGAGCACGCGAGCAAGCGACATGAGCAGGTGGCCCAGATCCCCACGTCATTAGGGTTGCCCCCACGTTGCTCCCTCCCTATGGCTGTTGGGACCTGTAAGATAGGCTGAAGGGTGGGGGCGGGCAGGGACTTGAGCTTGCTTTTTGGTCAGTGGGTCGACTTACTATGTGGGCCCGAGCTGGAGATGGACAGCAGTTGCATCACACACCCATTCAGGGGTGACGTTGAAAGAAAGCTTCGAGAAAAAAATCTTCTGCAAAAAAAAAAAAGGGCAGAATTTTTGGTGATGGACCTGGTCACTCACTTCGTGAGAGAGAAAAGTTAAAATATATATGGAATCTTGGCAGTGGCCAATGGCTGGTCCAACTGGTCAGGAGTTTGAAAAGAAAAAGAATGGGATTGAGACAAGGTCTGCGGGTAGAGGCATATGGTTAGACATCTGGGAACAGGCGCAGAACCTGAAAAACCGTATCATATGTTAAGGCCCACTAGAAAGTACCCACTGGAAGAGGCACTAAACAACCAGGTAGACAAAATGACTTTGCCTGTTGGTATTAGCTCTTATTGGTGCCCACCCCAGGGCTGGTACAATGGGCACACAAATATAGTGGCCGTGGTGGCAAAGATGGAGGCTATGCATGAACCCCCCAAAATACAGACTCCCACTTACCAAAGCCAACCTAGATACTGCTGAATCTGAATGTCCAACCTGCCAGCAATACATACCAATGCTGAGACCCTGGTAAGGCTGTCGGAAGCCTGACTTGTCATTTGATACCAAGTTGAGTATATTAGACTCATTAGTTCCTGGCAGGGCCAGCAATTCATTGGCACGAGGGTTAACACCTATTCTGGGTATGCAGCTTTCTTTCCTGCTCACAGGGCCTTGCCCAGCACCACAGTCTAGAAACTTACAAAGTCTCTGATCCGCTGGCATGGATTTACAGAATGTGTGATGTACACATCATGACATCCAATCAGGGAGAGTTAGCTCATGGCTGCAGGGTCCACTGGTTCTCTGACATACTGCACCACCTAGAAGCTGCTGGCCTGAGAGCATATTGGAATGACTTGCTTTAGTGCCTGGTTGGAGGCAATACCCTGCCAAGATGGGGCGCCATCTCCCAAACACAGTACACTTACTAAAGCAGAGAACCTCTGTGGTGCTGTGTCTATAATAGGAAGGACACGTGGACCTGGGAACCAAGGGGTAGAAGGAGGAGTGACCTCACTCATCATCAGTCACTCCCAATGAACCACTAGGGATGCAGGACTTTCCACCCCACAACTCTGGGCTCTGCAGAGCCAGAGGTCCTTGTTCTCAGAGGTGTACACTCCCCATTGGCAACACAGCAAGGGTTCCACTGAACTTCAACCTACTGCTGCCAGCTGGGCACTCTGGTCTCTGTGTATCCAGGGACCGGCAGGCAAGAAGAGTCACCATCTTGTCAGGGGTAACTGGCCCTGAACTGTAGGCAAGCTTACAGTTGCATGAGGTGGGGAACTAGAGGGCCCACTTGGGGCACCCTTTGTACTCCTTCCCCAATTGTCTATCCACAGGCAAGTACAGCCACCCTGGCTCCCAGGATTTCAGAACACTCTGGAATGAGGGCTTGGTTCACACCATCGGGAAAGCCCCAAGCCCAACAGAGGTGATAGCTGAGGGTGAAAGGAATTTAGAGTGGAGGTGGGGGATGATGAGTACCACTTGTGTCCTGGAGACTATGTGTTGGAAGGTTCTGTAGTTGGTCCTATCAAATTCTTCTTTTTAAATCTCTCCTCAGGAAGAGAGGTCCACCAGAGCCCTGGAGGAGCTGGTCTCCACATGCTTATGGGGAACTGGATCCAAACAGTGCAAAGTGGTGGAGTGTGGCAGGCATGGAGATGTGCCATTATATCCCCCCTCAAGAAAAGACTTGCCATCCAGCTGCAAGAAGTGTGCTTGGTTGACAGCCTCCAACTGTTGGCTTCAAAAGGTCCACCTTAGCTTTCAAGCTGAGGCCATGCTATTTCTCAAGGCAGGCAGGATAAGTGGCCAGTGATTTCACTAAGCTGTGGAAATTGAGGGCACACTTTTCTCAGGGTGGCCTCTTGCAAAAGACCAAGCAAGACACTGATAAAGGACCTAGCTGACTGATCAGTACTGCAGGGTGATAGCTCTGCCTGCCCCATTCTCTTTCCTCCCTTTTCCTTTCAAACGTGTTACAGTGTCTACTTCCTAAGGAACCTAAACCAGCATAGAAATACAGGCACCTTTCTTTCCAATAGTTAGAATAACGTCTCTAAGTCCAGAAGTAGCATCTATCGGCACAGAAAGAAGAATGAGGCGAACCTTTTGAGTGACGGGAATAGTGGCAGATCTTAAAGGCCTTGAAGGCCACAGCTAGAAGTTAGAAGCCTATTCCAATTGTAACATCTAGTCTTTGGAACGTTTCAAGCAGGGGAGTGCTTGAATTGTTTTTCAAAGCAGATTTTGTAAGGTGAATTGAGGGTGGTTGAAGATGCATGACAAAGGGAAGAAGACCAGCTGGGAGGCTTCTGCAGTAGTCTGGTCAAGAGATAATAGTTTGGACCTGAGAGGTGGCAGTGGAACTGGTGAGAAGTGATTGGATTTGTGATATATTTGGGCAATACGGTTGACATGACTTGCTTCTGGTTTAGATGTGGGGTGAAAAGAGAGGCCATAAGGATGAGCCTAGACTTGGGGCCTGAGCCACTGTGTGAATGGTAACGCCCATCGATAAAGGCTTGGATATATTTAAGTTTAAAACACCTCTAAATGCAGATTCTGAGTAGGCAACTGATATACTGGAGCTCATGGACGAAGTCAGGACAGGAGACACTCAGGAGTGACGGGTATATATTACATAAATGTAACGCTATGGGATTAGACGCAGTTACCAAGGGAGAGAGTGGCTTGAGAAAAGGCTAAGACCCAGGGCAGGTCACATCATTCCCCCTTTTAAAAACCTTCATTGTTTCCCAGTACTACAAACATAACCCAAATTACCTGGGATGACATCCCAGGCCCTCTACATTCTTGCCTGAGATGACCTTTCCAGTCTCATGTCCCACTTTGTTTTTCTAGAGACTTCCTATTTTAGCTCCTTGGTTTCCTCTAAACACTTTGCTTCTGTGCCTCAGCTCATGCTATCCCCTCCGTCTGGAGTGTCTTTCGTTTGCCAGCTTCCCCTGTTCAGCAAAATCCTCCTCATTCGTACACTCTTAGCTCAGGTTCACCATAGCCAACCCCTCTCTTACCTTCCTCTGAGAACAGTACCACTCAACTGCAAAGCAGGTGACAAATGACTTACCCAGTGGGTCTGGAGGTAGACAGCCCGAGGCTGGTGCAGTGACTCTGGCTGTCATCAATGGACCAGGCTCCTTTCTCCTCCGCCTTCCACAACATGTGGCTTCTTCTGTCCTTACTGGTGTCTCAAAGGTTGCAAGAGTACTGTTCCTCGTCCAGCCTCCCACCCATTCTAGGGATAAAAGGAGGAAGGGGATGGCACCTACATAAGGAAAGCAACTCTCTTGGAAACTCCTAGACTGTTGCCAGTCTCACTGGCCAAAACCATGCCACATGGCCCGTTGGATTGTGGGAGCTGGTGGGGTGGGCGGTACACTAGTATGTTACTTGGTGTATTGCTAGTCTCTTGCCGAAGACCAAGCGAGACAGTGGAAAAGGACCTAGCTGTTTCTGTCCACCACAGGACTCCTTAGGTAAGTGATCTTTTCCCCAGAGCTCCCCATTGCACTGGCTGACTGACCAGGTGTTCTGTTGGTAAAGGGGAACTCACAGGGTGCGGGAGGGCACGCAGCAACGTCTGCCCAGGGTTCTTCCTTTTCGTCTACTCTGACAGTTCACTGTATGTCTTCTTCACCAGGTTGGAAGCACCTTAATGATCTCTCATCCACATTTTTCTATCTTGGAACTCTCTCTTCCTTACCTAGCACATGAGAAGTATTTAATAAAGGGCTTTTTTTTTTTCAAGGCTGAACAAGTGACTACAGATTGCTCTAGTTCTCGTTCTGTGAATGAAGGCTGGCCTGTGTGAAAGGCAGTTCAGGGCAGCTCACTGAAAGAAACTATATTATAGTAACTGAACAGCTTATTACAGAACCTCAAGAATCGGGTCCATGTTTTATTCGAAAGACCCTCCTTCCCCCTACCCGCCCAACCATATCCTAATGTCTGCAAAATTATCCTATTGTACCCATTTCATGATGGCATCCCAGCAATATAAACAATTGTTCAAATTCAGTTTATGTGCTGAAAACACATTAATGCAGAAAACGAATCCTGTGTTTCCCCTGTCCTCCTTGGGACACCCACCCCAGAGCTGGGCGTGGTGTTGGTGGATGGGAAATAAGATGGAGAAACAGAAATGCCTCCTTTTCTTTCCTTGTCCTTGTGATTCCCCAAACAAATACGCTCTCATTCCCACAGGAGAAGCAATGGTTTCAATCAACATTTTTCAGAAATAGGAGGGCAGAAATCAGACGAAAGTTGAGGAGGCTGCTTCCAACTGACAGACAAAATGGTCATTTGTTTCTCTCCCAACTCTTAGAAAAACAAGCTGGAAATAGCTTAGCCCTGGGGCTTTGAACTCTCGGGGTATAGGGAAGAGTCAATAAGTCTGTCCTCACTGAGTTTTTAAATATATACGGGGCATTAACAGTATCGAGCCCCACAAAGTAGCAAAGCTGAAGATGCCGTGTGTTGCCGGGGTAAGTCTAGATCCTTGTCTCCCTATATTTCAACCATGCTGTGAGAAGTTCTTGCATCTCTCTACACATCACATCACCTGAACTCTCAGTCGATACCTTACTGGGATTTTATTCAAAAGTCCATAGGACACCTTTTAGAGTTGCTTTTCCCTAGGTCCTTTTGGATGGCACAACCCACAGTGTCTGTGATGGTCTATTTCCTCTCTGTTGGGTCCCCACTTCCCACAGGCACCTTCTGGTCATCACTGCCGTTCTGTTTGTATCCAGCGAAGCACTCAGCAGTTCTGTAACCAGAAGACCTAGCTCACCATTCAAAAATGCATGTACAAACAGCAAGAACAAAAAAGGTTCAAATGTTTACTTTACAATTGTTTTATTCAAAGCAAATTAAAAAACTTAATATATTTTTCCTTTAAAAATGGGGATTTAAAAAAAACTTTATAATTAGTTTTGAGGGTGCTTATCTTACCTTCAACATAAATGATTTATATATTAAATTTGTTTTCTGATATCCACGTACATTCTCATCCTTTTTAGGTAGCTGTGAAAAGATTTCATATTCAAAAGCCAATGCCACTTTTCTAAAATTTAGGAGAAAAGATTCTTGCACCCAATGTAGCAGATGCTTGCTCCAAGTGGTAGAAAGTCCTTTTGCTCTTGGCCAAATGTCAGGTCTTGATTTCTGGTTGTGTGAAAAGACGTGTTTTGTTTTCTTCAGAGGATGGAAGGAGTCTCAATTCTTCAGGTTTGTTTTTATCTCAAAGACGTGTCTAAAATGGGTACCTAATGTTTTATTGTATAAACCTTATGATGATTGGGCCTGTGCAGTCCAACTTTTAGATGATATTTTCATACCAAGAAAGATGATAATTGGCAGCTGCATTGTATTTAGGCTAATAATCTCAGTACTCTCATCTTAAGTCCTTCTGATGAAGAAGACAAGACTGATTTTATTTAACCAACAAATATAGGAGTCTATGTACATGGCAGTTGGAAGTGGTCACAAGAATATCACATAAAAATAAATACTTTACACACTTTTCTTCCATGTCTAAAAGTGTTAAAATTCTAACCGGAGAAGATTAGAAGGTAATTAGTGAACTCAATTATTTGTAAAAAATATAAAAACACACAAACCAAATGATGCAAAAAATCTTTTTAATCTAAAAATTCATTTCCCAGGGCTAATTAAGAGCCAAGGCCTGCCAATTTTTATCAGTTTATTTGACCAAAAAGAGCTATTCAGCATTTTCTTCAAAGTAAGATAATATATAATAGATTTTGATAAACCTTTCTAAGTGAGGACACGATACGGCAGGCAGTTCAAGGAAAAATAGCATTAACTTTTTCTTTGGTGTAGCCAAAAGGATATCCAAAAGTTAGCAAATGTTGACGTTTCAAGTGATAAGAAATTGCCAAATGGAAGTTCAAACTCTGGTTTAAAAAAAAAAAAGTTGTAAAAGGAAAGGCTCCACCCACAGTTCTGTAGTGCAAGTTTTAAAATTTAATTCTGAAAAATAATTTTATTTAATAAGCAGGAAACAAATTCCAGCAGTGTATCACTTACTCCTCTCTCCTTTCTCATCTGTTACCCTCTCTGTATGTGCCACTGTCATTTCAGCTCTCCAAGGAGGTCTCAGCTGCTGCTCAAGGACGAAAGTCATTAAAAAATTACCCACATTTCTACAAACCAGGCTAGAAGTTGTGTGTCTGTGGCTGCACAGCAGCAGACTCCGAGTTACAGCGTTGCCATGTCCACGTATCTGTCATTGTTACAAAAAAGAAACAAAGCCTTTTTTCCCCAGAAAAAAGTACCTGAACCAATGCGTCACTTAGCCCCTTACCAACTTTTTGGGGTAACCACTACATGGCTCCCCTTGAAAGCACACCTGTGCACATCCCCACCCATTCTGTGCGCTCAGAACCAGCCAATCTACCCCCTCTTTCTCAGAAGTAATGGTCCTCTCCCTTCTTTTGAAACTCACTAATTTCCATAAACGTAATACTTTTAAAGCAGTTACCACCTTGCTCAGAAGGCTCCATTACTCTACCTAGCTTAACGCTGTCTCTCCTATTTCTGTACATGCTGTTTGTATTTTTTTTAACATAAAGTGTTCCAAATGCACACACATACACATCCCTGCACACACCCAGCATTTAGAGAGAGAAAAAAAAAATCTTCCCCAGGAAGCACTTTTAGAAGTTAAGCTTCTACTTGCTTTTAAGCCACAGGGCAAGTGCCAAGTGAGTCTAAATAGCCCTCCCTTTCCGCTGCGGGGCCGGCCGTGCCGGGTCCACAGCACAGATGCTGAGCGAGATCCACGGACAAGGCAGGGAAGGGTACCTGTCAGGCTTCCCAGAGCGGTGTGCTGCACATCTCCCCACATCACCTGGGAGGTTCTTGCCCTTAGCTCTCTTCCCTCTGGGGACCACCACGCTGTTCTGATGGATCCGTGCCCTCTGCGCTGGGCCGCCCCTCCGTGGGGCCAGGAGCCTGAGCCCGCGAGGCAGCGGGCTGCCCTGCACAGAGCAGGCTGCCCTCACCCCCGCCATCCCCCGCCAGTGCTTCCAGCGAACGTCCCCTCGCAGCGCCCAGGGCCCGGAGAGCCCTGCTGTCTACGGGCTCCGTGGCTTCCCCTTCGCCCTCTGAGATGACGGTCATGGGGCTGCTCTGGATCCGGTTCCGCACACTGTACCGGCTGCTGGCGGCGGAAGGTGGAGTTCGGCTGCGGCCGTACCTGGGGCCAGAAAAGGAGAGACTCCGAGGCATCGAGCCTTCGTTCTTGGCCCACTCCTCCTGGGCCCTTCTGTTCTTGCTCGGGGAGCAGCTTGATGGGCTCTCGGGGGTGTCTGGCGAAGGCTCCGACCTTGACCTCTGGAATCTGGGGTCTGTGTTCTTGAGCATCTCGGCTGCAGACATGCGGGCACTGGTGTCTGACCGACTCCCTTTTTTCAGCAGCAGAGCTTTGAAGTTGTCACTGCTGGTGCTGCTCTTCCGGATGCTTCTCTGAATCGATCCCACTTGCTTCTGGGAGGCCAGGCTGGGGGCAGCACCAGTGGGTGTCACTGGCGGGGAGGGAGAATGGTTTCGGGAGTGATCATCATCGGAATCTTTACGGCCAAGGACTTTCCTCTTAGACCTGAGATTTAAGGACGTTAAGATGAAGGTGAATTCCTGGTGGGCCACTGGAGGCCCACCACATACACCCTGCTTCTCTCACCGCACATTAAGGTCACCATCTATTATTTTCACTATGGAAAGTACCAAACACCCAGGCAAAAAGAATAGTTCATTGTATTACTATGTGTGCCCATGACCCAGCTGTGATAATTATTAACTTATGGCCACCCTGTTTTCATTTCTACCCTCACTGGATTATTCTGAAACAAATCTCAAACATCATATTATCTTACTTTGGAGAGGACCATTTCCAACGTTTTGAATAATTGCCATTTCTTACTTAACTCTTCTGTATGGGACTGATGCTGAGTGAATTTCATGGTGCTGGCACTTGAATGGCCTAATACAGGGGTCTCCAACCCCCGGGCCGCGGGGTAGCGGGGCCTGTTAGGAAGTGGGCCGCACAGCAGGTGAGTGGCGGGCAAGCGAGCGAAGCTTCATCTCCCCATTGCTCACATTGCCGCCTGAGCCATCCTCCCCACCCCCACCCCGTGGAGAAACTGTCTTCCACGAAACTGGTCCCTGGTGCCAAAAAGGTTGGGGACCACTGGCCTAACAGACAAGCCAGCTCCTAGAATGTCCCACATACTGAGACAGGCCCCCACCATAGGTTCTAGAACAACTCTGCAACTTTACGTTCTCCATCATTCTAGAGTTTGGCATAAAACCAGTTTTCCTTGGCTCTTACTGGACCATTCGCCAGCTCCTAAAAATCGAATTTTCTGGAAAAGAAGAGTGAACCTTCCACATCACATCCTGTTAGCTGAGTGCAGAGAACCACTAGCCGAGCAAGCAAATGTGAGGGATGTGGGTAGAAGGTGAAAGAGGAGGGGCCTTCAGGAAAAGTAAAACTGTCCTGGGGGAATTTCTTATTCCCAGTCTCTAAGAATCTCCCTGGCTCAACGTGTCTTCTGCTGAGAATGCATTAGAGAAAATAAAGCAGATGTGCCAAGTGGCCCCTTGCAGGTCTCTTCATACCAACAACTCAGTGTGGGAGGAATCTCTCAGCTAAGTGCAGGTGGACTGGCTGTAAGGAAACTTGATATATTTACTAAAGGTGTGGTTATACCTCTTTTTCTGCCATAAAATTCTAGAACCTGCAACAGGCAAAGGTTGAGAGGATGCTATCTGAACACAGAGATTAAGAGTTGAATCTGAGCAACTTCTAGCTGTGTGACCCTGGACCAGTTACTCATCTATTTACAAGTTTTTCAGACTTGTAAAATGTGGATGATGATAACAACCTCACAGGTTTGTGAGGATTCAATGAGATAAAGGACCTCTGGAGTCACATAGACCTGGGTTCACCCACTGCTAAAGCTTCCTTGCTCTGTAAACTGGGGCAAGTTGAACTTTCTGATCCTGTTTCCTATCTGGAAAAGAGGAATAACAGTAGACAGTTCAGAGGCTTATCAATAAAGATAAATGCAGTCATAGCCATAAAGTGTCAGGCAAAGAGTAGATGCCTAACAAACCTTTGAGTGTCATTTAGGGAAATATAATTCTTCCTTCCTGCTATCAGCTCAGGCTTTAGTGCTCTTTTTACCTGTCCTGCACATCGAGCCACAGGGGAGGATGGGCCCGTGATGGCTGCCCTGGGCTTGGTGCTCCCAGGGTCCTCTCTGTGCTTCTGGCCAAAAAGAAGCCACTAAAATGGAAGACAGGAAGTGGTAAAAACCCAATTAAGAGGCAGAAGCGGGTGGCCAGAGCTGACATAGCACCAGCCCCTTTAGGACAGCAGAGACTGGCCTATGATACTTTGGTTCAACAGTTCTATTCCACTGTCAACAAGAGCACCGCTCTGGAGTTAAGTTGCTGACCCACTGACAAAAACCACAGAAACAATAACATCTCAGAATTTCAGAACTGGAAAACATTTAGGTGGTTTGGTCTGACCAGAGAAGGTAATCGAGGTCTAGAGAGTGAAGTCATACAGCTTAACACAAGAAGTAGGACCTGATGGAATACCTTTGCAGTAGAGCACATGACCTCACAATTTATACTGTTTGCTTCCCAAAGACATCTCTGCTCATCTGATTCTTGTAGGTATTGGTTTGTGGCTTTTTTTTTTTTTTCCTTTTTGCGGTATGTGGGCCTCTCACTGTTGTGGCCTCTCCCGTTGCGGAGCACAGGCTCCGGATGCGCAGGCCCAGCAGCCATGGCTCATGGGCCCAGCCGCTCTGCGGCATATGGGATCCTCCCAGACCGGGGCACGAACCCGTATCCCCTGCATCGGCAGGCGGACTCTTAACCACTGCGCCACCAGGGAGGCCCTGGTTTGTGGCTTTTAAATGTGGCTTTTCTGTTTGGCTTTTAAATGGAGAAGGTGTGCTGAGATCCACATAACAAGCCATAGCTATGCTTGATTAAAGCTACAACCTTTAATTGTAGATTTAGAATGAAGACAGAAGACGGGAATTTATAAAAGTATTGTTGTTTCTCAAGAGTAACTGCCCACTAAAATGAGAATTAAAACTAAATATATGAATTCTCTGCATATATGTATGTATATATACACACAGACTATAAATATGTGTGTGTATTTCTAAGGAAAATGGCTATAAAAAAACGCTTGAACAATTAACACTGGCTTAAAAACTAATTACTTCAATAAAGATAAAAACTTCACCCCTCAACTGGTGTTCTACATTTTCCATCTGGCTTTAAATCTGAAGTGAATTAATTTGCATTATAAAATTTGAAAGCTGTGTTTCAATTTAGATATTCTTTAATTTAGATTATTAGCTTAGGTACTGAAGGATATATAATAAAGCCCTAAAAATCACAGACTTTAGCTGGCTTCCTATTATGTCTGCTAATATATTATCTATGTCTATATCTATCTATCCATCTACTAAAAATTAGCCTGCATCTATCTATCTATCTATCTATCCATCCATCTACTAAAAATTAGTCTGCATCTATCTATCTATCTATCTATCCATCCATCTACTAAAAATTAGCCTGCATCTATCTATCTATCTATCCATCCATCCATCTACTAAAAATTAGCCTGCATCTATCTATCTATCTATTTATCCATCCATCCATCTACTAAAAATTAGCCTGTATCTATCTATCTATCTATCTATCTATCCAACGATCCATCTACTAAAAATTAGCCTGCATCTATCCATCCATCCATCCATCCATCTACTAAAAGTTAGCCTGCATCCTTGCTCCCACTCTGTAATCCATACCCTACTCAGTCTTTCCTTCTGTCGTGTACAAGGAACAATACAGACTGGCCAATTTCTGCATCTGCAGTAGATGTAACTCCTTGATAGGAGAAACCACAGTCTTTTAGTGCCTTAAGAAGGTTGCCACAATAAAACACAGAGGAGATCTTCGGTATCTTGTTAGGAAAAGTGTGTAGTAATGTGGCCCCACAACAGCTGGGGTTCTCTCTGAGACCAAGTATTTAGTGCACAGAGCAACCAGGCAACACATCTTCTCTGTGGATGCTGTTTTAAGTATATATGCCTGCATATTTAGCAACCCAATGCATCCCATATCGAACGGGAGATGTTGAGCCTTGGAAGAATTTCCTAATAGTTACACAATCATTGAGAGCTCATTAGGTGTCCAGCATGATTCGAGTTAGAAACATCAGCGTAAACCTCTAGACATGTCACTGAAGTTGATTTCAAAGGATGTGGAATTTTTATTTCCCTATTTGGAGGAATAATGTGATCACTAGCTACCTTTTTATTTCTAATGAGAGCACAGACAGCGGTCAGACAATGTTAAAGAGGCAGGCTTTAGGGTCTATTGGGACACTATACCAGTAGTGGAGTCAAGAGTTAAAGAACATAATTCTTGACAAACACCTTAATTCATCAGCTTGTTTTTTCCCCCCCTAAGTTAGATGTTTACATGTTGCACGAGGAATCGCAGGTAGGGACTTCACAGCCTCTGCTTTCTATCTCATGCAATAACAGCCTTTTCAGTTAGATTCTAAGAATTGGGAAAGTACTGCTGACACAGGTTACTTACACAGAGAATCAAATGATTTTACAGGATGTTTAGTTTCAGGAGGAAAAAAGGGGACATTGATTCAGGGACCTTGGCAGCACAGGGGCATTCATAAGAGTTATCTGAAAATACTATGGTAAAGAATTTTAGAAGGAAGTAAAGGGTTTATACAGCATATAGTTTAAAGTCCTTGCACGAACACAATCATATCCATTTTTACAATGACACCGTTGTGGGAGTACTCAACTGTTTATAGCCAGAAAAATGAGGCAATAAATAAAGCTTTAGTGCTAAGTCACATTCACTCTTCAAGGTGATCACATGTAAAGAGTACAACAGTTCAGGCGATTATTTTGAAAATTTTATACATTTTTTAACCCAAGAATTTCTTACGCCAGTAGATGGCACTAGCAGTATATAGTAACAAGCAAGTTTAATTCCTTTTGCTCCTGCTTAAAAAAGATGTACTTTTACCGAAACATTTAAGTAGCCAAAGATAGTACACTATAAAATCCTAGTTTTTCTGTAAAATGAAAATAGTAACAGCAATAAAACCAAGCACTGTTAGGAAAGAAGAAGTCCTGTACAGCTAGTCTGTGCATCTTAAGTCCACAGAACACAGCATCCCTCATCCTGGACTGGACCACTGGCTACTCTAACCCAACTCCTGTAAATATCCAGTCAAATACAGCGACACTGCATTTCTTGCTAGTCAGAGAAGGGCCAACCAAATGGCATCATCACGTTGAGCTTCTGTCCCCCATATCATCATAAAAATCAGTGGAACAAAGTAAAACAGAAATTGGAGTCAAGGCCAATAAAAATATAGAAACAAACGAAGAAATCAATAATCAGGTTAATGAAGCCTAACTGGGTGACATTAGAAACCTCAAGAAAGGAAAATACACTGAGAAACGATTTGGAAAGGGGGACTCATAAAGTAGATGCAAAAAAGAGGAAGGAGTTTTGGATACCTGTGAATAGCTGCAAAAAGGTCTTCCGTGGTCCGGGGTCTACTGGGGGTCATCACCTCATCACTCCCATCTTCCTTACAGAAATCACAGGTCTCTGAGGAAGAACCGGCTGTGTCAGCCTCCGGTACCCCAGCTATGGAGAAACAAGCAGGCAGACGCAAGATGCACAAATGACTTGAATTTCAGTCTTTAGCCAAGCTCCCAAATAGGCTTCCCTACCATCCTGACAACGTGAGAGTCACAGGGAGAAGCAGTGGGGCCTGTAGTTTGATATTTTACAAAGATGGGGAAAATGACACAAGCATGACAGTCAAAGCTCAGGCTTTTCTGTTAAAGTCTAGAGAAACTGACTGAATCTCCCTTAAATTTTGTTAGAACGGTTCTTTGCAGCTCTCCAGGGGATTACTCACTGCTATTTAATACCCAGCCTGCTGCCGACCACTCCACCCGCCTCTATTTTCTGCGCTTCTGTAAGCTCTACCCTTAGATCTAGATTAAAAAAAAAAAATTCATAGAAATGCCAAGTTGGTAACCTAAGTACGAGGCAGCACGGGGAGTCCACATACTGCTGGCTTGAACGTGAACGTGCACCAGCCCTGTTCGCCTCAGCTGCATATGGTCAGAGGGGAACAAGAGAAAACCAGACTCACGCCCTGGGTCCTGCAGAGACAAACAGCTCTCCACGTTGTCCCCGGCGTCCACACTGCGCTCGGCGCCCGGCTCCTCCCGCGAGGGGGCTGGCGAGGCATCGGGCTGCACCATGGGGACATTGGCTTCCACTCTGCCCGGGGACTCAGATCTTGCAGCTCCTCCCGCAAGAACCGAGCTGCCGGAGTCGGTCTCATCGGAACCAGCCCCGGCTGCACACCTCTCTCGTGCCTCTCCTCTCATGGGGCTGGGCGACGCTTTGCTCACGTTCTCTGCGGGCTCCGCCGTGAAATCTCTCTGCGGAGGTGGCACCACCAGGAACAGTTTGGGCTTCTTGGAAACAGGGGGGGGCTTCCTGCTGGGCGACGGGCTGGGGGGTTCATGGGGCGGGGCGGTCCCGGGCCCGGCCTCTGCCTCCCCGGCGCGGCCCGGGCTGCGGCTCGGGAGGCCACGCTCGGCTACACTGTCCTGGTGACCCTGAGTCGAGCTCTTGGCAGGAGTCGGGAGCGAGCTTGTCGCAGAGGCAGGCTGGCTTTCACTCTCCATTTCATTTATGCTATTTCGGGATTTCAGGAGAGCAGATGGCTTTACATGATACTGGGGAACAACCGGAGTTCGTTTTTCCTGAGATGTGTGTTCACGTAACAGTGCTACATCGGTTCCTGAGTTCTTCCTCACCGGCCGCAACTGCACCATCTGCAACGCCTCCGTGGTGATCAGGGGCATGGGGGGTCTACCGCCCTCCTCCTTGGTGGAAGGCTGCCTGCAGGCCTCCCGGGAGGGCTCTGGCTGGCCAGCCTTTTTGAAAGGAGGCCTGGCATCTTTCATCAATTTGGGGTCAAGCGGTGGGGCAGGCGGGGGCACCGAGGGGGGGAAGGCAGGTGGTAGAGGTGGCAGGGAGGCAGATGAGTGCAGAAGGGGGCTGAGTGCTGTCGGTGTCGGAGGAAAGAAGGCGTCGGTGGGGGGACAGAAGGGAGTGAGAGCTTCTGGCGGTGGAGAGGGGAAGAGGGGAGAGCCGGGCAGAGGAGAGCCCTCGGGGAAATCCGCCGGTGGAGGCGGAGGAGGGAGGAAAGGAGACTTGTCCCTGGGACAGGGAGATGGGACAGAGGGCAGAGGAGGCGCAGCCAGGGGAGTGGCCAGCACCGAATCGAGCCTCTTCATGGTTCCGCTTCCTTCCGTAGAAGTGTTGGAGGAAAGAGACGTGGACGAGGAGGAGATGGATACTGAAGATACCAGAGAGGACTTCCTTTCTGGCACCTTGGGCTTGGGCTTCCCCCTCCCATTGGCTGGTGACACTGACTTTAAAAACACAGGCACAGGGGTGAGAGTTGTGGGTGTGTTCGACTGGCTGGAATACCCACTGGATGGAGAAGTGACCCTGTGTGACTTCTCCGGCGATGTGATCTTTGGTTTGACCGCGCCATCGGGCACCGGGGCTACCGCGGCCCTGGACCCGTCCGGGAGATGGCGGCCTGGCCCGTTTCCGGGCGACGCTGCGCTGCCGGCTGGACCCGCCCCGCCCGGGTTCCCCGGGTCCTCCTGCACGCCCGTGTAGTCAATGTAGTAACCCCACGGGTCTGTGTACTCGGACTTGACGCTGCTCGTGTCGCTCTGCGCCGGTGTGACCCCGGACAGGGCGTAGACGTTGGGGGTGGTGGCGGAGGTCAGGCTGCTGCCCGCGCTCACTGTGCTCTGGCTGCGGGAGCGAGGCAGCCAGGGCTCTTCGAAGTCACTGCACGGGCTCTGGGAGGGCGAGCTGCCGCCCTTGCCCGGGAGTTTCAGCTGCAGCGAGTGCTGGAGCGAGGCGATCAGGCTCTCGTTCAGCACCTGCCCGTTCGACTGGACGCTCTTCTTGGGAATCCTGCGCAGAGAGTCTGTCCGAGAAGGTGGCAGGGGAGGCTTCTTCGCTTTCTTCAGAGAGATGTTTCGAGAAAGGGTTTTGTCTTGGCAGTTCGACCGGTCCCCTTGGTTCTTCCGCGCTCTTCCATCAAAAATACTGACCACGCTGTGCCTCGGGTTCCCAAAGCCATCGCTGCTATTGCACACATTTCCAGGGCCGTGTCCGGAGCTGGTGTGCAGAGAAGTGTAGTAGCCATCGTGGTCCCCTGGATACACGGCCCTGGCACCGTCTTTCTTGGACGTCTGGTCCAAACTGCCACCGCTCATGTTACTTACAGGGGTGGAGTAACCAGGAGTTGCCAAATGTGGCTTCCGTGGGGACGCACGCCCACTAGCCGAGGCACTGTATTCCCAGGGCTCTGCGCTGCCGTGTCCCCTGCCTCCGGAATGCCTGGACTCACTCTTGCTGTTCAGATCCTGGGGGTGGACCAGGAAGCTCAGGTTGTTTCTACCATGATAGGCCATGGCCTGGGACCCATTCTCCCGATTTGCGGGCGTATTTAGAGAGACCGCAGAATCACAGAGGGACAGCAGAGTGGCTGCACTGGACGAATGAGGATCCGAGGCCTGTGAAAAAATGGTGGAGTGCCCCTCCGTCCAGTTACCATGGGGAGAATGATGACCATCTTTCTGCCTGGAGAGGAAGTGGTCTCTGGATTTGATCTTCGTGTATGAAGATGAACTGGTAATTTTACTGTCCAGCTGCCCTAAGCTCTGAGCAGTGTGAATCACAATAACCTCTGAAGAGGAGGAGAGGGTGGCATTTGGGATGATACTGGTGGAGTAGGTCGTGTGAGGAGAGACTACGCATGCCGAGCTTGTTACCTTTTCACCCTCCAAGTGCCCCAGCTCCTGGGATTTGGGCCTCAAAAGTGTTCCAGTCCCTGGGGCAGCTCCTAGATGTCCGAAGTCTTCGTCTACTTGCAGGTGACCCGTCTGGTAGGCGAGAGTTTCGTCTGCATCTTCTGCAGGGCGCAGGGCACCCAGCCGTGGCTCCAGGGACTGAACGTTTGTCCTCGCTCCAGACCGGGGGAGACTGTGGAAACCAGCGTCACTGTTGAAGCGGGAAGGGAACACGACGCCCACAGAGTCGCTCAGCACAGACATGTTGCCAGAGGAGCCTGGGAAGTGACTCATCTGGGCAGCAATGCCTTGCCCCTTCTGCGCTCTGATTCTTCTCATCGAAGGTGGTAGGATTTTCACTGCCTCAGTCTGACAGCTGGAATCCCTGGTTTCTGAGCGCTGCCCAGCAGATCGATAGTTATCGAGCCTTCCGAGCGTAGAGTAGTGGTCTGGGGTGTCCACTGAGTGGCCACCGACATCATCTTGGCCAGTGTCCCCCAAAGCTGGAGATAAAGCAGAAAGAGGCTTGTCACCTAAAAATAAAAATCAGTATCTTAGTTCATTACCTTGATCTCTCACCCCCTTCTGACTCTGTTCTGTTGTACTTAAAAGAAAAAAATCTTTTCTATTTGGTCTGGTTTCTTTTTTCCTGTAAGCACCTAAGAGAAAGTTTAAGTATTGACAGTTACTGATAGCCCCTAAAATGAAAATCCTTATTATGAATTTTGGGTACTTCTCTTAATATATACTTCAAATCCTCCCATACATTAAGTGCTGCATATAGGATTCTCAGGTACTCCCTTTGAGATCAAAGCTGAGTGCTTCTTGGAAGGTTTACTTTTCACATAACCTCCTTTTCGTAAAGGTAGCCTTTCACCCACCTGGTGATTGCACAGAACAGCCGTCAAGCAGTGACTGTCTTTTCCAAAGACAGATGAATGTAGCAGTTCAACAATAGGGCTACAGAGATACCATTTATGAGGGATATTGGTATAAAACATTGTTAATTACATTAATTTTTTATGTCAGAAGGAAATCCTAAGAAAAAGAAAAATGATTTACAGGCCCATCTGTGTTTCAAACATTTCATTATCCATCTTAAGCCATTATCATCTGTCTGTTGGTGACATTCAAAATTCAGTGGCAATCTGTTGTGTTCTGGAGGGGAAAAAGCAGCAGGAACAGATCCAGTGAACACTTCCTCAGATTAAGATTATTCATTTCTTGGAGCTTTACAACCAAACAGAAAGAATAGTATGTTTAAAAAGAAAAGCAGCAGCAGCAGCACGAGGCAGGGTTTACAGAGAGGGAGGAAAATGAATGACAAACATCCTTAAGTGTAGGTAAAGGTTTCAAGCTACCTAGGAAAGAAGAGAAGCTTAAAAAAAAAAAAAATCATGAAGCCAAGAATTTACTCAAAGTATATATAGAAAAAACATCAATTCATGCATAGTCATCTTTAGGACAAATTAAATCTTGAAAAATAATAGCAAAACCATAATTCTTTCTATGTTATTGTCATCCAACAAGGACCAACTGGCATCCCTGTTTACCTGGACAGGGACACTGGTGATGACGGCATCCCTGAGATCTCCCTCCCTACCCCACTTAAATTAACCATCATATGGCACATATCCCTGACTGGATAGCACAGCTCATCCAAGGAGCAAAGCATAATGCTAAAATGGCAGCAGTGGTCTTGTATCAAACGCACAGGAGATGTTACCCTGCAACGAAGGCTCCCCAGCATAAAGCTCTTTCCTTCACTGTGATGACGGAGAATCACTTTTGTACCTGTATCTTTGGCAAAGAGGATCTATTTCCTCCTCCTACCCTCTGCCAAGTATACTTACTGCACACACACACTCACGTGTGCACATGTGACATTCTCCCTCAGAAAGAGGGGAAGTGGGCAAAAGGGCAGGAACAGAAGGAAAACCCACTTTAAGGAAAGAAAAAAGGTGCAAGTTTTTGCGGTTTAGTATTTTAGAAGGTGGGGGGTTGACTTGTAGTTCTGTATCAGTTTGCACCAGTTCAATTCCAAACATTCAGCATACCTTATTATGTTAATATCTTTTTCTTTCAAATCTGTAGTAGTTTTTACATGAGGTCAGTGGTAGATTTTTAAATGTCTTTAAGGGCCATAAACAAAGTCTTGATTCTTTCAGGTAACAATTTTGCATGTGAAACCATTCTAGGCTTCTGAAAATGGGACTACAGCCATTTCTTTACCACCTAGAGCTCAATACTATTTTTAAATTAAAATAACAATGCTTTTCTATAACCTCTAAAAATATATATATAAAACAACTCTGATATTATTTATCACAGGGACCATCAAAATTCTATTCCCAAGACAGATCCTCCAAAATGTTCACAGTACAAAAGGTGCGACAATATTACAGGACACAGATGAATGCTATCTTGATTAAACAGCAAAAATTACAAAAATAGAACTACAAACAAATATAGTCCGCTCAGGTGCTGCTAAAAATCTTGATGGGATTTACCTGATTTTAAAATAATTACACATATTTTTTCTTTTACTTATTATATAATACTACAAGGATTGCCCAATTTTTAAAAAACAGAAATCATTTAAAAATGATTTCTATCATTTTTTATTTTAAAAATCAAAAATGATAGAAATCTACAAGTTAGTTTTACTTAAGGTTTAATGTATTGTCAGGTCTAAAGTAATGTTCTTAGTACAAACCAGCAAAAATTATTCAGAAGGGGATTCCTTTAAACAAGGCCTTTTCTGCTTGGGGAATTCATATTGGGGTAAGTTCCAGGAGTACCCAAATTATTCAGCAGCCAAACAATCATTATATACCAACAAAATAATCTTATCTGATTCTAAAAGATGAAACCTCATAACAGGTCATTCAAATACAATTCTATGTACGTTTAAGATGAGAGTAAAGAAAGAGTTAGAAATTTCAGCCTTTTATTTAAACGGAAGGCAACATATTATATACCATAAATATGCTTTAAACAGAAAATATCATACCTTGATTTTAAAGCTTTATATATTGACTGGTCTCTCGAGGCCACTAAAGATTTTGAAGTAAAAGCTGCATATAATTAAGCACAATTAACTCTCTACTTCTGGGAGCATCCCTGGTTAGATTTTAAAAATCCAAAGTCCCAACAACTCGGGCAGTGTTTAGTGGACAGGTTGCATCTTTCCTATTAAATGTCTTTCTTTCAGATAATCGTATCCTTTAAAAATCTAACTTGTTTGACTCTCCTTCCCTACGCTTTATATCTAAGGAAGACTAATTTTTAAAGAAAATATGAAGTGTCTATTTTTGATAATCGTTAGTTAGGTAGCACAAAGCTTTCCAATCAGACACCTTATAAGTACAAAATATTAGAAGAAAGGGCAAGGTCAACCTTTGTCCAAATGAACGAACAAAGAAAAGATCTAATTTTTTTGCTATATGTTACTGTGTTCAAATGTTACTTTCCCTTACTCTACCCACGAATCCTTCCAACTACCCTATCTATAAAACTAGAGTGGTTGTCTAACTGTCCTTTTTTAAAAAAACTAGCTCTAACTTAGCTACAGCTGTCTCAGTAGACCTCCAGCGGTGATCCAGGATATGTCATCAACTGTGCAATGACATCAACTGTCTCACATCTGGTAACACTCACAACACAGATGATGTAGGGAAAGCTATTGTCTTTCCCCTAGGATTAGTGGTGTTCCTATGTTACGGGCAAAACAGAAATGAATGCAGACCCTAGAGACTCTATCATTGGTTTTAAAAATATTAAAACTACAGAAGATATGATTTACCTAGCTGATCAGATCCTTCCAATAAGGTCAAAGAGGCAACTGAGTTACTGGCTCCATACTGGTTGGTTCAGTAATAAAAGTGATAAAAGTTCTTAACTCTGAGGCTCTGGAAATATAGATAGATAGATAGATAGATAGATGGATGGATAGATAGATAGATAGATAATTCATATTGAATACTTATGTGTATGTCTATCTTTATTCAGGCCAAACTATTCTTATTCTCTTTGCACAAAGCCATCCAAAACCTACCCATATTGGTTGGAAAGCCACTCAAAATGTAGCCTACCTGGAAACATCAACCTTGTTATCTTGCAAAGAGCTGTCTTTAAAGTCACTTTTTAAGGTTAAGGCTCATGTCCTAGAAGATCGGTTAAAATATAAATATTACCTGAGCTCTGTAAAAGCTTAGCTCATTAATATCTGCTGAACATACTAGTACATATTATTTTTTCTCAAATTAGTTAGCTGTTATCTAAAGGAGAGAGAAAAATAGAATCTGAAAGAATGGGATACAGGAGCCCTGGCCCACTAAAGGAGGCAGATGTGAGGGCATAACCAGAAGCAACTTTCATAAATCCTGTGGATGCAATCTTGCCTCTGTTTGTGATTAAACTCCTGTGTTATGGGATAAGATGAGCACCCGTATGTCATCGGGGTTACTGGAGCTACCTAGAGCAGAGGAAAAGCATCGCTACTCTTGTCCCATTGTTGTTACAGTCTGGAAGGCAGAGACCACATACTGTAGAATTGGATGGCAGTAAGAGAGAAGACGTGGGGTGAAGAAGAGTGAGACTTCCTTCCCTAATACAAAGCATTTAGGCAAGGGTGTTAGGAAAAAAACACACAGGAGTGATGTCTGTGGCACCTGGAAGTTGAAATGCTACCTCAAACTGCTATGACATATACCAATATTGCTAGGATAAACTCATTTTGATTAAAAGACTAATAGGCAAGCTCAGAAATAATGATTAGGAGTTTCTAGAGTATAGCCCTCAATAGCAAATAAAAGTAAAAAGACCAGGTGAAGTGATTATAAGGAAAGAAGTCCACAGGTTGGCCAAAAAGAAAAAGGCAAGTTTCAAGATAGGTAGTATTTAGTTGAATACAATAATTGTAATTGTAGCTATTATGTTTATAGTAGTACCAGGCACCAAGTGCTTCATCTGTATAAATTCATTAACTCCTCAAACAACCCTATGAGGTAGGTTCTAGTAACATCACCAGCCACATGTGTTGAATGAAAAAGTAGACTCAGAGAGGTGAAGTAACCAGCTTGAGGCCACCCAGCAAGTAACTGGCAGAGATAGGATTTAAATCCAAGCAGCCTGGCACCAAAGCCCCTGCCCTTAGCCCTGCTATCTCGGCAGACATTCCTGATGGGCCATGAAAAAACAGGGAGAGGAAGTGAATATAGAAAGAAAAGAAGGAAAGGATTATCCAAAGCATATATAAAGATAAGCAGAAACAAAATGGATGAGTGAATAATGAAGTAAATCACCCTCTCCACCAGCCGAAAGATTTTTTCATTTTTTTATCAAAGGTTGAAAAATACTGAATCAAAAAGCTATGGAATTGTTTCACCGAAGTACCAATAAAGCACTAGCCAACATACGTGGCTATTTTCTACTGTACTGGTATTTACTAATTATGCTATACTGTCTCTGATGACAAAATGCCACCAATATTGTCGGCACAACTAATGAAGTCTCTATTCATAATCTGAAGTCCTAGAATAGGTTTTTGGTTTTATGAAGACTTAAGCTCTAAATTGAAAGTAAATTTTATCTTGGGAATGCCCACTGTTCAAGGTACATAGAGATGATGACATAACTTAAATTTCTATCATCCCAATTAATAGTTTTCATATAGGCTCTTCCTCTTACCTTCTCAACAAAATTGAATAAATCATCTGCATGGGATGTTAAGATTTGTACCCAGTGCTTCGTTCAGGAAAGAAGCTGGCCCTCTGGGGTACCAAAAGGCTATCAGAATGTATCGATTTCATAAGCACCACCGACGAGGTTAGCGTAGGAATGGTGAGTAGCAATGAGGGGCAACAGAATACAGTTCTGATGAGCCATACCTAGCTCCTTCTGAATGCTGTCAGGGACTCCTGTAATAGTCTTTCTCCTTTTGACTTTCTTCGGTCGTCTTACCAGAGTGTCTGTGTAAATTAGAGACCGCCGAAGGCTGGCCTGGCGATCGAAATTCTCCCCTAATGTAGAGCAGTAGAACAAGCAAAGCAAGGTTATTTTCAAGCAAGCCGACACCATGCACTTTCTTCCAGAAGCTTGTTGTAAAATGATAAGAAGGTATTAATAATGATGTTAGCCAGTCATACGATGATGAATGAATGCTGCAGGGCAAAAAAGGAAGGAAAGCACATTAGCACCATAAGGCTCTTTTCCAATGTCCATGTGTGTGTCCTTCCAAAGGAAGCACCTTGAGCTCATTTGCAAATGAGCTGGAGTGGCAAATACAAACTGGTGAGTAACGCACTGGAAAAGTGATTTTGTGTTCTTTAAAAAACGTATCATTTTGGGCTTCCCTGGTGGCGCAGTGGTTGAGACTCTGCCTGCCGATGCAGGGGACACGGGTTTGTGCCCCAGTCTGGGAAGATCCCACATGCCACGGAGCGGCTGGGCCCGTGAGCCATGGCCGCTGAGCCTTCGCGTCCAGAGCCTGTGCTCCACAACGGGAGAGGCCACAACAGTGAGAGGCCCGCGTACCGCAAAAAAAAAAAAAAAAGTATCATTTTGGAAGTATTTTACAAAGGGCTTCTGGTCACTGAAATCACACTTAACATCAGTGTGTATGCGGTGTCAGTGATGAATATGTTTGACTCATCTGGTCCTCTCCAGAGACCAATGTAATGTCTTGTCCTATGTGATGAAACAAATAACTTAATCAAGAATTTTGGATGAAGAACTTTTTCTTCTGTCAAGGAGGCTGATAATTTGGATAGACTGTGGTAATTGCTATGGTGTGAGATACAATGATAATGAAAAAGAAAAAGCCTTATAATGATAAAGTACTTTTATCACAATGAGACCCAGGAGCACTGCTGTTGTTAAAGCTGAACTGCTTCTTGCTGTTTCTTAATCATTTTTAAAAGTTGATCTAAATTCATTTCAGTTATGTTGAAACCAAACCCAGAATGCCACATCCACAGGACTTCTTTTCTTTCTAGCGTGTAAGCTGTGTGATTAACACACCATGGGAAACCATAAAATAGTAACGTATCAGTTATTGATCAGTCTGCTTTAAATTTATCAGTTTAAATTTAAGGCAGACCAATCAGTTATTGATTGGTCTGCCTTAAATTTAACAGTTTAATTAAAGAAAGTTTTATAGCACTGACCTTGTTAAATGGTTCTTCTCCTCAAAAAGAGATTTTAAAAAAATACATACACAAAATACATACTTTTATGTTTTAAGAAAAGTATAAAAATTATTCACTCTTTTTAGCAATATTGACGCACATTCAAAGTGGGTATGTTGTAAACAATGTATCTTCTATTTTAATGGGAATAAATTGTGAATAGAACCAATAAGGTTCTAGTCAAAACAGAGGATAAAAGATCTGAATGATCAAAACACATTTCACCTACAAAGCAACAAACTTAGATAAGTGCTTGCAAACTTGAAAATGCTCACACTTGTGTTCCTAATGGAGAAAAACAGAAATGACTTAGAGAAGACCCTGAAATGCCGAAAGGTACCATCACTGTGATAAATGGGTCACTAGGTACAATAGCATATATGGCGCTTGTAAGGGACAAGTCAGGACTTCACTAGTCCACTAGTGCCCTGAAGCAGAAGAAAAACATTTTCTTGGGTCAAGCCATTAAGAATGGACAGAATATTAACAGATAGCTGCACTTAGTCTCCAGTTTTGCTTCCTAAACTAAAACAAAGATAAACCACCCAAGCTCCAAAGAAATTAAGAAACAAATCATGAAGATGAACATCTAAGACATACACCATTACTGGTGCCAACACTCCATCTTGAATCGTGACCTAAAAGGACTGTCTCCCCCGCTGGATTATACATTTCTGGAGGGTAGGGACCATGATCATGTACTGTAGCATCGCCTGTGGCATTCAGCTCAATGCCTGATACAAAGCAGTTATTCAGTAAATATCTACTGAATTGAGAGGAATTTAATTATTCCCTTTCATTGAAAAATGGCATTAGTTGGTCATGGTTACTACTTAGAGATCAATTTAGCTAGCTCGAACATCAGTACAAAGGCAGTTTGTAAGAAGTGCTTAAGTATGTTTACCCACTCTGTTTATCTTCCAGGTAGAAGAGTTGTTATCCCACATTGCCGACTATGGGACATACTCGTATGTACATTTTATTTTAAACATTTTTTTCTCAACTCTTAGAACATGACGAGTCCCACAGGACTATGACTAAAGGGATTAAATTGATTTTCAAGCCAGCAGATCATTGCGCTAATGTTCTACCTCTATGCCTGGCGAGCATCTCTCTGGATTTGAAATAATATATTGATTGGCATTCTTCCCTCTGCTGAACTGTCCTGCAAACCAAATAGAAGGTCAATGTTCATCCAAAAAAATGAACACATGACAATGCCCTACAGGAAGCTACATTTTTATTTCAGAAGTCTTCTAGGGCTTTAGAAATATGTCATTTAAAGAACAGGAAGTTGTATAACCTATGTCAATTCAACCACTAAAAGTAAACATTTTAAATTTAATGCTTATTTATACCAGAATATTAGAAAAACTACTTCTTTATGAAATATGTGTGTATATGTGAACACACGGATCCAGAAAATGGATCAATAAATATGTAATTAGGTATTTGCTTTCTACATTTCCAAAAACGTTAACCACTCAGAATTAAACTGCATTTTTTCCTCACTCATACTGCTCATTTGTTTATTGTCATTCACCTTTCCTGTGTGGCATTTTCAAGACCTCCTTTTAAACTCTATGTAATTCATATCCACTTAGTCGTCAAACAGGAGAGAATTAAGTTCAAAGAGACTGACAGTGTCTGCTGTTGTGACAATGTATTTCACTGCAAATTATTCCTTATTCCAGAAACTCTAGTTACTCTGTTTTAAATTTCCTAATTTCACGATAATGCATTTTACCCTAATTCCATTAAGGACTGTCACATTTCATAGCACAATCTTATCTTATAATATTATTTCTGAGGCATTTAATCATATATAATGTAATTACATTTCTGCTGCACTTAATCAAATAATGTAATGCATTTTCTTGTAGAAAATATGCACCCATGTATTTCATTGAGCAATAAACATTGTACTTTGTTCTGAAATGTAACTATGTATAAAAATATCTTTAAAAAATATGATCTAGGTGAATGAGAATCACGCTCAGAAAAATCAATGTTATTTTTTTAAAAAATGGAATAAAATGCCATGTTATTCCTTTAAGGCTTAAGTATAGTAAATATGGAAAAATGCACATGGAATTTAAATAATTCAGGTACTTATTTATTAAATTTCTCTGGAATTCAAAATAGAGTTTTAAATGTAATTTTTAAACATCCTGTAAGGTTTTAAAAAATTCTTCAGTAACTATCAAAATGTCTTCAGTTCCTTACAAAATGTTTTTAGTCCCACCAATGCCATGGCAAAAAGCTTTCTAACAGTAGTCAAGAGCAGCTGCCTCAGAAACATAGCAAGGGTGCTATGGGTTTTCATCCTAATTTTTTAATGAAAACTTATCCTTATTGGTCACCTGATTTTTTTTTTAGGTTCTGGCCCTATAAGCCAGGCTTTGTATGGACTGATTATCAATATAACTATCAGTAAACGATTTCTCTTGAACACATAGTCTAATGGCTGAAACTACTAACTCTTAACGTGTCTATTTTGCATTTTGTACACTCCCCAAACCACTGACCTAGTTTCTCTGCAGGTTATGGAAGTGATAAAGTAGAAAAGTTTTGATATCGTTTTAACAGTTCTTCTACATTTGTGAAATACTGTCTTTGAACTTTATGTACCTTGTCACTTTAATTATCATAGATGATATTTTTAAATTCAGAAGGAATGGATTTTTTTTTTTTTTTTTTTTTTTTTTGCTGTACGCGGGCCTCTCACTGCTGTGGCCTCTCCCGTTGCGGAGCACAGGCTCCGGACACACAGGCTCCGCGGCCATGGCTCGCGGGCCCAGCCGCTCCGCGGCATGTGGGATCTTCCGGGATCGGGGCACGAACCCGCGTCCCCTGCATCGGCAGGCGGACTCTCAACCACTGCGCCACCAGGGAAGCCCAGAAGGAATGGATTTTTATTCGACAGTTGTAGAATTCAAATTATGGAGCTCAAGATATAATTTTACCACCCTATTAAGTTTTAAAAAAATATATATTTATAGGGGCTTCCCTGGTGGCGCAGTGGTTGAGAGTCTGCCTGCCGATGTTAGGGGACACGAGTTCGTGCCCCGGTCCAGGAGGATCCCACATGCCGTGGAGCAGCTGGGCCCGTGAGCCATGGCCGCTGAGCCTGGGCGTCCAGAGCCTGTGCTCCGCAACGGGAGAGGCCACAACAGTGAGAGGCCCGCGTACCGCAAAAAAAAAAAAAAAAAAATATATATATATATATATATATATATACATATAAATATTTATAGTTATTATTCACTTGATATTTTTATTTCAAGCAAGTTTTCTCTTTTTCTACTTGAGAAAACAAGAAGGTAAGCAAATCATTCAGAAATATCACTAAAGTGTTATATCTTCACTTCTAAAAATGAGTTAAAATAGCCCTTTAGAAGGTAAACCTAATTTTTTCTTACCCAAGATCACATTTGGAAGATATTCCCATATAGCCAAAATATTTTTAGAAGGCAAATCGATTTAAAGAAACACTTCAGCAGAATGGCTGGACCACCGAGTTCTTTGACATCAACCTTTGGTGACATAGTCTTCTTATCTAATATATATTTGACATGCACACACATATATATGTTTTAGTATTCCCTTCATTAAACAAAGAGCAGGAAGTCAGACCACAGCTATTTACCTTTGATGTATAAATGACATGCTAAGAGCATATAACAAACAAAGAGCCATAGTCATTCTCCCAGAACATGTGGAACCTGTCTGCAGAGCAAAGCATACCAGTTATGTTAATAGGAACTACATCAGCCTGGACTGTCTGGGCCTGCTGTCGCATCTTCTCTTCCGGTGTTGGCAAGGGAAGTGATTTGGTCCAGTTGGTCTGAGTATTAAGGTCAGAGAAGTCACTTGAGGTTGGCGTTTTAGGTCTCCTGGTAGAAAGTCTTTCCTCTTCTGACGAAGAGACGGAACACTGCAGGGGAAAAAAAGTGAGAGGAAGCCACAGTGTGTGTAAATGCTGGCAGAAACATTTAAAAATACATTTCTTTAAAAAAAAAATTTTAACTGATGTGAAGCAAGCCATAAAAAAAAAAATTGGTCACATTTAGGAACAGAATTAACGGTTTGCAAGAGAAGTGTTCATCACCTTGAGTATGACCCATAATATATATGATGTGCAGAGGCCTTAGTCTCTAAGCCATGAGGACTGCAAAAGGTTTTGCTGACCCACAAAATTTTTTAAGTTCTTCCTGTTTTTTTCTATATTTACTCTGATCAGAAAGCTTTGGATTTAGTTTAACATTAGAAGCCCAGAGAAACATCATGGGTTTGCCCACCAGTTTCTATTTTTATTAAAATTGCATTTTGCTCCAAGTAATTTCTAGCCTCAATCTCATTTCCTTTAGGCTCTGACCTCAAAGAACAGTTTGAAATGACGGAGCTATTGTTGCTCAACTATCTGTGCTCTTCGGAAACCACTTATATGGGGAAAAAAAATCAGTGTGAAATTGTTAAATTATAAGAAGCTGACTGAAGCTCTGCTTGGAGCCTTATCAAAGTCCCGTGAAAACATTTCCAGCAGTGTCTGTTTTTATACAGATTAACATGCTAACTGGGGAGCCCTCGTCAACACCTTTCCTCCTGTAACATCTTAAAAAGTGTAAGCAAGAAAGTTGTTTTGGCAAAAGCATCTTATGATGAACTTCAAGATGGCTCCAGCAGCTGGTTCTATGACAAGAAAACACCAAGATCTCAAAAGAAATGTGACGGTCTCAGGAACAGCAGCAACAATAACAACAAAAAAGGGTAATTGACTTTCGTTGGGAAATGGCAGGTTATAATCATAATAAACGCTTAAGGACTGCTCTTCAAGTCAAAAGCATTTAAACTAACCACCACCTAAGGCAGTTAAGACAGGTTTTCCTTAAAAATGAAAAGTCAATAAACCTTCCCAAGGGAATTCCTAGAACACTAGCAGCCAGGTCAATTCAGCACCCCTCAACCACACAGCACCCCAAAAGGGTAACTGCTATCCTGACTCCTAACACCCCAGGCTTTATTTGCCTGTAATTGAATTTTCTCTAAGGGAAATTATATTGTATTTTCTGTTTTGTGACTTATTTCTTTCATTTAACATTATGTTTGTGAAGATTTTTCTATCTTTAAAAAGCATGTGTTGGGCTTCCCTGGTGGCGCAGTGGTTGAGAGTCCGCCTGCCGATGCAGGGGACACGGGTTCGTGCCCCAGTCTGGGAAGATCCCACATGCCACGGAGCGGTTAGGCCCGTGAGCCATGGCCGCTGAGCCTACGCATCGGGAGCCTGTGCTCCGCAACGGGAGAGGCCACAACAGTGAGAGGCCCGCGTACCGCAAAAAAAAAAAAAAAAAAAAAAAAAAAAAAAAAAAAAACCATGTATATTGTAATGCTCTGGATTATTACCTTAACCTCTTAACTGGTCTCCATACTCTGACCTTGTTGGCCACCCTCCCCTTCTCCCCACCGCCCCTTTAATAGTCTACTGCTCAACACAGAAGCCAGAGGGATCCTTTTAAAATATGTCAGATCCATATATACAACACCAAACATAAAATAGATAGCTAGTGTGAAGCAGCCGCATAGCACAGGGAGCTCAGCTCCGGGCTTTGTGACCACCTAGAGGGGTGGGATAGGGAGGGTGGGAGGGAGATGCAAGAGGGAGGGGATATGGGGATGGATGTATACACATAACTGATTTACTGTGTTATACAGCAGCAACTAACACAACAATGTAAAGCAATTATACTCCAGTAAAGATGTTAAAAATAAATAAATAAATAAAATATGCCAGATCGTGCTGCTCCTGTGCATCCTTACTATAACCTACAAGACCCAACATGACCTATGAACTGGCCCACTGCTATCTCTGACCTCATCTTCTACTATTCTATCCCTTATTTATTCTACTCCAGCCTCACCATCCTCCATCCAGTTCCTTGTACAAACCAAGCACTCTCTTGCCTCAGGGCCTTCGCACATGCTCTTCCCTTAGACATCCTCACAGGTAGCACCTTCTTATTCTTCAGGTGCTTAGTCTAGAGTCCCCTTCTTGTTGAGGTCTTACCTGTTCACATACCTAAAATTTCAACTCCTCCCCAATATTTTATATCCCCCTTCTCAGCTTTCTTTTTTCTCTTCAGTACATATCACCATGTATGCATGGTATTTTAGTTTAGTATGTAGTAGTTTAGGATGCATATATTTTAGTTATTCACCTTGTTTGTCTCTCCCATGAGAATGTAAGTTTCAGAAGGCTTTAAATCAGAATTGCATAGAGAGCTATTTCACAATTTTAGCTTAAAAAGGGGTCACCATTTAGTAACTGATTGCTCAATGCCTTGCCCTGGGTTACAGGCTTTATAGGAATTGGTACCTCATTTAATCTTCACAGCATTAGCCTTGTTTTGTAAATAAGGAAATGGAGTAAAGCAACTTCACTTTTGGGAACTTCACAAGTGGGCAACTGGGATTAGAACCCACATGTGCCCTCAAAGCTTCTGCTGTCAAACAGTGTAAAATAACAACTTGGCAATATTTGCAATAAATTGCTAGGTTTTCTATCTAAAATTAAAATCTCTGGACTTCCCTGGTGGCGCAGTGGTTAAGAATCCACCTGCCAATGCAGGAGCCATGGGTTCGATCCCTAGTCTGGGAAGATCCCACATGTCGGGGAGCAACCAAGCCTGTGTGCCACAACTACTGAAGCCTGCGCGCTCTAGGGCCCACAAGCCACAACTACTGAGCCCGTGTGCTGCAACTATTAAAGTCGGCGTGCCTACAGTCTGTGCTCTACAACAAGAGAAGCCACCACAACGAGAAGCCCACGCACTGCAACGAAGAGTAGCCCCCGCTCACCGCAACTAGAGAGAGCCCGTGCGCAGCAACGAAGACCCAACACAGCCAAAAATAAATAAAATAAAAATAAAATCTCCATTTATATCTCCGAATAAGAACAAAACCTTTAAAAAAGCTAGAGTAAAGTCAACAGTGTGGTGTAGTGGGTGGAACACTACACTCTGGAGTAAAAAACTGTAAGTATCAGCATGCTGGCTCTGTCATTTACCAGCTGTATGTTTTGAGCAACTCAAGCTCCCTGTGTTGAGAACAGAATAACTTAAATAGCGTCACCATGCTTCATGTTAAGGGATCCCTCAGTACAGGGTAAATTATTTTTTTAAATATTGAGTTTAAAGTGGTCTTGCTTTCAGAACTTAAATGCAGTTTTAAAAACTGTAAATTGATCAGTATGTCATTAACACCCCGTATCCTTATCCTGGAAGGAATGGACAGTCACAAATGAAACGTAAGAAACCTCGATTTCTTGTGTCAAATTGCTTAATTTACAAAGGGAGATCACCTGCCATACCAGCAGTTGTTCTGTGAATTTTGGATGCTGTTAAGTCCTGCATTTCAGAGACTACTAGGTCCTGTCTGGAAATCAGACAAGCTCCCACCAGATGGATGGTGGGGCCTGAAACATGGTCTCTTTGGCAGATGGCCAAGTTACCAAAAAGTGGGCTTAACTATGAAACACATATGCCCACCCAGGCTTTTTTTTTTTTTTTTAAATCTGCTATGCTTTTAAAAATTAGAAAACCTAATTATAGCCAGAGTTAAAGTTAGCATTCATTTAGCAATTATTACATAAAAATAGATATAGAACAGATGAAACTATATAGAGCACCATTTAAGAGGAAAACCACATACATTCTGGTCCTTTTTACAGGACACTTACTTGGTCCATGGTGTTTTTCTCTCCAGAATTAAATCCTTCTTGGGTTAACTCTTGCTTTTTAAAGATTCTAGATAGTTTTATAAGGCGCCGAAATGTTTGGAGTCTTTTTTGGCTTTATGCTTCTTCCACCGTCAATACACTTAGACACAAGAGATCCTGACTTCATTCTCTTCTCTCTTTATTCCTCCCCCTGGTCCCCTGGGCCCTGGACCCAACAACAAAAACCAAGGGTAGTGGTTTGGGGGGATCCACACAGAAGCACAGTTCATGGCCCATCCAGCAGCTCCAGGATGGCCAGGAGGTGGTTTCCACATTCACATTATTAAATAATTTCAATTGTCCCTTCTCTCCTACTCCTACTATTACCACAAACCTAGCCTCTTTATCATGGGCTCTAAACTTTCTTACCATGTACTGAATTAAAATATTTTGGATTTAAACGATCACATATTAAGTGAACATAAATGTTCAAAGTGATAATGTAATTTCTTACTTTTTATATTTTCAGCTTTTTTTTTTTTTTTTCTTGTGGTATGCGGGCCTCTCACTGTTGTGGCCTCTCCTGTTGCGGAGCACAGGCTCCGGACGCACAGGCTCAGTGGCCATGGCTCACGGTCCCAGCCACTCTGCGGCATGTGGGATCTTCCCGGACCGGGGCACGAACCCATGTCCCCTGCATCGGCAGGCAGACTCTCAACCACTGTGCCACCAGGGAAGCCTAATTTCTTACTTTTAATGAACTTTTATTATAATAAATCATATATACAAAATAACATGAATTTTTAAGACCCTACTACCCAACTCATGACTTAAAATAGTACCAAAAATTGCATCCACCCCATACTTTTCCCTGCTTCCAAGGTAACCATTCTCCTGAATTCTATGTTATTTATCATTCCCTAAATTGTTGTTATGTGTGTGCATAAATATGTCTAAATTACATATTTAGACTTGCTTGACTTTATAAAAATGGTACCATTCTCTTTGTAGTGCTATTTACTTACCATTATGTTTCGAAGACAAATCCGTGTTGTTGTGTGAGCTATAGTTAATCCATTTCACTGAAGCCTACATTCCATTCTAATACATTTATTTATCCACTCTTTTACTGATGGATGATGGGTTGAAAAAGATGTTCTTCCTATTATCTCAACAATTCAAAACTCCCCTAAGAGAGTAGTTAGCAGGAAAGAGCTGTAGCTAGGGCTCAATTCCACATACACTCATTGTTTCAGGGAAAACAGGGGCTGTGGAGTCACAGATTTGGGTTTTAATCCTAGTTCACTCTTGGGGGTGAAGGGTGTGTTCACTATCTTGATTGTGGTGATGGTCTCCTGTATGTATAAATATGTCAAAACTTATTAAATTGTATACTTTAAAGACGTGTAGTTTATTTTATGTAAATTACACCACATAATGCTCTTTTTAAAAAGAGAGAGAGAACTCTGTTTCAGGGTTTAAAAGCTACGTGATCTTAAGCAAGTGGTGTAATCCCTCCAAGATGCATTTGTGACGTGCACAATGCAAGCTACCTTGCACAGTTGCAGCAAGTATCAAGTAGACTCACAGACAGCACTGAGCCCAGCCTCTGAGCTTTTCTTTGTGCCAGGTGCTTGGCTCTATACCGGGAATACAGAGATCAACACAATGAGAATGCTGTGTGTCTGTCCCCCCCGCCCCCTGTCCTGCCCCGGTCTAGAATGGAGGGCAGCTAGGAATACAGCCCATTCCAATTTAATGGGATGTGTGTAGCAAGAGAAACGGGAACAAGTTATGAGAGACAGCCTCACAGTTTGAAAGCATAAAGGCCTGGAAATGACAGACCCCAATCTTCCCACCCTGCCTGCAAAGGTACAGAGTAACAGGGGCCATAAACTGCAGAGCAAGGAACATGAGGAACCAGCCAAGACTCCTCTGTGCTTCCACTGTGTCCTCCTGAAACTACTCACCCAGAGAGACCCAGTGAGAAATGACTGTATCTAGAATCGTCATAAATGTTTTCTAGATGGTAAGTTACCCTAGGCTAGGGGCCCTGTCTGTATACTGAGACCAAGCAGGACTTAAATGGTTTTTGAAAACAATAGCATGAATGAATGAACATCAGACAAGTCAAAAATAGAAGGAAAGGGCTTCCCTGGTGGTGCAGTGGTTGAGAGTCTGCCTGCCAATGGAGGGGACATGGGTTCGTGCCCCGGTCCGGGAAGATCCCACATGCCGCGGAGCGGCTGGGCCCGTGAGCCATGGCCGCTGAGCCTGCACGTCCGGAGCCTGTGCTCCGCAACGGGAGAGGCTACAACAGTGAGAGGCCCACATACTGCAAAAAAAATTTAAAAAAAAAAAATAATAATAATAGAAGGAAAAATGACAATGGCAGGCATAATCTGAAGGCACTGGGTAATTTAGTAATCTTGCCCTTTTATTTCCCCAATATGGTGCCATGAAAAGAAATGAAATATAAGGTGAGAAGCCCTGGGTCATGTCCTCTCTGACTCATTCTGGCTATGTGATCTTCTTGGGAAAGTAATTTCATATATCTGAGTCTCAGTTTCCAGATGGTTCAAATGATAGTAATAATTATTAAAGTACCTATTTCATGGGAGTTCTTGTGAAAATGAGATATAATTTTGAAAAAGTTCAAAGTATTTTATTATCATTATAAAGTTAGTACCAGTATAACCATAGGTAGTTCTACACGTAGATAACCTGTGAAGACACAATTAGAAATTTTTTAGTAATTGCTGAAACCTCTCAAATTCATTGCCTTAGGTAGGAAATTCTATGTGGGTGGAATAAAAGACTCAGAGTGACTGAAAGAGTGGCCAATTTTCATAAAACCAGACAGTTTATAAGACACTAGTCATCATCATTTGAGCATATACTATGCACCAGGCACCATGCTTAAGGATCTTACAAACATTAATTCACTTCAACCTCACAATCATCCTCAAGGTGGGTGAGGTAATCATGCAATTTATTATCAAAACCAGAACACCTTTGAGAGTGAAAGGGGTGCTTTGAATAATCACACAGAACAGCAGCTGTAAACCAGACTGTCCTGAGCAAAACCAGAACATGTCGTTTACGACTCTTCACAGTTGAGGAAACTGAAGCTCACAGAGGGAAGCAATTTGCCAAGGCCACCAGCTTCGACAGGTGGAAAAGCTGCCCCGGGACCGGTGCTCTGAAGCATCACCTTATACAAGCCTCCTCCATGTGCAGTCACAGAGTAAGGCTACTGTCCTTCTGTGGTCTTCTAAGTAAGTCCTCCTCCAATTAAGTATCTCTTATCAGTGAAGACTAAAACAGAACCTGAGATGCCAGTTCAAAGAAAAACAGAAAACTAGAAAAGAAAATTTCTGTTTCTATCAATACCATTAAAGCCAACGATCTATTGCCACAATCCCAGTCTAATTTATCTGTTTGGGGGGGAATTTTATGTAAGAGATTGAGTAATGACTGACATTCTTTCTGCTGAGACAATGGGGCCTCTATGAATGTTTCCTTGATTCAGTGAAGATATTCATCAAACATAACCTCCAGCAATGGCAGTTGGAGAAATGCCTTCTCAAGGAAGTGTTCTGTCATCTATAACTGAATTTTCCTCAAATACCTGAATAACCTCTTTGGTAGTACCTGGTACACACGGAAAACTAAAAGAACAAAAAAATGTCAAGGCTAGGACAATACTAAAGCAATGCCTTACTCTTTGATTTCACAGTTGAATAAAAAGGTATTTTGTGAGATTTCTGAATCTCTTTGCAGACAGCATTTTTCATGCAGCATGTTTACTATTTAATGATATACATAACACATATAGTTGGAAATATGTCAAGCAATTTCTTTTCTTGCTACACTACATCACTACTTTGAAAGATATATGTGGATATCATTAGCAAAATACCTTTCACCACACCATAAACACAAGTCCTACTTGGGAAATGTTTTGCATTAGGATAATTATTCTGGAATGATTAGCCAGAATAAATAACCAGAACAGATGTCCCCTAAGTCTTCTGTTCTAATTTATGTCCTTAACTTTTGCCCTATTAGCAACTCTCATTTTAGGAGAGTGCTTCTATCCTAAGCACATAATAGATGCTTAATTATTTCTTGAATGCAAGTTAGATGCTTTTCATCCTAATTTTGCTGTCAGACCATTTGTCCTCTAAGCATTTGTTAACTTACCTGTCCCTTCTTCTCTATAGTTCACTGTTCTCCTCATCATAGCCCCACCTCCACTGCCCACCTGGAAGTACAAAGTGAAGGGTTTCCCCAGTAGAATTTTCCCTCTAAGTTGACTTCTATATACTCCATGTTTAAAATGATCCCAACTGATAGAATGACATTTAAGGACATGATTGCAGTTAGGGGTCTTGGTCTTAATGTGGAGACCATAAAATGCTAGCTTGGAGCCCCTCGTACAGTTAATGGATTCCCACGTGATCTCAAATGCCAACTTCATCATATACTAAATCCCTAAAGATTTAGGTCTACTCCTGGACTTTACAGTCTGTTTTTAATATTCTGTCCTACTGGTCTGTATATCCAGGTGACACACTGGAGTGATTCTTGACCCTTTATGGTTTTTTTTTTTTTTTTTTTTTTTTTTTTTTGCCTTACGCGGGCCTCTCACTGTTGTGGCCTCTCCGGTTGCGGAGCACAGGCTCCGGACGCGCAGGCTCAGCGGCCATGGCTCACGGGCCCAGCCACTCCGCGGCATGTGGGATCTTCCCAGGCCGGGGCACGAACCCGTGTCCCCTGCATCGGCAGGCGGACTCTCAACCACTGTGCCACCAGGGAAGCCCAGACCCTTTATGTTTTAATACCTGGTCAGGCTGGTTCTCCTTCCCCCACCACTGCTCTTCTGTTTTACAGCTTTCCCAGGTAGGAATCTTGGACTCAGTTTCTCCAGTCCTCGCCCCCCTCCTCCCATCCCCTAAAATAACTCCAAACTAAAACAGAACAAAACTACTCAACTTTTTACAGTAAGTCCCCTACATATGAATCTTCAAGTTGCGAACTTTCAAAGATGCGAACCGTGTTCACATGTCCAATTACTTAAGCCAGTTCACGTCTGGCATACACTGTCACATGCGTGCATCCTCTACAAGTGCTTATGCTTTTGTGTACTTTACTGTACAGTACTGTATAGAGTACAGTAGTACAGTATCTTTATTTCAAGCCCAGGATGTCCAGAAGCAAGTGTTAAAGCAGCGGTGATGTAGCCGGTACCATACTGTACTTTTCAAGGTACTATACTGTAAGATTAAATATGTTTTCTTTATTTTTTGTTTGTTTTATACGTATTGTGTGAAAAGTATTGTAAACGTATTACAGTACAGTACTATATAGCCGATTGTGTTAGTTGGGTACCTAGGCTAACTTTGCTGGACTTACGAACACACTGGACTTACGAACATGCTCTCGGAACAGAACTCGTTCATATGTAAGGGACTTACTGTATTGGTATTGTGTTAATTTTTAAAATTAACTTGGGCAGAATTACAGCTCCGATCTCAGAGAACAATTTTCCACTCACCACTTTCTAGATAAAGAAATTAATGCCTTGAAGGCCCAAGTGATACATCCAAAGAAATGCAGCAAGTGGCAGAGCTAACGCTCGAAATTTGTCTCCTTAACTCCTAGAATAACACCATCTCTTAACTTTAGCTTTTAACTTCCCCCTTCCTCACCATTCACAGACACTCTTTGGATCTCTAGGTCCTTAGGACATCTTGTCTGTTGCAGTAGTCTATAAATATTCTTCTTACACACCTCACCCTCTCCCAACCCCTTCCCCGTTTCGTGACTGCCCAAGTCAGAAGAATTTCTCTTTCGAATGTCACTATATGACAAACATTTATTGCATCATGTTAATATATGTAAATGTTTTCATTCTGGTGAGTTCTCCCTACCTGAGAGCTCTAAGTTTCTTGAGGCAAGTACAGATATCTTATTAATCTTCGCATTTTGTAGTATCAGGTAAATGCTATATACATTAAGAAACATTCATTCACTGGCTGCTGCTTCTTCCTGGAATGTCCTTCTCCAAGATTTCTGCATGGCTCACTCTTTTAATCCCAACCACCTCTTTGCTCAGGAAGGCCTACCCCTTTAATTTAAAATTGCAACCTCTTGTTCTGTTTTAGTTTACTCTAGAGCACACGTCACTAGTACAGCATCATTGCTTATTTATTCTCGGTGGCTCACCATCAAATCAAAGCACCATCAAGGACGAGTATTTCTTTTGTTTGCTTCATTGTTACATCACCGGCACCTAGAAGAGTCCCTGGCACACAGAAGATGCTTAATAACTACTTTTTAAAAAATGAATTATAATTCTGTGTTTAAAGTAGTGAGGTGGTGGATGTGTTAATCAACCCAATTGTGATGGTCATCTCACAAAGCACATGTATGTCAAATCATCACACTTTAAATATATAAAAATTTATTTGTCAATTCTATTTCAATAAAGCTGAAAAAACTTAATCTACACAAAACAAAATCCTCACATGTAATTCATCTTCTGATTTTAATTTTCCTTACTCACACCAACAAGAGAAAGGTGAGTTTTTAAAATTGTAGGCTAGATCAATTTTGAAATAGCTGCTTTTCTAATTATAATAAAAGACCTTCTTTGTATAGATCTTCCTCAACTTATGGTGGGGTTTTGTCAGATAAGCCCACCGTAAGTTGAAAACAAATGTCAAAATGTATATAGATCACTAACCTACCGAACATTGTAGCTTAGCCCAGCCTACCTTAAACATGCCCAGAACACTTAACATTAGCCTACAGTTAGGGCAAATCGTCTAATACAAAGCCTATTTTATAATAAAGTGTTTAATATCTCATGTAATTTATTGAATACTGTACTGAAATCAATACACTGATTATGTCCCTTTAATGAATTCCTTGGGTCCTGAACTTACCTTTTTTGGACTAATTTTAGACTTAGAGAAAAGTTGCAAAGATAGTATGAAGAATTCCTTGTGTACCCTTCACCCAGTTTTCCCTAATATTGACATATTACATAATCATGGTACATTTGCCCAAACTAAGAAATTAACGTGGGATAATACTATTAACTAAAAAACAGACTTATTCTGATTTCACCAGTTTTTCCAAGTTATGTCCTTTTTCTCTTCTGGGATCCAATCCAGGATCCTCTGTTGCATTTAGAAGCCTTACCTTTGGATCTGGTTCTTCATCCTCGTCTTGATAATCATCGCAGAATGGACTGGAGTTGGCTGCAAAGGTGGGTCCCTGGGAGTAGTACTGAGAACTCCGGTAGCCATCCTGCCGCAGCTTATCACATTCTGCAGGGGTACAGGCCGGGGAGGGGAGAAAGGGCTTTAAGAACCAGGATGAGTTTAATCCTCCTTACTTACCTTTCCTAGTAATATTTCTCTATGCATAACACAATTTCAAAATAATGACAATATTAATAATAAAAATTATGATAAAAAGAACTACGAATTAGTAAAGCAGCTGCCACACTCTACATGCCACATTAATACACTTCAAAGGGATTACCTTTACACCTCACAACAATCCTCTGAGTCAACTTTAGGGTAATTAAATCACTTGTTGTGTAATGTTATGTAAGGAAGCAGTGGACTCAGAATTTGAACCCAAGGTCTTACTTACCATAATCTTTTTTCAGTTTTATTGAAGTATAGTCGATTTACAATGTTGTGTTTATTTCTGTTATACAGCAAAGTGACCCAGTTATACATATATATATTCTTTTTCTTATTCTTTTCTGTTATGGTTTATCACCAGATACTGACTATAGTTCCCTGTGCTATACAGTGGGACCTGGTTGTTTATCCATCCTATATATGATAGTTTGCATCTACTAATCTCAAATTCCAATCCTTCCCTCCCCTACTCCCCTCCCCCTTGGCAACCACAAGTCTGTTCTCTATGTCTGTGAGTCTGTTCCTGTTTCATAGATATGTTCATTTGTGTGGTATTTTAGATTCCACATATAAGTGATATGTGATGTTTGTCTTTCTCTGACTGACTTACTTCACTTAGTATGATAATCTCTAGGTCCATCCATGTTGCTGCAAATGGCGTTATTTCATTCTTTTTTATGGCTGAGTAATATTCCATTGTATATATGTACCACATCTTCTTTAACCACTCATCTGTCGATGGACATTTAGGTTGCTTCCACGTCTTGGTTATTGTAAATAATGCTGCTATGAATATAGGGGTGCATGTATCCTTTTGAGTTAGAGTTTTGTCTGGGTATATGCCCAGGAGTGGGATTGCTGGATCATATGGCAACCCTATTTTTAGTTCTTTGAGGAAGCTCCATACTGGTTTCCATACTTACTATAATTTTTGACATGAAACAATTGATTAAGTAATTCCACATCAAAAAACACATGCAATTCTCATGCTAGGCTTGTTTTCTAGACTGATTAGCTGGAAGTGACAAGAGAAATCATGGATTATAATGCTCTCATTTTTTTTTTACTTCTCAATTTAACTTTGATGCTAAACAGCCTATAATCACTGTGCAGAATTTAGTTAGTACAAGCTGGCTGGCAGTCTGAGATGTCTTCCAGTCCATGGAGGAATGCCTGGCACCTGAGTGGAAGGTAAGTAGCAGCCCTGGATCACAGGGGGACTAGGACCACTGGCTGCTCAGAGATTAGAGATTCTCTTCAAGGAGCAACAAACCATTGCATTGATAACTCCCATTGGTGGGGGTGAGCACAGAAAGAAGAGTTCTAATGGCTTTTCAAAGCCCCAGGAGCTCTCCTATTACCCAGATACCTCAGAGGAGCATTTGCCTTGCAAAAGGATTCCCCATAGGGTTCCTTTAAATATCCAGCTTGGTAAAGGAAGGTGACATGTGTTTGGTTTTGGACAAGTTTCCTCTTTGCACAGCTTTACAAAACCATGCGCCTAATGGCACAGAACTAAAGTAGGGCATCTTCAGAGTTCCCTTCTAACACTAGGAGCTAAGCTTCTTCTTCAAAGAGGAGATTAATAGTTGCTTCAGTGGAGGGATAAAAATTCTGCAACTGGAGAATAAAAAAATCCTCACTCTCCTGTGCTATCTACCTCACAGTGGGAGTGGAGAACTAAAGCAAAACTATAAATCAGATTTTTTTAAAGTCCCATGGAAATAGTCACGAGGCTCTTCTAGAATGCCAAACTAAAAAATGTACTGATAATCATAAGAGAGCTAAACCCTACTACTTCAGTTACTTATGGGCTGAACAATGTGTGGGCTGGCAACCACTGTTAATACTGAGTAAAAGAGAAAATAAAAAAAAAAATTTTCGGAAACTTCCAGAACACACTTTTAAAAATGAGGATTTACTAACCCTAACCCTTTTCAGTGAGAAATACTTTCACATTTTCTCCAATATTTGACAATCTCTCTGCAAAAGTAGATAGTACAACCAGACTCTATGCTCTCATTCTACAGCGAAGCTACATGGAGCATGATGACTAGTTTTCAAATGGTGCTCTGTGCAGAGTTCTGTAAATATTTGATTTTATCTTAAAGCTAAGATAAAAAATAACAGCTCCATAGTTCTACATGTCATTAACTTGTATTGCTAAATTAACTTTTCTGTAGTCCTATAAAACTGAAGTCACCTAACGATTCAGGGTGAACCTTGTAAAACAAACCAATAAAACCTATTACCACTGGCAGCTACTTATCACGTAATTCAGTGCTTTCAAATAGTTGCCAAACAAAACAAAATACAAAGTGAAGGCCAAGGTCCTCTTAAACTAGGTCCTTTTCTTCTTCAAAATAATCCTTTCTCCCCTCATCCACTGACCTTATGATAAGTACAAGTCTTAAATTATAGAAGTTTATAATATTAAAAAATCTGTTTCACATACCAGGTACCATGTAAGAATGTGTTTGAAAAAGATTGCTCTGCAAGGGACTGCTAGGCTAGATCATCTCAAAAGGTGATATCAGTTCTGATATTCTTGGCAATAATATTAAAAATAAGCAAAGCGCTATCATCAAAAAGACAATAAACAGGGGCTTCCCTGGTAGCGCAGTGGTTGAGAGTCCACCTGTCAATGCAGGGGACACGGGTTCGTGCCCCGGTCCGGGGAGATCCCACATGCCACGGAGTGGCTGGGCCCATGAGCCGTGGCCGCTGAGCCTGTGCGTCCAGAGCCTGTGCTCCGCAACGGGAGAGGCCACAACAGTGAGAGGCCCGTGTACCACCAAAAAAAAAAAAAAAAAAAAGAAGACAAGAAATAACAAGTGTTGGCGAGGATGTGGAGAAAAAGGAACCCCTGTGCACTGTTGGTGGGAATGTAAACTTGTGCAGCCACTGTGGAGAACAGTAAGGAGGTTCCTCAGAAAATTGCAAATAGAACTATCTTACGATCCAGCAATTCCACTTCTAGGTATTTACCTGAAGAAAACAAAAACACTAATTCAAGAAGATATATGTACTCCAATATTCACACAAACATACAGAGGACTATTACTCAGCCATAAAAAAGAATGGAATCTTGCCATTTGCAACAGCATGGATGGACCTAGAGGGTATTATGTTAAGTGAAATAAATGAGACAGAGAAAGACAAATACTGTATGATTTCACTTATATGTGGAATCTAAAAAACAAAACAAACAAACCAGAAACAGACTTATAGATACAAGGAGCAAGTGGATGGTTACCAGAGGGGAGGGAGGTGGGGTTGGGCAAAATAGGTGAAGGGGATTAAGATGTACAAACTTCCAGTTATAAAATAAATAAGTCACAGGGATATAATATACAGTATAAGGAATATAGTCAACAATACTGTAATAATTTTGTATGGTGACTTATTAGGATTGTTTTGTAATGTATTTAATTATCGAATAGGTATGTTGTACACCTGAAACTATATTGTACAACAGTTACACTCCAATTAAAAATTTTTTTTTTTTTTTTTGCGGTACGCGGGCCTCTCACCATTGTGGTCTCTCCCCTTGCGGAGCACAGGCTCCGGATGCGCAGGCTCAGCGGCCATGGCTCACGGGCCCAGCGGCTCTGCAGCATGTGGGATCTTCCCAGACCGGGGCACGAACCCACATCCCCTGCATCGGCAGGCGGACTCTCAACCACTGTGCCACCAGGGGAGCCCCAATTAAAAATTTTTAATTAAAAAGAAATTTAAAGTAGCCTAATAACTCGATACCCGTTGAATCTTAAAAGACCAAAATATCGCAAAATTATTATCCATAAGTTAAAAGCATGAAAGGCTGACAATTATTAGTAGTTCCAATGTGTGTCACCTTTTAAGCCTAGTTTAAAAGATAATGCCTTTTTTCCCCCCAAGATTAAGTTTATGTCACAAAAATATTTACATAGTAGTATAATAAACAGTAGCATATCAAATGAACACGATGCTGGTCTAAGAATAAATTAGGCTATACAGTGACCTCCCTGGTGGTGCAGTGGTTAAGAATCCACCTGCCAATGCAGGGGACACAGGTTCGATCCCTGGTCCAGGAAGATCCCACATGCCATGGAGCAACTAAATCCGTGCGCCACAACTACTGAGCCTGTGCTCTAGAGCCCGTGAGCCACAACTACTGAGCCTGCATGCCTACAGCCCGTGCTCCGCAACAAGAGGAGCCACCGCAATGAGAAGCCTGTGCACTGCAATGAAGAGCAGCCCCCACTCGCCGCAACTAGAGAAAGCCCGGTCTACAGCCATACCACCCTGAATGCGCCCGATCTCGTCTGATCTCGGAAGATAAGCAGGGTCGGGCCTGGTGAGTACTTGGATGGGAGAAAGCCCGCGCGCAACAACGAACACCCAACGCAGCCAAAAAAAAAAAAAAAGAATTAGTCCATATAAATTTATGGCAGATGACCTATTTTTTATACCCTTATCAGATTTCTGCAGTCTAGTAAACTCATCAAATTCCATTGTCATTTATCTTATTCCAACTCTACGGGAAATCTAGGAAAATTTCCTCCTGTCAAGTTGCAATGGCTCTCAGTTTCTAAACCATGGCTTTGTTCATTAAAAACTGAGTTTATTGTCTGTGGAGTGAGATGTAAGTGAGTACTAGCCATCATGAATAAACAAAGACTTTTCAAACACTGAACTGATGGTAAGAGCAAGGCAAAGCATAATTTAAAGCCAGGTTATGCAAGTAACCACAGGAGGGAAACACGATACTAAATGTAACAGAAGCTCTGTCTCTAACACATACGTCTCTTGCAACAGAAATTAAGAGTAAAACCATGCTATTGTTCCCACAGTACTACTTGGATAAAGGTGTCACTGTTTATTGTGTCCTTTGGTTTCCCAGCCACAAATTTCTTCCTCCTTCCTTTCATGTCAAACTATTTTCTTTAGCGCAAGGACAATGGACGAACACCTTGGTAGACCAAAGTTTTTAATATAGAAGCAAAAAATACTGTCATAGGATTAGATGGTTACCTAAACATCTTGTGAATTTAATACTGTTCTGTCCTCCAAACCTTCACATATTAAACTATTCTTTAGACTTTCTGTTTTAATATTTTAGATATGCTGAGAGTCTGCTGCAAGAAGATTTAGAGTTATCTTCAAAATCACTTTCTCTACTGGAAATCCTTGATGAATTTCCACTCTCTCTGTTTTGCTCCTAAATGTATTGAATTAGTGACAATGAGCTGGAATATACAGCAGTCACAGACAGTTCCAAAATCCCAGTGGCTTAATACAACAAGAGGATTCTTTCCTGCATGTTCTCCTGGTCCAGGCAGAGCTACTGGGGGCTCTGCTCACCACAGTCACGCAGGGACCAGGCCGAGGGAAGGTCCTTCTCAGCTTGTGCTTGGACCATCACGCAGCAGCGCTGGGAGAATGTGCATTTCACACTGGCTCTGGGAACTTCTGCCAGAAATAACCAGAGTTTACTTCCACTCCTATTTCTTTGGACACAACAAGCCACATACACAGCCATACCTAACTTCAGAGGGGACAAGGAGGGGCCACCCTACCTCATAAGCAAGGGGGAGAATGAGACTATCCCACACCAGCTCTAATGACGCCTCCAAAAAGAGGGACGACACTGAATCTATGATTTTCCAGATTCTTGTCACCCATTCTCCCGACACTTACTAAGTGTTTATTTCCAATCCTTCCTGAATGAGACTGAGAGGCTTTCGATGTGGAATCTGCGATGAAAAGCTACCCTGCTGTGTTTCAGTAACAGGGCGTTGACCTTTGGGAGGGACTCTATGGGGAAGCCGCTGAGTATCTGGAATCCAGGACAAACCAGGCACCGCTCACCACCTGTGAGACCTGGGGGGACAGCATTTTAACCTCCTGGAAACTCAGATCCCACCTCTAGCGCTGGCACATTACTTCTGGGAAGCTGTCATGAGAATCAGTCGACAAATATTTCCAAGTACTTTGCTCTTTAAGGTGAGAGACTAGGTCAGGGTGTGTCAGGACTTTGCACAGAACCCTCCACCTGGCGGGGGCTCAAAAGACAGTCACTGCTGTCAGCAGTTACCACATAAACCATAACTACCTCAAACTCTCCCACTTTTTTTTCATTCATTCATTCATTCATTCATTCATGTATTTTGCGGTACGCAGGCCTCTCACTGTTGTGGCCTCTCCCGTTGCGGAGCACGGGCTCCAGACGCGCAGGCTCATTGGCCACGGCTCATGGGCCCAGCCGCTCTGCAGCATGTGGGATCCTCCCGGACCGGGGCATGAACCCGTGCCCCTGCATCGGCAGGCGGACTCTCAACCACTGCACCACCAGGGAAGCCCCAAACTCTCCCACTTTTAAAAGCCAGTAAGCAATTCCATAACAAGACCTGCTTGGCTACATAGTTGTTTTTTTCTTTTTTAATAAATTTATTTATTTTATTTATTTTTGGCTGCGTTGGGTCTTTGTTGCTGCATGCGGGCTTTCTCTAGTTGTGGTGAGCGGGGCTACTCTTCGTTGTGGTGCGTGGGCTTCTCATTGCGGTGGCTTCTCTTGTTGTGGAGCACGGGCTCTAGGCACGCGGGCTTCAGTAGTTGTGGCTCGTGGGCTCCAGAGCGCAGGCTCAGTAGTTGTGGCACACAGGCTTAGTTGCTCCGCGGCATGTGGGATCTTCCCGGACCAGGGCTCGAACCCGTGTCCCCTGCGTTGGCAGGCGGATTCTTAACCACCGTGCCACCAGGGAAGCCCTACACAGTTCTTTAAGATTCTACAGTTTGACCAAGCTGTTGGCTACATCTTTACCAAAACATCAGGAGGTTGTATGGCTTTTCCTAAGTCAGTATGACACTCATACGGGGATTCTCTCACTGTCAATGGCCTGAACATTTATTTCTAACTCCTCTCAATCCAAAAAAGAGCACAAATATATGAATTAATCTAACTACAAAATTTACAAACCTAATCAGTTTCATGTAACACAAAGCCTTATACTTAGGGGAATTTTTACACTGAAAGAGTATCAGCCAGGTGCTTGGTAAATGTATTTGATATATTGTAACTATCAAAGCAAGGAGAGAAAAGGATCAAGGTTCTCTGATCTGAAAGTATGTGTGCTGGGTGGAACTGTGCCCCTAGAAAAGACATGCTGAAGTCCTAACCCCTGGTACCTGTGAACGTGACTTCACTTGGAAATAGTCTTTCCAGATGTAAGCATGTTAGAATGAGATCACTAGAGTGGGTCCTAATCCAGTATGACTGATAGGTTTATGAGAAGAGGAAAAAGAGACACCAGGACCATTCGGAGACACACTGACACAGAGGGAAGACGGCCTTGTGAAGACAGAGGCAGAGACTGGAGTCATGCTGCCATAAGTCAAAGAGCATGTGGGATCACCAGAAACTGGAAGAGGGCAAGGAGGGATTCTCCACTAGAGGTTGAAGGGAGCATGGCCCTGCCAACACCTTGATTTTGGACTTACAGCCTCCAGAACTGTAAGACAATAAAGTTCTGCTGTTTTTGTTTTTGTTTTTAGTTCTACTGTTTTAAGACACCCAGTTTGTGGTACTTTGTCATCGCAGCCCTAGAAAATTAACCCAGTGTGGAACCAGGAGATGCTAAGATGTGAAAGACAGTCATAACGATCTTCAAAGAAACGGGGCAGGGGTGCCTTTGGCAGAAATCTTAGAGGATCATGGAAAAGAAACTGTGACAGGAATTGGGCATCTGGAGATGCCCATTTGGCTACTGAAGAGCTGTGCAACTCTGGGCAAGAAACATCTGTCAGCTTCAGGACCAATCTCTAAGGTCTCAAGAAAAGTTACCCTTTGTAGTAGGAAAAGGCGAGATGTAAAAACAACTCTCAGCAGACGTATTAACTACTGCGTATTAATAATATTGCCTTTGATTGAGGGCTGCCTATGAACAAGCCATCGCTCTAAGTACTTTACGTACAGTAAATCATTTACTCTGCACAATGGGCCTAAGAGATGGGGATAGATATTTATGTTTGTTTGCAGTACGCGGGCCTCTCACTGTTGTGGCCTCTCCCGTTGCGGAACACAGGCTCCGGATGCGCAGGCTCAGCACCCTCCCGGACCGGGTAACCCTGCATCGGCAGGCGGACTCTCAACCACTGTGCCACCAGGGAAGCCCGGGGATAATAATTATCCACACTTTACGTATGAAAACCTTGAGACACAAAAAGAAACCTGCTCCAATTGGTGGAGCCAACATTAGAGTCCAGGTATTCTGGCCCCAAACCTGGTGCTCTTTCCTGAGAGATCAACTTGCTTATGACGAGAAACTACCCTCCTTCAGATCTCTCTGTACCACACTTAATTATGTATAAAATAACATCAGCCTTTATCTAGCAAATCAGTACATTCACTTTTGGGTTTTAGTTTCCTTAAACTCTTTCCAAGAAAGAAAAGATGTTAAACTAGTTTTATTATAGTTTTTCCCCTATACTTACATTTCCATAACAACAAGAACAAAAATATGAGTACAAAATGAAATAAGTAAATGTTCACCTAAAAGAATGTTGGTATTTAAGGTCTACTAAAATTAAGATTAGAGATGGACTCTTAACTTTTCCTCAAAGGGAAAGCAGGTCTGTAGGTGAAAACACTGCATATCTCAAATGGGTAATGAAAATATTAGCAGACTCAGAATTTTAAGATGAAAAAGAAAATCTTTTGATCCCTTCTGGAAGTTATTTTATAAATTCTTCAACTTATATTAATTATACATATTAATATATAATGTATATTATCATCATCAGTTCCCAAACCCTCTTATAGATGATGGCATCCAGGGTCTACTGGCCGGCAGTGGCAGCCGCCATGCTTACCCACCAGGGAACCCAAGTCACTGTGCTACTTCAAGACAGCTCAATCAAAATCCTTTGAGGTTTACTTCAAATCCCCTTTTCCACAAAGCCTTCCCTAGTTACTACAACGTTCCATGCTAGCCTGAACTCTTCAATATTATAAACCATATCACATACTTCCTTAGATCCTCTGCTATGCCAGGTTCAATTGGTGATTTTTAACGAAAGAATAGCAAAGAAAAGGAGTAAGGAGGTAGAGTAGCAATTACTGCCAAAAAAGGCAGGATTGAAGTTGGAAGAAGTCATTAACCCCTAAGACAATTCTCTTTTCTTGGTTCCTCATGTATACTCCAGAGGAAAGCATCCCCATCCCACATTTATCTGTTAAGTCATAAATGTTTATGAATCATCTACTACCTGCCAAGTGCTGTTATAGGCGCAGGAGACTCCACAGTGAACAGAACAAACAAAAATTCCTGTCTTCATAGCGCTTATGCTCTAAGAGGTCACAGACAACAAACAGTAAAAAGAATCAACTACATAATACATAAGAAGGTCCTAAGTGCTAAGAGAAAAATAAAGCACGGAAGGGCATAGGGAGTGGTACTAAAGCAGGGCTACCTGAGTGGTGACATCTGAGTGAAGAAAGTGGGTTCCATCACCCTGAGAAAGAGCTGGAGGGAAGAGTGATCTGGGCTGGGGGAAGAGGAAGGACAATAGGAGACGGTTAGACAGGTAAAGGGGGAGCAGGTTACATAGGGCCTTGGAGGTTCCTGTAAGGACTCTGGCTGAAACCACGAGGCCGGCGGGTAGCCTCTGGGGACTGCCAACAGAGAAGTGACATGATCTCACCTGTATTTACCACCTTCCTCCAGATGCTATGACTCAGCTAACAGTACTCAAATACATGAATTCCAACCAAACCACAATAAGAGTCTGAACGTTACCTGTATGAGGAAAAGTAAATCACCTAGTGATGCTAGTAAAAGCACACTGGCATTTTTACCATTGATTTGTATAATTTGTCATAATTAATTTTTTCATATTTATAATTCCGTAAGAGACAATTATAAGTGAAAAATTTCACGAATTTATTATAAAGACTTTGAAGTATACTCTGAGAGAACAAAGTTTTTAACTTAAATAAATGGTTACTAAATTCTGACTTACTTAAACGAGAGCTAGAAGGAAAAGGAGGAGATGGAGAAAGAGAAATTGAATGCAAGGTGGGAAGAAAAAGGGATTCGTCGTTTATTCCCTAAGGAAATGATGTGGTAAGATGAGTGGATGCTAAAAGGGAAAAAAGTGAGGTTTGCTGAACGTTAGCTTGTCTGAGTAAGAAGAGAAAGCAATGATAAAGGAAGTATTTAAAATGAGCAGCGCTGCTGTCCTTAAAAAACTAAAAATAGAGTTACCATATGATACAGCAACCCCACCCCTGGGCATATATCTGGAGAAAACTCCAACTCGAAAAGATAGACGCAGTGTTCATAGCAGCACTATTTACAATAGCCAAGACATGGAAGCAACCTAAATGTCCGACAGATGAATGGATAAAGAAGATGTGGTACATATACATAATGGAATATTACTCAGCCATAAAAAAGGACGAAATAATACCATTTGCAGCAACATGGATGGACCTAGAGATTATCATACTAAGTGAAGTAAGTCAGTCAGAGAAAGACAAATATCATATGATATCACTTATATATGGAATATAAAAACAATGATACAAATGAATGTATTTACAAAACAGAAATAGACTCATAGACATACAAAACAAACTTATTGTTACCAAAGGGGATAGCAGGGGAGATAGCAGGGGTAGGGGAGAGAGATAAATTAGGAATTTGGGATTAACATATACACACCACTATATATAAAATAGGTGAACCACAAGGACTGACTGTAGAGCACAGGGAACTATATTCACTATCTTGTAATAACCTATAATGGAAAAGAATCTGAAAAAGCATATATATATATATATATATATATATACACACACACACACACACACATGTACAACTGAATCACTTTGCTGTACACTTGAAACTAACACAATACTGTAAATTAATTATACTTTAAAAAAAAGAAAACAAGCACTGCTGCATTAAAAGCCAAAAGGACTGGTTAAGAAAGATTATTTTGTCATTTTTCAGGTTGCATGTATAGTGGTGGTGTATATGAGCATGAACTGCTAGCAAAGTGCTGAAACATTCAGGTCAAAAGCACAATGTTGGTATTTTACAACAGTACAGCATTTTAGATGTACCATACTTTAAAATCTGAATGTGGTTTCTTTTTAACAGTATTAAATCTTTCATAATCCTCCTCCTATAATTCAAGGTCATTAACAATTGGGAGGACTCCAGTTCCAAAGTTAATTATAAATAGTGGTCATGATGTACTGCTTCAGTGAGAATGTTCTGTGATGAACCACAGTCTAAAACACTCTTTTTTTCAGATCACTGATTTTTAAAGCCATTACCCTGATGACACTTTATAAATGCGTTATTTTCTAAGCTGAAAGCCCTTGGCCATCATTATTTGATTTGTGTGTAAAATATTTCTGTGGGAATTGAAGGAAAGCAGATATTATACCTGTCTTATGGATTATAAAACACAAGTGTTTTAAGTTTCTGGTAGATCCAGGTTTCCAAACTTCTATCCCAGTTATTTATCCATCAGATTATCAATGACAGGGTCAAACGCCAGTTCTATTACATATCTTTGTCCGGTACCAGAGAACTGAGAACACAGAAGACTACAAACATATATTTAGAAGAAAATAAATAATCAATTCCAGTCCAACAGCTGTATCAGATCTTATATAGCTAAAGATTCTAGTTTGAGCTTTCAAGTAACAAGCATGTAGGAAAATTTTACTGCACTCAAATATTATGCTCTGTAACATTAGGGAACTTATTTTTTTAATGAAAATCAAACCAAAATGCATTTTAAAATAGAAAGGATCTGCCTTCTAGTATCTTAATTTATTGGGTTTGGCAATCCTGAGCAAGAGAAAGAAATCATACTGGTACTGTAGTTCAGATTCTGCCTTGCCAGTCATGTATATTGGATTTTCCAAAATTACATTTGGACTTTCCATAAATTATTTTCTTCAAAACAGCTGCACTTCAATTTATTTAAATCGTCTTTAAGAATCAACAAATTAGAACATAATTAAGAGACTATAAATGGTCAAATGTTTTTAAGTTATTCAGTTAATTGCAGCATATCAAGTGAGTTGAAAAGCTATGTTAAATCTAAAGACACCATGGAGTTAATATAGATATTTTCAATGGATATTGTCCTAGATAATTTGACAGCAATTTAAAATAATAGATTCCAAATAAATATTCCTTTTTGGTTTACTATTACACTAATGATTCATTCTTTTCTCCCCTCTCCACTTAAGAGTAAGAGTTTGTATTGATATGAAGTTATACAGCAATACTTACAATGATATAAAAGCATATTATTATATATGAAGTATTATATCCAAATTTATCTTCCAAAAACTGCATATATGAGTCCATAAGACAACTTCTTTATCAATCGTCACGTCAAAGATACTTTGCATCCAAAGTACGATAAAATAAAAAAGAAAAGGAGAAAATATATGGCTTTAATGATTGAGCCCAAGTCTCCCTAAAGGTTCTGAAATATCTCCTCTCTTAATGGTGCATATGAGACAAAATGTTCCAGGTGTTAGAGTATACTTTGTTTAACTGCAGGTAAGAAAGAGACGGCCAATCAGAAAATATGCCAACAATCACCCACGTGTCAAGGAGAAGGAAGCGTCCTGGAAGGAGATGAATCAGTTTGTTCAAGTAACCTTCTGCTAACAGCCAGGGAGATGAATGGCGACAGTCAAGGGCTCAAACTCTGACAGTCAACAGCTGTGTGTTCGAACCCTAGCTTGCGATGAGCTAGTGAAACTGAAGGGGTACAACTTTCAAGGTGTTTACGATTTAGCTGACTGATTAAACAAGTTCACATGACAATTTATGGAGCACTGGTTCTCCCAGTTAAGGTGCATCAGGATCCCTTGGGGGCTTGTTAACCACTTGGCTGACCAGTGGGTCCCAGAGTGTCTGATTCAGTGGGTCTGGAGTGGGGACCGAGAACTTGCATTTCTAATAAGTTCCCAGGTGATGGTCTTACTGCTGGTCTGGGAGCCACAGGAGGAGAAAACTGTTTCAGAGGCAGGTAAGTAGCCACAGAGAAGGAGAAACAATATTAAAGGTGCTTGATGTGAAATCCATTCAACCATTTGGGGTCGGTGTGACATAAAAGGAAAAGTCTTCCAATTAGAGGAGAGGCTCCCGAAGAAGGAAGCAGAATTTCCATAGTTTAAGATTTCCTACATATTCCAGGTGAGAAATGATAAAAGGCCCAAGGGGAAAAGAGAGTTAATCTGTTTCTTTTATTATGTCACAGATGATCCACACTCACCAACAGAATAACTTGAGAGGAAAACAGGAAACAAAGGACAAAGAAGAATTTAACAGATCACTGCAGGAGGAGGAGAAATGCTATATCTGGTATTTACTTTCGGTTCCTAAGGAATACTGTTGTTTCAGAAAAAGCTTTAATTTTGCTCCTGTAGAAGTACTTTACAGGTCAAGATTCCCTTAAACCGCTTGAAGAGGTCTTGTTATTTTAACGTACCACTTCAGCTCAGCTTTAAACACAGCTTCCTGATTCAGGCTGCTTCCACCTGTCCCTTGATTACTGTGGTCATCTCTGCCCAGCGTCCTGCATCACCCCGATCCCTTTTACTGCAAACTTTTAACACAGAACCAGATTTAACCATTTAAAAATGATGAGTCAGATTATGTCACTTCTGAGTTCAAACCTCTCCAATGGCTTCCCAGGCTCTGAAAGCAAAAGCCAATGTCCTCCTAAAGGTGTCTAAGCCAGACATGATTTACTCAGTGTGGGTGGCCAGGGAGTTCATTAAATGAATGAACCATCAGTACTTGAAAGGGTACTGTGATTATGTGACAGAAGGGCCGGCCCCATCCCTCACCCAGGTGTATTTTAGCTTTGGCCATACTTTCCATCTTAATTTACCCAAGGCATGGGACCTGCCTATCTATCTGGTACACCACCCATGTCATTAGTGTTTATTAAGCACAGCTGGCCGGTATGGGCTGGGGCCAGCAGCAACACAGAATTTAAGGGGGAAGGGGTCCCAATCATATATATGTTCAGGAAATAAGAGGATGAGGGAAGAGCTGGTAGGGAAGATGATACTCAAGTGCTCTATTTGGGTTATCGATACAAGAAAATTTGGTCTTGGTAGAACTTCAGGGACACTGACCAAATCCAGCATGAAGACACTAATTCCATCACGGGCAACTCCCCCAAAGATTTCTGGTCAGATAGAACAGAAGTCACAGGAAAGCTCCCAGAAAAGTTTTGGGAAGGAGTAAGGTAGAGGAGAGATGGTCAGAAAAGCCACCTTTGAAATGGGTGGGTTTTGCCAAAGGAGGGGGGCAGTAATGACAAGCAGACTGCTGGATTCATATGCCTAACACTTATTTTAGCACTATTCCAAAGGACTTCTCATTTCAATCTCCTTAGTGAGTTTGGGGAGATAAAGTGGTCAGGATGGGAAAATGTGATGTCATCAGCTCAACAGTCACACAGGAAATGAATGTGCTGACTAATATACAGAAAAGGCGTTGAAAAGAGTCTTTTCGCTCCATACCCTGGGACCAGCATCTCCTTCACTGACATTAAACACCATAGGCAATCTCACTTATGCAGAAGGGCAAAAAAAGGTCATTTTGACGGATATTCTCCCTCTTTGGTTAATTTCTATTAGGGTGGAATAAAAACCTCCCAAAACACAGGAAGTAAATATTAAAACTTATACCATTGGATAAAACTGTTAGCCTTATTTTTCACTGCAAACCATGGAAGGAATTATTCCTCAAATGTTATTTGCCATGGCAGAAAACTGGTTTTTAACATTCCTTCTCTTCACATACCCAAAGTCATTTAAGGAGATTTGAAGAACTAAATTAGATTTAAATTAAGGTGAAAGCTTTCTGGTGCCCATGATAAATGTGAAGGTGCTGCGAGTTTGCAAGCCCTAGTTGAGCACCACCAGAGCACAGCCCAACTAGAGGTGATCTCATTTCACTTTAGAATGAAAAAGCCCTATCACTGGCAGTCGTGGAGCATCACCAAGGTTACTCAATATCAAATAGCCTGCAAAGATTCTAAACCAACACCAGGGACTTCAGTTGTTCAGGGAATGATAACAAACCTTATCCACAGTACCTTCAATGTAGCATTTTTATGCTGCGCTGGGTGAAATATAGCAGCCACTCAAGTTACGCACTTTATCAGGAATTAAAATGGAATTGCTGAAACAGCAGACTGACCATGGACACAAAAACAAAACAAAAAGCCTTTTGTTTAAACAACCCATAGTGCTTTGTTAAGACCTGGATCATGTAAATGACTGTCTTTGCTATTCTACCTTTTGTGTGTTGCTTACCATTAAAAAAAAAGCAACAGGTCTCTTTACCCACTGAAAAAGCAATGATTGTTCCTTTTTCTTTGCTCTTGCATCTGACTTCCCTCTCACAGGTTAAGTACCCTTTCAGGATTATCATACCCAGAGAGTTAGTATTATAAAAAAAATGTTGTGTGCCATCAAATCAAACAACAGAAGTTAAACCGCCACCTTTGTGTATCATTCCATTCTGTTACTTTTTTATTTTTGTCTTTACACTTCTCTTTTCTCAATAGAGAATTCAATCCATTGTTTCATCAGGTTGGGCAACTTTCCCTAAGGATAAAAATTCCAAAGGAAGTCTAATGAAATACTAAACATTAAAAAAAGTCTTTAATAACATTACCATTTGTCTTTGAAAAGTCAACCTAATTAAATTCGCAAGCACTGAGCAAGAGAGCTCCAAATGAAGTCATCCTTCTCACCAAGGAACTAGCCACAGAGTGGGGGCCATTTTTCTATCAAGACTCCAACACCCCTTAATAAACAAATTCAATGTTTCTTTGCTCCATCTCAAAATGCCCTTTCCCCAGTCCTGTCTGGGAACTAGAAGTCGAAACCTGACCTCTGCCTGCGCCCGTTCACTGCCTGCTATCTCCTCAGGGAATGCTCCCATTCTCTCTTTATATTTGCAACCTTTTCTCCTCCTGTGGGCTCTTTTGTCTACAAGCATGTTTTGATTGGCTCTAGTTTTTAAAACAAATAATACTACTACTTCTAGCCTGCCACCACCTCAAAATACTGTCCTTTTTCTCTTTGCCTTGTTGACATGATTTATTTCTTAAGAAATGTTACTTGTATTATTTGTCTGCTTGTTAAAATAATTATCTCATGAAACCTGGCTTCTTAAATCCACAGACCCCCTTGAAACCACTCTTTTGACGGTCACCAATGACTGCCTCCTGACCAGTTCAGTAGCCTCTCTTCTGACTCTGCCCATCCCCGAGCACCGTGGTCACTGACCCATCCTGATCTCCTCTCTTCCTCCCCAGTTACTCTTTTCCTGACTTCTTCAGCCCCCTAGATCAAAGCCGGAATTCCAGGCTCAACCTTCACAACTCCTCTCCCTGCACTCTCTCTATCTCCAATCTCCTCACTCCCGTGTTCTCACCACTTGTTCTGTGACTGTGACTGATCTTCCTCATGAGTTCGAGATGAACTTTCCAGGACCTCCACAAATACAACAGTATTTACAGTACCAGGCACTGGGGTCACACAAGTGACAAGAAAAGGTCCTGCTGCCAAAGGTCTTGCTGTCAGGTGGGGGGATAAACATGTGAACACAGTTTCTAGTTTAATGGAGGGGTGTAAGGTTCTGTGGGCATGTGTAGAAAAGTGGGTAAGGGATGCCCACGTCTGCGAGGAGGAGTCCAGGAAAGCTTTGGGGGAATCTGAGCATCAACCAGATGACCCTTACAAGGGGAACAGGAGTTGGCCAGGTGTGAGAGGTTGTGGATTAGAAGAGAGAGGAAGTGGATTGAGACGTGGGGTGGAGAGAAAGGGAGGGGAGGACAAGCCAGGGTTCCAACAGAAGGACTTTATCCTTATGTGTAAGGGCACAAGGTAAAGACCTTGGTTGGAGGAGGAGAGAAGCATGGGGGAGAAAGGGTGATTTGTCAGGTGAGGCTGGACAAACAGGGGTAAGGAAGGTTCTCAGATGCTAAGGAAGTTAGGTTTTATCCTGCCAATGGTGGAAAGCTGGTAAAAAATGTTTAATGAGAGGCATGATCAGATTTCTGTTTTAAAGACAACACCCATGGACAAGGGTGTGGCTCAGTAATACCACCATTATCAACCTTGTGAGTTATTCACACACTTCTTTCTCTGACGAGGTGTAAACCAGGAAAGCAGCCATGTCGATTTATCTCTGACTCTGCTACAACATCCAGACCAGTGCCTCACTTGCTGGGTGCACTTAGAAACTTTTATGTCACCACAAACTTAGATTTGTGGACAATTCAATTTGTCAGTATTTGTGTTCAGCCGTAAATTGTATCTTTGTGTTAGTAAACTTTGCATACCACTCTTAAACAGTTAAAAGAGGCCAATCAGAAGTTTGGAGCTTAGAAGGGAACTTGGAGATTGAAAATTGTTTTCCAGAGGAGGGAGCCAAGTACAAAAATGGGATATGGGGCTTCCCTGGTGGCACAGTGGTTAAGAGTCCACCTGCCAATGCAGGGAACACGGGTTTGAGCCCTGGTCCGGGAAGATTCCACATGCCACGGAGCAACTAAGCCCGTGCGCCACAGCTACTGAGACTGCGCTCTAGAGCCCGAGAGCCACAACTAGTGAGCCCACGTGCCACAACTACTGAAGCCCGTGCGCCTAGAGCCCGTGCTCCGCAGCAAGAGAAGCCACCACAATAAGAAGCCCACGCACTGCAACAAAGAGTAGCCCTGCTTGCCGCAACTAGAGAAACCCCGCGCGCAGCAACGAAGACCACACACAGTCAAAAATAAATAAATTAAATAAATAAATTTATTTTTTAAAAAAGGTATATGATTTTCCAACATCTCACGGGCTACTGGCAGCACCGGAATCACAATTCTGGTCTCCTATCTCATTTTTCAGAACAGTTACTGACAACAGAACAAGATGTCAATGCCTCTGTGGTTCAGGAAAGATGAGACAATTACACATCCTACTTCTGTTCAGCGGCTTTTCCAGAATAACGAACCACTCCCTGCCCTGCCCTCAACTCTATGCCTATTTTTGTTTAAACTAGTAAATAAGTTAAAATTCTCCATGAATGAAATTTAATGTTTCTTTCTTATAAAAAAAAAAAAAGAAAGATAATCCTTCTTTAACCAGTGACATTTAACCGTCTCCTTTTACACATCAATTTTACCAAAGGATTCTTCAGGAAGAATGTAAGTAAAGAAGTAGGCAGGGCTTCCCTGGTGGCGCAGTGGTTGAGGGTCCACCTGCCGATGCAGGGGACACAGGTTCGTGCCCCAGTCCGGGAAGATCCCACATGCCATGGAGTGGCTGGGCCCGTGAGCCGTGGCCGCTGAGCCTGTGCGTCCAGAACCTGTGCTCCGCAACGGGAGAGGCCACAACAGTGAGAGGCCCGAATTCCGCAAAAAAAAAAAAAAAAAAGAAGAAGAAGAAGGCAAAGAGTAAACTGGCTACAAGTGCTAAATCATTGGTATATTTAATGTTTCTAATCCCTTATCTTTCTTTTGTCTCTTTTATAACCTATTTATTACTATTTTTTTAAGTCCATCGAGGTACTAATGACCTACTGTTGCCCTAAAAATATGCACCAAATGCTATTAGGATGAAACAATGGTTACAGATGTTTGTCACACATGATGTCTCATGATGAAGCCTCCTTTCTTTATTTCTCTTAAACATATTTGACTTTTAATGAAATCAGGAATGAGTGAAGAGAAGTTTTCATGAGCAACAGGGAAGCCACCAACCTTAGGCTATTTTGCATTTCCTAAATTAACTGGCTGAAGAAACCAAATCTGCCTTGAGCCTTTGGATTCCCCATGTAAGCCCTGTCCCAGTGACCCTTCTGGAAGTTGAGGGCAGCTGAAGAGGCGTCAGAGATAGGCCCTTGGGATCTGAGATCAAAACAGGCCAGCATGGGCTGAGAAACCTGATTTGGAGTTCTTGGCAGAGCCATCTATAAACTGCAAAGCAGCTGTCAATTAATCCCTTAACTCTGATAGGTCCTGGCTTACTTATCTACAAAATGGAAAGGGGATTTATTAACCAGAGGACCGGGGAGGGCCTTTCTAGCTCTAGCATCCTGGGCATCTTTCAGAGATTGATGGGGAGTCGGGGAAAAGGAATCTTGCTCATGTGGATGAAATGAACAAGTGTCTATGGCTGTCACTGTCATCTGACAATGTTCCTTGTTCTCTTCCTCTCTCCCTCCTCCCCACTGTATATCCCTGGAGCATAATGGCTGGGAGAGGAAGTGCCAGCTAAATCATGACAGCCATTTGGGAAAGAGGGCTGAAAGTTCTATCTGTATTCCATTGCACTTAAAAGGCACCCTTCTTTCTACAAACACTGCTTCCACATTGAGGGGCAGGTACTTTGAGATACTTTATATAAATAAGTTGGTTTTATTCCCACGAAAACAGATATTATGATCTTATTTTATAGATTAAAAAAAAGCTCAAAATGTTAAAGCGATAAACTCAAAATTAAACTCAAATAATATATTCCTAGTACATAACAGAGGCAGGATGTGAACTTAGATGTGACCCATACACTTTTCATGAAACCTGAGTTTTTCCTACTAGAAAGCAAGAACAACAGGAGGCTTCTGGAGTTCAGGCCGTATTCTATTTTTTGACCAGAGTAATAATAGTTACATAGATGTTTGCTTTATAATTATTTGTTAAACTGTACAAGTCTTATGTATTTGTCTGTGTTCTATGTCATAATTTTTAAAAAGTGACAGAAAAGAAAAACATGAAGAATTCATTGTCATTAGCACAAGGTGGGCAAAGCAGATGTTCGTCCTGAGCCTGTCTGGGTGGTGAGCAGATGTATCATTCCAAGAGAGACAGCTCTCAGCCAACATCCCCCAGGTCATGCCTAGAAAAGTGTCTTCCAGAAAGCTCTGTAAAAAATGCCACAGGACCCCCAAGAGGAGACTCTATAGCCAAAACCACAGGGCACCTGGGATATCCCAGGGGCCCATCAGCCCAATGCAGACAAATGAGACCACCAAGCCCCTTCATCAAATCCAGAGATCCCCACAGCCCTTCCCAGAACAGACTTACTTGTCCAAGTCAAAATGCAACTAGTAGGTGGTTTCTTGACAATGAAAGGTAGATGCAGTGACCCTTAGATAAAGTCTGTGTGTCACGAACTGTCAGAGAAACCTGGCTGGGACTACTTGGAAACCTTGTCCATAATTTTAAGAAAGGTACACCACTCTTTAATGTTAAATAGGTTGGTCCGTACACACACACACACACACACACTGTTGTTTTAAATCACTTGGTACAAATAGTCATTTCTTCTAAGTGTAAATCCCCAGTTCTTATCTCTCCAGATATAATAAACATAACCTTCTGACTCTGAATTAACACAGGCCAGATCCAACATTCCTCCCTGTGCTTACACTTCTAATTCTAGAGCCACAGAGCAGGCTGACCTGCTAAAATGTGTTTCTTCACTGTGACTAGACGGTTTCTGATACCAACAACAGATGCTCTGTGAACTAATTCAGGCAGGAGTTAACACAGATGCAGTAACCAAACTGCCTGTTAAACATAGTATGAGAAAGTATGTTTATCTCTCTCCCAAGTTGGCCTTTTGGGGGCATGAAGCCTGAAAAATAACATGTTTCAGCCTTTAATAATCTTAAAACTGTCAAATGAGGCCTACAGGTTGTGAAGAAATAAAATCTGAAACTTTCATTGAGTCTGAGCGAGCCCACTACATCCCTCAATTCCCCTTTTCCCAATGAACTGTGGCCCCTTCAATATGTATAAAAACTACCTAGATAAAAATTTAGATAGATAAAGGTTACTGACCATCACAACTAACTCTGATGAAGTTCATGAAGGGTTCAAATAACTATGGAAATTAAAAGGGAAGAATTCTTCTGGAAATTCAGTAAAATTCCCTATTCATTACTAGCCAGATGTCCTGTTTACCCAAATATCAAAATACTCTTAAAATATGGGTACGGACTTCCCTGGTGGTGCAGTGGTTGGGAATCTGCCTGCCAATGCAGGCGACACGGGTTCAATCCCTGGTCCGGGAAGATCCCACATGCCGCGGAGCAATGAAGCCTGTGCACCACAACTACTGAGCCTGCGCTCTAGAGCCTGTGAGCCACAACTACTGAGCCCGTGTGCCACAACTACCGAAGCCCACACGCCTAGAGCCCATGCTCTGCAACAAGAGAAGCCACTGCAATGAGAAGCCGGCGCACTGCAACAAAGAGTAGTCCCTGCTCGCCACAACTAGAGAAAGCCCACGCACAGCAACAAAGACCCAACACAGCCAAAAAAAACAAAAACAAAAACAAAAACAAATGGGTACACGTTTGTATTGTTGTTAGCAATAAGTCATTACCTAAATCTCTAGTAACTAAATAAATCAACAAAACCAAATCATTTGATCCAAGAGCATGGTCACTAAATTCTATCAAGTTCTCCAGAGACTAGCCCCCAACAACAAACACAAAAGATCTCTGCTTTATTTGGACCGGAATGGAAACCACCTGCTGCAGGCACTCCACATGCTGTGTGACGCACCAGGAAAGCCCATCTCCTCTGCAGTGGGGGAATGGAAGAGTGCTGGTCTCCCAGTGCTGTTCTGGCTGACCAAGCTCTCCCCTATATGCCCAGCCTACCTCACGCCCATCTCCATTACACTACTGTCTGTTTACTTCAGTCTTGACACCAGACAGCAAGCTCAGCTCTTTAAAGCTGGACACCCACGACCTTTTGTCTCTTCACTTAAAAACTCCTGGCATAGCACAGAATTGATTCTTAAATATGTATTAAGTAGTGTCTATTATCTACCTTTATGTACTAACTCAAGCTTAGCTTTTTCGTAGAAGCATTTTCAGTAAACCTGTGCCTTCCTCAACCACTCTACTGACCAGTAGGCATTTGTGCATTACTTTAACATAAGCAAATGTTTACAACACTTAGTTATTAACTTATTAGTACTCACTGTATCATTTCCCTCTGTATTTTATGGTCCTCAAGAGGGGAGCTGAGCGCCCCACAAAAACTGACAGAACAGCTCAGACAATGAGCACTTAATGATTAAGAAAAAGCACCAACCTGTTTAACATTAAACGATAGTATTCCTTCCTTAAAACAGTGGACAAAGTCACAGTAAGACTAAAAGGAGGAACAAAATATTAGAATGATCACTGTGAATAGTGACCTACCTTTCTATATTTTTAAGCAAAGGCTGTTGAGGTCAAATTAACTTAGACTGATAATCTTATATAACATCATACTTCAGTAGTTGCCATATAGTAAGGGACTGGATTTCTTCTTTTTAATCTTCACTGATAATGAGGCAATAAATACTCTGCACTCATGCTGTGTTTATTTCGAGTTGCTAACATGATGTAGGGGAAGTGGTATGTGAAGTTTCTGTACATGTGACTAAAAGTAAATAAATGAAGAACAAAAGAACTCAGACGTTCTTTCTCATTTCATCTTTCTCAACCACTATTCTTCAAGTTATCAGTTATCTGAAACCTTTTAAGGTGCATTTAAATCCAGATTTAAAAGTTGAGCTCTAAGAATTTCCCAAACTTATTAGTTTTATTAATAGTAAATCCCTTCGATGAACGATTTTAGGGCATTTAAACAATCACTGAAGCATTTACCTTTTCAAAATAAAATCTAAGTGTAGGCAAAACCAGTGGTGATGATATTTCATAGGTATCTGTTGAACAGTCCAAAAGAAAATAAAATCAGAAAAATCTATATACAGATGCTCAGTGTTCTAAGGGCAGAAAAGAGAAGCTCTGATCTGGTACTTGAAAATACATGAAAGAGGCAGTGAAGCACAATTTCCTGGAGGGTGATCAAAAAACCACTGGGCCTGAATATTCAAACTCACATATACCTTTGAGAAAGCATTCTCTACAAGCCAGACCATGCAGTGTTCTGTCTTCAGAGCAACAAAGAGAAATGTTAACAATGGCACTCCCTCAGGGGTTTGTCCTGGGAACCGTGCCATTTAATCTTCTTAATTCTTTGGTGGAGGAAGGTGAGCTCTACGTAGAGAAGCTCTTCGTCAAAATTTACTAGAGACAAATCACTAGGAACTGAAGGGATCTAGAAGAAATTGTGGTTGGATTTAGGCAGCTCATGAAGTCAACAAAGGTCAAAGTACAACTCCAAGGCCATACGGAAGAGCCCAACTAATGTGATTCTTATTTAAGCGTGTAGTCACTACATATACAGGGTATTCAGTCTAAATGAAAAAGGGAGCCCAATAATGTCCTCATTGCTGGAGAGTCCAATGCCAAGACTGTAAGATACAAGATACATAAGACTGCAAGATACATATGGGATAACTGAAGCATTATAAAAGATTAAAGGAAGAAAAAATAGGGCCATGATCGAAAATGTTTGTATAGTTCTGCTCAGAATACCACATCTATTCTGAGTCTATTGACAGCTATTCCTTCTCTCTCTAAGCAGAGATTATCTGCTTTCTTTAGTTACAATACAGCCATTTTTGGCACCTCTCGAGTATTTTCCACATTGTGATTTGCACTCTGGATATAAGTATAAATTCCTCGAGGGCTGAGACCCTGTCTGTGTATTCTGCATTTCTGCCAGAATAACAGGTTTCAAACAAAAGGTTGTTAAAGGCAGCAGTTAAGAATATGGGCTCTAGAGCCTGAGACTGTCCAAGGTGAAATCTTGCTTTTGCCACTAACTTTGAGATCTTAGGCAAGTTTCTAATCTTTGTGTCTCTATGTTGTCATCTGTAAAACTGGCACAGTAATGGTTTGTAGATTATTGTGAGGATTAAGAGATAATATGTGCAGTGGTTTAGAGCAATACTTGGTATAGAGTTGAATGTTTAATAAATGTTAGCTAGTAACCACAGTAGTTATAGTAACAGTACATTAATATATGAATTACTTAATAAATGACTGATACACAAGTAAAAACTAGCATAAAAATTACAGCAGTCCTCATGCTGGGTTTTTCTTGAATCAATAACAGTATTTCTTAGATGTAAGTCTTTCACAATTAGATAAAATATAGGATGCCTGGTTAAATTAAATGTCAGATAAGCAACAAGTACTTTTTTAGTATAGTTAGATCCCAAACAGCACATAGGAGAAAACTGGTAGAAGCAGAGTCTGGTAGGATAAGAATGTGGGTTTGTTGTTTTCAGAGGAAGTCTCTGAACCTTAAAAGTCACTTCTTCCTCTTTTTTTTTTTTTTTTTGCGATATGCGGGCCTCTCACTGTTGTGGCCTCCCCCGTTGCGGAGCACAGGCTCCGGACGCGCAGGCTCCGGACGCGCAGGCTCAGCAGCCATGGCTCACGGGCCCAGCCGCTCCGCGGCATATGGGATCCTCCCAGACCGGGGCACGAACCCGTATCCCCTGCATCGGCAGGCGGACCCCCAACCACTTGCGCCACCAGGGAGGCCCCACTTCTTCCTCTTTTAAAGAACCTCCTCCCTCCTTTATCACTTTTAGGATGCCTTCTTTGTACCATGCATAAACTCTTCTTAACATCAGCAACAAGCTGAGGTAAAAATGAGAATTTTAAACTAGATACAGGTGTACACTCTTCCTGGATTTCCTACTGGCCGCAGTGCACTCTGCCCACCTGGGCTTAAAGGAGCCCCGTTGGGTGCTGCCCAAGTTCTGATAAATCAAACCACTCTGCACTCCTTCACAGTCTATATTTAGGTCCCCTTTCCACCCAACTTGAACTAACTGAACAAACCATTACAAAGTACTAGCTTTAACAATTTGCTTGGAATACTTACAATAGTCTTAAAAAGGCAGTGGCAAAAGTTCCCACATCAGCAGGTGTTTATTTGGATTAAATTGGTACTAGTGGTTTAGACGTGCCAGAGGGTTCTAACATGGAGCAGGCTCTTTAAGGACAGATTTGCATATCTGTAAATTGGCAGCTTTCAGAGACCAGAACATATTAGGCATGTATTAGGTTGTGTGTATTTATGATATTTTATAAAGACACAGCATACTATCCATTCATTATCAATAGCAACCAAATCTATGCTTTCAATTCTAACAGTCAATAATCCAAGAACAGCAAGCTTGCAGGGCACCATCTTACCCCTCAATACTGATTTGAGGTTGAGCTTGGCTTGGCGGTGCAGATCCTCTACGCAGGGGGGTCTTGTGGTGGGAAGGAACACATTCTCCTGCTGGTGCCATGGAGCAGTGTAGTGGACTGTCCACCGACTCTCCTCATCTAGGTTGGACACAGCTGTAGAAAGAAAGAACACATTCAGAGGTCAACTTAAATGTGTTACATCAAGGGGGGTTCTTGGTACCTAACACATCCATAGGTAAGGGCCAGCAAGGGAAAAATGGAACAAATTTTGAATAAGATTCAATCTCAGATCCCAGGGGTCCTTGCCACTGTGTTTCGTGTTTGTTCAGTTAATTGTTTCCCAGCTTTTCAGGTCCTCCCTCTACTCCAATGTTAGAAAATGATTAACAAAATCAATGAAGACCTCCAACTCCTGCTGAACTCCGCCATGACAAATAATAGTCAATTGTACAATGTCACTGCTTTAGTAAATGTTAGATTGTCAAGACAGAAAACAAATTTTCTCCTAAGAAGTTGGGACCAATTCTTTCCCCTCTAAGGCATTATTTTTAAAACATCACTGTTATAAACTCAATTGAATTTTTACAAAACTAATCATAAACATTCAAGGTAATACATTTAAATAGCATATCTAATTAGAAATCCATTTGTGCTACAAAATTTTCTCTGTATTTCTTGCTTTCATGGAATACTTTTATATTCCAATGTTTTTAGAAATTCCAATGCAATTGACTTTTCCCAATATAATCCAATTCAATTGAATTTTTCCAACACAAAAGAGATTGAGGACGTCAGAGGGGGAAATGACAGGCAGGCTAAATCTCTATGACAATTTTCCTTTATCCTTCTAGGGACTGGGATCGCTTTGTCTACGCATTTCATTTTTTCCTGACAATACAATCTAAATAGGGTACCAATGGATCCCAACATGAAACTGACAGCACCATAAATATTCAACAACAATTTTTTAAATACTCTCTATACAACTGCTGCCATAAGCCAGGTGTAGAAGAGACTAAAGAAGTTTGAGAAGGACCCTGTGCTGAGGCAGTTACTGAGGGTGACAAGCCTAACTCCTGTGAAACCAGCAGATACAACAATTGTGAGTCAGGGGCGAGTCTTCCCCTACCTCTGACCTATGCCACACAGGGCACGCTGGGCGTACTTGTTTCTACAACGTACTATGTCCCTGGAAATGAGACCATAAAGTAGACTCTCAAAATAAAATCAACAGGCGTGCATGAACTATTGAACCTTTCTATTTGAACATGTTTAAAATTAACTCAATGTACCTTACAGTACAGCTATTACAGCCATTAAACAGATCAAATGAACTAATATATGTAAAGTCTTAGCTTATGAAATAACTCATGTAAATAATGGCTGTGGGGAGAGCAGTGCAATTACTCGAAGGTAGCTCCTGACTTTTCAACCATCACTGAAGAGGAACTTGGCCTTTCTCAGTGCCCCTGGGAACATAAGCCACCACATATACCATGGTCAGCGCTCACCCCATATACCATCTTCTCTACAGCTACTGAATTCTACAAGCCAGGCTTTAAATAATTCATTTCCTAAATCATCCTACCTTCTCCAGTTGTAAGATAAATTAGTACTAGGGACGTGATATGCAACATGATGAACACAAGTAACACTGCTGTGTTCTATATAAAAGTTGTTAAGAGAGTATATCTTCAGAATTCTCATCACAAAGAAAAATTTTTTTTCTTTTTCTTTTGTAACTATATGAGATGATGAATGTTCACTAAACTTACTGTGAAAATCATTTCATGATGTACGCAAGTCAAATCATTATGCTATATACCTTAAACGTACACAGTGCTATATGTCAATTATATCTCAATAAAACTGGACAAAATGTTTTTTAAAACCATCCCACTTTCTCCATAAATTGCTAAATGGGAAAATAAACATTGAGAACTAGACATCAAGTTAAAAACGGAAATGTCCTGTGTGCTTTCTGCTTTTAATGTTTGCTAAAAGCAGCATGTAAACTAGGCACCTGGCATTTCACATAACCTCCGTGGAACAAATGTTTTGCATGGTGCACAGAACTATCAAGCTTAATAATCTATAAAATCCACAGAGACCCGATTTAGCTCTTAGTTATGTATCTGAGAATCTTGCACAGGGTGGGACTCACCATATGTCCCCCAAAGAGTAGCCACAGTTAATTACAATGTTTTGTGCTAATGTCTATTTATTTGAAAGACTGAATTACCATACTTCATAGTTAGAAAATACTGAAAATTGAAACTCTTCCTATTCGCCAATTACAAATCAAATCCAAGTAATAGTGTCTGTGTCATCACACCATCAGCCCCACCACACAGCTACCAAACTGGCTCCTAAGAAAGAACAGTTGTCTCTCCCCTGGTGTATCTCACTCTTGCCAGGGCAGACTTTAATCAGTCCATCCAAAGACAGCCTTCAACCAGGGAAGCTGTAGAAACGAGCCCCAAGGGCTGTTCTTTTGCTTTCTCCAAAGTTTCTCTTACCAGTGCTCCTGCCCATGGCACATTTATCCAGTTTAAATCCACTGGTCCAAAAACTAAAGTAAAATAAAATAAACCAACAACTATGTAAAAACAGAACCATGTATTTATAAAAAGTATACTTTCCAAAGAATGAAGAAGCGCCTGGATTAAAGAAATTTAAACCAGTGGTAAGAATACAATGAAGCCACATCACAAAAGCTGTGCACTTTACAATGACTGATCAGTCTAGACAGAGCCTGTCCTTGAGCTCTTAAATACCTAACAGAGTGCCAGGGAGTTTTAGAGGATCATCCCCACCAAACACATGTGATACATTACACAGAGGCTCCTCATATATTTAGCCAAAGAATCAAAAAACCATACACTGTACATCAAGGCACACATAAAGTAAATACAAGGGTTTTTTTTCCCTTCCCTTCTTCAAAGGACTTCCTTTGAGAAGCAGAAATGAATTCACCTAAAACCCCAACCATAAATAAATAAGACATGCTAAAAAAAAAATCACAGAATTCTGCCCTAGAGTTACAAAAGTCTGAGGTGTTTGAACAACTTGGTATAGAATGGAGTTTAACTCATGCCAATTATGCTGTTTCACACTCTTAATTCCGTCACTCAAAAGGATGAAGTAGTACATAACACACACACACATACACATACACTCGCATGTAGTGGGGGAGAAAAGAAACTACTTACTTTTCTTCCTAAAAAGTTTAATTAAAGACTTGATCTTTGTATTAATAAAGACCACCATTTCCAGGATGTCTACACAGGGCTTAGAAATTTGAATCACATTAAAAGCTCAGTGCAGCAAGCAGGTGGCAAGCGGCATCCTTCTGCTCCAGATCTCGAACTTTCTTCCTCTGGCCTTGAATCCTTAGACATCTGTCTGGGGTGATGTAACTTTGAGGTTGAGCTTATTGTCAGGCAGTTACAAACCATTAACAGTCCTTGAACCTGAAACGCTCCCACTGAAACCTAATCTTTAAGGCTGAGAGCGGCCAGTGACAACGTGTACAGAAAGAAAGAGAAAGCCAATCACAGTTCTTATTTACATGATAGCCACATCGGTCTTTCTGCCTTGGTGCTCAATTATTCAGTTTTCTCTCCAATAGATCAGAAGTTTCTCCTCTCTGGATTCCACAAAAACAGTGCAGATTCTCCTTAAGGAAGCTGAGGTGAAGTAAATGTGTTCCCCATTTTCACTGGGCCACTGTGAACATCCAGATCTTTTAACTGGAGCTGCCAAGTCTTAGAGCCAGTCTGTTGATTCTTTGACTCCCTAGTTAAGTCAGGCATTTGAACTGATTTCGGTGGGGGGGGGGGGGAAGAGCCAGACTATTGTTTCCCCAACCATGCCCCCAGGCTCAGCCTCCCACACCAAAGGAATGTTTGCAAAGAAGCAGTAAAACTTTACAATAGAATCTCCATGGAGCTGTAAATGAGGACTTGGTTGCATTTTCGTGCAATTTAGTACGCCCTGTCTTCTCACCCAGTTTCTTTTTTTTTTTCTTGCCAGTGTGAGCATAGCGTTGTCATTGTTCCAAAGGGTGATCCTGTTTGCATCTAGCTGCCGCAACTCTCCCACCTCACCCCACAAAAAAACCCCTCAACTTCTCCCATTCCAAAGGAGAAATTAGATGATATAGTACCCTAATCATTTAAATCTGTATTTTAAATTTAATTATCATCTAAGCCAGGTTTTTTAAATTCCACATCAAACACCACCCACGGGAGAGAAGAGGAATAATTTCTAACAATCATTATTTGAGTTTCTCTTTAACTTGAATGTACTGTACTGAGTTCTGGTTCTTTTGCCCATTTGCAATTAGCCACAGAGAACTGGGGAAACACAAACAGAGAAGAATCCGAAACGTGGTACAAGCAGACACTGTAAAAAATACACTCTGGGGTAAAGGGACAGGAACAAAAAGGAAAAGAACACAAATAAGAAAATATTATGAAAAGGGACAAAGGAAAAGAATGTTCCTCACATCTCTCCCCAATTCCACTTCATGGCAAAACAGTTTTTGAGGCACGTTAGACAACCTCTTATTTCATAGCTTTGGGCCAGACTTACAACTGAATGGAAAAATGTAATAACCCACTAATTCAAAACATTTAGTTTATAACAAAAGCTCTTAGTCAAAGAATAAAATTTATATAAGGGGCTCCCTCTGGGAAAACTTTGGAATGATTCCTCCTCAAATCATTTTCCCCCCAATTTTATTTTTTAAACAACAACAAAAGCAAAGCAAACAAACAAAAACCAAAACACACATATTATCCTATCACCATACATATTATCACAGATTTGTGATAATATGTATGTGCAATTTGTGTTCTTTCATCCCATACATAGCTTTATTTAAAGTAATCACATGGCCAGATGGCAAATGACAAACTACTGTGAGTGTAAACTGCCTGAAACGAGTGTGCAAAGTCTCCCTTAGGAAAACACACTTATAAGCAAGAATGACAACCTGGCCCGGCTTCAAGAGCTGCCTCTCAGCTCACTGCACTCAGACAGGTAGTAAGGGTTCTGGCAGGAAGCACTCCCATTCAGTTCACAACCAACAAGTTTCCGAGGTTGAATGTCCCCATGCAAACTTCCAACTGGAAAGAGCATATGGCCTTTCATGTATACAACAATGGCACTGAACATTGATTCATTCATTAAAAGATAAATATTGAGCACATACTAAGGGCCACTCATTTGAGATCCCTCTTGGAGCTTACATTACTTGACAGTAAACCAGAATTATGTGGTATATTAAAAGGTGGTAAGTGGAATGGACAAAGGAAAAAGTTGAATAGGATAAAAGGGGCTTGGGAGGAGGGGAGGTGGCCAAGTTGTAGTATCAAACAGGAGTCAGGGTAGAGCTTGAAAAAGTGAGATCTGAGTAAAACCTTGAAGGAGGCAATGGCAATAAAAGAAGAATCTATCCAGTGAATCCCACCGGCTCTCATTTTAAAGAGGGAGATATGTTTATTGGTAGTGAGACATTAGGACTAGTCAGAGAAGTGCTCTAAGAAAATGAACTCCGGTAAGAGTCACGCATGGAGTAATTTCCTTTCTCAGTCAATTAAACCTGATATAAAGTGGCCTGAGTTGTGTAAAGATAATGGCATTATCTGGTTACACAGCAGTCAGTGGTGAGTCTAGGGGTAGAAAGCAGGCTTCCACTCCACTTCCCGGGGCGCACAGGGGGCACACTGTCCTCTATGCGTTATTCCACACTGCCTCTTAACCTCCTAAGTCCAGAGCTTCAGGAAGGAACCACATAAATTATGGTATTTATTGTGTTACATAATAAGTCGTGTTTGGAAAGAGCTTTTTAATTATAAAGATTTCCCCAATGATTTTCTCATCTCGTACTTTACATCCTGCAAAAAAGCATGAGAATGAGGAAGTGTTTTCATCTTATAATTTGCATTTGCCTGGATGTCACAGTTTATTGAAGAGCCATGGTTTTACGAAAGTGTCTAGTATTTTTCAATGTTTCCATTTACACATTCAACGGAAAATACATAAATCCATGGCACTTCTAACTTTAGCTCTATACCAGTAGCAACAATTTTTTTAAAAAGTTCTAATATCCCGGACGTGGAAGACTTGACGGCATAGCAAAGGAGTGAAGAGCTCAGCTCTGGAGCCATGTCACCCAGGGTACTGGCCACTTACTAGAGAAGTGACCTCTCCATACCTTGGTTTTCTCATCTGTAACATGGAGGTAATAACACTACATTACAAGGTTATTATGAGAATTTCATGAGTTATTATTGACAAGGTCCTTGGATCAGTCCCTGGTATGTGGTAAGCATATATAAGTATTTGTTAGAGACATGAATAATATCTGAAGAGACAGCTAAGCAGCCTTAAGCTTAATAAAGGGACAGTAATGCCCTTTACTGTGAATGGAAATCAACTTCACAACCTCATGCTTGTCTTTCTACTTGCTGCAGAGTTAAACTGCCAGCTGCATGAATGATTGCTCTAAACCTATCACTTCCAGTTTTGATGCACAAATTATCTTTCCCCCTGCCTAAAATTCTACCACTGACCATTTAAAAAAATTCTCAGTGGTCACCCTGAACTTCTAACCAGTACCAATGGTCTTTTTCTCTCTCTGCATCTTTCTAGTTATCTTTTTAATATATACAGCTAATGACCCAGTTCTGGCACTATTCTTCATCAACACTGCAAACCACTAGCTCCTTTCCTACATTTGATTGCTCCTTCTCTGGATTCTGACAAACTCTTAACAAGCTTCCACGAGCCAGTTGTTATACTTCCGTCCTATGCTATTCACTTATTCCCCCTTGAAACCTTAATGATTTTGTTGGTGTGAGGCAGGAGTCAACAAATTATGGCCCTTGGGCCAAATCCAGCTGGTCCCTTTATAAATGGTTGAAAAAAACTAAAAGAATAATATTTCATGACATGTGAAATTATATGAGACTCAAATTTCAGTGTCCGATAATCAAGTTGTGATGGAACACCACTACGCCCACGCATTCATCTACTGTCTATGCTGCTCTCACGCTGCACACAACTGCAGAGCTGAGTAGTTGCGTCAAAGGCTATATGCCCTGCAGAGCTGAACATATTTACTCTCTGGACCTTTAGAGAAAGATATGCTGACCTCTGGATGAAGCTTCTGCCTTTAAACACCCCGCTCAGTCTTCACCTCCGTCTGCTGTCTTTCATTGGTCTGTCCTCCAGTTCCATCTTACTAACCTCTACTCGAATCTCACATTATCTCAAGCTGAACGTCTAATTTAAGCCAGTTTACTTAAATTAGCTACTTATCAAGAACTTTCTCATTTCTATTAGGGCTGACAGTCAATTTTTCAGTGAACCAGACAGGTACATTTAAACTCCAGTTAAAAATGAGAAAATTGGACTTCCCTGGTGGCTCAGTGGTTGAGAGTCTGCCTGCCGGTGCAGGGGACACCGGTTCGTGCCCCGGTCTGGGAAGATCCCACATGCCGCGGAGCGGCTGGGCCCGTGAGCCATGGCCGTTGAGCCTGCGCGTCCGGAGCCTGTGCTCCGCAACCGGAGAGGCCACAACAGTGAGAGGCCCGCGTACCGCAAAAAAAAAAAAAAAAAAGAGAGAGAGAAAACTGGACTTCCCTGGTGGCACAGTGGTTGGGAATCTGCCTGCTAATGCAGGAGACACAGGTTCGATCCCTGCTCCAGGAAGATCTCACATGCCACGGAGCAACTAAGCCCATGCGCCACAACTACTGAAGCCCGCGCGCCTGGAGCCCGTGCTCCACAACAAGAGAAACCACCGCAATGAGAATCCCGTGCACCGCAATGAAGAGTAGCCCTCGCTCGCCGCAACTAGAGAAAGCCTGAGTGCAGTAATGAAGACCCAACACAGCCAAAAATAAAATAAATAAATAAATTTATTTTAAAAAATGAGAAAACTGAGATCTAGACGCTGATGCATGTCAGAGCTAAGATGAGAATCTGGGTGTCCTGAGCCCTCTTTCATTAGCGCAATTAAGTTTTGCAAAGATATCTTTAATTACTACATTCAAGTTAATATATCTTACACCAAAGTCTTTATTAGAGCCCATAACTAATAAAAATATTTAAGAGTAGAAGTCTTCAGTTAGTACATTCAAGTTAATGTATCTTACACAAAAGTCCTTATTAGAACCTATAAATTAAAATATTTAAGAGTAAATCATTATTCTCTAAAAAGACTGTCAAATATTACAAAGGAAAATATGCTCTAATATCACTTGGATAATCCTGGTGGCTTATCCTGGTCCAGAATTTTGGAATTCCATTACCACTTCTATTGTATAAATATTGGCATCCTTATTCATAAAAGTCCAACATTTCTGCTTAATCTTTCACTGAAATGAAATCTTATTTTTAACCAACATTAAAATTTTTTCTTCTAGGAATCATCCAATTATTTCTACAGTTATCTGATTACTTCCCAGGAGCGGGTATACAACATACCAGCAAAGAGTCAGAGGAATATTTTGCAAAGTAACACATATTCTAAAAATTTTAACTGTGAATATGCATTTATGTTCCACCAGTCAGCAATTTTACATCGAGCACTTATTAGCTGCCTTGTGTTAAAAGTAAATCCAACATGGTCACTGACTGTCTTAGGAAGTTCATAGTCCATTGGGGAGGAACTTCCTACGAAAGTCAGTGACCACACCCGAACAGATAAAAATAATAAAACAGTAAATAAGTATAGCGAGAGAGATAAGACCATGATGTTTACTGGAAAGATGACCAAGGGTATGTAGCTCACTTATTTTAAATTTATTTTTTATAAATTAGTTTTTTATTTGTGTTTGAACATTAATGCATTTAGCTTTAGATCCTATGTCATAATTTGAGGTATTAGGTCAGAAAACACTGCCACAGTATTGCTCCCTAGAGAAGATTTCAAGCAAACCCAAACATATTTTAGTTATTGGTAGCCACTTAAGCTTTTTTAAAAAATTGCTTTCTAGCATTACATAGGTTTTATGTGTACAACATTATTTTTAAACTTCTGTCTGAACTTCAGCCTGCTCACCACCGAGAGTTCAGTTTCCCTCTGTCACCATACAGTTGACCCCCTTTAACCATTTTTCCCTCCTCCCACCCCCATCCCTTCTGGTAACCACTACTCTGGTCTCTTTATCCGTGTTTGTTTTTGTTTGGTTTATTTTATTTATTTAGATTCCACATATGACTGAAATCATATGGTATTTGTCTTTCTCCATCTGACTTATTTCGCATAGCATGATACCTTCAAGGTCCATCCATGTTGTGGCCAATGGCAAGATTTCATCTTTTTGTTTGACTTAGTAGTAGTATTCCATTGTGTGTGTGTGTATACACACACACCACATCTACTTTATCCATTCATCTGTTGATGGGCCCTTAATGGTGTTGGGAAAACTAGAGAGCCACGTGTGAAACAATGAAACTAGACCACTATCTCATATCACACACAAAAACCAACTCAAAATGGATAAAAGACTTGAATGTAAGAAACCATAAAACTTCCAGTAGAAAACAGACAAACAGCTGTTAGGGAGCAGAGGCGAAGAGGGAACTTCTAGGTAAAGCCCAGTCCTGGGACACCCGGAGATCTGCAAATGCTTCGGTGTAAGCTTATGGGAGAGTGACACGGACAAAGGTGGAGAGAGAGGCTGGGGCCTGACCCTGAAGGGCCTTGCTTGTCCTAAGGGGTGGAATTCAGTTGGTGGGCTAGGGAGTCACTGAAGGAGTTTAAGAGAGGAAGTTGTATGGCCAGCGTGACATTGTAAGACATCACTAGTATAGGTGAAGAGTGTGTTTGAGGGGCTTAAATGGGCTTGACTGGAGGGAGGGAGAGAAGGTGGGGACCCAGTGGCAGCAAATCACGCCAGTGGTGAGGAGGTCAGAACCAATTCTCACGCAGGGTTGTTTTTCCACAACATCCTTGGTCTTAGCAGCCTGCCTTTGACAGTGTGTATTATGTTTCAGGAACCATTATATACTTGACATATAAAAATTTAAAAATTAGACCGTAGCTATTAATAAATGACCCTGTTACCACTCATGCTTTCATTTGCAGTAAACCTTAAAATATACCCTTATTCTTTTTAGTAACGACAAAAGATTACAGGTGTAAACCTACAAGCGAAAGTGCAGAGCTGTCTAAGGACTCATAGAGAGGCCTCCAGCCCCCTTGAATTCTTCCCTTCCCCCTCCCCATTTACACAAAGCTTCAGGCATTAAATATAGTTAGGGCATTAAAAGTCTTTAGTTTGAATCGAAAACTTTCACAAACTTTGTTTAAAGGTATTCTGTAAAAAGAAACATTTTCAAATACTAAACAGGAGTTACAAGTAGAAACAAGGCATGATTATGCCATATAATATATACACACATTTTGAATTACATAAAATTTGAGTCCTAGATCAATTGAAAATGGACTGTATAATCAACAAAGATCACCGTGGTCATCTAAGTGGGGAAGGGGAGGGAAGGGAAAGAAAAGTCAGATGTAATGGAGTTCTGGTCAGAGCTCCAGATTCTAAATGATAATTTAAGCATGTCTCAAAGGAATTTAGCTCTTGAAAAGAGAAAAATTCTCAGCCTAACCTTACCTATAAATGGTGCTTTTACTGACTACTGATGTGTTTTATGCTATTTTTAAAAATCAAGCTTAACATCTGAAATAGAAGACTGTACATGACTAAGTTAATTTAGGTGTACTGATTATCTTTATGCATAGTTAAAATACTTGAAATACAACGTTTAAATCCACAGACACACCCATTCATTCTTGTGCTTTTCGGACTCGTTGGATTGGAAAACATCATAGCAGAAAGTATCCTATGCAAGGCCACAGGTCTATAAAATAAAATGTACACACTTAGTAGTAAGAGATTTTAGAAATTTATAAAAATTAACTAGCAACATAATCTCCTTAATAAACGTTCATAACAATGTTTTAATAATAGATAGACTTACAGAAAGCTTAGGCCTAGCTTCGGTTTATTAAGGAACAAAGTCTTCCCATAACTTTAACTTTTGGGAGGATTATGTTTCATGTTTTTATAAATACTTGCATATTGAGAGAAATTATATACAGTCTATGATTCTTATCTACGAAAATGGCAATCATTATTGAAGCTGCAAAGCAAATTAATAACAGGCAGGTGAATTAATACAATCAATAAATGTACACATAAGAGAGTAAATTTTAAAAACAGGACTGCCAAATAAAATACAGCATGTCCAGATAAAGTTGAATTCCAGATAGATAAAATTTCACAATTAAGGGATTTTTTAAAAATCCACAAATTCATTTGTTAATACAATTGTAATTTATGATATTAAAAAATAGCCTTAAGTATTTGATACAGCAGATGGAAAAATATACTTTATATTATTCAAGACAAATTGAATTCACCATAGGTTCTTGCTGTTTGGCACTTAATTGATTAAAAACTGAAAGATGAGTTCACCAGTTGTTGGCTAAAGAATCGATCTCTTAGCCACTGCAATGAGAAGCCTGCTCACCACAACAAAGGCGAGCCCCCTGCTCGCCACAACTAGAGAAAGCCAGAAAACCTGCATGCAGCAATGAAGACCCAATGAGCCAAAAATTAAATAAAAAAAAAAAAAAGAATCAATCTCTTACTCTTCACATCAGGCATTTTTCTTACAAATTACTACTCTTCATCTCTTTAGTCTAAGATATTAAACATTTAAAACTTCTTCTTTGATTTATTTGTCAGTTTTAAATGCCATTACTGAAGAGCTGCCATCTAAGAGGACTATTAGAGCAATAGCACAATGGAAGGATCAGCCGGCCGTCTCCTTAATCCAGCAGACGCTACTGGGACAACCGATATTATGTGGGCCCTGACGTGATGAAATACCAAGTAATATAAACATCACCCATGGTAAATTCGAGTTAAACATTTTTGACAAGTTAAATTTTTCCATTTTACAGGAAATACAAGACTTAGAGCTAGAGGAAAAAAAACAAAAACAATCACTCAAACTGAAAAGTGGAACATTTTGCTGGTCTGGCCTCGCCAATAAATCAATTAAATAATAATAACAATAAAGGGAATGTGCCAGATTAAAAGAGATTTAAGGAACATCACAACCAGATGTATGATTCTGGATAGGATGCAAGTTTTGGATAAACCAGCTATAAAGAAAGGCCTTTTAGACAAATGGGGAAATTTGAATATACACTGGGTATAATCTTACACATTTAACAGTTAAATAATAATGTTAAACATACACACACACACGCATGCATGGTTGTAGAGATGCTGGCCTGGAATGCAAATATGTGTCTGATGGCAGATGCCCATGAAGAATTATTTTAACCGTCCCATGAATCATGTTATTTCACAAAAGTGTATTAAAAATCACTAATATTCTAGAACTTCATTGGTACAATAGTCTTTTCTTTCTTCTGCTTCTGAATTAATCTTTAATGATGAATCATATGGCATGTTGAAAACAAGACAAATGGAAATCTCCCTTCTCATCAATATCTGGTCGGGGGAGTGGCTGGGGGTAGAAAGGGAAACCTTAAGAGATGATAATGTATCAATTCTTTAGAAGGAACTTGATCTGGCATCCACTTTGCCAGTTAATCCTGATGCTAGGAAATACCCTTCACTCTGCATGTGTTAAAGCTAAAGGCTTCTGCTGTGGATCCTAGTTAATAATTTAATCTAAAACCATTGCTACCATCTGCTTGGTCAATTTCAAAACGTCTGCTATCACTGGGCCTAGTTTAGTCAAGTCACAATATTCATGTGACAAATGCTGAACAAATGAAAGGCGAAGCAGACGGAAAGTATGCTTTGGAGAAAAGAAACCCCCATCAAAAGTCTAAACACAAAGGGAGCCCTGCTGACTGAGCATTCAAAGTTCAACCATGCCTGCGGGGATGGAAGGACGCACTGTCTCTCTAATGTAGGGAATGTGACAATCCAGAGGCTGTCCTGACATGATGGACATAAGGTGGGGCAGACAGGGGAGAGCTTTGTGAAGGGAATGGGCCCTGAGACTGGAAATACTGGTGGGTAAGGATACAGCAAGGGCAACCTGGAAAGGGGAGATGTCACAGGCTCCTAGAAAGGTAGAGCTGAAAAGAGCCCTAAAGAGCATCCAATCCACTCCTTTTATTTTACAGAATAAGTGACCTGCAGTAGATCACAGAGCTACCCAGCAGCTGAGCTCATTCTGCATCTTGTGCTCCAGTTTTCAATACACCACGCTACCCTGCCTTCACTGCAGAGGGCTGATGGGGCAGGGCTCCAACCACCCACACTCATTTCTCCCTCTGTGACCCTGTTAATCTTCCCCGGGAATGCTGGATCCCTGACTTATCCACTTGGCATGCCCTATTCATTTTTTAAGTTATAATTCAAGCATTAACCTTCCTTCAGAATCATTCCTTGACAGAGCTTTCATAACTTTCTATTTCAAAAATATATGTCATTTTACTTCATGGATAACTTCCTCCAAAGTGAACTATGTCTGTCTTGCAGAAAGAGAACAAATAATATCACTACATGTAAAGCCTCTTATACTTGGACTAATTATTCTTCACATGTTGCATAGCCCTAACCCATCCACGAGTGCACTGATTCATCTAATTCATTTTATTCAGCCTATATGAGGTATATAATCGCTCATTTCAGGAGAGAAATCATGTATACGCGTAGAGCAACATATCAACTAGTTCAATTAAGTTAACTCATTTTACCTTCCCCAATACTGTCATTCAAAACATATTTTCTGAATACATATTAAAGGCCTAGCACATCTTAGAGAAGAGAATAATTTTCAATCACTTGGAAATAAGAATATTTTTCTGGGCTATTTCAATTTAACATAATTATATCCTTTTATAATAAAAATAATGTAAAGGGAAATAAAATTTTAAATTTGAAAAGGAAAAAAAAATCAACGTAACCTTTCTTCTAAATCTTCAGGGGAGAAAAAAATCTCATCATGGAATGAAAAGCCAAAGTATAATGTGATGATCTTGGAAATCTAACTTAAGAGAGTCATGTGATTAGCTGAGGTTCTTTATATTCTGGGCTCTCTTTTACTTTTTAAATTGGACAATATTAAGAACCTGCTTGATTGATGGTGTTACAAAACCTGTAAAGAATCTACACTTGAGAAGAATTTTCTACCTAGAAAAAAACTGAGAGCAAAGGATACTTCCTAATCATGACTACCAGGGGAAAACTGACAAAATAAAGTCGAAGGTTGCCACCTACAGGGGGACGCTGTCCGCTCAATGAGACACTGGTACAGGAAAAGGATTCCTCCTGCTGTCTCTTGACAGAAAAGCTTGGAAAAAAGGGCTCTGGTTTAACACACCCATATTCATGGTCATGTCTCAAAAGAATGTTCTCAACTTCTTCCACCAAAGAAGGACCATACTCTGTAATCTCTGTGCCCCTTTTGAGCCTCAATTTAGACAAAGTTGATCTCATACCTCCAGGAAGATTTCTGAATATTCATAAGCTCCCTAGTATCTACAACCAAGCTCAGATTAAAGGAAGCACCCCTGAATTATAGAAAGCATTTCTGATTCAATAAGGGGGCAGCTACAAGTGAATAATTAGGACCAAGAAAATAGAGGTCCATATCACTTTACAACCAAAAGGTAAAATCTTATAACAAAGGAATCCAAAGGAGCGTGTTTCCATTTGGAGAGAAGATGATTCTGAAACCATATTGTCTACAAATACAAAAAATAATTTTAAACGAACAAGGGGAAATCAGATTTATCACTGCCTAAGTTCTTCCCAACTAATGATCAATAAGTATGAAGATTTAGAGAAAAGAATCGCTTGAGCTTTTTATTTTACAAGCAATGGGAAGAATTCCATGAACTGTTCAGTTTTTTTTATTTCCTGTGATTTCTTATATTGTTTCACATATGGTTAAGATGAAGGCTACGATTAATAAGCTGATGTGATCAACTGCTTTTGTTAAGAGGCCAGCTGGTTCACATGCAAAATGATAATTAGACAAATTAAGACAGACTGCTTTGGTTTGCTGATGAACTGACAGCAATACTTATAGTTAAATGTCTCCAACTGTAGTTGGTTTCCTAGTAATGGTAAAAGTTGATCTAGGTAAGGATAACATTTATCTGATTTGTGTTAGGTTTTATAAAAAAAATTTTACATTGTCCTAAGCCACTGAATAAACAGCAGCAGAATTCTTCAGAGAAACCATAGCTCCTTATAAAGCATGAGTGCTAGGAAGGTTTTGTAATTATGCTGGAGACGTCACAGCAGGAGCAAGGGAAGGTCAGCCTGGCATAAAATGATATTCAGACAATCTAGAGAGTACGGAACTTTTACTTAAGTTAGGCAGTCACAGACTTTTGAAACAACTAAAACCTGCCTATAAACTCAAGTTTTCATATACTTTCATGGATTTTTCTTTTCAATCCAGAGAGGTAACATTTAAATAAGTAAACAACAAATGACAGCAAGAGACAAGAATAAAAACATTGGTTAGTATATAGAGACTTATATTCAGTAATCTAATTCTCGTAACCTAATATTTCTAAAGCAAGGATTTCACGATGTAGATTTCTGAACTGATGCTGCAGAAGTGTCTTCACACTTGTGGGCATTCTCTGGTACTAGAGGACGATACGTCTGGACACAAATGGAAGGGACGGGAAGCATGGTGATTGCAGAGCCCACATAATTAGGCTCACATAGAATCTGAGAAAAATCAATGGTAATCAAAACAATAATGCTAATACTAGGTAACAGCTGGCCACTGGCTTTGTAAAAACTGATATGCTTAGGTCCCCCGCATCGGCATCATGGCAGTTTGAAACAGAAAGCAGAGAAAAAAACAAAAAAAAAGAAATTCTTCACATCTTGCAAATACAATAATATCAGGCCGGATTAACATCAACAGTCTTCTTCATGTGCCTAACATTATTTTTAATATGCAGCCAAAACTACGAAGCTTGGAAATATAAAGACAGGTGTGAATATTTCATAATTTGGTCCACTGATTATTTTGTGTGTGTGTGTGTGCTTTTTTCACTAAAGAAAAAAGATCAAGGGAGTAGAAATCACTATAGGAATTTGGTAACGAAGACATGGACAATCAATGTTTTCCTCAACCAGAATAAAAAGAAAAGAAATCTGGGGAGAAAATAAAACAGATTAAGTTCTTACAATGCCAAATAGTTTTCCCAAACCTCTCTCAAGTTGTATGGCAGCTCTCAGAAGACTCAGCTTCACCCATTTTTATCACCTCATCTGAAACACCTATCTCTTTGTGCGTAGCAATCCACACACATCATTATATGACAGAAACAAGTTCAAATGAAGCTGCCACAATCAATTCTCATTAGCAAACTGTATTTAAGTATACATTTAGACCATCAAGGGCGGTCCTAAAATAATTGCACTTTTCAATACGTGCCTTGATGTTCATGTACAATCAGCTTCACTTGAATAGAATTTAATTATTTTAACTGCTTTCTGAAGAGAAATACTCACCAACTGCACCCCACTGGATAGAGGAATCAGCCACAGACTCCAGACAATGTATTACGTTCATTATCAAAATAATCCCCGGGGCAGCTCTGGAGAGCTAGTTCCAGCAGGACACCCCATGTTGAAATAGGATAAGATGCACTTCTTCGCTCAGGAGTAGCCCTCCTCTCCCTCTTGTCAATACAACCATAACCACTCATCAACAACGATAACTCTATATTCTGAACTTTCTAGCTTCACTCATATTGTTTAACATCAACACTCCCCTCCCCCCCCCGCAAAAAAACACGGCCGCTTCTTTCCGCAGCTGCTGCATGCCACAAATAGCTTCTTGTATAATTTGACTTAGAATGCACCCCAAACTAAACATGTTGAATGGCAACGTGAATGCTTCATTCAGAGAGCACTAAAATGTGTAGAATGTCCTAAAAACATCGCACTGGAAAAGGGGATAGTTTGGTAGTCCTGAGGCAGAGGACTGCTTTCAGCAGTAGCCTGCAAATTCTCCTGTTCTTTTTTTTTTATTATTAGTTTCTGCTTTATAACAAAGTGAATCAGTTATACATATACATCTGTTCCCATATCCCTTCCCTCTTGCATCTCCCTCCCTCCCACCCTCCCTATCCCACCCCTCCAGGCGGTCACAGACCACCGAGCTGATCTCCCTGTGCTATGCGGCTGCTTCCCACTATCTACTTACCTTACGTTTGGTAGTGTATATACGTCCATGCCTCTCTCTCGCTTTGTCACAGCTTACCCTTCTCCCTCCCCATATCCTCAAGTCCATTCTCAAGTAGGTCTGTGTCTTTATTCCTGTTTTACCCCTAGGTTCTTCATGACATTTTTTTCCCTTAAATTCCATATATATATGTGTTAGCATGGAAACAACCTAAGTGTCCATCATTGGATGAATGGATAAAGAAGATGTGGCACATATATACAGTGGAATATTACTCAGTCATAAAAAGAAACGAAATTGAGCTATTTGTAATGAGGTGGATAGACCTAGAGTCTGTCATACAGAGTGAAGTAAGTCTCCTCTGTTCTATGCAGAGGGCTTCGGAAGATTCCCACAATGATCAAAGGAGGAGCAAATTCCCCTCAGCCTGCCCTCTCCACGTGGGCTTTCTCTAAGGTTGCCTCCATTCCCCATGATGAAGGTCTTGCTTCTTGCTTTCCTAATAGAAGGTACTTGGTCTATGTATGCTCTAGCATCAATTATCCATTCTCGGGTTAAATCAAATGGTTTTTAAGTTGTTTGCCTTAATGCTTTGTGTGTTCTACACATGGCAAAACCCCCTCTGCCATTTTTGTAAGCTCCTAGCGGGCCAGGGCCGAATCCATACAGATCTCTTTGCACAGGGCTAATCCTGGTGCCAGGAAAAGCCAGATGCTTGGGAACTTGATACAATGTGACAACACATAACATTCATGGGCACATTCAAAAAAGGAGGTAATCACCCATCTTTATGAAACAGGTGAGAGAGGGAAAGAGCCTGGAAATTTTAAAAGCATTTGTCTATAGGGCCATAGTTGTTTAACCTCTGTGGAAATTTCCCTTAAGAAGTAGCTTGCAAATACTAAACAAAAATGTCCACACAGATAATGGTTATTTTCACCTCATTATACATTGTACAAGTCATTTTTTGAAATGTCTCCTTGTGTGTTGAAATTGGAATTTATTTACTTTAATACCAGGTATATTGGCAACCAAATGATTGCTGGGGCTGATGGACAAAGGGGGAAGAGTTAAAGGGAAAAACTCCTTTTTGGTTGCTATGAAAAATGAGAGAAGAATAGCGGGTTACTTTTTTCTTACTCTTTTCCCATGATACGTTGGGGCTCAGATTAATTGCCATTTCTTCAGGAAAGCAAACCTTCCCTGACCCTGATTCTGTTTTTACCTTCTATTATTCACTCTCATGGAGACCTTCACTTTTCTTTCATAGCACTAGTACTTGTGTTTGTGTAGTTATTTGTTTAGTAACTGTATGTCCCACTAGACACAGGATCTAGACTGTAGAACAGAGGCCACAGCTCAGCGGGTCTGCAGGGTCCAGGTGCCGAGCACCAGATCTGATACACAGCAGGCATGCAGTTAATATTATTTTATTAAAGGAATGAGTTACAGGAAGAAAAGAAACACTTTAAACACTATGAGCTCTAGAGGATTTAGCTTTACTCTATGGCATTAAAAAAAAACTAATGTTAAAGTATCAGTATTAATAAAGAGCTTTTAAGAAGAGACAAGGGCTTCCCTGGTGGTGCAGTGGTTGAGAGTCCGCCTGCCGATGCAGGGGACACGGGTTCGTGCCCCGGTCCGGGAGGATCCCACATGCCGCGGAGCGGCTGGGCCCGTGAGCCATGGCCGCTGAGCCTGCGTGTCCGGAGCCTGTGCTCCGCAACAGGAGAGGCCACAGCAGTGAGAGGCCCGAGTACTGGGAAAAAAAAAAAAAAGAAGAGACAAAAGTTCATTCAAAAATATCACATCACTCCTTTCCAGCCTGGTCTTCTTTATTAAAGATGCTATACAGCAAGCACTAACTACTCTAGGCACTGGAGACCCCAAGATGGAGACAATTCTTTTACAAAGGCTTCCTTGATCCTTTCATCTCCCATGCCCTCTCCCCACAAGAGTGGATTGTTCACTCCTTTGTGGTTTATCCATTCCATAACTGGCCTAATCTGTCTCCCATACTAGGACCTTCCCTCCTTGAGGACCAGGACCAGGCCTTTATTGGCTTTGGAGATGCCAGTAAGTTTGACTAAATGACAAAAATGAATCTATTCCTTGTCTGTAAGGAATTCTATTGAATAGAAGAAGACAGATACAAGCAAACAGTAATAAGACATTTTAAAACAGAGGGTAAACTCTAATGGGGGCCAAAAGGAAATGATATCAGGGAAAACATGACATAGCAGGATGACATGTGAGCTAGACCTTGAAGGCTTTGCTACATAGAGAGGATATGAAACACATTCCAACTAGACAAAAGTGCAAGAGCAAAGGCCGAAAGAAGAGAGCGAGGTGTCTGTGTGCTGGGAATATGAGTCATGTGTACGACAAATGGTGCACGCTGCCTCTGATGGCCTCAGTCAAACCGCCTTGCAGTCACTGGGAGCTGGAAACCACATTTCCCCGACTCCAGTATACCTGAGCCTCCTGGTTTGAAACGTCGCTGCACCTCAACTTGGCTGAGGACTTGAGTCTGCACTCAGCTGGCTCTGGTGGTTAGTCTGGCTGTTGAGACGCTTCAGTAGGAGTGGTAACTGCAGCCTCAGCGTCCAGTCCCTCCTTACGTGGAGATGGTAGGCTAGACCAGTGGCACTCATTTCGCAGGTAAGGCACACAGCTGTGGCAATGTGATCTTGGAGTCCAAACCTGAGTGCCAGTTTTCTGCTGGCAGCAGAGATAACGGCTCCCTTGGTGAGCCAGTTCTGAACTGGTTTCTTGGAAATCATTCCTGGGAGTTCAACTTGGACCTGTTCCCCAAGTTTTTCCAACGATCCTTACACCCTGTGTTGAATCCCCTTCTGCGTACATTGCTGTCTGCACCTGAACCTGCCTGAGACAATCTGCTGGCCCTTCAGATGAAAAAATGGGGTTCCTAGGGCTGGCAGTGGGAATATGGCTGGAAAAGTAAGTCAGGACTGGTCGGGAGGAATCTTGCCTATTGACTAAAGGGGTCAGACTTCATTCAGTCAGTAATGATTGGACAGCAAAAGTTTTCATATAAGGTAGAGATCCTGTGTTTTAGAAAAATTTGAAAGACATAGAAAAATGAATTGAGATAGTAGGCAAATTCCATAAAACCAAGATAAACTAATGTTGATGAAAGAAGGAATGGAGGTAAGTAGTCTGTGCCCTTTATGTTAATGACTTCCCCCATGCCTCACCTTTGGCTGTAGTCTAACACTGCCTCCCTCTCTTCAATGCTAATCTATTCCAGGTAGGACACCAACAATCTGGGGGGATGGGATACAGTCACCTACTGACTCACGTTAGCCTCTAGTCTCACCAGTCTCTCTTTCAATTTCATATTGCTGGACAATTTTGAATGAACATTTTAGTTCCTGATTACTTCTTACCTTGACAAACTGACTTTTTTTTTTGCTAAGAGTGGGGTTTGTATAAACTGTATGGTCATGAACAAAGCCCATAAATGATGGCGCATAGACACATGAAAAGATGTTCAACATCACTAATTATTAGAGAAATGCAAATCAAAACTACAATGAGGTAACACCTCACACAGATCAGAATGGCCATCATTAAAAGTCTACAAATAATAGGGCCTCCCTGGTGGCGCAAGTGGTTGAGAGTCCGCCTGCCGATGCAGGGGATACGGGTTCGTGCCCCGGTCTGGGAGGATCCCATATGCCGCGGAGCGGCTGGGCCCGTGAGCCATGGCCGCTGAGCCTGCGCGTCCGGAGCCTGTGCGTCCGGAGCCTGTGCTCCGCAACGGGGGAGGCCACAACAGTGAGAGGCCCGCATACCGCAAAAAAAAAAAAAAAAAAAAAAAAGTCTACAAATAATAAACGCTGGAGAGGGTGTGGAGAGAAAGGAACCCTCCTGCACTGTTGGTGGGAATGTAAATTGGTACAGCCACTATAGAGAACAGTATGGAGGTTCCTTAAAGAACTAAAAAGAGAGTTACCATATGATCCCGCAATCCCAATCCTGGGCATACATCCAGAGAAAACTCTGATTCGAAAAGATACAGGCAATGTTCATAGCAGCACTATTTACAATATCCAAGACATGGAAGCAATCTAAATGTCCATCGACAGATGAATGGATAAAGAAGATGTGGTATATACACACAATGGAATATTACTCAGCCATAAAAACGAATGAAATAATGCCATTTGCAGCAACATGGATGGACCTAGAGATTATCATACTAAGTGAAGTCAGACAGAGAAAGACAAATATCATATATTACTTACATATAGAATCTAAAAAAATGATACAAATGAACATATCTGCAAAACAGAAACAGACTCACAGACATAGAAAACAAACTTATGGTAACTGAAGGGGATAGCAGGGGGATAGCGGGGGTCATGGGGGGAGATAAATTAGGATTTGGGGATTAACATATACACACTACTATATATAAAACAGGTGAACCACAAGGACCTATTGTATAGCACAGGGAAGTTGCTCAATATCTCATAATAACCTATAATGGAAAAGAAAAAAATAAAGAAATGTATCTTATAAAAAAGACCATAAATGAAAAATAACATAGTTTATGTTTATTTTTAAAACACTGTCTTTTCCTCAATGTTAATTACATACAACTCTGAAATACTGCATCAATTCTGATAAAGAATACACAAGAAAATCTAGCCACTATCAATCAGTATTTAGGGAAAGAACATCAGTGTTTAGGGAAAGAACATAGATAATTGAAACAGGACAGCCAGCACTTTATTAAAGCAGCTATGATGGCAATGCCAGAACACTTAGATGCAAACAGAATCCACTCATTATATTAAGGTAAGAGGAATTACTGAGGGACCTTAAGGAGCTTTCAGCATCTCCAGGTGGCCAGAGGATAAGTTTACACACCACATAGTCAGGACTGTTACAATGAAACGTTGCCGCTGTCGCCACCTGCTGGTCATCACCGGCTATCACTGATCATATACAAGTCTGGATGTCAAGTGTCCACAGAAGCAAATGTTGGAAGAGCAAGAGACCAGTGCTGCTGGGCTTGCCAGGAGATCCAAACAGCCTACACAGCTATTGCCTATGATTCCTCAGTTTGGCATCCAAATTCAATCAGTGGGTCTGGGTGACAGAGCCTAGGTCATGTACCTGCAACTCTAGCTGCAAGGGAGTCTGGGAAATGAAGGTGTTAGCTAACTTGATAGGAGAAGTCAGGCCAAACAGGGAGTGAGATGGAGCTGAATGAGCCAGTGACAGAAACTGCTGCAGGATTTCTGGCCAAGTTCTTGAGAAAGAACAATTACAAGAGGCTCCAAAATCAATTGGGATTCATCGCCTTTTATATCTGTTTTTGATTCAGATCCAGAAATATAGTCATTTACATCTGATCTTCCTAAATCAGCAGCTGAGAAAGTTGGAGAATGCTTTTACTCAAATTGCATCAGTGGCCCACAAGTAGTATTCAACATGGTCACCTACTAAGTACATCAACTCAACACAGCCCAGGACTGGTTTCTTTCCATAGACTTCATTTTTGGAGAACTTAAAAAAAAAAAAAAATTACAGCAGATTTTTTAAAAGACATGCTCAAATTCACATTATATAAGAAAAATAATGGCAATAGAGGTGAGAGTGGAAGGTTCAAAGGAATGATTTTCAACAGACCGGAAGTTATTCCATAGGTTGTTGCAATCTGACTTCACAAATTAAAAGAGCAAGTTCGATAAACTCACTTTTCCAACTACCTTATGTAATTAAAATTGGGGAAAAAAAATGAACAGAAACAATGCTAGAAAAGTTTATGTTTGGCCTTAATTATCTACTATATCATGTGTTCTCAGGAAGAAGAGTGAATAATCTAAGCAGTGATATAGAAACTCTGATACTTACACATTCCAAAATGCCACTGAAGAATTAAGCACTCCATAGGTGAGCATCTATTGAGAGAACACAATTTTTCTGAGCACACTGCACAAATAAGCCATCTCTGAAATGAGGCAGGAAAAAACCACCATGTAGATAGTAATATCTTCAGCAGTATTTTTTCAAGGCATAATTTAGTGGTAATTTAGTGAATCTCCTTAAAAAAATTCTATTTTGCTATCCAATTTTCCTTTTGATAAAATGACCGGAAGAAAGTCTTATCAAGAAACAAATGACAATCAAATGGAATTTCTATGTATCTCATTACTCAAAAATATTTATTTCTTCATAAACACCCTGATATTATAAAATAAAAGCATTAAATATTGATGTTCTTACCCAGTTTTTTAAAAATCAGAGAAATGGCATCTTGGATGAAGAAAGTAATTTACTGCCATCTCAATCTATGAATAATTTAATTTTGCAAGGCGAGTGTGATATGTGTACAAGATTTTTTTTTTTTTTTTTTTTTTTTTTTTGCAGTACGCGGGCCTCTCACTGTTGTGGCCTCTCCCGTTGCGGAGCACAGGCTCCGGACGCGCAGGCTCAGCGGCCATGGCTCACGGGCCCAGCCGCTCCGCGGCATGTGGGATCTTCCCGGACCAGGGCATGAACCCGTGTCCCCTGCATTGGCAGGCGGACTCTCAACCATGCACCACCAGGGAAGCCCACAAGATGTTTTTTTAATCGTCATGATACATAGTCCACGTCAGAAGAGCAACAGGGAGCAGGGCAACTTTCGTAAACAATCTTTGAAAACAAGCACAGTTGTCTGCAGGTTGTTGTCTGGTGCTAGTTCTCTCTCACACTTCAGAAATGACGCTCCTCCACACACAACTAAGGGTTTCTAACACGATGTCTGGAGAAGGATCCAGAACACTTACATTGGCCATATCGTATTTCTTATTCCCTCCATTTCAGGATTCAGAGACGGTTGATTAGTAACTCTTTGTTTCCCATTTATATTACTGAAAGGTTCTATCTCTAAAAAAGAAACATGTCAGCCCTCTCTGTCTATGGTGGTATGAACAAAGAAGAACAGAGAGCGATGCTCACCACCCAGCTCCGCAAGGGTTGAGCAATGCTCACCACCCAGCTCTGCAAGGGTTAAGTCACTGATCGGCTGCAGTTGCTGACCGACAGGGCACCCTGAGAGGAAATTAAGATGATGACAGGGTGAGGCCCTCTGTGCTCTGGACAAGCAGGTCCCTTAGACAGTTAGATGCATATCTCAGGAAGAATTTTAATGACCCCACCTCCATGCATCTTCCCATACACAGAAAAGCATTAAAATCATTTACTTGAGATATCGGTTCTTTGTGGTTAGCAGTAGCCTTTTACTGAGGCATACGCTTGACTGCCCGTATTTTCTCGCCAAAAATCATAAACTGGTTTCTCCCCTGCCTCTTCAGAGCAGTCTCCTCAGAGCTACTGAGTGGCTGTCTCCTGAGCTATAGTCCTCAGTAAGACCCTGAATAAAACTCACGACTCTTGATGCTGGGTGTTTTTCTTTCAGTGACAACAGAGCCTGAATGAGAAGTTGGTCAATTCCACCTTGAGTTCTAATTTTTGGAACAAACACATGAGCTTCGACCAGATCTCTCTAACCACTATCCAATTTTCCACTGTGTGGAGAACAGATTGTATACAAGTAACAAGAAGTAGGAAGCTACTGTGGTGAGCTAGGCAAGAAATAATGGGGGCTTGAACTGGTGCTGAAAAAAGAAATGGGTGGATTCAAAATATATTTAGGAGATAGAACAGAAAGGTTAGATGTAGGGGCTTCCCTGGTGGCACAGTGGTTGAGAGTACGCCTGCCAATGCAGGGGACATGGGTTCGTGCCCCGGTCCGGGAAGATCCCACGTGTCGCGGAGTGGCTGGGCCCGTGAGCCATGGCCGCTGAGCCTGCGCGTCTGGAGCCTGTGCTCCGCAACGGGAGAGGCCACGACAGTGAGAGACCCACGTACCGCAGGAAAAAAAAAAAAAAGGTTAGATGTAGGACATAAAGAAAGGGAGGATCAGTTAACTCCAGTTGTTGTTGTTGTTGCTGTTGTTTTCTGCAGAATTTACCTTGGGGGAGGCTAGTGATGCTGTCTATTGAGAAAGGGAACCCTGGAGGGGGAACAGTTGAAGGGGAAGGAAATCAAAACATGCTCCAATGGAGCCGTCCATGGGACCCGCAAGTGAAAATCTCACATGGCCAATTGCATGTTAAGTCTGAAACTCAGAGGAGAGGCCAGGGTCGGAGATTAAAAACAACTTGGAAAACAACAAGGTCCTACTGTAGAGCACAGGGAGCTATATTCAATATCCTGTGATAAACCATAACGGAAAAGAATATGAAAAAGAATGTATATATATGTATAACTGAATCACTTTGCTGTACAGCAGAAATTAACACAACACTGTAAATTACTATACTTGAATAAAATAAAAATTTTTAAAAAGCATACTTGGAAATGAGCATACAAAAGGTACTTAAAAGCACTGAATGAGAACACCTGGGGAAAGAAGGCAGGTAGAGAAGAGAACGGAGGGTTGAATCCTAAGGCTCTTGGTTTGAAAGAGGAAGAAAGAGTCAAGAAGTGGCCAGTGAAGTAGGTTCTTAAACTCTAAGGGAGGAAACTGTATCAAAGGGGGGAAATAGTCACGTGCACAGAATGTGCTACTAAAGTGAGGCAAAGACAAAAATGTAAGCGCTGCATCCGGCCACAGGGAAGCTGCGAGTTCCCTGAGGGGATGCACGGCGCGCAGTGGACGATCCAGATCCACATCCAAGAAAAAGTGAAGAGGCGGCGGGAAAGTGAGGAGATTGGATGTAGACCACCTGGTTTATTAACATGTTTTGCTCTGAAGACAAAGAGAAAAATGGGTGTGCAGGTAAAGGATATGTGAGGTCAAGAAAGTAGTTTCAAACTCTGAAATACGTCATTATAACATCCCTTTTCAGAAAAATTTTGGTCTGTTTCTCTTCAAGCTCTCTGGTTTGTTTCTGTGTCCATGGGTCACTGAAAAGCCCTTTTTAGATTCACATTATTACAAAACAAGATTCAACAATCTGGGTTAATGAATGACAATAATCTTTAGGCATAAAGGGAGGGGATTATTTTCTGAATCGATGAGTTTCATTAATGGAAAAAAGAAAGGGTCTCCACCCCCCCCCCACTTCACCCTTTCCTGATCTTTTTGTATAGCATTTGCGATCTCCATCTTCCCACCAAACAATGGCTGGACACAGGTTCTGAACATTCCTGAGAAGAATCACTCATTTGGGCAAAAGGAACCCAGCAAGGCAATTACAGGAAGTCTGCTCCCCATGTCTTGCAGCTCATCCAGCATTTTTTGTATTTAGGAAGAAAAAATTGTCATTGGGAGGTGGAGGGCGTGGGGAAGGCAATGGATTAATGAGAACATTTTAAGGTAAAAAAGCTGGAGCAAAATAGCTCCATATCTCCAGGAATAGAAGACAGTGCACTGAGACAGGGGAATTCTTGACTCCCTTGATTGGGAATTCTTGACACGGAATCATCATGAATACTGGAACAGAACAGTCATGGAGAGTATGAAATCTAAGGACATAAGAATGGGAAGCCCAAACCCACGTCTATGTTGCAGGTCTGGCCTGGTGCCAAATAGCAAGATTGCTCTGTATTTTTAAAGGACAGAACAGTCTTTAGGGAGACAAAACAAAAACAATAGCTAGAAGTTAATAGTGCTTACTCTGAGCCGACCATTTCCATGCATGATCTCATTTAACTCACTGATGCTGATCACAGCCCCGAGGTGTCGTTGTGGAAACAGAGACACAGTAAGAAGCTAAGTAATTTTCAAAGGCCGTAAGCTTGTCCAGTGGTGGGGCAAGAATTAAAACCAGGTATGGGATGCTGGAAGCCCCCTCCTAATTACTCGCCACCCCATAGGCCCCTCTGGGGATGCCTATGGAAGGAGTAATCACTTAACAAAGAAGACACAGCAAGCCAAGCCCCACATAGATGCACACAAAGCCTGAGAACCGAAAGCTAAATTTAAGCATGGATTTTAAGTGCACTTTTTATCGGGTACAGAAAAGTGCACAAATGGTTAAGTGAGCAGCTTACTGAATTGCCACAAAGTGGATGTCCATGTAACCAGCACCCAGATCAAGACATAGATGGTTACCAGCTCCCAGAACTCCCTGTTCATGTCCCAAAGGTAACCACTACCCTGACATCATCACCAAAGATTACTCCTGCCTGTTTTTGAATTTTATATGATGGGAATCATACTCTCCTGTGTCTGGCATATCTCACTCAGCACTACGTTTGTGATATCCATCTAGGTGGTTGCATGTAGCAGTAGTCTGTTTATTCCTAGTGCTGTATGGTAAAAGACTTACTCATCCATTTTATTATGAATGGACATTTGTTTTTTTCCTCATTTGGGGCTACTATGAAAAGTACAGCTGTGAACATTCTCATGCATGTCATTTGGTGAACATATTTATATCTTTATGTTGGTACCTCACTAAAAGGGGAATTTGCTGGTTCATAGCGTGCATATATCCAGCTTCTACATAGATAATGCCAAAAAGCTTTCCACAGAGGAAAGACCAGTAGAGTGATTTAAAGGTATTCTTCCACATCAAGTGAGTACTCAAGTAAAAACAGAATTTAAAAATACTGAAGGGACGTTCCTGTGATTATCACAAGACCATTCGTAAATATCAAAAATAAATTAAAAGGAGAGTCTTTGTCTTTGAAAATCACCTGAATGATGGAAGCCCCTCTTGCCAAATTTTCATGTAATAAAAGCCAAAGAGAAAATTGGTTGAAACGGTGTTGAAAGGGTTGGCACATAGAATAACCGGGCTGGCTACAAACTGGTAGAGACAGAGTACCCTTTGGCCAAGGATTGCCATTTCTAGTCCTCACACCTTGATAGGTGAGATCTGGAACCTTACTGTGTCTGGGCCTTGGTTTTTTCACATCTATAACGACAGAATCACACTAGTTGAGCTCAAAGTTCTATTTGGGGCACAAACGTATGTGATATAAATAGATAAAAGAGATGCTTCTAGCCTGTCAGAAACAGCAAGGATTCAGTCCTGTACAATCACTATACACACCCCGAGCAAGAATATAAAATCATTTTATTTTGATGCAAAATAAAAGACAACATAAAATTGGAGGTTAGCTAGGCTGATACAAGAGGGAATGAAGCAGAGTTCTAAGGACAACTTAAATGTTGGGGAAATACTTGGGGATCCGATAAGGAAGTCTATTAGGGAAAAAAAGGATTTGAAAATATCTGGCCAAAATGATCACAAGATTAAAGATAAAATTGAAAATTTTATCTCGGGTCAATGTTAAAACCTCATATTTTGTCATACACAGTCCCCACTTCTCTTCCTTCTTATATATGCCCCTTCCCTGCCCTCTCTTCTTTTACCCAGAACACCAGTAATATATGAACAAATTCCAGTGGGTTTGCCATTTTTCTCCAATTTTTATTATAAGCCATTTCAATAACTATGAACCTTCATACTTTCCCTGGAGTCAAAAGCTTGGTTTTTATTCTTTTTTGCTTAAAAATACAAACATGTAAGTTTACTAATTTTCCTCTGCATGCAGTTTTGGCTACACTTCATCAGTTTTGAAATTTAACTTTCTCTGTATCACTACTTTCAAGAGTCTACTTTTGTATTTAAATATCCTCATTTCCTTCTACTTCTTACCTGCAATACTAATGAATTTTAAAATAACCTGACACAGGGTCTTAAGTTGAATAAAATCCATCTTGATAATATCCATAAAAATTTTGTCAATCTTGGTCCTTTTTTAAAAATGCCCCCAGCATCTATCCTGCTTCTTTACACTTACAGATATGCCTTTAAAAAGGTAATACACCCTGTAATGTGTGTAACATTAGCTTCTTTGTCTTTGCTTTGCAGTGTTTAAACAAGAAAGCAAATTGAGCCAGCTGTATAAGCAGCACACAAATCAATGTTGTCTCTCTTTGGGCTCCTCCTTTTTATCCTATTGACATACGAGGTCAAGAACAGAGTTGTGAGGCTGCACTGGATTTTGTACGGATAGGCTTTCTTTCGTAGTTACATATTTTAGAAACTAAAGTTATGTGCAGAGGAAAAAGAAAAAAAAAAACCCACAATGAAACACCAAAACCCATACAGACATGTAGATGAACGTTTCAGTGTGGCTCACAACCAGCAGCCTGGGACAGTGAAGCAGGAGAGGCAAAAGTGCAACAGCAGCAAAAGTTTCTGTTCTTTTTAAAAGATGAAGTGACAAAAGAGTAATAAGGCTTATAAGGCTTGCTGCACTATGAAAACAAATCCCCTCATTTTCATTCGTGCACAGCAGCTGAATTTATAGCTCCCGTCACTGGCAAGTCAGAGTGCAGCAGGATTACCGGTGTTCGGGCACTTGCTGAGAGCATCTGCATATGAAGAGTAAAAACAAGTGGGTACGATCCCTACCAATCCACTTAGGAAACAGAAAACGCTGCGTGAAAGGATCCTCTTTGACGCTGCAGTGTCACAAACAGCGGTTAGATTAACAGAGGCTATGTGGCATTTAACACACATACAGGACAGAAAGGAAAACGGTAGTTAACAGTTATTGGGTCTAGACAGGTTCCAGGCAAGCTTTACATGCATTATACCATCTGAAGTGCATGAAAATCTCACGAGTTAGGGAATTACCATCTGTGTATTAGAGGTGAAAGAGCTGAGACGCAGGGAAGGTAGGTGACTCCTGCCCCCTGCCATACAGTCCCCTGCAGAGCTGAAGTCACCAGTGATCAGACAGCTCCACACAAGAGCCCGTGAACTGGATGCCAGACCTGTCTCCTAATTTATTCCTCCTCTGAGGTTCATGGGCCATTTTCCAGTTCATACTTTGTAATTTACTGGGTGCTAGTAAATTGTACACATAAGACTCAGGTGAGAGGATCAGGGAGAGAAACCAAGTTATTTGACATAATTATAAGGCTTTATAAGTAAATATAATGTCAGATGATTATACGATAAGCCTAAAATATCAAGATTTTGTTTCTGATATTTCTTTTTAAAATATATTCCTAATACTCAGAGAGAAACTGGAGTAATGAAGAATTATAAAGAGTGGTAAAATGGAGAGAAAAAAACCAAAGGTTTCCATTCAGAAGGAAGGGATGAAACATATTTAGAAGAAAAACAATAAGTAAGTAGATCTAGGTTAATAAGTGTGCCCAAGGAAGTGTGAGGACCAAGGAAGAAAGGAAATGGAGAGAGACAATTCAGTAGCCAGCCTGGTCTTCGAACACCACTGGGCAGGAGCTTTGCTCTCATACTAAGTAAATGTTTCTTTTGAAAAAATAAATATGCAGAGACAAAGACAAGAGACTGACTTAGAAAAACAAGAAAATGTAGACAATATCTGAGGTATGAAATGAATGTGCAGGTCAGATGAAACTCTTATTTCCAAAGTCAAAATTATATCTCAAATTCATTACACATGTAAAATAAGCAAAGCAAGCAAAAAAAAATTTTGTTGGCGGGGCTTCCCCATCAGGTCAGTAGCCCATTCTTTTTAATTTTCATTCTTCAACTAGTCATTCAAAGAATTATCTATAAGGTTGTTATTTCGTGCTCTGAGAGGGACAGATACATTTGTCCTCTCAGGCGGTCGTCAATTTCTACAAAGGCTAGTGAGTGAGCAGGGTTATCAACTCTGTTAATTTCTGACTCTGCTATTATCATCCTATGCAGACATAACTGTTTCCTATTTTGATACCAAGTCAACTGTTTTAATATTTAATATGGACAAATTCACCACATTGACAAAGCATGGCCCAGACTTAAGTCTTTGCCTGTCCTATACATCACAAATAAAATGAATGGCTTTTAGAATTGCAACATGACAGTACAGTACAGTACAGTATTTCTTAAATGAAGTCACAATCAAATCCTCTCTCTTTTCCTTAACAAAAGATTAGTATATTTCAAGCATTTGGGGCTTGACGGGGCCTTTGACAGAGAATAGCACTCATAAAGGTAATATTAGAGAAACTATGCTAAAAGGAAGTAAACATCTTAAATGTCCTACTTTTTTTTTTTTTTTTTTTTTTTTTTGCGGTACGCGGCCTCTCCTGTTGCGGAGCACAGGCTCTGGATGCACAGGCTCAGCGGCCATGGCTCATGGGCCCAGCCGCTCCACGGCATGTGGGATCTTCCCAGACCGGGGCACGAACCCATGTCCCCTGCATCGGCAGGCGGACTCCCAACCACTGCGCCACCAGGGAAGCCCAAATGTCCTACTTTTATACAACACTTGGAAAAATTGAGAATGAGCCTTTGATACTGTACTACCAAACACAATCTTCATTCCTCAGATTTATTGTTAACCTTTCCTGAACAAAGTCAGCATATAATAACGTAAGATTCCCCTGGTTGATTTTTCCACTGGAGCCTTTAGAAGTCTAAGACACACTCGGGTCAACTCTGATGTTCTGGAGGTCAGGGAAAGATCTCAGATCAGCCAGAAGTAAAGCCCCTCACAGCTATCAGAAGGAGCATTTAATTTTAGTGTCTGTCAAACATAGCCCATTCAATATGAAGGGCCACTGGAAATCAAGTGTCCTGACAGAAAGGTTCCCAAACTAAGAAGCTCCCATATGTCAGCCCCATTTTTGTTTTAACAAAATACCATGAATTCAGCACCTTAAAACAATACCCACTTATTTATCTCAGGGCTGTACAGCTCTGAAGTCCAGCAGGCTTGGCTGGGTTCTCTGCTTAGGGTCTCACAAGGCCTACATCAAGGTGTCGGCTGGTGTGGGCTCTTACTTGGAGGCTGTAGAGCAAGAGCTGCTTCCAAGCTCATTCAGGTGTTGGCTGAATTCAGTTCCTTCTCAAGGTTTCCCGGTGGCTCCCCCCATCTTCAAGCTGGCAAGAGCACACTGACTCCTCCCACACTTGGAGCCTCTCCCACCCCCCTTCGCCAGCGGCTCTGCTCTTTAAGGCTCCTGTGATTACATGAGGCCCACCCTAGATAATCCAGGCTAATCTCCCCTTCTTAAGGTCACTGAGTAGTAACCTTAATTACATCTGCGAAGTCCCTTTTTGCCATGTAGTGTAACAAGACGACAGGCATGGCGCCAGCTGATGGACATCACGAGGCCAAAGTCTGCATACCACGGTTGGTATTCCATGATTTGGATTCCTCATTCCAGAAGCCTCAAACATACTATCCTTAGCCTGATAATCAATTATGGCTCCATCATTAAATTGTTTATCTGTACTTGTCTTGAATGGGTTAATATTTTTGGTATGCGCCACCATCCAGGTCATAAATCCCTAGACCCGGAACACCTGGCTTTGGTTGACAATATCCGCGTCATTTATCCCTACAGAATAATGTGGTCCTGCATCCCAAACATGGTTTTCCCAGGTAAAACCCAAATTACTTTAGGACTTTTTTTTGGCATAGTTACTTCTTTCCAGACAAAAAAAAAAAAAAATCTTACTTGTGCAATTCTTAATGCATTTCAACTCCTTGGAACCTACTTAAAGAGAACAGTTGGAAATGAGCCTCAGTATCCCAGGTGTGAACAGTTTATAACTTTAAACATGGGCAGGCTAATGTTTTCTATTTTGCTTCTAAAACTAAGCCAGATGATACACCAGAATTTTCCCTCATATTTTTAAAGATTTTCAAATATGAATGAATTACCTCAATGAAGTCTTATGTGATTCTTGGCATCAAGCGCAATGACTAATACACATGCCCTGCCTTCTAGGTTCCTATTGCCCAGCACAAGAAGACAGACAGCTGCATGACAATGTGACAGGCAGCACGGAGGAGGGCTTAAAAACCGGCTTTGGAATGTTAGAGATAGACAGCTTCCAAGACAAGGTAATGTATGAACTAAGTCCTGTCGGTCCAATCTAAATGTTAGGTAGATGTGACGGGAGAAACAAGATAGTCCTCCTAAGCTGAGGGTCCTGACACGTGCAAAGAAAGATGAGCAAAAGTGGTGAATGGGGATGGGGGAAGAGGCAAGTGAGAATTGAGGCTGAAGAGGAAAACAGGGAGATGCTCTTTTATAAAGGGCTCCCCTGCATCATATTAAAGAAGTTAAACTTTATCCTGAAGGCAATGTTATGGGTGGGGGACGGGACTGAAGAGTTACAGTAAGAGAAGAAACACGATGAGGTCTGTTACATTCTGGATAGGGTCTGAAGTAGGGGATCAGAGAGCAATTAGCCTAGAATTAGAAAGTTAGACTCCCAATAAACCAATAAAAGCATGAAATGCTAAGTCATCACACTAAGGCAGTGCTAGCCCAGGGGATGAAGACGAGAGGCAGGTTCCAGAACATATTAAAAAGGTGGAATTGACAGGAAGTATAGGAAAATGAGAAAGGAGGAAGCAAGAGAATTGCCAGTTTCCCCAATAACATTCCAGGTACTTTAACTCATTTGATTCCCACAAAATCACCCCATCAAGTAGGCAGGGCAGCCACTTCTATTTATTAGATGGGGAAAATGGCTCAGTGGGTAAGTGGCTTCCTCAGAGTCAGTAAATGATAGACTCAGGATGAGAAACTCTCTCTGACTCCTAGGTTAAGAGTCTTTCTGCTTCACTTGCAAAAATTTTACTCGTGGTTAATCACGAGTGGTTAATCATGCAGATTTCAGGCTCACCATCCTGAATGTGCATTTTAGTAAGATCTCAACTGGTCATTAAAATGATGGATGGGTCCACCGTTTTCATTTTATTTGAGCTGAAAACACAACCTACAGGTTAAAGTTCCTGTAATTTTTAATAACCATAATAGTTCACAGAGGTAAAGGGGAAGAAATAAAGTCCTTAATGCAGCTAAGCACTCATTCACTAACAGATATTAATAAAGCACCTCTAGGTACACTCTGATATAAGGTCCTGAATAATAACCAGCTTGTTCTCATAGTACCTAACATGGACAGAAAAACACAGGGACCAAGTTGTAAGCATAATGACGGAGAAAACGGGGAACAAGTGTTGTAATGGAAATAGAGTGAAATGCATACAGGGGAAGCCTAGAAAATAATCCAGTGGATCTGAAAATTTAGAATCAGGAAGGTCAAATGAGATAAAATTTCAAGAGAAATATTTAAATAGATATAAAAAGGAAAAAGTCCCATATTTAAATGATGACTTGCTAAGAGAAAATAATCTCATATTTCTAAAGATAATTTTATCACTTTCCTTTTATCTACAGTCCCATGAATGGGCCATTCATGGGACTATGCATTGGAGCGGAGTTTTTTGTTTTGTTTTGTTTTTGTTTTTTTCCAATTGAAAACTCAAGAGGGAAGAAAGTGCTTAAAGGCTGTGCTTCTCCTTGGTGAGTAAATCCCCAGTCTTTTAGGAGAAGTGTAACCATTTCAGGATGGTGCTTGAGAGGAGCCAGCAGGGGACTGGCCATTTCCCTGATGGTGACCTGCCACTTCAAAGACCAAGAAGGTACCTGGGAAGCATGTCTCCCTCCCTGTCACCACAAAGTCTAGACTCATTTGTTCTGAATGTTTGAATTTCTAGAAACACATTAACCTTCCTCCTCCTCTCTGATCAGCTTCCCCCTCTTAACAAGCCATTAATGGCTGAAATCGTTGTACTAGGTTTTTCTATCAGGTTGTATAGAAAGTAAAACTTTGAAAGTTAAAAATCTTTCTTGCTCTGCTTATTGCCTGCATATTTTCAGTCCCATTGAAAGTAGAGAAATCCACTTTTCTATTTTCAGTTATCCTCAGAAGAGTCCATTTACTTTCATGGAGAGTGATGGATGAAGTCCTTTCCACCTAAACTAGGTTAAATATTACATTTCATTCCTTTAATCACAGATACCAATTGGAATTCTTTCTTGGTCAAGATAACGGGATAAGCCCTCAAGGGGCTAAGAATCTAGTGGGGAAGCCACAGCACCTTTCACTACCAAACACATGACATGGTATGTCACAAAGAACCTGCAAATCTCACTCAATGAGTGGGTCAGAGCCTGCCCTCCATTTTAATAATGCTATGAAAGGGAAAAAAAAAATCCGGGGTTCTATGAAAGAGTAAAGTATCAAGCACTTATCATGAGAGGACTTTTTGATATTCCTTATAACAAACCAAGGCTCAGCAAAACAAGTATATGCATAAGAATAAAAACTGTGAGCTGCTTATTAAATATTTCTGTTAGCTTCCTAATATGGATAGGCTCCCTACTGTTTAGTTCTAACTTAATCCCTATCCAAAAAAAAAAAAAAAAAAAAGCCATGGGAATCAATTTTCCAAAATTCCAACAGAAACTCTCTTATCAAATTTATTTCTTAAAAACTAAAGGTACACCTTGGTAGCTACATTAAATACACAAATAGCTACATTTGATGATAAAATGAGACAGATTGGAATGATCTTCACTCCCACTGCAGAAAAGATGAAGGCATCTCATTAAAGACCACACCTTCCACGAGCACCGGACAAGAACACTACTCACCTGGGGCTGTGGTTTCAGCAAGGAAACCTTTTCATTTTCTGCCAGAATAAAGGATCTGACACAGCTACAAGTTCTGTGGTTCTTAGAAAACCACTTTTCTCCTCTATGGTTTAGTTTTGGCCTGTGATTGATGTTCCCAAAATAACGAGAAATTGCCAAGGCTTGAGCTTTTACTCTGAGTGAAAGGTGTCTTGAGCAAAGGAGTGGCATGAGCTCACTTAGGTTTTCAAAGGTTCACTCTGGCTACTGGGTTGAAAACGGGCTGTCAAGGGAAGCTGTGATAGTCGTCCAGGTGAGACCCGGCAAGGAGCTGGCAGGAGAGGTGGCCAGAGGTAGTCAGATCCCAGAAAAGATTGTTTTTAATTGAGTCAATAGGATTTTCTGACATTAAACGGGGGAGGTTAGGAGAGAAACAGGAATCATATATGACTTCAAGGTTTATAGCCTGCTCAACTGCAAAAGTGGATTTGCCACCTATGGAAATGAGGAAGGTTGCAGTGGGACAGATGTGGGGACAAAGCAGGAAGGGGACCAGGAGAGTTCATGAAGTCCTTCAGACATCCAATTGGAAACGTGGAGGAGGCAGTTGGATATTCACATTTGAAATTTAGGGGAGAGGTCCCAGTTGGAGATAGAAATGTGGGAATTGTCAGTACATCACAAATACTAGATTCCCTTACTGAAAAGCAGCGAAGGGCTCTTGACACTGATTAGAGAATTATCTTAGAATTGACATGAGAATTCTCGCTGTGCAGTGAGGAAGCATGACTCTGGCAGAGAGAAGCCTGCCTGTTCTCTCGCTTCTCTATCGGGCATGCCTACAGCCTGACCTAATTACAGACATCACAGAGTTGCTAGGGGCCAGTATCAAGCGGGAGACAGAGAAAGGTAGCTGGTCTTCATACACAGAGCAGGAAGGTCACTTTCCAGTGTTGAAATGAGGGAAAGGGAAAATTAAAGAAAACCTAGTCAAACACTGTCCAAAATAGCAGTTGGGGAGAACCCTTTGGTATGTCATGTGCCAAAGGAATCTCATCTATTTTAGGGGCTCCTGTTTTCCCCTCAGTTCACAGACACTTTATCTTTTGCAGATAACACTCCAACAATGGATCTATTCAACGATTTCATGAAGGTGAGTGAGAGGCGGGGAGCAACTAAGACAAACTCACTTCTAGCCAAATTTGTTACTATAAGCCAAAAAAGCATATAAATAAAGATTATAATGTCTGCCATACCAACATTAACTTTCTGTGGGAAGCAGAAAACATACTGGACCTTTAAGCTTTAGATGTTCACAACAGGTGACTGAAAAGAAGCTGTCTCTGTTGTAATCATATAATCCCAAACCTAAAGGTGATGGCAAATATCAAACTAATGTTTTATCTCGCGTTAACCAATGCTTTATTTAAATCATGCTTAAAGCCGTCAAAAATGTACTCATCTGCATTCAGTCCTTCCGGCGTTTATGGACCCTGCTTTTTTGGAGGAATGGACACACAATGTCATTTTTCGAGTCTGCTACTTTTTTTTTTAACTCTCTTTGTAATTTACTGACAATTCAGCTGGACAACTCCTACACTCACTAACCTGTTCTCTCTGAGGTGGAAAATGGGCCAATTAACAATGGAAGAAAGAATTGAGTGAAAGGAGAAATACTCCAGCGATTAAGGAGAGCCAGTTACCGACTCCTCAACAGTCAACCTGAAATAAGGACGTGTCTACCTATGAAGGATAAAACTACCCATCCATCCGTTCCTCTTGTCTATAGATATGCAGAGATTTTTCTGAATACAAAGCAGTTTTATAAAAGGCACCATACGAGCAGACCAAATCTTGTTTTAAACTTTTATCAAGTATTTGTTCTGCCAGGAACATTTCCATTTCCAAAAAGGAATGGTTTTCGTCCCCACTGCTGTGGGAGCAAACGCTTCCACTGGAGCAGTTAGAACCGCGTCAGGATACTCTCCTTGGCCTCCCCCGCTTTCAAAATATTTGTGTTGCTACAGTGCTCATTTGCCAGTATATGTGACTTATGATTCTTTGTATTCATCTGGGTGTATTTATACAACGGGTGATTCCAGAAAACTTTACAAAAGTTGGTGTAAATATGTTGCAATGAAAAACCAGAAGTATATCTGCCTTTTTTCACTATATATGATAGTTACATTGTATTCGCACATTGTGATAGAAGTGGGTCTTTACTTTCACAAGCCCAAGGTAAGTCTAATCAGTAACTTTATGAAGCACTTAGAGAGGTCACATCTAACTAACATTACTACATACTTGTGAGCAAAGGTCCAGCATTTTATGTAAGTTATTATTTAATCCTTGATCTTTTGTCAGGTAGCTGCTACTCTCATAGCTAAGGAGATCTTTACTGAAGCTTATGTTATTAACGGACAGAGCTGGGATTTCTTGAATCTTCTTCATAGATTAATCTGTTAATGTTTTGTTATCTGGGTCATCATGAGCAGGGAAACCCTTTAAAAAGTCTCTGGCTTTGCTTTGTTCTCAAAGTCAATCTTGGGGAAAGAGGCACCCCCAAATCAGGCGCAAGCAGTAGTGCCTTTTCAGAGGACAGGGAAGCAGCTGGAAAGGTCTTGGGTGCCAAGGAGTCCTGGGCCTGGGAGAAGTCCAGGACCGTGGGAGATGGAAGGCATTCCTGGGGCGGGGGGGAGCCAGGCACATGGTAAGTACCCATTAACATCTGATGAATTAATACTCACACCCTAAATTCTGTCAAAACAGTTTGGTCAGATGTGATGAACCTCAGAGGTATTTCAGAACATCAACAAATTTTGTATGAATCTAGATATATAAATTAGCCACCTTGGGATAATATTGGCCTTTTTTTGCATAAAACTAGGTATTCTGTTATAGCAACACTTTTGCAGGAAAAGAAGGAACTAGAGCCTCCTTTGTTCTCTTAGAAATGAGGAATGGGTTAAAGAAAAACTCCAAATTTGTAAGTGATGGCCAAGGAAGGCGAGACGGAGTACCATCTGGGGCTAGGTGCTCCCACATGCCTTGTTCTCCCTCACCATGCCACCTCACAGGCATCTTCTGAGGCTCCCTTTTCATTTGCTGAGGAACCTTTTCTGTTTGAAAACAGAAAAGGCACTATTCTCAGCTTCTCTGTTTCCCCAGCCAACTTTCTACCCACTCTGGAATCTCCTGGACTCCTGCCTTTCCTGAAGCCACCTTAACCATTCTGGACCCCCTCTCTCTTCCCTCTCCTAAGAACACCCCGGGCAAGTCACAGGGCAGCCCTCCGCCCCTCCCCCTCCACACATCAGACAGCAGAGGCAGGTGTCCCAACTTTCATTCTAAAAGTTTCCAAAGCTTGCACAGTTTCACTCGGTGAAATAAAACCACAAGGAGCATAGATGTCCTCTTATGGTCATCAGAGGAGGGAGTTTTTCTCTTTTGTTTCCAAATGCTGTCTTGCCTCTTGCCAAATCTCTCAAGAACAAACATGTAATATATAATCTGACCTTTGAAAACCATACTCCACTTAAATATAAATTCACTTAAACTATATTTCAACTCCCAGTTTCTAAAGCTCCATTTATGCTATTTATATCTTTTTGTTATAAGAAGACATTCCAATGAAGAAGTGGCCACAAGCACTCAAGCCCACCCCCCAACTTGAGTCCTCATTCAAGCCAGCGTGGCCTTTGTCTCCATGGCTCGCAGTATTTGCCACATTTTGACAGTAACAACAATACAAATTCTAAACCCAGTTTAAGTTAACAAAACCCGATAAACATGACATAATCAGCAGATGGAGGATGGACATTGCAAATATGATACCCAATAGTTGGTCATTATACTACTGCCTGTCAAATGAAAACCTCTTCATTTCAAATCCAACTGCTATGTATGATTTTATAAAACAATGGACATTTTTCAAATCTAGGAATATCCATCTTCCTACCCTGCGTCCCCAATACGTTCAATCATGCAAAAGCTATTAATTGCTGAAAGGCCCTTAGGTTGTTTCGGCAGTATTTTCTCCTGATGTTTAAAATAGAAAAATACATACCCCTGCGTACCTTTGTGCCTGGCTGATGGTGGGTGACATGATGTCCTGAGTGGTAAATTGCCTTTATCACACTGGTCCATCTGCCTTCGTCTATTAACTATCACTTTTACTAACGCGTGTGCAGATTACTGATCTGCATCTTTGTAAGCAGAGGGAGTTCAAGACAGCTTAGGTATAATGCAGCCCCTTCAGTGAGCAATCAGAGGACGAGGAGAGGAGGAAAGGGAAAAACTAGAAAAAAAGAGACACGGGAGTCAGCAAATAAAGAAAACAAAAATAGGTAAAAATGGGACAGGAGATATTCAAATGGAGAAGCTAACAGAAACCTCTGCCAAAGCTTTTGGTAATTCGAGTCATTTGATTCAGTTCCACCAAATCACCCAGGGCACTATCTTTGCACAGAGCATGCTCCACAGACAAGCAGACCCCCCAGCCCTGCGTGCTTCAGGCAGCAAAGCTCTGTTAACTGCTCCTTCATTCCTTAAGGATGGCATCTCCTAGTTTTTATTATATCACCTCTTCAGCACAGTGATCTGGCTTCTACTGCAACATATTTAAAAGCAAGATTTTGATTAGTAGTGGAAGGAAGAAAGAGAACTGAAAGCATGAGAAAGTTTTCAAGGGAAAGACAAAGGAAATAAAGGGCCAGCTTTGTTTGGTTTATTAAATTTCAAGGGCTTTGCCCGCCAGTTTGAAAAATGCATGATATCATCAGTGTGTTTATTAAAAGTGCTACTTGAAATTGCAGATTTAGCAAGTGTGAATTCCTCTTGGTAGCTATAGGTTATCGGCTAGCAATTATATGCAATGTTTAAATGAAAGGAGGAGAGGCTTGCAGGACTATGGTCCTAAAGGCTGCTCCTAATTTAAGTAAAACTCAAAATCTGAATGTATGATAATGAAATGTCCAGATTCACACAGATGCAATATGCCCAGGGTCACTTTGCATTTTGATTGTTCAAGCCTTTTAAAATGATGCTCAGAATCAAATAGTAAAATAGCATAAACTTTGCTCAACACTTACTTGACAGGTTATTACTGGATTTAAGAAGGGGTGGGGAACCTTCCAGAGCAAATGGTTGCTTGCTAACTTGAAAAATGCACTTGTTTCAGCACAGAAATAACAAATCTGTTTCTGATTCCAGACATTATTTTCCAAATGTTGCCAAGAAAAGAATCTAAGGAATTCTTTTACATGTACAACATACACGAGACAACTGGAAAGAGGCCTGTGATCTGTTCCAGGGTGCGCGAGGAGGAAGGACAGAGCTGAATTTCTACGATGAACTGCCCTCTCGGGAGCAGAAATACATGCCTGACATAGTTCATAGCTGTAATCTCCAACATAACTCTGCTATTATTGGACAACCTAAAGGCTTTCCTAAATCTGTAACTTGTGAAGCAGAAAAGGATGCAGACAGGACCCTACCATGCTGAGTATGTAGGCAGCTGGGATACACCCACTGTACAGAATGCACCACTTTTCCAATCCATGAAACTCAATTTCTGGATCTTGGAGGACAGTAAGAGGAGAGGAAGGGAAAGAATCTAGTCCAACCCCAAAGCCAGGTTTAAATCCCTGGAGAGAATGCCGGCCAGGTAAAATCAATATTAAATTCAGAAACTTAAGATTCACGATTCTCACGAAACGTACTGAAATTATTCTTAGAGTACAAAAGGATGTATGTATTAATCCTTTCCATATTAAGAGTGAGGTTTAAAAAATACCTTATGTTTTAAACGCAACTACACGGAAGTATCCTGCTTCAACATTTCAAAAATTAGGTAATGAGAAAGTCAATGATTCAAAAGTACATAACGTAGTATGCATCACTTCTGTTATATTAATAAGGGAGGAATTTAACAGAATCCACTTTGGAGAGGAGATAATAGGAGAATTCTGAGAGACCGATTCATCCAACAGCCTGAGCTAGCTAATGCAACTGTTTAAATTTTTGGCTCACACTGAGTTGACTGCAGTGAACTGAAGTTCAATTTTGTTTTTTGTTTTTCCCTGTCTCAGCAGGATCAGAGTACATGAAGGAAACTGGATCCTTTATAGGAAATAAAAAGGCAACATTTTCTTTTGCATGACTGATCGTAGTGGGTACACTCAACCCTTCTACCTACACATACAAACTTGTCAAACTTGCAATGCTACACATTTCAAATACATCATCACAGCAGCTACACTGGACAGCCATTCTTACAGCTCTCCATTAAATACACCTCCTATAATGCTACCCTCAATCCATGTAACTATGCATGGTCCATTCTCATAGAGTGACTAATGTCCCCCCCAAAATCCATGTCCACTGGGAACCTCAGAATGTGACCTGATTTGGAAGTAGAGTCTGCAGATGTAGTCAGTTAAGATGAGGTCATATACTGGATTAGCATAGACCCTAAATCCAATGACAGGTGTCCTAATAAGAAAATCAAGTGAGAGAGTCACAGAGAGACCCACAGGTAGAAAGGCCATGTGAAGACAGAGGCATAGGTGCTGCCACAAGCCATGAAATACCTTCCAGAAACTGGAAGAGGCAAGGAAAGATTCTGCCCTAGAGACTTCACAGGGAGCAAGACCCTGCCAGTACCTGAGGTCACACTCTAGCCTCTAGAACTGAAAGAAGAAATTCCTGTTTTAAGCCACTCACTTGGTGGTAATTTGTTATAGCAGCTCTAGGAAACTAACACAGAAGTGTCTACTAACTATACAGATTTGTCTACTTACAAGTGCCAACGCTTTGTTATCAGTCTACAGTAAGATTACTACAGAAAACGAAATAAAATGTTTAAGAACTTTATTACACCTGTTTGACATTGTGGTGACAGCCCACAGCATGTGATTTTATGTTTTACAAAATACTTATCTGTGATAGATTGGAAATTAAAAGAAAAAGATAGTCTTCAGAGTTAGAGATGTACTGAAAAGATAATTAATATGTATAAAGATGAAGCTGGTGCACTGTAATTAAGAAATCTGCATTTTCTGAATCATCTCGGAGAAACTTAATTATGTTCCATGCAGTTCTGGAGGTAAAAATATTTTATTCTAATTTTTTGAATAAAGTCATCCATGAATGGTATACAACATATGCATGGTAGTTTCCTGTGAATATTTGACTGGCTGGAAACTCACTTCCCAGACTGCTGATTACACAGTGAAGGAACAACACACCTCGGCTTTGTTAACGACAGGGACCTTGGCAGAACTTGAGAGAACATCTTCCCAGAGACTGGGAGCTCAGATGTTGCCCATAGGAAGCAAACGTGTGTGGAGTGAATGTATCTGAGCTATTTCAGTGGCAACAGTAGAGGGTGATTGTAACTATACGAGCTATTATAGCCAACAACAGTGACAAAGATGACATCTCTCTTCCAAGAAGGCACTTTTTCTAGCACCAAATTGACCAAAAGCTGAGTAGACATGACTTCAGAAAAAAAGTAGTACAAATGGAGAAAAGGAAACCCTGCATCCATGTGGGAGGCTGTCTGATGTGTTTTCTTCAACAATTAAAAGAAATACACAGGGCTTCCCTGGTGGCGCAGTGGTTGAGAGTCCGCCTGCTGAGGCAGGGGACACGGGTTCATGCCCCGGTCCGGGAAGATCCCACATGCCGCGGAGCGGCTGGGCCCGTGAGCCATGGCCGCTGAGCCTGTGCGCCCGGAGCCTGTGCTCCGCAACGGAAGAGGCCACAACGGTGAGAGCACCGCGTAGCGCGCGCACACACACACACACACAGAAATACACAAAGACACAACTGAACCCAAAAGAAGGGCAATCATGCTTCCTTTAATATCCACGCTAATCATAACCAATAGTTCCTAGAACCTCAGGGAGCCACAGAAACAGGCCAATTAACGAAGTCCTCTGAAAAAGCCTCCAACAGAGGGAAACACAAATGCAGTAAGAACACAAAGCAACACAAGCAGCCCTCAATATTCCTGTGTTTAATCGCACTCACCATGACTTTATCTTGGGTTAGCCTCACATGTAGGACAGAGGGCAACCTAAAAATCATTATTGTAAATCAAGAGGCTATAAATCACAGGAAGAGAGCAAAATGTCAACTGTTGTCCTGGCTGCTGGGAGATGGGAAAGTGGGTTGTTGTTTTTTAAAAGGGATTGTGGAGTCCTGATGAGAACACACACTTCAGCATAAAAGCATTCAGTTGTCATCACATGCCATTCACTTGACTTTCTAAAATCTCCCAAGTTACCTCGGAAACTAAGAGTCCATGAAATGGATAGATTCTTTAATAAAATGAAATTCCCGTGATGGGAATGGGTGGAGGCACACACGCTGAAGCAGCGGAAGTCATGCCCTGCAACAACTCCACACCTGCATTCAATTAAAAATCCTAAACCGGAAGCTGTCATTAGATCATAATGATTTCAGCTGGGGAAATGACACTCGGTTAGGAGGCACACTCATCCAATGATACTGAATTTTGGCTCTTCGTGGTTATTTTTTTTTTTTGAGCAAACAATTTTTTGAGAAAGCATCAGGAAAGCCCATAACTCATTTCACCTAAAATTATTTTTCAGAAATATTCAAATTCATTTCTGCTGATGGGGCTCCTAATTGCAACTAGATACACTTTAGAGTAAGAATTAGTTGAATTCTTTTTTAAAATAAATTTATTTATTTATTATTTATTTTGGGCTGCATTGGGTCTTCGTTGCCGTGTGCAGCTTTCTCTAGTTGTGGCGGGCTCTAGGCGTGTGGCCTTCAGTAGTTGTGGCACGCTGGCTCAGTAGTTGTGGCTCGTGGGCTCTAGAGCACAGGCTCAGTAGTTGTGGTGCACGGCCTAGTTGCTCCGCGGCATCTGGCATCCTCCCGGACCAGGGCTCAAACCCGTGTCCCCTGCATTGGCAGATGGATTCTTAACCACTGTGCCACCAGGGAAGCCCCTAGTTGAATTCTTAGGGAGAGAAAGATGTGATGTTCTTTCCTGCTTTTACCCCGTCGATTTGATCAAATTTATACCAACCATATAAACAAATAACCTAAACTCAAAGTTTAATATTAAAGACTTTGGTGGTTTTTAAGGTGTCAGGGTTAAATCTGTAAAGGCTGAGACTAGAGAACCCTGGTCTACACCTCAGTAATAGACTCAGGACAAAGCGGCAAATCAGCAAAGCAAGCCAGGACCACTCTATTTCCAAAAATTGAAAAGCCATCAAGAATTTCAGATCAACACAATGATATACACCAAAAGATATGAACAAAATAGTCTACTCTGGTTCCAAGGAAATTCATTTTAACTCCCCCATTCCAACAATATCATCAAAAAACACATTCTTAAATGCTTAAATTAATTACATTATGACAAGAGTTGGAAGAAAAATAGTGTTGAAGAAAAAATAACTGCCTAAAAAGAGAAAATACTCTCCAACTAATGGGGGAATCACTACATATATTCATATATTCCCCATCTTCCAGTACTTCCCAAAGTGCTATAATCCATACACACATAGCTAGAATGAGAAGTCTGCTCTACGATAAAAATTAGTTTAATTCCTGGATTCACACATTAAAGCTGAAAGCCATAGAATCGCTTCCCCCTTTCTATTCACTCTAACCCTTTACACAAGCAAATCATCACATGAAAACTTCTCTAACAGGACTCATACTACAGCTGTAAACCATTCCCACTTAGACTATTAAGTTTCCTTTCATTCTAAACTTTTAATTACTTTTGTCTATGACAAAACACATCCAAAACGCCTCCAAACAGAGAAATATCCTCTCTGTCTAAAAGAAAAATTCCATCTCCCCGGCAGGAGGTCTTTCTTCCTGTTTGCAACCAAAAAAGAACAATGACTTTTTCACTTTCATGCTTAACGGAACTCCCTCAAACTGAGTTTAAGAGCACTAGCCCTGGGATTTAGACTCGGAGGCCAAACGAACATTTTTCTAATTGTCACTTCGCCACCCCCGTGGGCCCGAAGCCCCCTCACCTTTCAGGCAGAACATAGTGAGGCAGTTCCATGAGGGGCCAGTGCTCCACGGGCCGGTGCGGGCTGCAGTGCTAGAGCACAGCTGTCTCCCAGCCCACCTCCCAGCCCTCACTGCCAAGAGCGGGGCAGTCAGCCAGCGCCTGGGATTACAGGAAGCCACTGCCCAATCCCCAGCTTTCTGGGCTGAGCTGCTGACACCTCCCTATCTTTCATACGGAGTTTCACACCCTGGAATCAGCCAAGCTCATCTTGGAAAGTGAGGGGAGCCGGGGGTGAGCAGTCCATGTTCGTGTGGTCCAGTGCGGGGCAGCACGAGAGCCAGCCCGTTGGTTTCTCTTATCTCTCAGCATTTTCCATTGCAGCAGATGGAGCACCTCACGTGATCCACAACACAAAAAAGAAATCACTCGACTCGGTTTCACTGTTTGCTATTAATTCTCACAACGACTCTTTGACATCTTTATTCTTTTGCTAGTCACACTCTTTTTTTCTGAGGTGGAACAACTCATACACTGGTACAGGATTAGCACTGAGCATTATGATATGAAACTGTGCACACAGCTGAGTCTACATAAATGGGTGGATGTGTGTGACGTGCTCAAAACAGTGCCAAATAGTAAAAGCACTACAAAAGTGTCGACTACCACTATTACTACTACTATTAATATACTTGTGTGTTAGGATAAAAAACGTGGAGGGTTTTTTATTTATTTTTTAATTAAAAAAAATTTTTAAACATCTTCATTGGAGTATAATTGCTTTACAATGCTGTGTTAGTTTCTGCTTTACAACAAAGTGAATCAGCTATACATATACATATATCCCCACATCCCCTCCCTCTTGCATGGGGAGGGTTTTTTAAAACTTCTATGGCACTGCCATTTTTCACACGAGGAAACAAAGATTAATATAGTTAAGTTGGCATCGGAGTATGTGAATATCCAACGCTACTGTACCCATAAGCAGAGTATTACTTATCTCCCCCTCCACGGGAAAGCTAAATTCACTCTTGCAAGTTCAAGGTTTACTTTACTGTAAACTCTTTAACACAGGTTAAAAAGAGAGAGAAGTTTTATTGCAGATCTGAAGAGAAACAGTCTACAGATGTGGCCTCAGGAGCACCCTGCCTGAAAGTGCTGTCTGAACCGTAAGTGGCCACCCCCCGGCCCTCAGGCTCTCCTGGTCACAGGAAGTGACCATTGTTCACAAGGCCCGTTGCTGTGTGCAGGTCTTCCTTTTGACTCCACAGGATACAGGAAACTGACTCAGAACCAATCTATCTGTCTGTGTCCTGGGGTGCCTGCTGCAGCCCTGGCTACATACGATGGATGCTCTGAGCCTTTTGGCTTTCGACATGAGGTTCAGCATAGCCTAGCTGGGTTTCTGCTCCTCATCTTCCACTACCACTAGCAGGGCCTGGTTAATAAGTTCCCTACCAGGGCTTCCCTGGTGGCTCAGTGGTTGAGAGTCCGCCTGCCGATGCAGGGGACATGGGTTCGTGCCCAGGTCTGGGAAGATCCCACACGCTGCGGAGCGGCTGGGCCCATGAGCTACGGCCTCTGAGCCTGCGCATCCGGAGCCTGTGCACCGCAACGGGAGAGGCCACAACAGTGAGAGGACCGCGTACCGCAAAAAAAAAAAAAAAAAGTTCCCTACCATGAGGAAGTCACTGTACTAGTTGCTATGACCACAGAGAAACGGAAGAGGTTCTTAGCCAGAAGCTAGTTGGGATGAAAAGAAACCTGCATGTGGAATGACAAACAGTGATATTAACTCTTAGAACAGAACTGGAAGGAACCAGTGATATTAACTCTTAGAACAGAACTGGAAGGAACCAGCTCATCTCATTGGGGAAACCCGTTCAGATGATTTGCTCAACTAAGTAGCAGCTGCCTCAAGATCAAAGTCAAACCACCTGATTCAGCCTTTCCCATCTCAACATGTGACCCTCCCCACAGATGGTCGGAGTCATTCTTCATCCTTTCCTATCTCAAGTGGTCTTCTATGCAATGTATGAATTGTAAAGATATTCCTGAAAGTATTCTTGTGGGTTAGATTCAACTTTTAAAATTGCACACAGCGAGAGAAATTCTACACCCTGGAGAGTTAAGGCTTCTGAACATAGGTTAGTACCCAGGGTTTGGGGTGGTTGCGTGCTTTTAACAGCACTCTATGAATACTCACAGTTAAACCTTTTAATATAGAGATGATTTGATGTGCTAGAAAGCACACCGAATTGGAAAGTAAAGAGAACATGACTGTAGCCACATCTGTAGGCTTATCTAGCTGGTCTCCAGAGCAATTCATGACCTGTAAAGGTGCGGATTGAAGGTAGGGACTAAATTACTCTAAGATTCTATCCTTCTAACCTACTCCATTCATTTTTTGCTGTGATATATGTAGATATGTATATTAATATAACATAAATAACCATTTTGTTAGGTGCATTATATCAGGAAAAAAGACAATCTTTGCCTTCTTATGATTTAATGCAAGAGGCAAGTAGGTAAATAAAGAACTGTAATACAATGTGATAAGTTATATAATAATTATATAACAGAATATGCAAAATTAATAATGATCAATGACAGCTTCTTGCCTATTACCATCTAACCAAGCTACAGGTTAAAACATCTATAATTTAATGTAATGGGTTGAATTGTGTCTCTCTCCCCACCCCCCCCAATTCCTGTCTACCCAGAACCTCAGGATGTGACCTTATTTGGAAATACAGTCTCTGTAGGCATGCTTGAGATAAGGATCAAGATGAGATGACATCTTGGATTAGGGTGGTGTTAAGGACAGTAACAGTGTCTTTATAAGGGATAGCAAAGGACACACAGAGAAGGCCATGTGAAGAGGCAAGGATTAGAGTTACGTGGCCACAAGGCAAGGAATGCCTAGAGTCATCAGAAGCTGGAAGAGGCAAGGAAGGATTTTCTCCCTGAGCCTTGGGAGGGAGCAAGGCCCGGCAGGCACCTTGATTTCAGACTTCTGGCCTCCTGAACCAGAACAGAAGAAATTTCTGTTGTGTTAAGCAACCCTATTTCTGGTACTCTGGTACAACAGCTCAAGGAAACGAATCCATTTAGCAAGGTAGCAACTGTTGGAGAAGGTGTATGATTTTTTTTTTCTTTTTAAACGGACTTCAATTTATGATCACAAGGGTTTAAAGCCTATTTTCCCCACATCACTGTACTTACTATGGCTAAATTTTTCCTGGAAAAAAAAAATCTTTCCATGATATAACACTGCTAAACAATACAAATACCATCTTCTGTTTGATTAGCGAAATGATAGGTATCACCATCTGAAAAGTCACAGCATTAAACACAAGCAGTGGAAATGGAATAGACTTTTATTAATATCAAAAATCATTAAAAAAAATAAATCCCTTGTTTCACCATCAAACAACTGTGAATAGGTCTGAGAAATAAAACCTGAAAAGGCACACTGTTTAAACTAGGAAAAAAGAATAAGAACTATTCATTAAAATTATTATCTGGGGGTGGAGGGAGGAGAGAAATAGGTGAGGGAGATTAAGGGGTACAAGTTTTCAGTTACAAAATAATGTCACAGGTGTGACATGTACAGTGTGGGGAATATAGTCAATAATTATATAATATCTTTGTATGGTGACAGATGATAACTAGACTTACCACAGTGATCATTTTGAAATGCATAGAAATATCAAATCACTATGTTGCATACCAGGAACTAACATAGTCCTGTAGGTCAATTATACTCCAAAAACAAACAAACTCATAGAAGAAGAGATCAGATTTCTGGTTACCAGAAGGTTGCAGGGGCGTGGGGAGGAGGCGGAGATGGATGACGGTGGTCAGAAGGTACAAACTTCCAGTTATAAGATAAAGAAGCACTAGGGATGGAATGTGACAGGAGAGATATAATTAACATTGCTGTATGTGAATATGAATGTTGTCCAGAGTAAATCCCAAGAGTTCTCATCACAAGGAAAAAACAACTTTCTTCTATTTCCTTAATGTTCTATCTACATGAGATGATGGCTGTTCACTGAGCTTACAGTGCTAATCATTTCATGATGTATGTAAGGCAAACCATTATGCTGTACACCAGTGCTGTATGTCAGTTATATCTCAATAAAACTAGAAGAAAAAAATTATTATTATCTACCACCACTGATCACTGCTAGTGAAATTCAAAACTAAATCCCTAAGGGGACTTCCCCTGGTGGTCCAGTGGTAAAGAGTCCACCTCCCAGTGCAGGGGATTCAGATTCGCTCCCTGGTCAGAGAACTAAGATCCCACATGCCAAGGGGCAGCTAAGCCTGCGCGCCACAACTACTGAGCTCGCATGCCTCAATGAGAGAGCCCACGTGCTGCAAACTACAGAGCCCACGGGCTCTGGAACCCGCAAGCCACAACTAGAGAGAGAAAATCCACACACCACAACGAGAGAGAAGCCCGCGTACCGCAACTAAGATCCTGCGTGCTGCAACTAAGACCCGATGCAGCCAAAAAAAATAAAGAAAATAAATAATAAATAAAAAATATAAAACTAACATAGTTTGTTTTATTTTAAAAAAAAACCAACTAAATCCCTAGGAAGCCTGCGTGAAGGGAGCGGGCCAAGCATGAGGCTCGTTCGCAGAATTTACAGCCCTCTGGACAGAACAAAGGTCTTGCCTTTGCCAACCATGACCTTAGAGCCCAACCACTTCTCTCTCTTGCAGGATTACAACATCCTGCATCATGTTAAAGTTTAATATTATTGTCTTGGTCAGAGGGAGTGGCAGCCACGCGTGCAGCCAAAAGTGTTTAGATGCTCAGGTCTTCCAAACCACTCCAGTGCTATTTCATTTGCCTGCTAAAAAAGTTTGTTTGGTTTCAATAAAATAATGGGGATGCGGGTAAATTAGGAATTAATTTGCATAATGCATATAATGAATGAGTCTAGATGGGCTCAAAATTCTGTTCCTGGCAAAACAAAAACCAAAATTACAAGAAAAACAGGCAAACCATATTTTTCTTTATGCATCCTGATTTTGACTCTTACCCAAAAAAGTCAGGCAAAGATGGAAAAACCCTTTTCCATACCCATTCGAGGGTTTGTTTCACATCAACTAGAAAGGTATTCAATCAGGCAAGGCCTGTTTTCATACCTGTATCTTTGGGCATACCTCAGTGCTTTAAAAGTCAGAGGAGACTGAAGACATATTCCCAAACACCAGTGCTCCCATTTCCCCCTATACTGCCAGAAACTGAAGATGCTGAAACCCTCTGGTGCTGCTTATATGAGAATGACCACAGAAGAAGCCATTCTGATGGCCAAGGCTGAATGGCACTCTCTGAACATCTTACCAAAGTGTTAGTCTTTCCCATCTTACCCACTGTGCTAGGATACTTCAGTTCTTACCAATATTCTGAATTTCTCAGAAAAGAGAGAGCCTCAGTCTGAGTTTTTCTGTATATTTATTACTACCACAGAACCAAGAGAAAGAAGGAAAAAAATGACAGCCTTATAACTTTAAACTGGCTAGTTTAAAGCTACTACTGGTTGTGGTACTCCAGGCTGGCCACCTCTGTAGGCAGTTTTGGTTCATCGTTGGAAAATCCGGCACACAGGACTTCGTTCTTCCTCCTCCTAACATCATCTGACCCTGCACCCTGTTTGACTGTTCTGCACTCTGCAGCCAGGGCTGACCTACTTGATCCCAAAGGCAACCTTCATCCTCTCTGCAGTCACTTTTCTCTCAGGAGACGTGTCAGTCCTGGCTCGTTAAAAAGACAGGTTACTTTGTGCTGATCGCAAACCAACTATGAAGCTCCAAGGCACCCTGTAAATACTGCACTGGGGGCTCTTCAATGGCTTCTGGTCTTAGGTAGCCTCATTCGCATCACTGTGTTTCCTCCTGGAATCATGGAAGTTCTGCTTTAATTGGCCATTTTAAAATATACTCTCCTGAGCCAGTTCTTAGTTATTTCCTTTTTTTTTTTTTTCCTTCAGAGCCAAGTCTAAGTCTAGACTTCTTGACATCACAACCAAGAAGGAAGCCCTCATTTGGTTCCTTATCATGAAATTTGTCTCTAATCTCATTCATGGACCCCTAGGTCTTCTACACCCAAATTATTTGATGTTTTTCTTTTTTCATTTTTCTTTGTTTAAGAACCCTTGGGGGCTTCCCTGGTGGTGCAGTGGTTGAGAATCTGCCTACTAATGCAGGGGACATGGGTTCGAGCCCTGGTCTGGGAGGATCCCACATGCTGCGGAGCAACTAGGCCCATGAGCCACAACTACTGAGCCTGCGCGTCTGGAGCCTGTGCTCCGCAACAGGAGAGGCCTGCGCACCGCGATGAAGAGTGGCCCCTGCTTGCCACAACTAGGGATAGCCCTCGCACAGAAACGAAGACCCAACACAGCAAAAATAAATAAATTAATTAATAAACTCCTACCCCCAACATCAAAAAAAAAAAAGAACACTTGGGCCCTTCTGGTTCTATTTCCTTAGGGAATGTAAGAGCAAGTGTCCAAGTTGACCTGAGCTCTTAGCTTAGATTATCTTACAGCCCCTCCTGATCTCCCTTAGATATGCAGAGTTGCCTTGACTCCATTGCTGTCCATGGGGCTCCAGTCTAGCCCATGTAGGAGCACAGTATGCCTCCTAGGCAATGGCAGCAGAAAGGAGCCTTTATTGTGAAACCTTGCTCCATTTATCCAGCCTGATGGAGCTTCAAAAGGTAGTGCTGGGGCTTCCCTGGTGGCGCAGTGGTTGAGAGTCCGCCTGCCGATGCAGGGGAGCCGGATTCATGCCCTGGTCCGGGAAGATCCCATATGCCACAGAGCAGCTGGGTCCGTGAGCCATGGCCGCTTAGCCTGCGCGTCTGGAGTCTGTGCTCCGCAACGGGAGAGGCCACAACAGTGAGAGGCCCGCGTACCGCGCAAAAAAAAAAAAAAAAAAAAGGTAGTGCTGATGGCTAAGATGTTTCTTCAAGTGACAATATTCCTTTATAACTTTATAATAGTTTGTTTTTTCTTTCTAAGTCTGACCTCTTAATCCACCGTTATACTTCCTACATCTTTCCAAAGAGCACTTAGTGCACCATTCTCCCTCTTACGGGAGGGAAAAAAAAAAAAGAAATCATGTTTCCACTTATGTAAAAAACACAAGAATAAATCCCGAACTCCCCATCTAGCAACAAATTTGGACTTGAACTCAATTCTTTTCCCCAAAGTTTCCGGCCATATTCCTTTCAGCGGCCCCATCTGTAGGCTTTGTTCCATATTCCATACGGTCTCATACCTGCACTATCCTGGATAAGACTATTATTGTCTTTGTCTGGAATACAGCCCCCATCCCCACAGCCTGTTTTTTTACTTCTCTGAAGCCATCCTTGACCTCGCTCCCCTCCCCCAGCAGAATCCCCAGCTTTATTTATGTAGCTATGATAGTGTCACAATTCTGTCTGCCCACCTAAAATGAGAGTTCCTCAAAATAAGGACTTGCTCATTCACACCTAACCTCCAATGCCCTGTGAGGTGCCTGAAACACAATAGATGATCAATGCTTATAGCATAAACCAGAATTATCACTCTACTATTTCACCCAAAAGTAAATAGTGGAGAGTGTATAAAATCTTCATGAGATATCTATCCAAGAGCATAATGATTCCTATGAAAAGTCATAAAAATATTGAACATATTCCTTAAAAATTAAATAAATAGATATTATTTCCCCACATACAATTGTACTAAAACTCAACATTAAATAACAGTTACTGAATAGTTTAACTTATGGTGGAATTTTTATAAATCATTTCTTTAAACTAATAGTCCAAAGGGGGCCTCATTTTCAAACCCACAAACACAGATACCATTCTCTCTCAAAGCAAGCTCGTCAGAGCAAACTCAGAAGGCAGTTTTTCCTTCTCTCACTCAGCCTAAATTAAATGTTTGAAGGATGATGGAAGTAGAAAAGGAAAAAAAAAAAAGAAATTTTCTGGAAGTATCCATACAAGAATGTTGAGGTCAGTGTGTCCAGCTGGAGGGAGGACACCAAAAGATGTCATAATAATGACCCCAGATCCCCTTTCTTGGTGAATTTATAATGGAATGTATTATAGGGAAAAAATAAAACCACTAGAGTGTAAATTTCATCCTCTTAAAGATTTGCCATTGTCAGTGTGCCAAATACGTGCATAATATATTTTGGAGAGTCTAGGTTAAAACACATCAAAATAAACTCATAACCTTTCATGCTGTATATTTCATCAATGTGCCTGTGGAGGGACTGACTCCCAAAATATACAAATCAATGGCAACCTTCCCCACAAAAACCCAACCAAACTAAAATAAAGAGGTCATTTGCATCATTTTTCCCTAAGCATCTGAGTAATGCGAGGAAGTTAAAACAATAGCCAACCTTCAACTCTAGAAACAGGTGCAACTCTTCTGTCCACAACATCACCGTCCTAAATCATTCTAAAGAGAAGTCAGACTACAAATCAACAGTATTCAAGATCATGTACCAGCCAACCAGAAAGAACACAAGTTCTGTCACAATTTACTTGTTAGTAAAACATAAGCCCATAACCAGAGAGAGTTACTGGACGATAATTACTTTTAATCATCAAGCAAAGACATAAACACTAAAAGGAAGACACCAAGTTAAAATGCCCAGGCTCCTGATAATTTCTGCATAGATAATCAAATAATCTAATGTTTAAGTTACTTAAGCTATATCAATTTAAAATATTTTATTTTTGATTTAGAAAATCTTTGAACAACTCAAAGCTCTGTATAAAGAACTAGAGAATTTCCATTTTTAAAAAGGTAGGTTATTTCTGAAATCACCACATTCTTCAATTTTGACCCACTTAAACCTTGGGGACGGCGCTTAAAGGAAAGAGCTAATCATTTCCCTTTCAACTGCCAAGTCTTCTGAGCAATCGGGCAGTTTGAAACTTCAGGAATAGCGAGTTATTTCAGGACCCATAGGATTTACAACAATAATGGTTTGAGGAAACCACAGCATTTAGGCTCCTTCAGTCTTTCTCCCTGTCCTTAGGAGTTTAAAAATAAGCAAGAAAATGATTCTTCCAATTGGCCGAGCACTTTCAGGGTGGCGTCTTGCCACAGGGCAAGATAATCACAGAGTTACAAGACCCACAGAGGACAGAGTAGCCCACAGAAACAGCTCTTTTCTGATCCTCCTCTTTGATCAAGACGAACGGATCCGCTCTTTTTCCATTTTTATTTTTGTTTCACCTCTTCCTCTCTCCCTTCCTGCCCCCCTTCTCCCTCTCTTCCTCTCTCCTTTTCTCTTTCCCTCTTTCTTCACTTAACATCAGTAAAGTTCTAATAAAAGTCACCTACAATTCTGTTGATGGAAATAGCTGGCATTTACTTCGTGTTCTATTTTTATTTAACACATCTCTGCAAATTCAGCTATTGAGGATAATAAAAATCTACAGTTCCTCAAGAGGAAAAAGTTTCTCTGTTAAAAACAGAATACTAAGTTCACAGTTTTAAAATGCACTTATTTCTCTCAAGGCAGATGTGCTTCTGAGGACTCTATTAAGTTATTCAACTGTCTCTAAGGACTTCAGCTCATACAAAGGAAAGGCTGAAGGCTGAGACCCTTGGGGTTTTCTGTTTGTTTGGGTTTTTTTTTTTTTTTTTTTGCCTTCAATTCTTTCAAACCTGAATGAATCTTGCTTTTGTAAGCAGAGTAAAAGTGACACAGGGGAGCCTGTTTCCAGCGGTGATGGTGTCGATGCTGGCTGTCCCTCTTTTGCCTTTGCCGTCACTAGTAAGTTGCCTGTCTTCGGCACATCTATTTAGAAAACTTTCTGTGTGATACAGAGTTGGTGAAAAGCTTCCAAAACCTGCTCTGGAAGGTCAACAGAGAAATCTGTCACTTGACCTTCATAGGGCAGTCAGGAATGTCAAAATTAAAGAAACTGATAGAAAGGAACACAGTCTCAATACCATTTAAAAGAGAAGGAAAGGACACAAGGGCACAGCCTAACTGGGCTGCTCCTGGTTGTGAGGACTTTTTTTTTTTTTTGGCTGCACTGGGTCTCTGTTGCTGCACACGGGCTTTCTCGAGTTGCGCCAGGCGGGGGCTACTGTTCGTTGCGGTGGGCAGGCTTCTCATTGCAGTGGCTTCTCTTGTTGCGGAACATGGGCTCTAGGCGCGTGGGCTTCATTAGTTGTGGCACGCGGGCTCAGTAGTTGTGGCTCGCAGGCTCTAGAGCGCAGGCTCAGTAGGTGTGGCACATAGGCTTAGGTGCTCCACGGCATGTGGGATCTTCCCGGACCAGGGTTCGAACCCGTGTCGCCTGCATTGGCAGGCGGATTCTTAACCACTGCACCACCAGGGAAGTCCCACGTTGTGAGGTCTTAAAGCAAGTGAACTCACCTCCCTGGACCGCGACTTCTCATCTGTCACACAAGGCTATCTCGGAGGTTCCTCGAGTCCTGACAAATTAGCTTTGTTTTTTAAGGTAACTCTACTTAGAAACCTTCATAACTCCAATTGAGGAACTATATGCAAATATTTACTAAAATGCTCTCAAATGGCACCGAGAGAAGAAAATATGTGATAATCGCTGCAATAAGCTCTCTCTCGAGGAGCTGCTAAAGTTGGTTTCTCTAGGTATACCCAGAACAGTCAGAATTCTTTGAAATTTCACTTCATTCAAAAGGAAAGACATCTTTACAATTGTCATCATCTCTGAGATTTTACAAACACAACACAGAATAACTATTTTGGATATCAAAAGCTTTTCATATCAGGAGTGAGCTTCCTCTATCAATTCTTTTATGCTTGGAGAATGAGAGAAAAGACAGCAATACTTTTGGAAAGGGTTACTTTTCTCTGAGCCTCATTTCTTGAGTCATAGAAAAAAAGTATTTTCTACATCTCTATTTTCAATGTATTCAAATTGCACCCAAGCATTTTTGCAGCTCTCCTATGTATAAATCAAAGCATTCACTGAGCAACTACTGTGAGCCGAAATGAGGACTAGGATGCAAAATGAGGACTATTTCAACAGAGACTATTAAAAGGTCATATTAGTTCCAAGTATTGGTGTATTAGTAGTTTATTAAGATATTCACAGAAAAAGCAAGACAAATCAGCTTTTTCAGTCACATTTTATATAATTCCCATTTGTGTTCAGGAGGATCACTTAAGTGTTTGGTCAAAAGGTTTAGTGGAGTAGAATTGATTTCAGATAATAGAAACATGTCTTATTGTCACCGTCTTTTGATTTTTTTAGAAGCAGATATGAAAGTGAAGATATGGAGAGGCCATTTCAACCACATGAAAAACAAAAAAATATATTTGGTGTACAGCTATCAGATGCAGAGAAGAGAGGCGAGTGAGAACTCAACACATTACTAGAGAAAGTGGTTAATGATGAGACCAGAGCTGAAAAGCAATGCTTGCTTAAGTGAAACAATGCAGTAATCCTACTTGGAAACTCAGAGTGATTTTATAGATGTGTTTAAAATTTAACATTTACAAAAAGAACTGGGATGCCCAAATATAGACACAACTCTGTAACATTAATGCAAACATGTGCTTTATTTAACTGTAGTAAAAAAAAAAAAATCCAACAGAAGAAGATAAACACGGAAAAAACATATTTACATATTACAGAACATCCCACTTATTAAGAGATCACTTTTTGGAAAAACTCAACCACTCAACCACTCAAAATATGGCCAAGACACAAGATAGCCATACTTGTGCTACCAGATAGCAATACACACAGGAGGACTGTGGTTTCGGATCTTATTATGATTCTCCGGTCATTACTGTTGTAATAAACTGGATTGTCCAGACCCTCCACACAAGGTAACATATTAGAAACCCCAGAGCAGAGAGTGGTGGGGACAAGAGGCAGGCACGACTATGTGGGTGAAAAGAGAAAGCTCACAGCCTTACAGCAAAAGTGGACTAAGAAGCAGGCAGTGGAGACCCACCTCATGCCAAAGCAAAGATCCTTACAAACCTCAATAACCACCAGGGTGTCACCAGGTACTCACAAAGGTCAATGACTATTCACAGTGACACCACTGCATCCAGACAAGCTTCCATTGTCCTGAGGATTGAGCAGAGATACTACACAGTGTCATGCAGAGAGGGAGGGACTAAGTCATAAGAAGTGAATTCAAATCCAACTATTCCATTATTATCTCTAAGGCTTCAGGCAAGTCACTTCATCTCTCAGGGACAGCTTTCTCAGCACAAAAGGGTTAGGTAAACGCCACCGTCCTGCCCATCTCACAGGACTGTCAGAGCAATAAAATGAGACCATACAGAGTGAGTATTGGGTAAACTATGACCTGCAAACAGACTCTATCTGCAGAGCAAATTTTAGAAAGATGTTCATTAACATTTAAAAAATTGTTTTAGAATTCTGAACTATGAATGAAGCAAGCTTCTGTTATATGGAAATACAAATAATAAAAGCCACCTTCCTCTAAGGTTTTATATAAGCTAACATGTAGTCCATATGAACACAATTTAGAAAAGCATCTCTTATCAGTCGTCAGTTTTTTACAATAACTGTGTTTCAAAGAAAATGCAGCTTTTCTTCCAGTTCAGACATAGGATCTCTGATACATACACGCTAGAGTCCAACAATTTGAAAGTAAAGTTAAATGGACTGAACTTCTCAACTAATTTTCCTCTATGGGGGATGGACAACAGGCCAGTAAGCATAATGACAGAGAAATCTCCAGATTAGGGCAGATATTCGTCAGACATTGCTATTCATGAGCTTTCCCTTGGGCCAGGGAGCAGGTGCAAGTAACGCACGGAGTGCATTAGCAGGCTCTGCACAGCTGTGCTCCAGCAGGGAGCAAGGTCCATGCTGGAAATCGCTCAGTCCTGCCTGTGAGTTTTCAAGCATTTCCCCTTATCCACCAGCATGGCCCTGGGCTGGGGGGCACAGAGGGAAACCTAGAAGAGGACTTACTACGGTGAGTGAATGCTCAGGTGCTCAACAACATTGCTCAGTTCTCAGACCAGGTGGTTTTTCTGAGATGCACCACTAATCTGCATTCCATCTCAAGATACTTCTGGTGTTCAAGGCCTTCCTACAACAGTAATATGATGATGGACTAGCTGCAGAAACTCCATCACAGTTTGTGAGGGAGCTATCTGGAACGCAGCATAATAAAACCCTACCACCAGAAGTGAAGTCTTCTGAAAGCATTATTTTGCCAGTCAAAGGCTGTGACCTAATAGGTAGTGATAAAAATCAATTTAGTAGGTCGGGACTGACGTCTTCTGTCTAATAAAATATAACAGAATAAAACAGAAGAGAAAAGAGAGGGTATCACATGTAGCCATGCAATAAAGGTAAGTAGTTTCACAAAGCTTTTGTTTCATTTTATATAGATGCAAATGTGTGTATATATGTATATGAACATATGTATGTGTATATATGTGTGTTTATATGTGTTGTGTAGACTAGGAACAAAAGTAACGTGTACTTGTTACTCTGGACACAGGCAAAACTTCTGAAAGTCATTGACTTAAACAGCTATAATTAAACTTCTTGGGCACTGAAAAACTCAACATTCACATCATAGATCTACTACAGAAGGTTCTTTCTCCCATTCCAAATAAACATTTATTGGAGAGAAACTTAGCTTAACTTTCTCAGAAACTAGAGGAAACTTTAGCAATTGTGTTTTTGTTCAGACCTTTATTAGTTGGAATTGAAACATAACCTTTTGGATTTCTAAACTCAGTTACATAACTCTCCCCTAGTTACAATGATAGGAGCACACAGATCCATGGGACAAACTAACGCATACCCCTGTGTGTGGGAAGTAACCAAGGTCTGATGATCCAAAGGAACACTGAAGGAGAGCAATCCCAAACTCTCCAGCTTCCTAAAGCACACAAGAACATCCCAAATGCAACAAGCTGTCTCAAAAATTGCTTACAAACCAAACAGAACCAGGGTCCTTAGAAAAGAACAACATTCAGACATTCATACTTAAGGACAAAGAATTGGACGTGGAAAGCTAGCAAGGAAAAAAAGCACTTAAATGATCTTCTTATAGTTAGAATACAATATGTTGATTAACTCTGCAATAAAATTACTTTAAGGTGAAAATCAAAGTTCTTTTTCCAGGAAGTCAAACCACTCCATGTACTTTTCATTGGTGAAAAAAAAAAGTATGTAAATAAATAACCACCAGTCAAGATGACCAGAGCAACCAATCCAACAACTGCCCACCAGGGTAAACTCAAACAGACTTCTGTATCCTTTGCAAAAGAATCCCCAGCCACTCAAGACTGAAGCAATACACACCTGTGTCCAGGTAGGAATTCTGGCTTATCTCAAAATGTAATGCGGAAACGCCAGATACCCAGCTTCTGCTTTAGCTGAGGCGCTTCTCGTTACAAAGTGAAAGAGAACCTTCAGGAATAGAAGCAAAGGAATTGTAACAACAATAAAATATATTTATTCTCGGGCCTCCCTGGTGGCGCAGTGGTTGAGAGTCCGCCTGCCGATGCAGGGGATACGGGTTCGTGCCCCGGTCTGGGAGGATCCCATATGCCGCGGAGCGGCTGGGCCCATGAGCCATGGCCGCTGGGTCTGCGCATCCGGAGCCTGTGCTCCGCAACGGGGGAGGCCACAACAGTGAGAGGCCTGCATACCACACACACACACACACACAAAAATATATATATATATATATTTATTCTCACTTTCTCTTTTTAAATTTTACTAAAAAAACCCCAAAAATCAAGTGATACAGTTTATTGAAATCTCAACTGCTTGTGGCTTTTACTTATAACTGGGTTTCCCTTAGAGAAAGATAAATATACATTAAACTCTAATCTGACAATTCACTTGCACCACTGAAATTATATTAACCAGTGAACAGATAAGCCTTTATCCTTACTCCACACTTCTTTCAACCATGTACAGAAACTTTATTAAGCTATGCCTTAAAAGCAAACAAACCTTAACTATTACAAGCACACAATTAGTCCTGCAAGGGGCATATGCAGAAACATGTCAGAGTCCCAGTAGACTACTATTATTTTATTGATTTAGAAGATGGGATCAGAAAAGTGTTCACAAATGTATGGAGACTCATCTCTTCTCTCCTTATATCTTTATCCTCCCTTCTTCCCTCCTATCTATTGCCACCTTCTTCCATTATCTTCCATTCATTACTGCCCCCAACACAGCCTTTTCTGAAAATAGGAGGGCATGAAAATGGCAGGATAGAGTCACTCTTCATTCCACCAGCCTTAATGAGTGCCTGCTCTAGGGAAGGCTGTGTGTCAGGTCACTCAAGGTCACTCACAAGCCAAGCCATTTTCACGTTGAATCTAGGAGAGGCTCACTCTTCCAAGTGGCTTTCTCAAGATGTTGCTTTATATCAAGTCTACAAGGCAATAGTAGCTCTCAAAACACAAGAATCCACAACCCACACCCAGATCCCGGGAATAAGTCTAAGTAAAGGGTGGTATTGAGGGAGGGAACTAACTGAGAACTCCAGCTAACAAATGCCCCTAGGGAGATGACCTCAGACACCTGCTTCCTAGGCAAGCGCTCACCATGTATTGTACACGCATAAATGGCCCAAATGTGATGCACCCAGCATAGTGATGGGTTCTAGCAAGAACTAAATAAATAGCTGTTGATCTAATGTCTCTGGTGACTAGTCGGTCATCAAATATCAGCTATAAATAACAGAGAACACCTTGCAATGCTGCATTTGATGGTACAGAGAAGTTCAGTAAAGGCTGAAGCGGGGCAGACCGCAGAGACACCATTGCAACCAGCTTCTGGCTCCCCAGCCTCACACCACACACATCTGTGTCTAGGAACAATGTGTACGTTGATTACATGTAAGTTTTCCAATCACATTTATCATCACAGTGATCACCATAAATATCACCTTTAATTAGGAAGATTAGAAATACAAGGTGTAACTACCCACATTTCATAAAGCTAGAGAAGTATAACTATACCTTTGAAAATCACAGATACTGTTGCTACACTAACAAGTAATTATTAAAACCTATGACTTACCTTAACAAAGAGGGCCTAACATGGAAATCTGTGGTTCTGTAACTGCTTTCCTCACATGCCTACATAATCGCTTCGACCAGCACTTTAAAAAAAAATTTTTTTTTTAATTTACTATTATTTATTTATTTAGTTATGGCTGTGTTGGGTCTTCGTTTCTGTGCGAGGGCTTTCTCTAGTTGAGGCGAGCGGGGGCCACTCTTCATCGCGGCGCGCGGGCTTCTCACTATCGCGGCCTCTCTTGTTGCGGAGCACAGGCTCCAGACGCGCAGGCTCAGTAGTTGTGGCTCACGGGCCCAGCTGCTCCGCGGCATGCGGGATCTTCCCAGATCAGGGCTCGAACCCGTGTCCCCTGCATTAGCAGGCAGATTCTCAACCACTGTGCTCCGACCAGGGGAGCCCCGACCAGCACTTTTGCCTCTTTTCAACCTCTCCAGCCCCTATATGGCAGGATTCTATTCCAAACACTCCAATCCATTCTGCATGCCAAAACCAGAGCAATTTCCTTCAGCACTGCTTATCATGTGTTCACCCAACTAGTATTTACTCACTATCTGTAAAGTACAAGACACTGGATAAGACACAGGCTAGACTTAAGAGGGCTTCAAATAAGCACATACCCAAATAGTCTCAAAGCAGAGCATTTACCCTGAAAACAGAAGCTAACAAGTCAAAGACCCCCAAAATGATCTAAGTGCTTTCAATGCCATTTCTCTTTCTGAAGAATTATGCTTGGTTCCCTGTCTCACCACATATAAGTTTCTCTGCCCAGTTTTCAGTTCTCCCTAATGATCTAATTCTTCCTTATCAAACCAACTGTTATTTTTATTGACTACTTATGGTACCCAGACAGTATTTATTAAATGAGTTCATTCATGTACTGTGTCATTAAGAGTGTCGAGCCACGGCAAGCACACATTAAATGTTAGCTACTGTAAATACTTAAGGGGGGCGGGGGCTTGACTGATTTAGACACGACTTTCAATTTAGTATTTTAATCATTTCAGGATTTGACATAAAAACGGAGGTATAAATTACTTGAAAATTATGTAAAGGAAGTGATAGCTTCCATTTGGGTTGCCTAGGTTACACAAGTAGTTTAAAAGCAATTACTTCTATACTGAAAATTCTGAGATTAGTATATATATATTCTATACTAGGATAAAGACATCTTTTGACTCAACTATTGACAGTGAAGGGATTGCCAACCCAGGGGCAGTACCGTTAAATACAACCAGATTCAATCTGTAGGCTGATACGTATCTATAAAACACACACTCATCTATTCAGTAAACAAGCTGTACCTGCTACCGATATGTATGATAAACAGGTAATATCCTATTTTACAGAAATGAAAACTAGAGCTTAAACAGATCATGTGATTTCTTTCAGGTCACACAATTAGCGAGTGACAGAAGCAAAACATCCAGATTTCCTGACCTAGTGGTCTTTGCATCATTCATTCTCTTCCCATGAAAATTTACTGAACACTTACTAGGGGCCAGGCCTGGGGAAACACTGGTTGTCAAAACAAACACAAAAAATCACTCGTCTTAGAGGTTAAATTCTAGTTTGAGGAGACAGGCAGTACTGAAAATAAATACGAAAAGTATATAGTATATTAGATGGTGGAAAGCGCTTCAGAGTAAAACAGAGATATGGATAGAAGGGTCAGGATGAAGATTTGGCCATTTTATTATTATTATTTTTTCTGCAGGTGGAAATCCACTTGGAACTTTATTAAGGTCTCAAGCTACTTGTGTATATGCTTTTTAAATCTTTTTCATTTCTTTCTCTTAGATATTTGTTTTATAAGGAAACATTTTGTGTTTTCTTAGTCTGATAAATATTTTTGACCATTTAATATATTCTGTTCTAAGCACTGTAAAATGTCCAGGTAGCACAAAGGCAAAAAAGGCAAACTATCTTCCCTTAGAGTTTCAGAGTTCAATGGGGGACACTAACATTGATATGACCATGTGATAAGAGATGTCAGCAGAAGTTGTGCCAGATGGAGTCATGGCTTACACTACTGTAGGTCTGGGAGAACATATATGTTTATTTGAAAACATAAGTGCTAAGTCTATCATCAAGTGACGGCAGCAAAGACTGCTTAGATCACACATGCCTTTCTATTTGCTGATAAGTAGTGACAAACATTACCTTGGGATAGGAAAATTATTCACATTGGTAAATACTTAAAGCTTGGCTTCACGAAAAGATCAACTTCCTATAGGCAGCTCTGTGTAGGGCCGCTGGCGTTAAGCAACCCCAGAGCAGGTGCACCCAAGTTCAGACTCTGGTGTCCTCGCTTAGACTATATCCCCATCATCCACAAGGCAGGGCACCGAAGGAAAGGAATACAGCTGCAGAGGGCAAGATGCTTCCCTTGGAGTCTAGTCTTATGGTGGGATCAGTGCTACTGAGCCAACCACACTGTTCCACAGGATGGCAGGGGAAATGAGGAGACCAGACATGTGCCAACTCTCTGAAGATGTGGCAATTTTTTTTTTTTTTGCGCGGTACGCGGGCCTCTCACTGTTGTGGCCTCTCCCGTTGCGGAGCACAGGCTCCGGACGTGCAGGCTCAGCGGCCATGGCTCACGGGCCCAGCCGCTCTGCGGCATGTGGGATCCTCCCGGACCGGGGCACGAACCCGCGACCCCTGCATCGGCAGGCGGACTCTCAACCACTGCGCCACCAGGGAAGCCCCAAGATGTGGCAATTTTAAATAAGATCCCTGATGATTTTTGAGTGAAGACCTGGCAAAAGTGAGAGAGGAAGAGAGAGAATTGCGTGCACAGCTGGGATTCTAAGCGGAGGGCAAGGTCAAGCTGCACCGCGTGTTCCCACAGCAGCAAGGAGCCTGCTCTGACTTAGTGGAGAGTGAAGGGAAAGCACAGGTGATGAGGTTGGGGAAGCAATGGGGTGAGGGAGGCCGATCACGTAGGGCCTCAGAGAACATTGTAAAGACTTTACTAAACCGTCCGAGAAGGGTTTTAAGCAGTGAAGCTACACGGCTCGACCTATGTTTGATGTTTTACAGGGTTGCTGAGGCTGCTGTGTTAAGACTGCCTGGCTGGGGGTGAGGGAGAACAAGAGCGAAAGCAGGAAAACCGGTTAAGAAAAGATTGCGATAGCGCCGAGCTGCCTCTCCTTATCAGGCATGGCATCGTCCAACCCACACCTCATCCCTCTTCACTAAGTCAACTTTACTCATGGTCAAAACAGCCAGGATCAAAACGCTTGTACAAAGTGTTTCATACGTGCACGGTTTGCGTGGAGCAACAGGAAACAGCAGACTTGCCACCAAATTTATGTTCCCACAAACTGCACCCTCTCTTTTGTTACACTCAGAAAAGTCCAGAGTCAGGAGCACTTGTAAGATTATATTCATCAGTATAATCGACAAAGTAAGCATGCAGTGCTACCTATAACCCACCATGCCGTAAGCAAATTCAGAGAGCACTGTTTGGCACGTGGGCCTGGGCAAACAGCACTATTAACAGTGTCCCAGGTGGGTTTCGTTCACCCAGTCAGCATCCCTTTATTGGGTACTTAGCCTCGGGGATAAGAAAGATAGGGAAGACTTGGTCTCTGTCCTAAAAGAACTCACAGTCTAGCTCAAGTCACAGATGAGTAAACAAATAAGTACCACCCGGTGTGTGATAGACACAATTACAAAGGTATGCAGGGGGTCAGGAGTAACACAGAGAAGGGAGAAATCAGCTCTACCCTCTGGGAATCAGGGAGGACTTCACAGTTTTAAAGCAGGAAGTTAACAGGCAGAGGAGGAGACTGGAGCATCCTGACTCGGGGAATGGGAGATGAAAGTTCTGGAGCTGTGAAAGAGCCGTGGGTCTGTTTGCTATTTCTGGAGTTAAACGGGAGAGGGGACAGGGAGGCGTCCGATGGAGGAGGATCTCCTGCTATGTTAAATGATAAGGACTTCATTCCATGCACACTGGGAGCCACAGAAGAATGACCCCATTAGACAGTAGTCCCCCTTTATCCACGGGGGATACGTTCCAAGACCCCCAGTGCATGTCTGAAACCGAGGACAGTACCGAATCCTACGTACGCTGTTTTTTTCCTATACATACCTATGATAAAGTTTAATTTATAAATTAAGCACAATAAGACATTAGCAGCAATAACCAATAATAAAATAGAACAGTTATGACAATATACTGTAATAAAAGTTATGTGGATATGGTCTCTCTCTCTCTTTCAGAATATCTTACTGTACAAATTTAATGTCTTTTCCATCTTAAGTAAGCACTTATCACACACGGTGGCTGTAACTTTTGCAGTTTGAGGTGCAACAGCAAAACTCGCTGTTTTCTTTTCCCTTCCTCGTAATTTCACAGACAGAAGATTCCTTCTTACCGTAGATCTTAGCAACCTCAGCATATGATTTTTTTTTCTATCCTTACATTGAGAAGTTCACCTTTTCACTTAAAGGAAGCACTTTATGGCTTCTCTTTGGCTTATCTGAATTATCAACATCATTATTCTTGCACTTTGGGGCTGTTATTAAGTTTAATGAGGGTGACTAGAACCCAAGCACTGCGATACCAGGGTACCACACCAGTCGATATGATAACAGCTATTAAGTGACTCGCGGGCGGGATACCCTAAGCAAAAGGATGATCCACATCTCTGGCAGGACAGGGCAGGATGTTGGTAGATTTCATCAAGCTATTCAGAATGACGTGCAATTTAAAACTTATGAATTATTCCTGGAATTTTCCTTTAATATTTTCGGATTACAGTTGACCATGGATAACTGAAACCGTAGAAAGTGGAACCACGGATAAGGGGGGGCTATGGTATTTGTATTTTAGGAAGATCACTCTGGTTACAATGTAGACTCAAGAATAGCTCAAAGGCGGCAAGAGTGAAGATAACAAGAGTAGAAGACCATTCAGAAGGTCAGGTAAGAGCTGATGAGGGCCTGGACCACAGTAAGGACGGGCAGATGGGTGCAGACACAACAGGCCTTGAGGTAAAACTCATAGGATTGGAGCTACCTGAAGTATTTGATAGGAAATACTGTGGTAAAAACAAAACACACACACACACACACACACACATCATTCAATTTGATAGAAAATGATCGATAAACCCCAAACCCCTGAAATTACATGAAAATATAACACTTTCTATGACTATAATATTGATACATAATTATATAAATATAATATGAATTGTAAGAGACATAAAAATGAACCCTAATTAACGTGCAGTGTCTTTTTAAATTATTTTTAAAATAACTGCTTGAAAAGAACAATTTCAAAACCCAGTAAAGACATTTCCATGGAAAAGAACACAGGTTATATTAACTATACATTAATTTGTAAATTAATTAATTAATTGAATTTTTTAAAAGAAAGAAAAAGAACACAGGTTACTCACTTCCAAACCCAAGCTCTGACAATAAGTAACTTCCTTCATTACTCTACTATACTTCTAGTAATCTAAATAAGTATCTAAGTCTCAAAACAAACCCACAAACTTTTAAAAACAAGTAAATAAGGGGCTTCCCTGGTGGCGCAGTGGTTGAGAATCTGCCTGCCGATGCAGGGGACACGGGTTCGAGCCCTGGTCTGGGAGAATCCCACATGCCGCGGAGCAACTGGGCCCATGAGCCACAACTACTGAGCCTGCGCATCTGGAGCTTGTGCTCCACAACAAGAGAGGCCGCGACAGTAAAAGGCCCGCGCACCGCGATGAAGAATGGCCCCCACTCGCCGCAACTAGAGAAAAGCCCTTGCACAGAAACGAGGACCCAACACAGCCATTAATAAATAAATTAAGAAAAAAAAAAAAAAAGTAAATAAAAGAAGGGTAGGGCTTCCCTGGTGGTGCAGTGGTTGGGAGTCTGCCTGCCGATGCAGGGGATATGGGTTCGTGCCCTGGTCCGGGAAGATCCCACATGCCGCAGAGTGGCTGGGCCCGTGAGCCGTGGCCACTGAGCCTGCGCATCTGGAGCCTGTGCTCCGCAATGGGAGAGGCCACAACAGTGAGAGGCCCACATACCGCAAAAAAAAAAAAAAAAAAAAAAAAAAGAAGGGTATTAGTTAAAATATCATTTCAACAGAACTTCATCAATTTAATAACAAACAGGATCATTTTTGCAATAAAGCAAGGCAGTGAGACAACAGAGATTCCCAACTTCAAAAGAAAAAACAGGGGCTTCCCTGGTGGCACAGTGGTTGAGAATCTGCCTGCCAATGCAGGGGACACAGGTTCGAGCCTTGGTCTGGGAAGTTCCCACATGCCACGGAGCAACTAGGCCCGTGAGCCACAACTACTGAGCCTGCGCGTCTGGAGCTTGTGTTCCACAACAAGAGAGGCCGCGATAGTGAGAGGTCTGCGCACCGTGATGAAGAGTGGCCCCCGCTCGCCACTACTAGAGAAAGCCCTCGCACAGAAATGAAGACCCAACACAGTCAAATAAAGAAAGAAAGAAAGAAAGAAAGAAAGAAAGAAAAAACAATCAAAGGTTAATAAAGGGCAGTCTCGATGAACCAGATTAAAATATTAAGTGGCACTCACTGTCTCTCTCACAGAATCTCAACTTCAGTAGAAAGAAAGAAAACATGACATTCACTGCACTGAGAATATTATTCTTACCTCTTTTTATTAAGACACCAAGATAAACTCCACTGAGCTATTTTTCCAACATACATAGTGACCTTCAGGATAAATATTACTTGTTTAATTTTACTATCAAATCTGGGGTTCTGCTTTGACAATATCTGCTAATATTTTTCAGGTTTTTTTAATGCCACGAAGGAAATGTTGTTAAATCTTATACTGTTAAGGATTTTATGATCAAAAATAAATTACAGGTATTTATGTAGAAACAGGAACTTGACCTTGCTGCTTTTGGTCTGCCATGCCATTTTCCTCCACTGTAGTATCTGAAGTCACTTCTAATCCAATTATGCGCAAGGATTCTGTTTTCTGCAACTATTTTATTAGGGAGGACACTGGGATGAAATTATTTTAAATACAGCCAACTCCACACAATTGATTATCTAGTGTATGGATTGTTCATTACCCTTGATATCTAGTAAGGTCAGTCTCTGGTCATTTTTGTCGTTCCTGGAAAGGGAGGGAATGGAAATCCAAATGATTCAAATTTTGTAATGTTGTTAATACATATGGCAATGTCCAGAAGAACAGAATGAAAGCATTTTTTAAATTGCAGCCTGGCATGTCAATTACCCAGTCTCTTGACCTGCCAATACCAGGATCATCAATCATGCCTCTGCCCAGCTGAACACGGAACTGGGGCTCCAACAAAACACGCTCTGCTCAATGAGAGGATACGCCATTATTATTCCTCCTCTTTTGGTTTTAATTGACAAGTGAGTAAGCAAGACAGGGGAAGCACAGAATAAATACTGCTGGTCATTAGTTTCCCTTGAGAACTTTCCACAGTGCTGGAAACAAAGCAAGAGCTCATTAAATATTGTTGAAATCAATGCACAGCCAGAAGACCATGCAAAACATGGAAATGCTCCATATAAAGTACCTTCTCATCTAAGCCACTCACTTTTTCACAATTATCCTGCACTTTCTCTTTAATTCTCCCTTAAATGCCTTATCTGCTTCTCCACTGAAGTATGAACTCCATGACTTCAGGGCCTGTGTCCTACATTTCTCTGTATCCCACACGTGGTACTCAATGAGAATTCCTCCTAAATACTCTCACAACTCCACGTGAAAAGCAACATATGGTCTCATCTACAACTGACTTCTACTTTTTGACTACACAGGCATCTAGTAAAACAGCTCATGATTCACTAAATGTAACATCCAAAAGGACAGTGATTCACACCCTTGATTTTTATGGCTAATTAAGTCGAAACATCATCTGCTGTTAGAGTGGGTCACATCACACGAAGAATATAAGGACGGGTCACTGCTGTTACTCAATTCATTTTTACCTTCCAGAGTACAAATGTCCATGCAAGGGAGTTTTGTAAACTTGCCATGGGCTAGAACAAGAGAAAGCACACAGGTCCTTACTTGTGATTGCTTTGGACACATAAATACGTATCTTCTAGTTACTTTTTAGGCTCAGGAATTTTATCCTTAGCTTCTCGAGTATAAGCGGTAACACTGGATCGTAAAGCTATGGGTCTATGTACTGATAGATATCCATACAGGTAACCACTCAAACACTTTAATCTGACGTTACTGATAAGCCATCTAGCATGGAGATTCACTGTAAAAAGAACTTCTAAAACAAAACTTGAAAGAACTGTTTTATAAAACGAACGTGCATCTTATTCAACATACTACCTACACTGACAGCAGGGATTCAGTGGGCTAATCATGCAAAGCAATGCGACCTGGAGATGTAGGCAGGGAGCAGGGCAAGCACTCCGGCCTTGCAGCAGCTGCTGGATGGGAGGGAGAAAGCCTGTAGAACCGGACACCTCATCATACAGAGATCCCTTGAGGGGGGTGCGGCGGGTAGAGGGAAGAACACAGACAGGACCGCTAACACAAGGCTGATTTGTTAAGCTACACTGCGCTACTTCTGGCTGTCACTGCCTGATGGCAGTATACGTATGCATGGGAAAAGAAGGGAGAGCAGGCTTGTAGAAACCTGTGTATATCAAACAATGTGAATATAAGGTCAGGGGTTTAGGGAACCGGCTGAAAGGAAAGTGGATGTGGATGCCTGTAGTCTAGGCAGACAGATATAAAAGAAAGATGCTACACAATCCCCATCAGACCAATAGGTCTTCGATGCATCTTTACTTGCAAACAAATCCTAATATGGCCATTGGGCATTCTTAGCACTGACTGATAATCCTTGTTAGACTTTTAGCTTATCTGATGCTCCAAAAAAAAAAAAAAAAAGAAACAAAACTCCAATCCTGTATAACTTTTCTGAAAGATTTTCCCTCTTTTGATCTGTAAGCGTAAACAAACGTCACTCTGTATTTCTCCAAAGGAAAGAATTATGTGGAATAAAGATCAACTGTTATAATGCCCCTGAGGCAACATGTCAAAGTTGGGAGCCAATTTTCTTTTGCAAGTCAAATATGAAAAAAGAATCTAAGACCACGAATTCTGATCTATAGGCAGCTTTTTAAGGACTTTCCCCTAACCGCACATGTCAAAAGTGATAATATTATCCATGTCCAACTATTTCTAAGAGCCATATAAATGTACATGCCATATTATGCCACCATTTATCTTCATGAGGCTACTGTATCCCCTATTACTGTAAGGGATAAAGGGCACAATCTTTTGTATTGTTACATAAACAAGTCCTCCCTCTACAAATCGCCCCTGGTCTTTACAATGGCTTCTTTATTTTTTACAAGTCAAGTGTACAGTATTTGCTTCATTTCCCAACTAAAACTAATCCATGCAAATTCACAGTCTCTTTTCCTTTAGCGTTAATTTAGATGGCGCATCTATGATGGAAATCCTAAAGCCGCGTGCTCACATGTACACAATCTTGAACAGAAACTTGACAGCAGTTGATTTAAAACAAAACAAGTCATAAAAAAGCAACCTCTGGCAAAGACCAAAGGAATTAAAACTACACCCTCTCGAGACCACAGCACTACTGTATCCACCCTTTGAACATTACAACCCACCCATTTACCAAAACCACAGCTTATTCCTGATTTAGAAAAGTAAAGTTCGTAGACTTACTAAACTACACAACTCCAGCCAGAAAGCACACATGGCTTTTCTACGCCTGGCAATTATACAGCATCTGAACTAAAAACCTGTGTATTTCGGCTCAGTATCAGCAGACCACTGTGGACCCCCTTCTTGACATAATAAACAACTGACATCTTCAAAGCGCATTAACCAGTCCCTCTTGTGCCACAGTTTAACAGACAAGAGCAAATGGCTTAACCCACATTATCCGTGAAGAAGGGTGCGTTTAATTCTCAGTCCATGGAATATAATTACTGCCCCCATAAGCACATATTTAACTTAGGTCTCTCACGTTTCAGCAGTTTTATTTCCCAAAAGAAGGGGGAGGACAGGTCCCTGAAAGGTTTTAGTGAGGCTTCTCTTGGCTCAGGAAGAATGTGATAAATAGGGAAAATACAAGCATGCGGAATGTCTGGACGAGGTTCCTTTGTAAACCTTAAATAGTGCTCCCCCACTGGGCTGTGACACAGCTCTGAATGGAGAAAACATTTTAGAGCCTAACAATTCAGTCTCTCCAGTAAACATTCTAAAAGGAAGACCTCAGAAATTCTAAATATAAAACAGGGGTGTGTTTAAGAAATATTGAAATATTTCCCTCTTTTCCACCTCTTTTTCTTCACCTTGAAGAAGACAAAACATGCTAAACCTGAGAACAGAGACCAGCAATGGTCTGAAAAGGAACTTGAAAGAAATCCAAAAACTCCTTCTGGCCAGGATATCAAGGGCCAGCACTTCGTGTGTTCATTTTCTCGATGTCACCCCAACACCTGTTTAATTCAAGCGTTTGTGTAATTAATCAGTCTTCTTAAAGAAATAGGCAAAAAGTTTATCCACGATTCCCAAAGTTTTCTCAGTGTGCTGTTTCAGAGAAGAGCTCCATGTCCTAACTTTCAATTGTTGTAAAGAGCAGAAGATTCCTCCCAGGATGTAGTTTACCACTGAACTTTGCACAAGTCACATGAGCATGTGGATATGATTTGGGGGGGGCAGTGCTGAGGACACATAACAGCTCTTTTATCCTTCTTAGAAGGACACAATCTCAGGTTGAATCTAACTGAAGGAGCATTTTTATGTTAGACATGCAAACAAATGAGTGACACTGAATTCCAATACAAAAACACACAAAAACTCCTAACGGGGCCAAAAATTGTGAACAGAAATCAGTGATAGAAACAAAGAATTCTAGATAGCAAACTCCTAAAAATGGTTAAATAAAAAAAAGTTAAGTCACCTTTTCTGGGCTGGATTCTGTAGGTCCAGTTTTCATCATCCGCTTCCACCTGCTGCCCACAAACTGAGAGCTCTCCATCACTGCGAAACAGCCTCTTTGTCTGCCTGGGCAAGGAGGAGAAATTTATCCAACTCACAGCACGTGAGAGGGAACCTGGGCTTGACTTGAGTCTGAAGGGACCTGAAGAGCCTTCCTTTTTCATCTTCTTTCACATCAAAATCAACTATAGACAAAGGACAGTCCAGCCAACAAAAAGCTCGTTTTTAAAAATCGTTCCAGGTCCTTTCAATGAAACTGCTCCTTCTTACTTGTTCAGACAATACTGAGAGTCAGGCAGGGCATTCTGCAGAAAGATTGCTTCTATGTCACCCAATTATAAAGAAAATAAAAATGAGAGATTAGGAAAAAAAAAAAAATTTTTTTTTTACCCTAGCCACATTGTGGTACCTGGTCTCTAGACCAGGATTATCCACAGTCCCTACCTCACCCCCAGAAAATATGAAAATAAAAATAACTAAAAGTATAATTTTAAAAATGAAGCAGGGTGTTCATTTCAGGAACGCTTGTCAGGACTTGGTGAAGAACAGGACCAAGGCACTCCGACTCTTTGGTGTGTACCTAGCATCCCATACTGTAATCCTACTCCTCTCCCAGGCATCTTTCCCCACAAGGGCAGAAAGCCAGCCGTCTGCTGCAGACAGAAGGAACTCCTCAGGCTGGAGAGAAAGATTCAGCATCAACCCAGGCGCCTAGTTTAAAGTTCACCCACACAGGTGACTTGGGAGAAATCAAAGAGTTCAGCTCACTTGCCCTCTTTCCTGTCTGTGAAGCACTCAGGAGCCACAGGACTCCACAAACAATAAAACGGGCTGTGTGGCTACTGCTTGGATTACAGAGTAAGCGCTCCTATGAAAGGCGATAGGCTTTCCCAACACTGAAGCCACCTCATTGGAGACAAAAAACCCCGCCTCCCTGCTGCAGTCAATACTTCAGAGGCAGCTCAAACTTCTGAACTCCAGCAAAGCTACAGAAACGCATACACACTTCTGGACACTTTTTTTTTTTTAAGCCAAAACTTAATTAATTATCATCAGACCACACTTCTGGAAGTGGCATTTTGAGAAGGAGCTTTCAAAGATTATGTAGTTATATACACATCCAGCATTCCTAAGTGGATTTAGGAATGTCATCATCTAAGGAAATGTACTTCCAAAGGGAATAAAACTGACCCAGCTATTATGTCACTCCCAGCTTTCAGCGAAGGTGAAATGCAGCCGTTCTTGCACCTGTCATTGCCTCTCCTGTCTTCCACCAGCAGCCAGAGTCGGGGGGCTGATGAGCCACTTCTGCCTCCCCACCGGCAGCCCCTGGGGGTCATTCCTCTCTGGCTTTGAATGATCATCCTATCACAGAGAACCATAATCTGAGAGCTATGCTAGTAGCTTTTAGCTGTAGGCTCTAGCCCTTTGGAAACCCTTAATCAGGGCATGCAAAATACCTGGAGCCACATGTTGGAATGCCTTTGGGTGCATCATTTCACCCAAGGCCAACATAATTCCATGGTCCTAGGGGTATAAAGAACTTCTGCAACTTTTCATCATAGAGACTTGGGTCAGTATCCTCTCCCCAAGGTGTCATTCAGAGTAAGGGCAAGTAGAGAACTGGGTCCATCTCACCCTCCTGTACTCACTCTCCTGTAATAGCAAATATATTAAAGCTAACAAATTACAATAGAAAATAAACTTTGATTAAAAATAAAAGCAGGATTTTGCATCCTACATCTACAGCAATTCACTGAGATTGTAAGAAAAAGGCTCTACACGCTTACCAGGACAGCAACGTTTATAGAAGAAAAACACAGAGCAGCTGCCAAGTGTTCCTTGGATGGACAGCTCATATTACCATGGAAACCACGACAAAGAACAGGTACTAGGACTAAAGGGCAAAGGTGCAGAACAGTCTAGGTAGCAAAAACATGGACTCGGTATAAAAGCTCAGTGTACTCAAGAAATCATGTAGTTTAAGCCCCTCAATTTACTGATGGAGAAATTCAGGTGCAGAGAACGTACGTGATTTGATCACTATTATAAGGGCAAAAATGATATAATTACATATAGCATCAATGGCTAACATCAAAGTTCAAATATCCAATATTCCTTCTGAGTCAAAGACTTTGAGAAACTCAAAATATAAAATAAACTTAGAAAAAAAAAGACCCTCGTGCCAGAAAATACAAAACATCCCAAATGCTGCTTACCATTTCAGATGTTCACAGGACCCCCTGACATCCAAGTATGCATTCTTTAAGGATCCATGCATAGACCCCAAACAAGGAACACAGTGGTATCCCCACTGATGTCTACATCCTGCAGTTACAGTTTTAATTTAGAAATATCTAAGCCCTGAAATAAACCTCATGCTGTTCTTTATATTCAGCAAGTGCTTTTTTTTTTTTTTTTTTTTTTTGTGGTTCGCGGGCCTGTCACTGCTGCAGCCTCTCCCGTTGCGGAGCACAGGCTCCGGACATGCAGGCTCAGCGGCCATGGCTCACGGGCCCAGCTGCCCCGCGGCATGTGGGATCCTCCCGGACCGGGGCACGAACCCGTGTCCCCTGCATCGGCAGGCGGACTCTCAACCACCGCGCCACCAGGGAAGCCCTCAGCAAGTGCTTTTGAACAGTGTCCCCAGACCAGCTTCCTTGGAGTGTGCACACATACACATACAATACCATGGATGAATTGATGTTTTTAGTAACTGGTGTGTTTTCCTCTGGTACCTCCTACACACATGTGAAAAAGAGCTGATGGGAGGGGCTAGAGAGATATTCACTGCCAAGCAATCAAGAAGCAAAATTGGTCCATTCAAGGACTAGACTCTTGACTCTTCCTCAAAGTAAATACACACTTATGCTGGACTTCAAAGAAACTTAATGGATTTCCCATCATTCACAAGACCGACGGATATGTTTGCGTATAACCAATTCTCCATCTATCAGCTATTCTGTTTCTGTTATATTGAGCCTTGATGATTAATATCTTCACTTATGTAAAAGAAGGTCAAATAACTTAACTACTTTTACAACTGGACCAGAGTTCCCCTATGACCAAGATAAAATATAATGACTTAAATCAGCTTTGTAGGAAATATTTGTATTTTAACTATCTGTGTTAGATATGTACTCCAATTAGCTTAGAAAAACATAAGTGAACTGCTTAAAAAGCTATTACATTCATTCAACCTATATTTATGCAACAACTATGATGAACCACACACTTTAAGTATCTGGACTATCAACCCTAGGGTCATACAAATCCACCCCTGCCCGCAGCATCGCGATCATGGCTACCGTGTGCCACGCACATCACATATACTATTGCTAATCTTCATCATAACCCCACAGTGGAAAATCCCTACTTTCAGAATATAACCTGTTTCTTCAAATATTAGATTCCACTATAATCTTCAATGTAATAAAACATCATAACTTAACCATTTTTTTCCAAGAAAATCTACAATAGAGTACACTCTTCCCAGACCTCTTAAACAGACATGCAGAACAGATTTTTTTATCCACACTCCTTACTGTGCAGTGCTTTCCCTTCTCTGCCCTCACCGTCAGGCTGTCAAAATGAAACTTCTGTTGTCATCATACGTGCCAATAACTGCTCCCTTCCTACCATTTTGCCCCTGCTGAGCTTCAGGCAACAGGAAATCAGATAAATAATCTTGCTTCAATTATATGCTTCATGGGAGTCATGAGCACTCACGGAGTGAAATACAGAGCTTTAGTGGAAGGAAAGGCTTTGTTACAGTTGCCTCGGGGCCAGCACCCTTGTCCTTTCACTTGCGAGATGGAAGCCCAAGGGTTGAAATGGCTGGAGGAGCAGCCTCTAGATAACGACTCCCAGGTAGACCGATACCGGGTTTATGATGTATTGCCTCTTTTATATTAAGTTCTTAGCACTTGAGGGTGGTGAGGAATTTACCCAATACTACTGACAAAAAGAAATTATTATTTCAGGAATGATTTAAGTAATACATTAAAGAAAAATTAACTATAAAAACTGGGATGCACCAGAATATATTACTAAGGGAAGTTCTAGAATCATCTTCTTTGAGAATTCCTGAGTCAAATACCCATTAATTTGGAAAGATTTATTTATATTTCCACCAAGAGTCAAAGGGATAGATTGAATACATTTGGAAAGTCCTTGCCAAAAGACACAGTATTTCATGTTTCGATAGATACTGACATCCTTAAAGATGAGTTAAGCTCAAGTGAAAGTTTTTGATTTAATAAAAATTGTTAAACATGACAGGATATAGGATTAGACAAATCTCTCAACTCAATCAGGCATGTAATTGCTGCCCTTGCCATCTGTGTAAAATGCCAGCCAAGAGTAGGAACTAATTTCAAGTGCCATCAGGTTTTTGGCCTCAAAGGCCACAAAAGAGCATTATAACTTTTAATTTCCATGTGTACCTTTTCTGCCCTGACCCTCTGTTACAGAGTCTAAGCTCACACTGCTAGCCACACAACAGGCCAATAATCAAGAGATAAATTGCTGGGGCAAAGGATACAGACTTTATTTGGGAAGCCGGCAACCAAACAGAAAAGATGGTGGACTTGTGCCCCAAGGAACCATCTTGCCTGAGGGAGAATTCAGGCTCCTTTTATACTAAAAGGGGAGGGAGTAAAGTCAAACACTTCCTGGTTCCCATCAGCCTCCAGAGGGGATGTGTTAATTTCATCCTCCCTGCAGTCATTCACAGATGGGCCTGGTCAGGATGTTTCCTGTGAGCTAAACAAAGGTATTTTAGCTTAATGCTCATTACCTGGGAAGCAGGGTTCCCAGAGATGGGCCATTATGTATAATTTAAGCTTATAGGCAACATCCCTTTAGTGATTAACTTGTAATAGAATACAAAAGGTTCCTCTTCATTATTACACCTCTCCCTCAAACCTGGAAAGGAAGAATAGGAGAGGCAGAACCCTGATGTCAGAAACCAGTGGAGAACAGTGCCGTATGGTCAGAGTTGGTAGCGTTGCTGGCTTGGCTGGAATGGGGCGCACAGAGACAAGGGTGAAAAAAACATATACCGCAGCAAGGAGAGTCACTCTGAACTGTGTCTTGTTCTAAAGCAGCCCTGACTGGGTAGAAGCAGTTAAGTGTGTACCCTTATCAGATTACCCCATGAGTCACAGAGCCCGTCAGCTTCTAGGACAGGGTGTAGTAGTTTTTCCAACTGTCATCTCTTGTAAATAATTGAAGAGTAGATTCAAATGCAAACTTTCTATGAGGTAATTTGTTCACAGGAATAATGAAAGCTTATCTCAACATCTAGAAGTAAACAGTTCGAGCCAGACATTTATAACCCATACTGCCCCCAGGGCCACAGCAAGCCAACTCCTACAGTACACTAAATCCTCCTTCCTCATCCAACTCCCACCCCCTGCCGAATTAAGCACCTGATTTACTCAAGAAGGAAGTCAGAGAAGATGAAACATTGCCAATTAACTATTCAGAGAGAGGTCTATTTTTAGGGTTCTCCTCACCTGCCATGGCTTCCATACTTAAAAGAAAAAAAAAGCACTGCCTTTACCTTGAGCTCTAGCTTTGAAAGTCAGAATAGGTCCCTTTCAATGGAATTAATAGTGTTTCCCTCAGCTGGAAAGATTAAATGCAAACACTTGTACTTATGTATCACCACAAGCCTAAATCCCACCTTTCAGTGTCTTCAGGTCTGAAAAGGACTCCTGAACAGTTCTGACACGGAGCCTTAGTGACACTGTTCCCCCAGGATCACTTGATACAGGAGCAATATGGCAGCACATTACTGCTCTCAACCCCCGGGGATGGGGCCTGCTGCAAGGGGGTAAGGCCTGTTCCTGGTCAGAAGCTGTCACTGATGGATACTGTCACTGATGTGTACTGTGCACTGCTAGGGGCTTGCCAAGAATGCAAACTCTGCCCCAACCTTGACCAAGAAAATGTCCCCATCCAAGAAGTTCATACAAGAAGCTCCCCTAAAACTGAGCATTCACTTTTAAGTTCAAGGATGAACCTACTCTGAAACTGAAATAAAACTCCAAATAAAAAATTTTTTAATCATAATCTCCTTTGTACTTCATCCCTCTCCAGATCCTTGTAATTATTATTTTTTCTATTTACTCAACCAGTTCTTCACAAACTTGTCTTGCACATAAATCACTGGAAATCTTATTAAAACACAGAGTCCGATTCAAGTCTGGAATAGGGTCTGAAATGCCGAATTCCCAAAGCACCCAGGTAGGGCCCTGGACCATCTTCGACTTAGCACAGTACTAGCCAATAACGCTCCCCCAAAGCAGGGATCTCATCCTTTTCCCTCCATGTTCCGAACGGTACCTAACACACAGCCAGCACTAACCAACACTGGTCACAAGAGTGAACAACAGAATCGTCTGCTGATTCCCGTGCTCCCTCTTTCTTTTGATCTTAGCATGTTCCAGGTCAAAGAGATAATTTGACCTTTATAACTAAATTCCATTCCTTTATCACTAAGTTACAAAAAGCAGAAGTAAAATTTGTAAACTGTTAAAATTGTATAATCTGAATTAAAGGGTTAATAATAAATTTCCATTATCCATAGAGTTATCCTGCATCACTTTGAGAAGAAAGAAGGTCACTAACTGCTAGGCGGCATGCTTTTCTTCATTTGTAAGGACATCTACATTGTTTCCATCCACCAAAACTCTGGAATTCAATGATCCCACTCAGAACCTGGGGCAATCAACAAAAGAGCCAAAATCAGAAAAGCAGCCCACATCCTACCTGGTAATCCATGCAGACAGGCTGGGACCTCCTGGGTTCCACCACGTAAATTTAGTTGCTCTGTGGCAGTGGAAAAAATTTTTTTAAGTTTTTCCTGGTACATGATTAAGACAAAGAATTTTTTCAGTCAACCTCAAGTGACCTTCCAAAATGTTTATTCTATTTGGCTCTATCTTTAAAACTATATTCACTATGGCTCTACAGAGCACACTGAATATATCTGTTTTTTTTAACAGACATTTTATCATTTCAGCTATTCCCTTTATTATACGACCATTCCATGCTAAACATGTGTTAAATATTGCTGATACCAGCAATGATTCCATTGAACCAGACAAATGTGTGAGAAATAAATGAGAAATTCAAACACTAAAAAAAAAAGGTGGAAGAAAGAAAACTTGAAAAGTTCTGAAACCAGTGAGCAACAGTGGCAATGCCCATCCTGCTTTCAGCCACACTGTTCTAACTGGATCATTTGCTGCCAGCTTGATAGGTAAGTGTAGAGTCAGAATGAAGAAATCACAAACTTTCCTGTTGGTTTCTTCCCTCTAACAAAAACCCTGTGAAATATGTATCATCATACATATTTTGCAGATGCAGATACCAAGGATAAAGGTGATAAAGTAACTTGCCTAACAACCCCCTGCCAAGTTATTAGGTAGCAGGGTTGAGATTTGAGCCAAGGTCTTTCCTCCCAAAGGCTACCCTTCCGTCGACCATGAAGACAGCCTCAGCCTCGGGCCTCTCCCCTGGGAAAGGGGCCCCCTGCTTTCAGCTGCGCTCCCCTCAGAGCTGTCCTCCACGGGCCAGCTCACACTATATTCTAGGCCCCTGGGCCCTTGACCCTTTTGTGCCTCCATCTGCCAAAACACCTCTCATCTTTTTCACCTGCTTAACTTTTACTCAACCTTCAACATTTCTGCCAGGAGCTATCTCAGTTGAAATAAGCAAACGTTTATGAGGCGCTATACTGCTTAACTACTGCTGCGTAACAAGGCACCCCAAAACTCAGTGGCCTAAAACAACAATCATTTAGGATTTCTCACGATCCTGTGGGTCACCTGGAGGCCAGGTCATCTAGGATAGACTCGGCTTGGGCTGGCGCTGCTCCAGTATGCCCGAGACTGAGCAATTTCCTAGGACATGGAAATTATTTTACAATGGGGGCAGTCCCAGGCACACTGGGATGGTTCGTCACTTTAGGGATAACCTGTAGTGCTTCTCCTCCCTCCTAGGACCAGCAGGCCAGTCCACGCTTACCTTTCTCGTGGCAATGGCACCAAAGAGCAAAGCGCAACTGCACCAGCTTCTTCTGCCTCAGGGCTGCTAACATTCATTGGCCAAAGCAAGTCACGTGGCCAAACCAAATTGATTGGGGCGGGGCAACACACTCAACTCACCTGAGCAAGCAAGGGAAAGGGAGTGCCTATTTCTTTTTTTTCTTTTTTTTTTTTTGCGGTACGCGGGACTCTCACTGTTGTGGCCTCTCCCGTTGCTGAGCACAGGCTCCGGACGCGCAGGCTCGGCGGCCGTGGCTCACGGGCCCAGCCGCTCTGCGGCACGTGGGATCTTCGCGGACCCAGGCACGAACCCGTGTTCCCTGCATCGGCAAGCGGACTCTCAACCACTGCACCACCAGGGAAGCCCTGCAAATCATTCTTAAAGTTATTTTTATAAAATAGTTAATATTTTAAAATTTCCACTCACTCTGCAACCAGAGGCATGATGGGTAAAGGTACCACGGACCTGGTACCTCTAATGAACCAATTCACCTGATCCTTTCCCTACAGCCTTGTTTAGGTAATTAAAGGAACACTTCACAGCAGGGTATGTCTAAGAAAAATCGATACCTAAGCTTCTACACTCGATGTGCAAATCTGCTTAAGGGAATGGCCTTTTGCGTTTCTCCCACACACTGTGTCTATTAAAATTTCACTCGTTGCATAAGAGTGTTTTCTTTAAAAGCTTAACAAATTTAAGCTTTCTGGAACACATGAAAATATAACAAAGCATATAATGAGGGCTTTATATGTTTTTCTCTTCATTCAGCTCAACCATTTTTATAGTCATCAAAATCTCCAAGTAAAAAGGCTACTTAGAGAAGAGCAATTCAATCTGATGATGACGACTTTGGCTGTCTCTGTACAATCACATCTGTCACAGCCTTAAGTAATAAACTCACTTTGATAAGGAGAAATTCAGAAAACAAATGGCCTAAAAGACACTTAAGACATTCAGAAATTTTTGGTTGAAACACGTGCTCTCCAGGGTCAAAATGAATGTGTTAAATCAAGGGAATTTTTGTTTCTGTAATATGCTTCTTTAAGATAACGCCGTCGAAAAGAACTTCAAAGAAGGGTGAAGTATTTCTACAAAATAAACACTAGACCCTTGCCACTGATGGCAGACTAGAGTGGGTGGATAGAGACTGGCTAGCACAGACGAAGGCATTAGTTATAGAGACTCCCCCTTCTAATCTCCCTTCTCCCAGCCCAGCCACTCTGCTTCTCCCTGAAACGCAGGGACAATTACGATAGGCTTCCCTCAAAAGGCCCCAAGTGAGTGGCACCCTCTGTTCTCATTCCTGGACTCAACCCCCTGCAAGACAAAGACACCAGGGACCCTGAAAACTAACTGGGGAGATGCTGACATCACTAGCTTTTGATAATTGGTAGGTTATTTTCACCTGCAGCAGCAGTAAAGAGGTAACCATTGATCTTACAGGACTTGAAGTAGAGGTGGCTGGTACACAAGTGGAGACGTCTGGTAAGGCCAGAAGCAGGAGATTAAAATTGTGGCTGCATATATAGGAAGGGGATGGTGAGCTGCAAAGGAGGGTCAGACTCCCAGCAGGAAAACAGTTCACTCAACGCCAGCATTGTAAGGAAAAGAACCAAGCATGCAGGCCTCACCTACACAGACAAAGTTCTCAAGGAACTGCACCTGTGTCATTTTCTCAAGGAACTGCTAGGCCCATTTCTCTTCCCAAATGAGGTGAGGCCATGAATGGTTTGAAGAAAAGTGAGAAATCCTGACAGGTTAAAAGGAATTACTACAAAAATAGCACAGGTGTAGTGTACCTTACTGTCATTACCATAAGTAATGACAGTTGTGTAAAATAGCTAAAAAGTGAAGGAACTTCCAAATTTCATCACCAAATACACGCATGCACACGCATACTCAAGATGTGCTCCAGCATCTTCTAAAGTTTAGTTTGCTGACAATATTTGGTAGAGGAGGAATGAATACAGAAGAAAAGTACCAGTGCTGTATAGTTCCATAAAATACACATTATTGGTTATAGTTGATAAGAAAATGCTTGGCTAAAGGTAAATTACAATTCAAAATAAGAAAAAAAGTTAACGGTGTCACATAACCTTTAATTTATCACATAGTGCAATATTGCTTGTTCAGGCCATAGGGAATTATAGTAGGTTGTAGCCTGTATCTGAGATTAGGTCAAAGGGTGTCACTTAAGGAAGTGACATCATTTAAGAATTACCTAAGTCAAGTGAGAATTAATATGTAAGCATATGCTCAGCCATTTCCAGAAGAGACACCCTTTACAAAATGAGATTACAATGAAGCCTGAGGAAAGTTCAAAATCTAACTTACCTATCTAAGGGACAGCCTCATACTAAAGAGTAATTAAGGAATCAACAGCCTAATAAAACGTTTTGTCACCAGCCTAGTAAAGGTAGGAGAGAAAGATGAAGACAGAGGTGATGACCAGTAAGCACTTGTGGGTGTCCAGTGTCCAGAGCTGACCACAGTGTCTGGAACCCTGTAAGTTCCCAAATGTCTGATGGCCTAGCACCGCTCAAAGAAACACAGGATGGGTCAGCCCCAAGTGAAACTGCATTAGTTTTCTAAAAACGTAAGTGCCAAACAAAAAACCCCAAACCCAATCTATGCATAACCTACTGAACAAGAATCTTTTACAAAAGGTGATTCTAATATTCACCCACGGTTGAGAATCAAGGCACTAATGCAATTCCAGCTGGGCCTGACCCATCCTGTGTCTCTCTGGCCATCAAACACTTTGTGCAAGGTATGCCCCCTACCCCAATTAAGAAACACCAATCTTTGAGAAAGTTTACACTTTGTTTACAGATAAAGCTAAGTTAATGCTGGTTCTGTGTTTCAACTAACAATATTTAAAGGAACAATAAAATGAAGAAGCCTGCCATTTTTCCAATTCTAACTTTTTAAAATGTTTAAAAGAGCATCAGATGCAAAGCATAAATTAGTCTCCTCAGAAGCTTCCTAGACAGCATCGGTGTCACTGGGGCCTGGGGAGGGGGGTGGGACGAGGCGTACCCATCTGAAGGGCCGAGAACAGACACTGCCTTCCACAGTCACTAGGAAAACTAAGTCTTACACTCACGCTGATTGTTTGAGTTACAGGAGCTTGGGACCAAAGGAGATCTTAGAGATTATTCTGTCATACACTTTCATCTTACAGATGAGGAAACAAAGAATCTGAGGGGTTTTGTGTGACACTGTGACACCAGCTCCATGGCTGCAGGAATTCCATCTAAGTAGTTTACCACTGTGTGGCCCAGCCTTTAACAGATACCCCAGAACATTTTTAGAAATTCATTGTCAGGTCATCAGCAAAGTTGGGACCCAGAGTCAGGCACAGTTTAAAATAATGATGATGATGATGATGATGATGATGGTGATGAAGATGATGCAACTATGCTGAAAATAAACTGATCTTAAAAGAGGTAAAGCAATTTTCCAAGATTACACTCCTCCAATACTCCGGAGCCTGAATCCCATCTGTCTCCACCGTGGTTTTGAATTGCCAGAATCATTTGTCCATAGAACAGACATGAGGCATTAAAAAAAACATTCTTTCTGAGATTAACACAGGTAACTGATCTCTCAGAATGTGTCGTTGTTATTAGTATTTTAACACCTGGGCTGGAAAAAAGGTTCCAGAGAGAAGAGAAAATTAACTTTGTCAGATTTGCAACATTAAGTATACAAGGTTTAATTTAGAGCAGATGGCCTTATTAGAGATAAGACTTTTTGCCTCATCTAGGATCCATTGAAAATCATGCTCAAAACTTGACATGGTTTGCCTGTGGTTGACCAGCAGGTGGCAGAACAGAACAATCCGTCTTCTGTAAAGCCCCAAGCAGTAGAGGCTTGGGTGAATTCAGGGATGGAGTATTTGTAGTATTCAAACACTGGCCAAGCCTGGGTTAGGAACCAGCAAAGGATCCTGAATAAAACTCAAAACCTGACGGTATCTTATAAAATAGAAACAGTCGGGTATCCATTCACTTCGATAACCTATGGGCTAAAATTCGGAAGTGTCTCATACTTACACAGGCCAGATGGATGAGGAGCTAAAGAAGAAATATCACAGAGGGCGCTGTCCAGCCTTTAGGACATTCGGGCGTCCATGTCAGCGTTTCCTAAACTTGCCTGCTCACCGGCATGACCTGGGGGGTGCTTATTAAAACACAAACTCTGGGGCCCCCTCCCAGACACACAGAATCTCTGGGGAAAGGGCCAGGGAAGCACCTGGGGGGCTGATCAGACAAGTTTGGGGGTCACAGGCTGTGTACTAACTACCTGGAGGGCAGGTACAGGTCAGGGTAGGCATCGACTGGCTGGGCGAGGCTGACTAACCTCACTGCTCAGCACGGGGTAGGGCCCTACGGCTGCCCAGCAAGCCTCCCTGTCAGCTGGGGGACCCGCCAGCCTCCCCAACCCTGACCCCACTCCCGCTCTCTGTCCCTCCTTTTCACTCCAAAACCTCACTTACCCCATCTCCCCTCTCCTGGTTCACTCCTGCCTGCGGCTCACCATCTACAGCATGAATGAATTTGCTACTTGGCACTTTCAGCCTCTTTTTCTAGAGGCTGCCTTCCTCTCCCCCTGATTCCCTCTACTGCCAACAACAAAACGCCTCCCCGCAGCTGCAGCCTCCTCAACACAAGTTCCATCTGCAGCGGGGACAGTACAGCCCCCGACTCGTTGCTCATTCTCATCCTGTGAGTCCCTAACACCCCGTAAATGGGGAAAACAGCCTGACCACAAGTTGGATCGCCCACCTCCACTGGGCCCTCGTCTTTCTACCGTATTTCTATGCTTACTTTGCCCATCACCCAGGTTGCTCCAAACCATTAGGTTTTCCTTTCAGCCTCACTCCCACCTTCATACCCAGACTCAAAGATAACCTCCCTTTGGGTTTCCCTGGTGGCGCAGTGGTTGAGAGTCTGCCTGCCGATGCAGGGGACACGGGTTCGTGCCCTGGTCCGCGAAGATCCCACATGCCGTGGAGCGGCTGGGCCCGTGAGCCATGGCTGCTGAGCCTGCGCGTCTGGAGCCTGTGCTCAGCAACAGGAGAGGCCACAACAGTGAGAGGCCCGCATACTGCACACACACACACACACACACACACACAAAAAAGATAACCTCCCTTTAAACAAAGCAACAGTCGAGACGTCCCTCTACCATTCTCCCGTCTGCCCTAAGGGAAATCCCTGCAGCTTCCAGCTTAGTTTGATCCATCTGGGCCTCCATGTTCTGCCACGTCAGCCTTGAACCGCAGCCCTGATCTTGTCAAATGCTGCTCAGGAGCCGCCGTTGCTAATCTAACCCAGGCTTCTCAGTCTTTGATTTAGGCCCCATCAGCAGAGGCCAACCCACCCCCTTCTAGATTCATCTCAGTACCCCTTCCTTGGTTGCATTATTTCTGACCCTCCAAAGTGGCTGTTTATTTATGCACACCCTCGCCCCAAGAACTTGCAAGGCACCACGAAGCTGGGCATATAGGATTCCTTAGTTTGCCACAGGTAACTGATGTCTAACCACCCATACTACCCCTTCTCCTGTCCACCAGTGGTGGGCAACTCCTCGAGAAGAAAAATGTTAATTCTGTTGGTGTTCAGTAGAAATTTACTGAGTAGATCATGTAGGAAGCAAGGCTTTTCCACTTTCCTCCCCTACCCATCCCCCGCAAGACATGCTCGTACAGCAGAGAGAGGGGGACAGCACAAATATCTGAATTAGGCACAGCTGGATTCCAATCTTGATTTCAACACATACTTATTGACAATTTGATCTGGGGCAAGGCTCTCTACCAGCCACCCACTGAAAACATACAAACAAGAATAATAATACTGCCACCTAGTGGGGTTATGAGTCAAGCGCATAGCACTGTAGGACGCCCTCAACGCATATATGCAAATCATTATTGTCAGGCGTATCTTTTGGAACTGGAGAATTTGCAAAATACAGTCAGAAAAAAAATAGGTAAGGGACTATTGGCACCAGTTTATCAAAAAACAAAAACAAAAACCACTGGTAGTAAAATATTATACCGTGGTTTAAGCTGCAGGAAGAAAAAGGGATAAAATTACAGAAACTTGCACATATGATTTTACTTTGAAAGTTACCCTTTAAAAATATTTGGGTTTTTTTTTTTGGTACAATTATTCCCTGACAATTGATGTATTCTCACAGCCATAATTAAAGAGAATTAATCATGACCCTCAGAATACTGTGCTATCCCCCTTCCCCAAAACATTCAGGTCAGATTATCACTTTCAGAGAATATATAGGTTAGTTTCTAACAGGCATAGCACTGATATTTCAATGTACCTGTCAATCTAGCCTGTATGAAAGAAAATCATTACATGAACATAGTAGAACACAAGATTATTTTTATACAATAGTGACTGTGCAAAAACTACATTGCAAAAGCTAAAAATTAGGTGTCAGGTATGCAGATTGCTGTTCTTAACGAAAAATGTCTGTGGATATATTTCAGTAGGGTGATCTCAATATTTTTTTAAAACATAGTGAGGTATATTGAACAGGGTAGCTAGGAGTTATTTTACAGCTTTTGAAAAGAAATCCTGATAGAGCAAAACTTTTGCCTGTAGACAATAATGAACCTTTCTCTGACGGTATCACATACACATCATTCTATACCAAATGCCATAGCCACAGGAAATCAGTTGCCCACAGCCTTACAAATCAAAGTTTACTTGCTTCCTTATTTTCTGTCATGGACTCCCCTGGCCATACTCTGTCATAGCAATTCACTTCAAAATTTAAAAATAAAGGTTTGTTTCATGGAGCTTTGATGAATCCCATCTGAAGGCCGTTAAAACATACACACCCACTTCCACACAAACCAGAAAATCCGTAGAATTCAGAGGCTCATCAAGCCTTGAAGCTGGCAGTTATCCTAGCAACAAATAATTCACGCTTCCCCTTATGGGCAGAAAGAAGGCTGAGAGGTTTAGTGAATCAGCCATTGTCACCGAGGCAGTCAGGGGCACTGTTGGGACTGGAACCCTGGTTTCCTTGCCCCATCCAGGTTCTCCCTGCTTTACCACGCCTCCGCTCTGGCTCTGAAGTTAGTGAGTCCCCCTTGATACTCTTCAAGTCCATCAATGAGTCATGTTTCCGTTTCCTCACTCTGTTCCAAGTTGTCTTTGGTAGCACAGAGTTCATTCATTCACAATAACGCTAACTTGCTTGTACAGAGTACCAGCCCACTCAAGAGTTATGAATTACACGTCACCTTCAAATCGGTGAAGCCAATGGCTAACTAAATCTAAAAACAAAAATTAAAAAAAATCTAACTCTTAGCACTTAAAATACTTCCTTTCAACCTACTGTAAAACAACAGCCTATTTAGGAGATGAAAAAGTGAGTCATTGCTTTCAGCCAGCAGACAGGCTCCCCAGGCACAAACTCGCACATTATACACATTATACTTCATGGGCCTTTTAAATATTTACTTGTTAGCAGTATTCTTCCTTTCAGGTCAAAGATTATAGTACTTAGCAACACAAAGAAAGCAGAGGGATATAGTTATGAATTAGTAAACTGCTTTGCCAAGCCTTCCATTTGTTAATTCAGTCCAACTTCAAAGGGGATTTTAAAAAGAGCTTCAGCTGTCAGAAATTAACGCTCAGAAAATCACTGAATCAGAAAGTGACTTGGCCAGTCTTTCCCAAACTGGTGTTAAGGAAAAAATACTTAGTTGTAGGTATAATAGGAGCAAAAAGTCTCTTCCTATGCAAATAAGTTTGTTTAACTGAAACAAAGTTTTAAAGAGATTTTTTTTGTTATCGTGTTAACCACAGGACTTTCCCAGCCTTTGATATGCTAATGAATGCTGGAAACTTCCAAGGATGGGGTGAGAGGGGATTTCAGTTTATTTGATCACATCTATTATCTGGAGGGAGGCAGGAGTGTTGGGAATAAAATATGAGAAGCACACTACCCCGGTTCCTCGCTTCCAGGCAACGGAGAGCGGAGAAAGGACTTTTTTTTTTTAAGGGTATTTTATTTATTTTTTTTGTTCTTTTGTTTGTTTGTTTTTAACATCTTTATTGGAGTATATATACTTGTGCTTTAGCAGCAGAGAAGAGTTACATTCCCATTCACAACTATTTCAGGATAAGGTGAGAGTCTATTAAATCAAATGGGGATTGGGGGGAGGAGCCTCAACAGAGCTAAATCCCTAAGAGCTTAATTTCTCACGGCCACCAGGATTGCCAGTTCCTCTGGGCTTCTGAAATCACTCCCTGGCTCTCAGCAAACACAGCCTCCTTACCTGTTCCTGTGGAATGACTTGGAGTAGTTGTGTACTTCCCCTGAACTCTTTGAAGTTCATGTTCTAGTCTAGTTCAATGGGTTTTAACCATAGCTGTACATCAGAATCACCAAGGGAGCTTTCAACTCTACAGATGTGTGGGCACAATGCCAAATCTACAGAATCCAACTTGATTCCCAAGAAGCAGCAGCCAGAGCTGAAAACCACTGTTCTGCTTCCTAGGAAGACAAAGTCAATCGACAAATCATTAACCATGCGCGGACCATGAATTGAGCCCATTGACATTAATAAGGAAGGGCTGCATAGCAAGATTTTAATAAATCCCCAAGTTTACTGACAAATCACAGGTGGCTTTTTTTCATTTCTGGGCCATTTTCACAAAGAAACAAAAATGTATTCCTTTGAGATGACTAGGTACTTGGAATGAAGCACGCTCCCCAAAGCCCGTTCAGGCGCAGAGGGCTGCGGCTGGGGGTCTGCTGGTTCCCGTGAGCTAAGTCCCCCCCGCCCCCCCACAGCCCACCCTGCACATGACCCTAATTTGGGACTCATTTCATTACATGTCTTGAACCTTTGGAGGTCACCTGAGAAAATGAAAACCAGAAGTGTTCACTATACTAAAGCCAAGACTACTGTATGCTACACAGCATGGGGTACAGGCCTCCAGGGGGACCTTCCTAAGGAGCTCAGTCACCTACATGAGATAGAAAGCGACTTACGAAAACCAGCTTTCTTCCTACATTATATTTACTTAGCCTTTCTTATATGTATAGTCTCTAAGCAGAGTGTGTCGGAAAAGGGAACAAACATGACAAAATGGGAGTGAGTTAAAATTTAAAATTTATATATACATATATATATATATATATATATATATATATATATATGAAAGAACCAACTTTAATATATGCAATAGGGGACCCTGGAATAGAATATAAAAAGAATCTCTCTCTCTTTCCTTTCTGAATTTCTTTAATCAGCAGAAAAGATATCTACGGACAGTGAATGGGTAAAAATAGGCCAGCATAAAGACAGAGTTGAGAAATGGTTAGGAAGCAAAGCCACGAGTCCTGATGCAGATGATGGATAAGAGAAGGTGAGGGGTCTAGAGGCTGCCAAGGCTCCTGCTGCCACACCATCTATTGTATATGCACCTGCTGCAGGATTTGTATAAATGACAAAGGTAGCTCCAATATGGCCCAACTTTCTCCTCATTTACGATACCATGGTGGCATTTCTGGGTCTCTCTCTCCTTTAACACTGCCTTCCTTCTCAAGCCCAAGGAGAAAAAAAAGGCCATAAACTTCTGTTTGAAAACTTAAACCAAACACACTCAGGACAAAAGTTCCTCTTCCTTTGCATCTCTCACACAAAGCAACTTCAAAGGCACTTCTTTGGCAAAGATCTCAACGTCTTCAGGTATTCAAGTGTCAGTCTGACGTAGGCAAAAGAACAGGGCCTAGGAGTCAGAATCTGCATTGTCTGACCAGTGGAGTCAGCCTGGATAAGTTGCCGAAATTCTCTGGACATCGTGACTGTAAAATGAAGAGATTAAATTACCACCCCGAGGCCCTCCCAGCTCTAAGGCTATAGGGTGCCCATATGCCAGGACTGACTCTACTTCGCAGTTTCCAACAAACAATGCAACATCTCAACTACTGTTAAGCTACAATGGGAGGCCCCCAGGGTCATGTGGAAACAATTTCTTAAATGAAAGCTTTTTCATCAACTACATGAAAAGCACTTAATAAATCTAAAAATAGGCTAAAAGGGTTATGTGGACAAGTCAAAGTAGGATTTTTTTTTTTTTTCGGTACGCGGGCCTCTCACTGTTGTGGCCTCTCCCGTTGTGGAGCACAGGCTCCGGACGCACAGGCTCAGCGGCCATGGCTCACGGGCCCAGCCGCGCCGCGGCATGTGGGATCTTCCCGGACCGGGGCACAAACCCGCGTCCCCTGCAGCGGCAGGCGGACTCTCAACCACCGTGCCACCAGGGAAGCCCCAAAGTAGGATTTTGATGGCTAAGTGGATCGCTAAACTATCGATGACATACCTCAAAGCAAGTGTTTCATTCATTAATATGTTTAAGATTATAAAGACGTGATACCTTTGGCAAAACAGCCAAGGTTCTTAAAAGAATCAGCAGTACCACAAAAGGACACCCTGAGGAGTCTGCCGCAATTAATTTAGCAGAGCATCTCCAAAGGGTTGATGAGGTTGTGTACATTATTAAGTTCACATCCATTTCTCACCTAGATTCAACAGAGGTGGCAGTGGGGAGATGGGCGTCTACGGACAGACTCTCAAAGCGTCTCTGAGATAACCCTTTAAAATAGTTTCTACAGGCAGCTGCAGCAGCAAATTATTCCTGCCTTGCAAGAGTTAAGCTCAACCAAAAAAAATCTCTCAAGGAAAATTTAAGTGCATAGGAGTCCTACCTTGCAATCAAAAAGTTAAGACCTCCAAACACTGAGTAAACACAAAAACCTAATATGCCGTACTCCCAGCAGGTCCTATGTAAATGACATTCTGTCTTCATGATATTTTAATATTAGCATTGCCCTCTTGCTTCCTTTAGCAGCTGCACATTAGGAGGACCCAGAAATGAACATTATGATCTATTAAAGTACAAGAAGAAGGACCAACCAACTCTCCATGAAACTGTTCAATAAGCGGAAGACATGTGCAAGTTTAAAAGCAGTTAAGCGGGCTTCCCTGGTGGCACAGTGGTTGAGAATCTGCCTGCCAATGCAGGGGACACGGTTGCGAGCCCTGGTCTGGGAAGATCCCACATGCCGCGGAGCAACTAGGCCCATAAGCCACAACTACTGGGCCTGCGCGTCTGGAGCCTGTGCTCCCCAACAAGAGAGGCCGCGATAGTGAGAGGCCCAGGCACCGCGATGAAGAGTGGCCCCCGCTGCAACTAGAGAAAGCCCTCGCACAGAAACGAAGACCCAACACAGCCAAAAATTAATTAATTAATTATTTTTAAAAATGTAACAAATGTTCAAGTACAATTGGTGTCTTAAAAAAAGCAGTTAAGCATATACACTTCCTTGTATGAATGTTATTTTCAATTAAAAGTTCAAAAAAATCAACAAAATATAACACTGTTCTCTTGTGTAACATAGAGCCTTGCATCAGTTTGACAAAACACTTAAATAGGAAGGTACCTATTAGGTTTTCCAACAGGTCATCTTGGGTTAAAAATCGGAGAATGAAGAGAAATACAGATTTGTAATCAGAAACCAAGTGATAATAGACATCATTTCTAATAATGTGAAAAATCTAATGTAACTTAATTACATCATCTTAAGAGTCCCTATTTCTTAGTTTTCCAACTCCAGATATAGAAACAAAATAGTGTTTATTTTTTTGAGCTAGTGAATTGTTTGTTACTCGAGTACCTAAAACCCTAGACCCTCACTTCTTAGGTTTCCTGCATCAAATGGAAATGAAAGAACACATAGAATTAACAGGTATTTATTAGGACCACTGTGTACCAGGTAGGCTGGGAACTACTAAGGACACAGGATGAGTAAGATGTGGTTGGGTGCTCCAGTGGGTGCATGGTAAGAAAGGCAGGGGCATGTGGGTTAGTAGACATTACTACAATAAGCGATACATTACTTTTCAATTTGTGAACTGCATGGTTCTATTTTACACATACCCTTTTATATATGCAAGAAAAGATACATCATGTATTAATGTTAAACTTAAATTTTTACTTATCCAGTGGAGAACAACTTTAGTTTATTAATTTCATCCCTTTCATCTCTTGATATATTCTTCTTTTTTTTTTTCAGTGGGGGTTTCTTTCACTCTACCTTTCTGTTTAATTTTTCTGCATTAATCCTTGACTTTCTCATCTACTAGTCTAGTTTCAAACTCATGCCTTTCTGGCTTTCTGACACTCATACCTAGGTTGGTTAACTGTTTTCTTAGAAGTGACCTTTATTATATTACTGATCTTTATTGAAAGTACTCATCTAGCTTTCTATTAACTGATTTTTTCTTCCTAATTGCCACCCAAATGAATCTGTAATTTCTACTCCTATTATTTCACTTACACAATTAACCCTGAACCAATTTCTTTCCAAGCCAAACAGGACCTCTATGCCTCTTACTGCCATTTACAATTTTATTTTTTTAACCTATTATTGTTCATTTAATTCAGTAATGTAGTATGCCTGTCAAATCCCACCTCAAAAACTCCAGGAGATGGCCTGAATTGCTTTTCTGTATTTTCTTGTATTTAACTGACACTTTGAATTCATTTTTGAGGAGGGTAGACGTGAGGGATGGCATGGCTGTGGATTCAGACAGACCTGGGCTCCTTTACTGGCTCAATGACGTATACGTTGTATGAATCTGAGGTACGCAGAAAGATTTAGCCTAACTTCTCTCTCTAAAGTCAAACAGGTTTGTAGAAGGGGGGTAAATTAGGTAATGTATACCGAGCGTTCAGCCAGACACTCTGCACGCCTCAATGAACAATGGGTATTTTAAGTAGCACATCTCTGGAGGAATATGGATTCCCCTCTTCATGTGGGGAATATTCCTTCTACCCTACCTTCCTCCTGAGCAGTCATTTTCTTCCCTTCTTGCAGTCCTGAAGGAACAATCTATGTTGTTGCCTCAGTTTTTTCAATGCAGTTCTTGCCTCAGTGCACAGCAACACAACTTCACAACTTTTGTACCTGCTATGCTGATAAATGTCTGATAAATGTATATTGAGTCTGTCTAAAGCCAATTGCTATATCAGATGGCCACTTCTCTGTCGTAGTCTTCTTTGCTGACCCTCCTCCTCCTCTGCCCCTCAAATGGTGATGTTCATTCATGGCCCTTTCTGGGATTCTCTCTTGGTGATAGCTTCCAGTCAACATGCCTTCAAACAACATAACATATTACAAGAACTCTACAACCATGTTTCCAGCACTCGCACTCCCGTTACCATGGCCAACTGTTTTCCTGGCAATCCTCATCTGACTAACCTAAAGTCCCTCAACCTCAGTACTTCCAAATCAGAACTTAAGGTCCTTCCTCAAACAAAAAGTTAGTACCATCTAACTGGTTAATACCAAACCCATTAGCCCCACCACCTAAAACAGAAAATTCAAAGTCAACGTGGATTTCTCACTTTCCCTCTTTCTTTGAATCTCTTTAATCCACGTCCTTAATTCAGACCCTAATTAAATGAAAGGGTTGACACAGTGTCTTAGTCAGTTTAGGCTGCTATAACAAAAATATCATAGATTGGGTGGCTGAAACAGGCAGACTTGGTGTCTATTGAGAACCTGCTTCCTGGTTTGCAGATGGTGGTCTTCTTGATGAATCCTCACATGGCAGAGAACTCAGAGTAAGCAAGCTCTCATGTCTCTTCTTAAAAGGGCACTAATTCCCTTCAGAGGGCTCCACCCTCATGACCTAACCACCCCCGAAGGCCTCACCTCCTAAAACCATCACACTGGGGTTTCAACATATAAATTGGGCAGGGAGGAGCACATTCAATCCATAACATATAATAACAGACACTCTGAAAAGGACCAATATCTATTTGCTCCTTTCTACTTTTCCCTCCATTATCTCATGATTCTATGACAGTGGGCTTCAAATGGTTCTTCCTGCTTCCTTTTTCTAGTTCATCTAACCAGCAACAGCTTCACAAAATCTAGAAAGTCATAACCAGTTCCTTAGGGTGGCATGCCTTTCTCAATTTGGTTCTTTAATAGTTAGCATCCCTTGGCTAAAACTAACAGCAACCAGCTTAAACAAACTTAAGCAAGGGGAATGTATTAGAAGGCCAAAATGGTAACTCATAGAAACCAACATTAAGAATACAACTGGTCTCCAGGGAAAACTGGAAATGACATGTCAAGAATCCATGAAGTTATTTCTCTCCATGTCTTGTTTGTGCCTTCTTCTTTATCTCTGCAAATCAAATTCCTGTGCTCCCCAGTTCACACAGTAAGACAATGGCTTAGAAGGCCTCTTATGGGTTGAATTGGGTCCCCCCTGCAAAAAAGGTATGTTAGTATACTAACCCCCAGTATCTCAGAACGTGACCTTATTTGAGGATATGGTCTTTAAACAGGTAATCAAATTAAAATGAGATCATTAGGGCAGGCCCTAATGCGATATGATTGGTGCCCTTATAAAAAGAGGAAATTTGGACACAGAGACAGATACAAATAGAAGGGAGACGATGTGAAGAGACACAGGGAGAAGATGGCCAACTACAAGCCAAGGAGAGAGGCCTTGTGCCAATCCTTCCTCAGTCCTCAGAAAGCACCAAACCTGCCAACACCTTGATTTCAGCTCTAGCACCCAAACCCAAAATTACTACACAGAGTAATTCTCTCTCTCTCTTTCTCTCTGCTCTCCTCTTTCATTCTCCCTGTCACAATACCCAAGAGGACACCCTGATTGACCAGCTTGGGATTGGTGGTCAACCTAGTCCAGTGTACTGGGTCAGGCTCCCTGAACAAACATGGCTCTGAGGACCAGGGGTGGGGATGGGGCATCAGAGAAGCACATCTTCATGAGGTGTAGCATCTGAAATGCAACACAATTAACATTATTTGGGGACAGTATTATAACAAATCACTGTTATTATGTTACAGCACATACTGTGTCTACTCTATCAGGTGACTGTTGGTACACACTAGTCAAATACGGCAACACTTGATAGGTTACAGAGTCACACTCAGCTGTCAATGACTGGTTCTGCTATGATGACCAAAACTAGGTGGTCTGAGGCTTTGAAATTTTACCGTTAATAATACTGAACAGTTCAGTCTTCCGAAGAAAAATTCTAATTAACAATCCTTTTCACAATAGTTTTTAACATACTCTCCAGCATAACTGTGGAGAAGATGAGGTCGGCGAAATGATTTTTTCTGGGGTAAACAGCACTATTAAGGGTAGAGACCCATCATCCCTCATGAAGTAAAATCACACTACTCTCCACTACTACAAACTACAATCTTTTCCCACCTCCCACCCACGACTGCACACATGAAGAGAAGTTAGGAGATGGTATGACAGAGTGCCTTCTTTTGAAAAGCAGGCAAATCATCAAAAGAAGCAGGAAATGAACCCTGCAAGTTCTCAAGGGGAGTAGTACCTCTCCCTAGCAGGCATCTTGATCTGTGTGGGACATTTCAGGTTGCCACATTGACTGGGTCACATCACTGGCATTTTGTGGGTAGGCAGCAGGGAATACTGGACATCTTACAATGTGTGGGACAGTATATGGTCCTACCTCCTTCACAGATTTCAGAAGTTCTAGACTTATTTTAGTAAAAAAGTCTCTTTCGTATCATCTGAGCTTAGAAACTCAATTCTATTTTACATAAAAATGCAATATTTGTGCTTGACTTTACTGTATGCCAAATCTTCCAGAAATACAGATATTGTTAAAATTGAAAGATCATTTCAGTTTGCTTACTTTGGAATTTTATCGAGAATTATTCATCATTTCTGAAAATTGCGTCACTGACAACACCCCCGCTCACAGTGTTTGAAACACCAGCCTTCTCATCATGGTCATTCCACATACATGGAAGCATCTAATTGTGTCATTACATCTTCTAGTATAGTTTTGCCTGAGCAATGACTATGAAAAGCTACAAATGACTTTCTTTTTATTTCTCCTTACATTACAGTTAGGGCCTTATATTGACTTTTTAAAAATGGTGTGTATAGGGACTTCCCTGGCGGTCCAGTGGTTAAGACCCTGTGCTTCCACTGCAGGGGGCGCAGGTTCAATCCCTGGTCAGGGAACTAAGAACGCACATGCTGTGCAGAGCAACACCAAGGGAAAAAAAAAAAGTGTATAAATGGATTACACTGCCTAAGAAACTCTTATTTTAATATAGGAAAGGATACCACAAAGTATTTGTTAGATTAGTGAGATCATTTAAACAATACCTGAGCATGGACCCTTTCTTCACAGTACTCACAGATTCAGATTTGTCCAAACAGACAAAAATGAGGGCAACATTTCCTTGCAGTGGGGTGGTAGAAACTATATGTTTCTACCCAGTGCTGAATCCTGCCTCTGTTCCTTCTAGGATGGCAGCATCCTCACACCTTAAGCTCTATAATGAAGATGAGATTCCAGCAAATGACCTTCTGCACATTTCTTTTTAATTCAGGTCACTCTCGTGTTTTCAATCATTAGATTACAAAAGTACAGGAGTCAAAGTTCAGAGCTCAGAGCCATGCTTTCCGTCAGAACCCCTTGTTTGATCATCAGCAAATCACCTACTCTCTCTGTGTTCAAGTTTATCCAGCTATAAAATTAGGAGCAGCTTTGTTTGTTACCTTCCAGCACAGAAAACATTCTGAGCCACCTAATTGTTTTGAATTCCGGTATATAGTTTTTCAAAACAAATTCTATACAACATGAATAGTTTTATGGTAACCTGTACTATATGAGAGAGATTTGGAATTCCTTATAAGAAGTCTTCTTCTTTCCCCCCTTGTAAATATACACAGAAATAATGGTGCTAATGAAATTAGAATTGGCTTATCTAACCAAGTGTGTAACCCAGATACCCTCGAAACCTCCAGTTTCTCCTTGAGTGCTCGAGATACCCTGAGCTTATCAAATGACAGATGTGCAGTTTGGTCCAATCTGATCTCAAGGCAAGGTCTCAGGTTGGCTTAGGTTAGTACCTACAGAAGGGCTAAAAAGTAACTTTCCAATGTCACCTACATGTCTTTCCTGTTTATTGGTGTTGAAAGAATTCAGAATATAATGCTCTGGATACCCAGATGAAGAATGTAGCAAATTTAAAATGAAGCAATACAGAGGTGTTCTGATGTTCTCTCACTGTCTTCTTTCAACTTGATTTAACATTGCCTACTGCAAAAATTAAGTGTTTATTAGCACTATAAACGGTCATTAAACTCTAGGTTGCTGAGTGACAAAAACCTAAGAACTTTCTTTCCAAATGTTTTTAAACTTTAACTTTCATTTTTTTAATCAAAAGAGAACATTGCTAAGCAAAATCAAGTGCAATCCATGCTTCCTTGGGTTCAGACCATTTGTCTCATTATATTACAGTAAGTTTAAATGGAAAAATAATTTTTGGCACTTTTTAACAATCCAGAATTTTACTTGAGATTTTCTTAAAGTTTTTTTTTAGTAAACAGAAAATTCAGACACGTAGATATTAATATCCTCATTATAATTTATATGTTTGGCAATTAGAGGGATCAAAGTGAGGGGGATCAGTGAGGGATCTGTGAGGGGGAAAATTTGTTTTACAATAATCCAAACCTCCAATATTTCAAAATGTTCTTTAGAAAAATTCATCCCACAAAAATGGCCACTTCATTCTGTAACATGATACGTCTGCATGTATCATCATGTGTCAGAATATACTATCTACTTGGAAAGAGCTGCCTCCACTTCGAAATCATTTGTTCCCCATCTGAGAGCATTTTTTCATGATGATTATGAAAGCACTGAATTCAACAGAAGACAAAGGATCCTATTCCAATATTATGTGCCTTCATTTACCTTTTGAGAGATTAAATGTACAGGATAGAATTTGGATTAATTGGGAAGGAATGACTATAAAATCTGGTTCTACTATAAATCTAAATCACTTGTCCTGGAACTTTGATCTCAAGTAAACCTCACCAGGATTGTTGGATATTTTTGATTACACTCCTTGGCCTGATTTTAACTCTTTCATTCCAACATAGCAACCACATCCACTGTTGCCTTAAAAGTCTTCTAAGTTGTATTTTCCAGTTTTCTGTATACCCAAACTCAAGCTAAACCAACACCTACGTCATTAAGGAAATGTCAAACATTCTCAGTAATCTATTGGAAAACCCTTTAACCTTTTGTTATGCATTCAGTTTCATCCTTGGACATGTGCTGCTATTGCCTAACTGCACCTGTCACGCAGAAAATGCATGTCAGAGGAATACTGTTTTTTTTTTTTTTAAAGTCCTCTTTGCTAAAGCTCAAATAATGACTAATACTGACCATAGGAGTTTTTCTTAAATCAGGCAATAGCACTACAAAAACTCAGGGATTCATTTATTTTAATGACAAAAGCCAAAGCTAAGATTAAAGAGGAAGGAAATGTATATGCTTTAACTTCCTCCTAAGGTGACCTATCAGATTAAAAGCCGCTACAGCACAATAAGTGTATCATTACTCCTTCAGACTACAATGAGACAACACCATGTAGATACCGAAAAACGACAGAATTCAGTTGGGATTAAGATGCGAAGGTGAGACAGGTTTATTTTTTAAAACTTGTGATTTTGAAATCATTTTCAATTTACACGAAGGTACAAAGAAATGTACAGGGAAGTCCCATGACCCCCTCTCCCAAAATTAGTATCTTACATAACTACAGTACAATATCAAAACCAGGAAATGGACAATGGTACAATCCATACATCTTATATTTCACCTGTTATATATGGACTCATTGTTTGTATGTGTGTAGTTCTATGAAATTGTACCACATGTTACTATGTTTTTTATCAATTTTTGAATTTTATTTTTTTTTACACAGCAGGTTCTTATTAGTCATCAATTTTATACACATCAGTGTACACGTCAATCCCAATCGCCCAATTCATCACACCACCATTCCCACCCCCCGCCTGCCGCTTTCCCCCCTTGGTGCCCATACGTTTGTTCTCTACATCTGTCTCAATTTCTGCCCTGCAAACCGGTTCATCTGTACCATTTTTCTAGGTTCCACATATATGCGTTAATATACGATACTTGTTTTTCTCTTTCTGACTTACTTCACTCTGTAGGACAGTCTCTAGATCCATCCACGTCTCAACAACTGACCCAATTTCGTTCCTTTTTATGGCTGAGTAATATTCCCTTGTATATATGTACCACATCTTCCTTATCCATTCGTCTGTCGATGGGCATTTAGGTTGCTTCCATGACCTGGCTATTGTAAAGAGTGCTGCAATGAACATTGGGGTGCATGTGTCTTTCTGATTTATGGTTTTCTCTGGGTATATGCCCAGTAGTGGGATTGCTGGATCATATGGTAATTCTATTTTTAGTTTTTTAAGGAACCTCCATACTGTTCTCCACAGTGGCTGTATCAATTTACATTCCCATCAACAGTGCAAGAGGGTTCTCTTTTCTCCACACGCTCTCCAGTATTTGTCGTTTGTAGATTTTCTAATGATGCCCATTCTAACTGGTGTGAGCTGATACCTCATTGTAGTTTTGATTTGCATTTCTCTAATCATTAGTGATGTAGGGCAGCTTTTCATGTGCTTCTTGGCCATCTGTATGTCTTCTTTGGAGAAATGTCTATTTAGGTCTTCTGCCCATTTTTGGACTGGGTTGTTTGTTTTTTTAATATTGAGCTGCATGAGCTGTTTATATATTTTGGAGATTAATCCTTTGTCCATTGATTCATTTGTAAATATTTTCTCCCATTCTGAGGGATGTCTTTTCGTCTTGTTTATGGTTTCCTTTGCTATGCAAAAGGTTTTAAGTTTCATTAGGTCCCATTTTTTAATTTTTGTTTTTATTTCTATTACTCTAGGAGGTGGATCAAAAAAGATCTTGCTGTGATTTATGTCAAAGAGTGTTCTTCCTATGTTTTCCTCTAAGAGTTTTATAGTGTCCGGTCTTCCATTTAGGTCTCTAATCCATTTGGAGTTTATTTTTTGTGTACGGTGTTAGAGAGTGTTCTAATTTCATTCTTTTACATGTAGCTGTCCAGTTTTCCCAGCACCACTTATTGAAGAGACTGTCTTTTCTCCATTGTATATCCTTGCCTCCTTTGTCATAGATGAGTTTACCATAGGTGCGTGGGTTTATCTCTGGGCTTTCTATCTTGTTCCATTGATCTATGCTTCTGTTTTTGTGCCAGTACCATATTGCCTTGATTACTATAGCTTTATAGTATAGTCTGAAGTCAGGGAGTCTGATTCCTCCAGCACCGTTTTCTTCCCTCAAGACTGCTTTGGCTATTCGGGGTGCTTTGTGTCTCCATACAGATTTTAAGATTTTTTGTTCTAGTTCCGTAAAAAATGTCATTGGTAATTTGATAGGATTGCACTGAATCTGTAGATTGCTTTGGGTAGTATAGTCATTTTCACAATATTGACTCTTCCAATCCAAGAACATGGTATATCTCTCCATCTGTTGGTATCATCTTTAATTTCTTTCATCACTGTCTTATAGTTTTCTGCATACAGGTCTTTTGCCTCCCTAGGTAGGTTTATTCCTAGGTATTTTATTCTTTTTGTTGCAGTGGTAAATGGGAGTGTTTCCTTAATTTCTCTTTCTGATTTTTCATCATTAGTGTATAGGAATGCAAGAGATTTCTGTACATTAATTTTGTATCCTGCAACTTTACCAAATTCATTGATTAGCTCTAGTAGTTTCCTGGTGGCATCTTTAGGATTCTCTATGTATAGTATCATCTCATCTGCAAACAGTCACAGTTTTTCTTCTTCTTTTCCAATTTGTATTCCTTTTATTTCTTTTTCTTCTCTGATTGCCATGGCTAGGACTTCCAAAACAATGTTGAATACTAGTGGTGAGAGTGGACATCCTTGTCTTGTTCCTGATCTTAGAGGAAACGCTTTCAGTTTTTCACCATTGAGAATGATGTTTGCTGTGGGTTTGTCGTATATGGCCTTTATTATGTTGAGGTAGGTTCCCCCTCCGTGCCCACTTTCTGGAGAGTTTTTACCATAAATGGGTGTTGAATTCTGTCAAAAGCTTTTTCTGCATCTATTGAGATGATCATATGGTTTTTCTTCTTCAATTTGTTAATATGGTGTATCACATTGATTGATTTGAATATATTGAAGAATCCTTGCATCCCTGGGATAAATCCCACTTGATCATGGTGTATGATCCTTTTAATGTGTTGTTGGATTCTGTTGGCTAGTATTTTGTTGAGGATTTTTGCATCTACATTCATCAGTGATATTGGTCTGTAATTTTCTTTTTTTGTAGTGTCTTTGTCTGGTTTTGGTATCAGGGTGATGGTGGCCTCATAGAATGAGTTTGGGAGTGTTCCTTCCTCTGCAATTTTTTGGAAGAGCTTGAGAAGGATGGGTGTTAGCTCTTCTCTAAATGTTTGATAGAGTTCACCTGTGAAGCCATCTGGACCTGGACTTTTGTTTGCTGGAAGATTTTTAACCACAGTTTCAATTTCATTACTTGTGATTGGTCTGTTCATACTTTTTATTTCTTCCTGGTTCAGTCTTGGAAGGTTATACCTTTCTAAGAATCTGTCCATTTCTTCCAGGTTGTCCATTTTATTGGCATAGAGTTGCTTGTAGTAGTCTCTTAGGATGCTCTGTATTTCTGTGGTGTCTGTTGTAACTTTTCCTTTTCGTTTCTCATTTTATTGATTTGAGTCCTCTCCCTCTTTTTCTTGATGAGTCTGGCTAATGGTTTATCAATTTTGTTTATCTTCTCAAAGAACCAGCTTTTAGTTTTATTGATCCTTGCTATTGTTTTCTTTGTTTCTATTTCATTTATTTCTGCTCTGATCTTTATGATTTCTTTCCTTCTGCTAACTTTGGGTTTTATTTGTCCTTCTTTCTCTAGTTCCTTTAGGTGTAAGGTTAGATTGTTTATTTGAGATTTTTCTCGTTTCTTGAGGTAGGCTTGTATAGCTATAAACTTCCCTCTTAGAATTGCTTTTGCTGCATCCCATAGGTTTTGGATCGTCATGTTTTCATTCTCATTTGTCTCTAGGTATTTTTTGATTCCTCTTTGATTTCTTCAGTGATCTCTTGGTTATTTAGTAACGTATTGTTTAGCCTCCATGTGTTTGTGTTTTTTACGTTTTTTTCCCTGTAATTCATTTCTAATCTCATAGCGTTGTGGTCAGAAGAGATGCTTGATACGATTTCAATTTTCTTAAATTTACTGAGGCTTGATTTGTGACACAAGATGTGATCTATCCTGGAGGATGTTCTGTGCACACTTGAGAAGAAAGTGTAATCTGCTGTTTTTGGATGGAATGTCCTATAAATATCAATTAAATCTATCTGGTCTGTTGTGTCATTTAAAGCTTCTGTTTTCTTATTTATTTTCATTTTGGATGATCTGTTCATTGGTGTAAGTGAGGTGTTAAAGTCCCCACTATTATTGTGTTACTGTCGATTTCCTCTTTTAGAGCTGTTAGCAGTTGCCTTATGTATTGAGGTGCTCCTATGTTGGGTGCATATATATTTATAATTGTTATATCTTCTTCTTGGATTGATCCCTTGATCATTATGTAGTGTCTTTCCTTGTCTCTTGTAACATTCTTTATTTTAAAGTCTATTTTATCTGATATGAGTATTGCTACTCCAGCTTTCTTTTGATTTCCATTTGCATGGAATATGTTTTTCCATCCCCTCACTTTCAGTCTGAATGTGTCCCTAATTCTGAAGTGGGTCTCTTGTAGACAGCATATATATGGGTCCCACATGTCACTTTGAAGAACCATCACCTCAGTCAATATTACAACACCACAGTGACTACACCTTTATAGCCACACCCACCCCATCCCTAACCCCTGACAACCACTAATCTGTTATCTATCTCTATAATTATGATATTTCATGAATGCTATACAAATGGAATCATGCAGCGTGTTTCCTTTTGAGATTGCCTTTTTTTTTCTTCACTCAGCATAATTTCCTTGAGGTTCATTCCTTTTTATTACTGAGTATTACACCATGGTATAGATGTATCACAGTTTGTTCATCCACTGAAGGACATCTGAGTATTTTCTAGCTTGGGGCTATTACAAATAAAGCTGCTATTAACATTCACGTATACGTTTTCATCTTTCTGGGATATATGCCTAAGAGTCCAACTGTTAGATCATATGGCAAGTCTATTTTTAATTTTAAATAGAAGTGCCAAATTATTTTACAGAGTTTCTGTACCAGCAATGTAAGAATGATCCAGTTTCTACATATCTTCACTAGCACTTGGCATTATTTTTTCATTTTAGCCATTCTGAATGGTATGTAGTGACATCTCATTATAGTTTTAACTTGCATTTCTCTAATGATGACTAATGATTTTGGATATCTTTTCATATGCCTATTTGCCATCTGTATCTCCTTTCTCAGTGAAACGTCTATGTGTATATTTGCCTAGTCCTAGTCTTGAAGATTTTCTCCTATGTTTTTTCCCTAGATGTTCTGTAGTTTTATGTTTTACAGTTAAATCCATGATCCATTTTAAGTTAATTTTTGTATGAGGTGTAAGCTTAGGTCAAGGTTCATTTTTTGCCTACAGATGTTCAGTTGCTCCAGCAGCATCATTTATTAAGCATGTTTGTGTGGACCTATTTCTGAATTCTCTGTTCTGTTCTACTGATCTATTGTCTACCCAACCCCAGGTACCACAATGTCCTGATTCTATAGCTATACAGTAGACCTTAACATTAGGAAGAGTGATTGGTCCCATTTTATTTTTTCTTTTCCAAAGTTGTTTTGGCTATTCTATGGCCTTTCCCTTTCCATATGAATTTTATTTTTTAAAATTTATTTATTTTATTTATTTATTTTTGGCTGTGTTGGGTCTTCATTGCTGTTCACGGGCTTTCTCTAGTGGCGGTGAGGGGGGGTTACTCTTCCTTGCGGTGCGCGGGCTTCTCATTGCAGTGGCTTCTCTTGTTGCGGAGCATGGGCTCTAGGCACAGCGGCTTCAGTAGTTGTAGCACACAGGCTCAGTAGTTGTGGCTCGCGGGCTCTAGAGCACAGGCTCAGTAGTTGTGGTGCATGGCCTCAGCTGCTCCACAGCGTGTGGGATCTTCCCGGACCAGGGCTCAAACCCATGTCCCCTGCATTGGCAGGTGGATTCTTAACCACTGCACCACTAGGGAAGCCCCCATATGAATTTTAGAAAAAGTCTGTCTATTTCTACCAAAAAAAAGAATTACTGAGACTTTAATAAGAATTACATTAAATCTAAGATCAATTTGGAGGAGAACTGCCATCTTTAATATGGTGAATCCTCCAATCCATGAACATGGTATGTCTCTCTAAGTATTTAGGTTTTCTTTGATTTCTTTCAATAGCATTTTATAATTTTCAGCATACAGATCCTGTACATGTTTCTTATTTCATTTTCTTCAGAGCAAATAAGGATATTACATTTTAAATGTCCATTTCCATAGAAATGCAAATGATTTTTGCATGTTAATAGAATTATTTTTAAATCTCTATTCGATCTAATTTTGGATCGTGTCCAACAAGTGGAGGCATTTATCATTTTCCATGGGTAACGCAGCAAAGAGAATCCACCTGGAACTGAATGAGGCATGCTTTTTGTTCTTTTCATCATCAGTATGCATAATAGAATTATATCCTCATCAGTAAGAATCCATGTATTCAAGACACTGTTGCGCTGTTACAAACTAAAGCAGAACTCCTTCCTAGGCAGTTCATAAATTGACAATGGACACCATCATGGTTAAGCATGTGAGGAACCCACACAGAAAGCTCTCCAAAGAAACAGAGAAATTGCCAACATGAACAAAAAGTAATTCAGCTCACAATGGTATTTACTGGCCTCAGTTTCCTTTTATGGGAAGAAGAAAGAGGCCTTCCACTCCCCAAATTAGCTACTTAAACAACTGGCCAAAATGTAACTATTTGTTTTAAGCTTTTAAAACGAAATAGTTTGCTGAGAGAAGAATAACATTTTATCCACTTCTAGGAGAAACCCCTTTGAGGATTCTGAGCATTTTAAATACAAAACACCACTCAGTGCTCTAGCCCAGGGGTCCCCAGCCCCGGGCTGTGGACCACTATGGGTCCCCGGCCTGTTAGGAAGCGGGCCACACAGCAGGAGGTGAGCAGCGGGCGAGCAAGTGACGCTTCATCTGTTGCTCCCCACCGCTCGCATTACCACCTGAACCATCGCCCCCACCACCACCCCATCCGTGGAAAAACTGTCTTCCACGAAACCTATCCCTGGTGCCGAAAAGGTTAGGGACCACTGCTCTAGCCCTCAGGATTCTGAGATCAGTGTAAAGACTTCCCATGCATTCCTGGATAAGCCCTATGAAGTTTGGTGGGACCTGCACAGTAGAACTAGTGCTCATGTGAAAAGATCTTCCACCAAAAAATTACTGGATACCTACTGTGTGCAGACCCCACACTAGGTGCTAAGGAACAAATGAGAATGGCCTCAGCCCTTGTCCTGAAGCAGCCCACAATCTAAAGACAGGAGGCTGACTTCAAAGTTACCATTATAAATTCTTACAGGTATAACCAGACCTATTTGAGTTCCAAATTCCCTTCTCTCGTTTTCAATCTCTCATTCTAAGAACATCTCACCCCTTTCAAACGTAAACACGTCATACACACTAAATGCTACCAAGAGGCGTAGCTATAGTTGCAGGGCAATGTGGTTCACTACGAATTCCAAATCGATTTTCATTTTTGTTTTGAGAGAAAAATCACACACCTGTAGCAACCACATATAGATGAGAGAACTTGTAAAATACACTGTGAATTTTAAGCTTACCTGGAATTCATTTAGAAGACCACACAGATTCTGAATAGCAGAGACGTGTGGGCAAGTTGGCCACCTGGAATGACGGGCAGACGTTTTCCAAAGGTGACTGAGCAGGAGTTGACTGTGTTCAGGATTTTCCTATATATTGAAGTTTCTTTTTGAAATCCATGCAAGAGAAGTGATCATCCTAAACAGCGGTCCTTAACCTTTGAAAATCTGATGAACACTAAGGATATTTTCTGCAGAAAGCACATAGACACACAAATGTTACCCCTGAAATCCATGGACCTCGGGTTAAGAATCCCAGCTCTACGGCACAGAAACACAGAAGGTGAGACCTTTCCGGCTAACCCCTTGCAGAAGGCCATATCTCCGTTATTCTACACCTAGGATAACGCCTGGCACAAAGGCATTAAAAAAAATCTCTCCATTACCAGAAGCAGAAACTGATTGGCACAGCGCTGTTAAACAGACAGCAGACCTAACTTGGATTTCACCACGTTTACCTTTTTATGTAAACAAATAAAAATATAAATGCTCACGTTCTCTCCTCAAAAGAGTTTGCCAGAATTAAAATACTGCAGCAGTCAAAAACAGAACAGATTTCTTTCAGCTTGGAAGTATGTGATAAGGAACTACTGAGCAGAAAAGAAGACAAAGGTGTTACTTCTCTCAGTGCTGTGCCAGCTCCGCCCACCGTCTCCCCACCGTGACTTTATTATTTAATTTGAAGGGTATTTTAACACGTTAGGCACAACCATAAAAGCAAAATTGTCATCAAAGTGAGGCATCATACAACCAAAATGACTTTGCTTCCAGACAGTAGGCCCATCACCATCTTCATCTGACTAAGGTAAGTTTCTATACTGTTAAGGGTCTGTCCGCACAGCGGCCTCTCTGTTGAAGGAAGCTGCTTGCAAAGCTGGGAGGAAAAGGTCCCTTGAACTGCCAGCAAGCAGGGCAAAAGTGCAGTAATACGGAATGGACATGAGTTCTGGAGTCAGAAGTTTGAGAGGTTTTACCACATCTTTCAATTCCTAATTGCATATTCTTGAACATCACAAACTCTCTGAACTTCAGTTGTAAGTCAACAGGAATTACTGTTCTGCTTCTTTCTTCTTGCTGTTTTTCGGCTTCTTAAATAAGGATTTTGTAAGCTCAAAATTAATAATACAGGTGAAGGGACTTCACACGCAGGAAAGAGCTTTATGAATGCAAGTCTTCATTGCGTTCTCAAAGCCCTCTGCTGTGCCAGCCCCCTTCCCACGAATCACAGCCTACGCAGGCGGCTCCACTCCCTCCATCCAGCCTGGAGAGTACACCGTCTGCACCTCCTTCCTCTTCCTCCTCTTCCTTCCCTTCCCCCCTTCCCCTCTTGCAACCAAACTACTTCATTCTCCACAAAGAAGGCACTATTACCACTGTCTCGTTCCCATCTACTACAGACTGAAATTAATTATCAATCATCATCACAAAATTTCAAAACAACAAAATGACACAAAGTCCCACAGTGTCCCTCACGATGGATGTTTTAGACGTCCATTTGTTTAACAAGCCTACAGCGTCATCTACTGATTCGGCATATTGCCTGTATCACTCCAGGTCACTTCTCTAGGCTAGGACCGAATCTCCTCTGTATCCCAGCCACACAAGGTCCTCCACGATAAAAGGACCCCCACCCATCATAGGCCTCTTGCCACCAGCCGCCTAGCATCGTGTCCCCAATGCCTATATTCCCTAGCACACACCATGCTGTGTTCTGTGACTCACGATGCCCCTGCTCACCTATTAACTAAGATAGGACCTTCTCAAAGAGGAGACGCCCCAGAGTTGGATAAAAATCTCTCCAAGTGCTACCGTATTCCCTGTGCACCAGCCTGAATGCTCCATCCTGTTTAGTAATTATTTCCTTTTCTTTCTCTCTCTTCCGTCTCATTAAGAAGAACAGTACCTTATTAAACTTTGTATCTCCACAAACTAGCACCATGCCTCTCAGTCAGTACTCAAGCAATAAATTCATCCATTCACTGAATGCAAGTCACGGTGCTAACACTGTAAACAGAGAGATGAGTCAGCCATGGTCTCCCACTTACACATTTCTGACATCACTGCAGTGCACATCACTTCTAAATATACCATCGTCTGATAAACCAACCAAAAGAAAAAGAATGTGGTCACAGAGATGAGCCCTGAAACAGATGAGAAGACAAAAACCCTTCATCTGGCCCATAAGCAAAAAAGCTCTTGTAGCAATACGAGTTTCAATTTACACAGGACACCTTAAAATTGTGCAAATTTCTTTGAAGTTGAGTTGGAAGTGAGGTGGAATGTAATCAGGTTTACAACTTTGATGCTCTGATTCTTGCTTCAGTGTACGAAAGCTTGGGGGAACTCAAGAGAAGCAAGTTGCTTTGCATAGAATAAAAGCGGTGACGAATGCCTCACAAATGTGAGGACCGTCAGTGGTCATAACGGGAACCACAGAGTGGAGTTCCTTGTCTGCCTCCCTCCGTCCTCTCGGGCTTTAAAGTTAAATGCTGAGGTCTGTTTCAAAAGGACAACTACTCAGAGGGAACACAGCCAGGAGACCAAATGGATGCTCTGTAATGTCTTTAAACTCATACCTACTAGGAAATCAAATTAAAAAGTCCCACGATCTAGGCTCCAGTGGTCGGTGACTGTGAGAGGAGGCCGTATGCCTCTCCGGGACCTCAGCGGCACGACTGCCTTTGAGGTCCTCTCGGGAGACGCAGTGGTGCTTCCCGAGCATCCTAAGAGCGGAGCTGTTGCCCCCCCAGTTCCCCACCCCCATGCTGACCTTCGACCCTGCCAGCCTCACTCACTGTCCAGCCACAGGGCGAAGCAGGGAAATCTGTTCTACAAGAGTGAGCCCCAACAAAAGAATTCTAGACCAAGACACTGCTTTGTCCGAGCACATAGTTTAGTTCACAGGAGCAGAAATCGTATTAGAGGAAGGCTTTAGTTTGTTTGAAAGGCGCTAACATGTCTGTCTGTCAGAAAATCATGAAAACGACTCTGAATGACATGTTTTTCATACCGAGTAATTTCTGAAATAAAGGAGGTCAGTTTTCAACAACAAAAGGGTCTCAAGATTTTTCAATCTGAGCACCAATAATCCAAACACAAAAACTATAAGGCACACATGCAACAGAATTTTAACAGTTGGTCTTTAAAAAAAAAAAAAATTAGCTCATTTTCAGGCTCCACATGCATGAGTCAACTAAACTGTTAAGAAGAGAGTTGAAAATTTTATACACGTTTCAATGCAGTATGTATCCAAGAATTCCCGCTTTCTCTATAACACAGGCGTGTTACAATGTGATAGGTCTGTAGCCCAAACTCATTTCTTGAGCCTGTTAGGTTTGATAAGACTTGTTTCCTGCACTGGAACTCTTGTATCTACTAACTTTCCATATTATTTCAGTTAACGTGCCATAGAGAAAATTCCTGATCCATTACTAAGGACGAGAAACTGAAGTAACTACTTGGAACAAGGATGATTTGGCAAAAAAAATAAAGCAGAGGGGTCTCCTTCAACTGCCACCATGAACAAAGCTCTACAATTTATTCGACAAATAACTGTGCTAGTTACATCATAGTATACAAATAAATTCAGTGTAAGATTGAGACCATCCCTTCCTTCTGGGGGATTAGGAAAAAACCTTAAACGCAGGCAAGATATTTACATGAGAGGAACATTTCGCTCATACCCACTGTATTACGCATCTACTCTGTTAGAGACTGGAAGATGCTGGGCATGTAAAGAGACACAGTGGTTTTCAGGATACTCATGAGCCCATGAAACTGTATGCAAACTGACATGCATATATGCCATTTTCTCTAGGGAGAATAAAGCTTATCCAAAGAGTGCAGAGTCCCTAAAAGACGAAGAATTGTTGATACAGACAATACATGCTGGAGAGTTCCCAGGAAATGTTACTTTCAAATAAAGTGACCAAGAACAGTGGATTTTCCAGAGGCCTCAAAGGGGGCAGAGTTTCACAGGCGAAAGCTAATAGAAATGCTGCACTGAATGAAGGGAGAAAGAGCGGGGGACCAAACTGTGGCAGAACATCAGCCAGGAAAAAGGCAGCACACAGTAGAGGCTGCTCCAGCAAGCTGGAAACACATCACTGAGGGGGACACGCGATCCAAGAATCAGACTGCCTGGGCTCAAGTCCCACTACTGCTGCTGAGCGTGACCGTGACCAAGTTTTTGAACTTGGGTTTCCTCTATACAGTGGTGATATCGACATCATCTACCTCAGATGTAGTTATGAGGATTAAATGAGATAACGAATGCAAAGTGCTGAGCACAGCCTCTGGCCCCCAGCAACGCTCTACAGCCGTCACTGGAATGATGACGATCATTACTACCATCTCACCACTGCAACGCCCCCCAGGAACGTCCACTGAAGGGAGAGAGGCGCTCAGGTGCCGGGTGCATCGTAGGTCCCGGGCGTCACGCACTTCTCACTTATATCTGACCTGAGGATTCAGCAGGACACTCTCAGCTTTCTTCCCCTTATGACCCTCACCTGCTTCAACAAGAGAGGGGCTGGCTGTTTGCCCCGACAGGCCTCTACCAACGTCTCCTCCCAAAGGGCCCCAAACAAATTTTTGAGCCAACTAAGACGTGAGAAGAAAGACAAGTTAGGTCTGGAGGCTACATTGGCTAGACATTCAGTAGCAAATACTAGAAACACAACTTAAAAGACATCAGCAAAAAGTGACACGTCCAGGGGCAGATAGTTCAAAAGACGTGATCACAAAACTCTCCTCTCAGCTCAACTTTCTTCTGGGTTCATTCCATCCTGTCTCTTGATGGCCCCAGCCTAAGACCCATGGCTGATTATCACTGGCTCAGGGAGCCCAAGATGATAACTCTTTCCAAGCTGGGGGCGAGTGCCCACACTTAACTCAGCTGCCCCCAAAGTCACAAAAACCAAGAATGGGGTAGGAGGTCTCCCAAAAGAAAATAAAGATGTTATTTACAGAAAACGTAGGGAATGTATGCTAGAAAGGCACAAATAACACATATCTGCCAAAGGAACACATGACCAGATTCATGCCTTTAAGGAAGCACAGTGATTCTTGGCATGATATTCTCATCTGCTTATTTGAATGTGTTAGAAATGTTTTGGCTAAAAGTGGCGGAAGGAAAAAAAAAACCAACCCAAAATGTCTCAAGAAAAAGATCTGTTATACAGCTGCAAAGATTGCATTAGGAGATAAATCATGAAAATTGTTTCCCCCATGCCTAATATCCGACTCTGGTTAGCTTTGGGGGTGAAGACAGCCATGTGCCCCCGTGCTGGGCATGAGGTGAAAGAGCCAGTCTGCTGAGAGGCGTCTGCTCTCTGCTAAATGGGAGTTCCTTCCCCCTAGAGTTGAGAAGCCAGGAAGTAACAAGCATAAAGGGGAAAAGTCAGCATATGGAAAGTAGATAAACCTGAGTGGGGATAACATCACTGGGAAGCTAAGCCAAGAAAAATGAGAAATATAAATCCCTATTTAAGCCACTTCATTTAAATTTCTGTTACTTGCAGCTGAGAGCAATCCTAGCTGATCTGGCAGACCAAGGACCCAATTTCTTTCCACCTTCCCTTAACATGGTGTTCTTATCAAAAGATGGAGACAGGGCTTCCCTGGTGGCGCAGTGGTTGAGAGTCCGCCTGCCGATGCAGGGGACACGGGTTCATGCCCCGGTCCAGGAAGATCCCACATGCCGCGGAGCGGCTGGGCCCGTGAGCCATGGCCACTGAGCCTGCGCGTCCGGAGCCTGTGCTCCGCAACGGGAGAGGCCACGACAGTGAGAGGCCTGCGTACCGCAAAAAAAAAAAAAAAACAAACAAACAAAAGACGGAGACAACTGCTGTAGGTGTCACAGTGAGAAATATACACGCCGAGTAAGAAGAAATTCTTCCCAGAATTCCTTCAGCAGGTGTCTTGCCATATCTCGTGGGCCAGAACTACAATATATGTTTATACCTCAACTCAAGTGGCAAGGAAAATGGTATTTCAATGATTTACTCCTGAAATGGGGTCACTTTCTGAAGAAAAAAATAAGAGGTTCTGCTAATAAAACTATAGCGTGGATGGATGCTTGGTAGGCAACTCACAATGCCAATTAAACATAGCAGTTAATAGGGACTTCCCTGGTGGTCCAGTGGTAAAGAACCTGCCTTACAATGCAGGGGATGCAGGTTCGATCCCTGGTCAGAGAACTAAGACCCCACATGCCGTGGGGCAACTAAGCCTGCACGCCTCAACTAGAGAGCCTGCGTGCCACAAACTACAGAGCCCATGCGCTCTGGAGCCCGTGTGCCACAGTTAGAGAAAACCCACATGCCACAGCTAGAGAGAAACGCACACGTCACAACTAGAGAGAAGCCTGTGCGCCACAACTAAGACCCGACAAAGCCAAAAAAATTTTTGAATAAATAAATAATAATTTTTAAAAAACACAGCAATCAACAGACAGCACCTTAATCATGCTTTTCATACATACATACTTCACTAAAAGAGAGTTAGTGTGACAATTTCTCGGTGTACTTTTACTGCTTCAGTGGGATAAAAGTGCTTTAATATTTACCATCACTTCAAATTAAAAGCTTATTAAATACATATGAGTACTAAGTGTAGCCCCAGAACACATATAAAAATGTATACAAAAGCTAACCATTAAAGGCTGTTTAAAAACACAGAAAAGAAATGCCATATAAAAAGTATGTTGAAACTCTCGTATACTGCTGCTGGGAAGGTACATTAGTACAGCCCTTTTAGAAGGCAATTTGGAAGTATCTATTAAAATTTTAAATGCCACATACTCTATGCCTCAAATATTTTACTTCTCAGTATTCTATCCTGGAGAAACACTCACACCTGTGCACAGGAAGACAAATACAAGAACTGCACCATAGTCTGTGATACCCAAAAAACAAAGCCATAAACCAAAACATTGGCAACAACCTACATGACCAACCACAGGGGAAAGACTAAAACTATGGTGTAACTATAATACAGAATACTATGCAGCAATGAATAGAATGAGACAAGTATAAATGTGCCTATGTGTAATGATCTTCAAGATGTGTTGTTCTGATCATCAAATTTACTAGGAGACTAGAACTTAATTATTCCAACCACTATAAAAGAAATGATAATTATGTCATGCACTACAGGTGCTAATTATCATTAAAGTGGCAATGATATTACAATATATATAAATGTATCAAATTAACATGTACACCTTAAATTTACACGATGTTATATGTCAAATATATTTCAATTAAAAAAGGGTATATTCTGTTAACAGCAGAAAGATGTATAATGCAAATTATAATACTATATGCAATTTTAAGGATAACTTCTGTAAGTAAATATAAATGCATAGAAAAGAAGTCTGGAAAGATATATGACAGAGTGAAAACACTGGTTACCTCTGAGGAGGGGACTAGGAAAAGTGGTCAAGGAGAACTGTAATGTTGAACGTTTTACTATGAGAACGTTTCCATATACAAAAAACATATAATTGAATTGAAACACTAGTCTTTCAACCATCTTCCTTTTTAACTAGTCTGACACAATAGCATCCACCCTTTACTTGTGGACTTTAAATATATCTTCCCTGTACTAAATGAGCTGGTTTATGGAATTTACATAGCATTAAACAAATTAAATATACACTTTAAAAAAATTCACTTCCCTTGCTGAGCCACTGCATTTATAAACCACTTGACAGAAGGGAAAAAACCCTCATTTTTAAAGGAGAGGGCACTGGAGATACCACCTTGAGTTTCAGCCAGACTAAGGAGCGTTTATGCCTTCATAAGGAGCTGTCCGTAATTGTGTTTGCATTGGCTCTCTAAAGAGAGCTAATGGAATTAGAAGTAGATTTAAAGCAAATCCTGAGAAACACCACACCAGGTCCTTTTTTTTCTAATGGAAAGTTTACCGATTCTGGAGGGAAAGTGAGACTGCTGCAAACAGGTATAGAAAGCTGCTTAAATATTGGCTGGTATTGTGCTTTTAACAAAATGCAGGCCAAAATATTGGCTATTAATAAAACAGCCTATAATGAAGCCCGAGCCTGAGTTTTAAGTAGTTGTTCCCATGCTGACAAGTCTTTCATTATTTCTGATTGAGGTGGAGTTTTAGACGATGACATCTGGCCTCTTGCCCTTCCCCAAATTCAGAACCACTAATGGATGTGTGCTGTGAGCAAGTCACTTCGGTGATGGCCACCGCAGAGGGGAAACGCCATGACGGGGTCCAGGAGCCTGAGCCAAGATTTCCCCTGCTGACCATCCAGGCAGAGGCTCTTTTTCCATTTCATCAACACTCACCATGGGAATGGAATGTCAATAAAACCGAGGAAGTATGTAGGCCAAAGAATTCGATTAGAGGAGGAAAAAATACAGCAAGCAGGGAGCTGGACACTGGGAAATTCCCCCAAGGCCTGCTAACCGGCATGCTCCCCACCCCTTGGGGATGACCGGGCTGCCCTGCATACTGTCCTCAGGGCTGGTGAGGCCACCAGGATGCCACTGCCTCCATGGGTGCTCCCCAAAGCACCCTGGAGTTTGTGGGCAACAGAATAGAGGGAAAATGTCTAAAAAGGACATTGAAGTCCCTGGAAAGTGACAGGGGAGGGGAGGTGGGCAAGGCTGAGAAAGCAGGAGAAAGATGGGAATGGGTTGGTGCTAGGCTCACAGCTACTCTGGGATGGCCAGGAAATGGATGTTTCACTCTAGAAATCACTCTCTAGAAGGTCTGCATATTTCCATAATTTCTAATCAGCATCCTGAAACCTCTTTCCTCCAAGGTTCTCCATCTCCAGGGACATCCACATTCAAGGACCCTTTCTACAGTAATATGGAGTGTGGTGCCAGACACTGCTGGTTCGCCTACCCAATATCCATTTCCTACTTCTTCCTTCCTACCAGTACCAACCTTGATACTGTTGAGGATGATAATGTGACTAATTAAACAGCTACACTTTCTTTCTTCCCTCATAGATAAGGCTATGTGCTACCATTTTGGCCAACAGAATATAAGTGGAAATTGATGGATGGAGCTTCTGGGAAATCTCGTTATAAGATGAGGCAATTCAGCTGGTGCTCACCCTTTGCCCTTCCTCTTCTTCCTGCTTGGAACCTAAGACAGATGCTGGAGATGAGGCAGCCATGTTATGACTACGAGGTGACAGACCCAATAGGGATAGCAGAGTGGAAACAATGGAGTATGATGATAGCCTCGTGACACCACCATATCATCCCTGGGATACCTGCTTCTGAACTTCTCATTACAGAGGAAAGCAAACATCCACATGGATTAACCGCCACTGTTTGGGACGTAGCTGAATGATGACCAATGAAGCAAGTGCTTGCTATAGAGCAGGAATTGTTCTGAAGTGAGCCACTCACTGAATCCTCTCAATAGCCCTACGAAGTAGCTACTATCCACAGCACCATTTTCAGCTGAGGAAACTGAGACACAGCAAATTTAAATAACATACCGTAGGATCACAAAGCTAGGAAACAGCAGAGCTGGGATCTGAGTTCAGACAGAATAGCTCCAGGGCTCTGGGAAAGAGCAAGAAAGCCCATGCCTCCCCAGGTCTCAGCCTCCAGTGTTACGGAAACCTTGGGCTCACGGGCTGCTGCAGGTGTCAGCCGGGTCGGTGCCATCCTTCCACACCTTCTCCACACAGGAGAGCCTTCCAGCCCAAGCTGCCCTCCAGGCAGCAACCAGACAAAAACTGTGTTGTTGTGTGGCTCATAGTCCTATTACTGTAATGTTTAAAATGATGCCTTTTAGTCCCTGCTTGTCAATACAGCTATCTTGTTGGTGAAAATGATGATTCTATTCATAGACATATTCCCAGTCTTCTTTAGCTACAAAAAGACATTCACGTTTTATATGAATAGAGGTGCCTAGTTTAAGAAACCACGCTTTGAAATGGAAATAACCCAAGCAAGCAAGACAGGTAACTAAGTAAATGAAGAAATAAATATTTAAGAATAATAGGAGGAGGGAGGAGGAACATGCAAATTCAAAGCAATGCCCACTGACTTAAAGAGTGATACCCGGGCTTCCCTGGTGGCGCAGTGGTTGAGAGACCACCTGCCGATGCAGGGGACACGGGTTCGTGCCCCGGTCCGGGAAGATCCCACATGCCGCGGAGCGGCTGGGCCCGTGAGCCATGGCCGCTGAGCCTGCGCGTCCGGAGCCTGTGCTCCGCAACGGGAGAGGCCACAACAGTGAGAGGCCCGCGTACCGCAAAAAAAAAAAAAGAGTGATGCCCAAGTTTATGCCAATACCTATGACTCCTGGTTACAGCTCTATTGACATGGAAGCAGAGTTAGTACTCTATTTCAAAATATCTGCTCTAATCAAATTTCCCAAAGCCCCAGAAATAATAAAGTCTGATTTGCCATTTTTTGAAGCAAAGCAAATAAATTCACACACAAGTTTTATTTCTTGTTGATGTTATTTCTGAAATACATGCTGAAGGGACCACGAGCGGACTCTGCCTAGCAGCACAGCTATGTTACAATGGGACAATTGCTACCTAAGGTCAAAAAATTGCAAGTTTGACCTCATAAACATCAGATACTTAGCTCCAACATTGCACTTCTTGAACACCAAGATACCAGTCAATGAATAACAGTGAATTCAAGGAGAACTGTTCACTCCGCTGAGTAGCAAAACTTACAGCAGGAGCAGGACAGGCCAGTTCTTGCTGTTTACAACTCTAGTGAGAGAGCCTGCGGCTGGGAGGGAGGGATAGAGGGAGAAAGAAAGGGAGGGAGAGACAGAGAGAGGGAGAGAGCAGGCAGAAGAGAGGAGAAAGCTCCTTCAGTGCTCCTTGCCACTGCAAGTATTTGAGTCAATGTTTAGCAAGGGCAGGGGCTCCCTGCAAGTCAGGATAAACCAGACCACACAGGGCTCCCTCAACAACCTGAAACTGAGGGGAGAGGCACAGAACAGGTCTTGCTAGATCTCTGGAATTTGTGAAACCAGTTTACATTCCCCTCTCCTCCTACCAAGACTATAGCAATGGGAGGAAGTGCTCCAGGAAAACTGCCTTGTCAGCTAGAACCAGGTCAAAGAAACAGGGAACTCCAGCCACAGAAGTTGCCATTCTTAGGGTTGATCCAGTCTGGGGAGCAGAGGTGTATCTCTCCATCACTCCTCAAGCCAGAAGCCAAAGGGAAGCAGTCCTCTGAGCTCCCTGGGAGGGTCAGAGCCGGACGAGGAAGCATTAGCACTGCTCTCATAGGGGCAACAGGGATGCAGAAGCGACCTAGATGATGCAGTGCTGCTCTTGGTAAGGTTACCGTTCATCTGGGAAGATAAATTACCTCCCTCACATAAAGCAAGAAGCAAATCAAAAGAGACTGTGATTAAGTGCAAACGTGGGAAGGGCAACTCAGGGGAGAGGAGGGAGACTAGAGGCGGGAGAGGAGGGAGACAAGAGGCTGCAGAGGAAGGAGGGGGTGACCACAGGGCCTCGGTGAGTCTTATACATAATGGAAAATGTTGGCTAATCAGAGCAGGAAAGGAGATCTTTTCTGGCTGTGGGAAGACGCACATGTAACATGTATACGAAGTCAGGTCGGTGTCCTGGCTTGTTGCAAGAAGAATTTCACAGGAAACAGATAAACTGCAACCCCGCCCCCACCCCGCACCGCAATGAAATCCATTTACCTCCCAGACTCACTGGAAAGGTTAATCAGTCAACTGCCTCCCCCTCTTTTTTTCTCTCTTTCTCCCACCCCCTCCCATCCACGAGCCACCCTCTCCATTCAAAGACATCAAGTTCACCCTTCATGCGCTCCTCCATCTATTAGTCTATTCCTCCCTCCCTCGCTCCACTATTTGTTCATAGAGGAAGCACCGTTCTTTAGGACATGAGTCTGCTGTATTGAGAACAGTTAAGAAGAGAAAGTCATGCTTGCAAAACAAATAGAGAATGAAAAACAACAAAAAAACTAAGATACCAGACAGCAATTAGCTAGGCTTGACGGCGCTTCTGAGTATATCAGGAACGCTACAGAATGGCAGGTACCACGTCCACATCACTACTGAATGACGGGCTTGAGTAATACGGAAGGGTAGACACCCCATCCCTGTCTGATCCCAACACAGTCCCGTGCCGTTCAAACTGCCGTGAGCCGAGTAGGGCACACACAGTGACCCGCAAGGTGATGACAGCTTCATGCTCACATCTGAGGCTGTCACTGATGCAGTTTTGACCCTGATCACCAAACATTTCTAATGAAGCTTTGTTTGTGCCCACTTTGGGGTTTTGACTAAAACTCTGTAGATACACAGGGGCAGAGCTCATGAGAAGTTTCAAAAGTAGAAAACATCCATTAGCAAATTCAGTACTTAGGGGTATATGAATACCTTCATATGGAAATGATTTCGTATGCCACTATTTAATATGCATTAATTTATAGAAACTTATAACAGAGAATGAAGGGCAAAGCCATGCAAGCATTCTTGGGAATGCTAGAGAAGGAACACCTGTTAGATCAGGACGTCCCAATCACAGCCGTGCACCAGCCACCCAAGGAGATTTTGCTGAGAGCTGCATGCCCGGGCCCCAAACCCTGCTCCTGATTCACTGGGATGAGAGTGATGCTCAGACACGCCTACTTTGAAAAAGCTCCTCCAACTGCTTCTGACACACAGTTAAAACCTGGTGTACACCACAGTCTTAAATGACTTAGAACATTCTGGGCACTCTGCAGGACCTGCATTAGTAGCTGTCTTCAAGTCCCGTCCTAGTCATAAGAGGAAGCACTTTTCGAATAACAACTATTTGAAGCTGAAAGCAAAACACGGATGGAAAACATTTTCTGCCTAGTTGTTTAGATCACTGCAGATAAACCACTCACCGAACTAATATGGCCAGAGAGGTATAGGCTATCTTGACAACCAGTTATGAAATCAATTTTTTAAAATTTTAATTATTGTACAGTTGAAACTAATATAATATTGCAAATCAACTATACCTCAATAACAAGTGAATAAATTAATGAGGAAGGGAGGGAAGGAAGGAAGGAAGGAAGGAAAGAAGGAAAGGAGGGAGGGAGGGAGGGAGGGAGGGAGGAAGGGGGAGGGGTGAGGGAGGGAAAGAAGGAAGGAAGACACAAGAGACCACATATTGTGCCTAGATGAAACACCCAGAAAAAGCAAACGTATGGAGACAAGAGGCAGATTAGTGGTTGTCATGCGGTCTTGAAATGGAATAAGAATCAACTGTAAATGGGCATGAGGGATCTTATTAGGTGAGGGGTGGTGAAAATGATCTAAAACAGATGATGACAGTTTCACCCCTCAGTAAAGTTACTTAAATTGTACACTGGAAATGGGTGATATGTAAAATGTACTTCAATAAAGTTTAAAACAAATTTACCTATAACACTCAAATGAGGAAGGTATAAAGGGAACTGCAGAGACACCACTATGGTAGGGAAAAATACTTTCCCTTCTTTTTTCTGCCTCTACAGAATTTTACGCTCTTCTAAAACACTTTTGTATGAAAGAAATGCACAGAGAGATCTGACAGTAAGAGGTTCCACTCCAGCCACATGTAGATGAAACAGGAGGCCTGTCTGACACCTGGCAGAGACTTGAGCATTACATGTTTGCTAAAGCGAATTTGTGATGCTTGATATTTAAAATACATGTGCACAATGTCATATGTCAATTATATCTCAATAAAGCTGAGGGGGCTTTTTAAAAATAAATTATTAAAAACCATACAAATCATCACCTAAGAATGTTCACATGTCACGACCCTCTTGTCTCCTGGGTCACTGGCCTCATCCCCCGGGCCTGAGTGTCAGAGGCTCCTGCCTCTTCCTCTGCAGTGTCCACTTCTATGAGGGTGAGGAGGAGGATACGGGCTACTTAAAAGAATAAAATGACAAACGTGTAAATACCAAATGAGCCACTGAAATTTCCCCAAGGTAAGTGTCTATTTATAGAGGAAGAACATAATACTTAATGTCATTATTAAAAACTAGTTTATGGGCTTCCCTGGTGGTGCAGTGGTTGAGAGTCCACCTGCCGATGCAGGGGACACGGGTTCGTGCCCCGGTCCGGGAGGATCCCACATGCCGCGGAGCGGCTGGGCCCGTGAGCCATGGCTGCTGAGCCTGTGTGTCCGGAGCCTGTGCTCTGCAACGGGAGAGGCCACAACAGTGAGAGGCCCGCGTACCACAAAAAAAAAAAAAAAACTAGTTTAATTAGAAGTAGAACAAAATTCACTAACTCCAGCAGTTATGGGAGGGACTGACTGGCTGCTGCTTTTCATAGTCACCACTCCCACCTAATTAAAGGACCTGCCAATATGGTTTAAGTGAAAAAGCAAGGTCAAGCAGTCCATATACAGCATGTTCTCCATGGAGTTTTTAAAAAGGAGGGGAGAATCATATAGAAACTTGGGATCCGCGAAGCTCTGAAATTATGTATCCCCCTTTTTCTGGGCAAGGGAAGGGGTCCACAGTTTTTCTGTAGGACCACTCTCATCAGTAGTTGTGTTCAAGCTCAGAAAAGAGTCCATTATTCCAAAAAGTTTATGAACTATTTCTTCAGAAGGAAACTAAAGGTATAAATGAGCTGACAAAAATCAAAACCATATCCCATTCCAGAGAATTAACTGATTTGAAAATATACCAGTACAATGTGCACAAATGGATGTAACAATGCAAGATAAATTCATGGGCCAAGAAAACCATGGAGAGCGGAAAGGTTTGAGAAACTGAACAATATGAACCAAAATCACAGAAGTAATTTTTTTAATTTCTAAGAATTGAAGGAGACTATTGACATAAATTATTAAGAAGCAATCTTCAAGTTAAAGCCACCCAAATAAACAAAAACAACAAAACCATAACCCAATGGTCAAGTTTTTAAACTGTATTAAAAAAAAACAAAAAACAGGATACTCTGTAGTACCTGCCAAGAAAGAAGATGAGATAACATTTAAGATGCAAAGAAAAGAATCCTTCAGATTTAGGGGAAGAGAAAGAAGAGCCTGAAAGAAAATATGCACAAAGGAAATTATCACCCAGGCCCAGAACTGAGGCAAAACTCTCAGTTTGTTTGAAGACAGAAGAAAGTATTTCATGACCTAAATGATCTGAAACAGTTTCTCAATAATAAGACCAACACCTGAGCAGGTCACAACAAAAGCAATAGGGTAGGAAGAGCTTATGCAGGAGACTCATGGCCCTCCCCCCAAAATAATTTAATGTTAGCAAAATGTTATAATTGTTTATAACCTTCGTCGATTGTTTTCAGAAGACCAAGGGAGTCTGTTACTATCATGATGGAATATGACTTACTGAAAATGCTAAACGCCACATCAGTTCCAGAAAAGAGGCCAAGATGGAAGTCACTAATATAAAATAACAAGAATTAATTTAAACAATTTTACTACAAATGCTAATGAAAAAAATGGAAGTAAAAGCATTTCTTTATTGTCTATAATGCTATTCAAAAAGCATGCTGAAACAGAAACCTCTGACACTAGAACAGATATGCTTTTGAACTGTGAGGGGAAAGGATCCTAGAATCCAAAAAAAACATGCAATAATATTCCAGATTATTGCTCCATCAAGTACAGCCTCCTTCAAGCTCAGTAGTGGGTGGCAATGTTGACTAGTGTTTAAGGTGGGAAACAGCTACAGAGGCCTGAGACAAGTTGGTGGATCTCCCAAGTGCCCCCTGCTTATGAGTTTGTGAGCCAGTCTCTATTTTTCAAATATCCGACGTGCTGGGTATTTAGAGCAGAAGTAGGGGGTCAGACACAGGAGACCTAAGGACAGTTCCTCCTGGCTTCATACCTGAGCCACACCTGTGGGAAGGAAAGATGGGGTGAGTGAGGGGACACCACTGTCAGAGCAGCCCTTACTGACTAACTTCCCAAGGAGCTAGTCTGGGGGAGATAGAACAGTGAGGGGGGAAGTGTCGAACAGATCAGGCCATAGTAGCACCAACATGCGCAGCTTTTTCCTAGAGTCACTGCTGATCTATTACCATCAGAGTTAAGAAATCTGAAGAACACTGAATCCTGAATAAAGAGGTTGTTGAGAAGGGTTCATTACACTACCAAGGGTACACAAATCACATATAGCAAAGTTCAGAGCTGCCTATACAGAATAAGCACATATCATTATCTTCCAATTTAGTTCCATAGAAAATCAGAGTTTAAGTTCATCCCAGAAACGTGAAAGCAAGAAAATGCAAAAACAATCAGGATAGTGGAGAATAGCACAAATTACATCCCAATTACATCCGGTAGCTTAGCTTGTGAAATATCTCAAATGTAAAAGAAAACATAAATAGAACAAACTTCCTGTTTTTTTAAAGTACCATTGAATTATTTTTTTTTAGTGTAACTGATTACCTATCCAAAAAATGCACACAGACTAAAAGTCAGGGGACATTCCCAGGTGTACCCAGTGTGTACAGAACCCACTGTCACTGTCACAGGAAGGCCATGCTTCAGAGCCAGCCCCAGCAAGGAGACAGCCCTGTCTGCTAGGTCAGTCTCCTACGAGTAATGTGACTTGGGGAACTGTGCCCAGCATCTGAATGCTTCAGCTCCTTCCTCTGTCAAATGAGAATAATGCCACCTAATTTGCGGGGATCCTATGAAGAGTAAATGAGAGAAAGTATGTAAAAGCAACTACCATAGTAGGTAGTGGGCGCCCCAAACATGCTAGCTATTAGGGAATTAGACAAAGAGTCTCAAGGTACCTTAAAGCAAATCTATTTTAAAGTGTTCTAGTCTAGCCAGCAAATAAGTAAATATAAATGAAAAGCTAGCAGCAATGTAAACAAAAGAGGGAAAGCTGGGATGACATGGCCAGAGAGAACTACAAGAGTAACTAAGACTTGAAAGGCCCCTGCCAGAACAGGACAGCTTAAGCAGACAATGAAATTTGCCTGGAATAACCTAACTGCCATATAGGAGTGAATGAAAAAAAAAAAGAGAGAGAAACACACTTGATTTCCAATTCTAACCAAATGACTTACAAAAACGGATCATGCAGTAAGTCAAAAATTTGGCCTACATTATGACAAAATTAGATTTTAAAAAATCAATCTTGAATAATGTTCCAGTATATGCAAACTGGAAACCAAAGTATCTCAAAGGCTGAACCTGGGAAGGAATTCAGAACACAATAAAATATTTTTGGTAAATAAGATAACAAAATGCTGGAAAGCTGCGAAGCAGAAGGAAAGAGAATTCGTTGCTCTACGACTGTGATTATATTGGTGACAAAAAGAAAAGAAAAAAGAAAAGCATAATAAACCAAGCCTCTTGATGAAGAACTTAGGGAACAAATTAACAAGCCAAAATAAAATTAGAAAAGGCAAACTCGATAAAGAAACAAACAATATAGAGAAGGAAAATGCAATGAAATTGACAACCAAAAACAGTAGATGATTCTTTTGAAAATGAATGACACCTAAACTTAATAGATTTTTAAGCTAAGAAGAATGGACAAAACTATAAAGTATGTGAGTAGGAAATACATCAATAAATTCAATAAATGGAAAGAAAAATCTATATTAAAAAAGAAGAAATTTCCAAATGTAACAAAATTCCACTCCCCAAGAAAGATTCAAGTGAAGGAACTGGAAAAATCTGACAGTCTTTCAAAAAATCTTTCTTATAATTAAAGTGACTCTACAGTATGATGTTTAAAGTTCAAATTTCAAACGGTCAGTCCTAGTATTACACTAGTACACTTTAGCAGAACCTGTTCTACATTTAATTCATAAATATATTCATATAATCACTCTACTTATAACAAATTATAAAATATAGATAAAGCTGAAATGTTTAATTTATCTTAAGAGAAAATATTATTTTGATCCCAAATATTGAAAGAGAGAAGAATGAGCCATACTCCATTTAAACAAAGAACTAGAAGCTCAGTAGGATTTTTACAGAATGAAAAACATCATGATTTCTCATATTAACAGGGGAGATTCCATATCATAACAGATTTAGCTTAGTAGATGGCAAGAAGGCCATAAACATCAGCCTTTCCAAATATAAGCCTTATTACAGGAAAACAGTGATGCAGTGGAGCAAGTATCTAAGAGTACTAATGAACACACACTTAAAACCAAAAATCAACCCCATGCCAACTGGAGAAATACTGTGAGCCAATTTAGATTTTAAGAAATTTTAAAAAGAGCAACAGGGCTTCCCTGATGGCGCAGTGGTTGAGAGTCCGCCTGCCGATGCAGGGGACACGGGTTCGTGCCCCGGTCCGGGAAGATCCCACATGCCGCGGAGCGGCTGGGCCCGTGAGCCATGGCCGCTGAGCCTGCGCGTCGGGAGCCTGTGCTCCGCAACGGGAGAGGCCACAACAGTGAGAGGCCCGCGCACCGCAAAAAAAAAAAAAAAAAGCAACAAGGTGAGGATACCATGTGATACCATTCCTAATTAAGACGATAGTAACCATTGCCCTCAAATAGTATAAATAGAAAAAAGAGAATTTTATTGTATTGCTTACTTCACGGAGTTGTTTGGAGGATTCAGTGAGTTAATCAGGGACTTGCTCATCAGCATGCCTGGCACAGAATTAATGGTCAAGGGAATTCAAGAATAAGTTGTCAAGGATGGGGTGGGCAGGGGAGGTGGCCGGGAAGCAGGGGATGATGCAAAGGAGAGATACAAAACCAAATAAAGATGAACAATAAGGTACTGGTTCTCATGTTGGGGAGGAAGAGGTGTCGGGAGTGCATATTAATTTACTATTAAATAAATAAAGGGAGGCGAGCATGGACCAATGATAATCTGCCATAAACCCAGAACTATGATTGATCTAATTATGCATACCCGAGTTCCAGAAAGGGCTGGGGGGAAGACTTAGCTATATTAATAACTCCAGGAAAACACCAAATTTCCTAGTCAGTGTAACAAATTCAAGTTAAGAAACATCCATTGATCACTCTCTATAATTATCAGACCTTGCACTCATCCACAGGATATCAGGTACAAATAAAAATACAGCCCCTGCTCCCAAGGGCATCACATTCCCACGTGGGAGAGCACAGCCACACAGGAGCTTTCCTCTGGGTGGTGCTCCCTTGGCAGTGGAGGACAGGACCGGGAGGGGGTCAAGAGCAGACAGGGTAGGTAACACTACAGTGACGTCCAAGGGCTGAGCAGGAAGGGAGAGTTCAGGGAAATGGGGACGGGGGTCAGGGGGGAGGTACAAAACAGAGGACAGACTCAATCAGCCAGGTGTACTCAGGGAGTAACTTCTAGAAAAGAGCAGTGAGTGATGAGAAGCCACCAAGGAAATTCAGCAGGTGTGGAATCTGGATTTATAGGCAGGTAGATCTGAGGGTGAGCAGATCGGAACGACGCTGAAGGCCAGTTCAGAGGCCCTTGCAGTCACTTAGTCCAAAGAAAATGAAGCTAGGGACTGGTGCAGTGAAGTGAGTGTGGCCAGGGCAGGATGCCTGGGGACAGATGTCTTCAGGGGCAGGCAGGTAAATGACTGAAAGAGGCAAGGAGGCGGCAGGGAGTGCTGGAGCCTGCAGTGCACCGGAGAGCTTTCGTCCTCCACGGTGTGCTTTTCAACAGATACAATCCCAGCCCACTATCCTGATTATTGAGATTACTGAGGAGAGACAACCTTTTGACATTACTAATTGATTGCCTGGATGTGAGATGGTGAGAGACAGCAAAGTCTAAGACGGCATGTCTCAAACTTGAATGTGCATAGAATTACCTAGAGAGCTGGTTAAAATGCAGATTCAAATTCAGTAGGTCTGGACTGGGGCTGGAGCCTCTGCATTTCTAACGAGCCGGCTGACACTGATGCCTCTGGTCATGGACCGCACTTAGAGGAGCAGGGGTCTGAAGACTCTTGCTCCAGGAGACAAGGGAGTAGAGAGAAGAGAAGGAGGGGCAGCCGTAAGAGTTCACTGTGTGACACAAGGTGACTCGGGTGGCTGAAGCTGGGTACGTGCGTCTGGTGTCGTGAGTCTGGAGTTAATTCCCACAAGTACAAAAAGTAGAACAGATGGAAGGAGATTACCTGGGGAAATTATGTAATGTCAAGGCAGAAGAACGGATGCCCTGTTTAGCTTGAGTGGGCAATTCATAGCGCTCGGAAAGCCCGTGCTGCCTGACACTCAGATCGGTAAGGCTCGCCTCTGCACCTGCCACCTGGATTAAATACGATCGAACACGGCCTAACATTTCCTCCCCAAACAAACGAACTTTGATATTTCCAAAGATCCTAAAGGGCAGCAGAAGGGGCGTCTGCAACAACTTCGACAGATCCTTGGAAAGATCCCTCATGAGAACCAAATGTCTTAACTATCTGTACCTGTCTCTACTACTTTGGATTACAGGTTTCCCTCAAGTTCTGTCAAAGAAGCGTGGAACAAATAACCAGAAAAACGAATTGTTAACTCTCTAAATAAGATTTCAGGTCACCATGTGTCCTGATTATGTCCAGACATTGCTTTTCCAGAGTTCATGTCTGTTTCACATGTCAAGTCTAGACTATCACCCCTCACTTACCCCTCACTACATAACTGCTCTGTACCCCTGCAGGAGTTCTTTTCTTTCTCCCTCTAGACTTCTGGAGGATAAGACAGTGCCATGAACACAGTGTAAGCTCAAAAGTATCTGTTGAATGAATGTTGTTTCCTTAGCCTAGCTTTTCTCTGTGGAAAATTACTGTTGAGGGGTGTTTCTCTTCTGCCTTCAGCATCGGTCAGCTTCCTGACCCTGCAGGGAGGCATTAGTGGCTACAACAATCCATTGTTAGAATCAAGAACAGGCAGAAGGCTGTCTCCAGACAGTCTGGTTTTAACTGATCAAATGATCCCTGGCTCTGAGGTGTCCAAATCAGTCCATGTGCCTTCTTCGCCAACAAATCAATGTTGATCTGGGAAAGAAACATCTGGAAACAACCATCCAGCCCTGCCTGACCGGTCCACTTAATTTAATTCAATCTAAAGACTGTTATTCAATTTTTAGAACTAACTCTTTTAGGTGGGGTGTTAACGCAAGAATCTCTCCTCTTAAGGCAAAACCGCAAAACAGCTACTGTCATTTTCTCACAGTTGATGCCCGTAGATGGGCTGAGTCTATAGTCTATAAATTCTGCTAAATCACCAGACATACCAGACATACCTGTGAAGTGCGCTTGGGATTGAGGGCACATTAAACTGCTCAACTGGGTCCTTTTTTGCAATAAGCTGTTCACTGGGGTTTCAGCATCAGCTTCTCTTCTCTGTGATCCTGGCAGGGGAGGAACCTCTTAAGGAAAATACTCCTCTTTTCCTTACTGCATTTGACAGCTCTGGGGGAAGAGGAGCAGCCAGGTACGGAGGTAGGTGTGTGTGTGTGTGTGTGTGTGTGTGTGTGTGTGTGTGTGTGTGTGTGTGTGTGTGTGTGTGTGTGTCAGTCAGAAGCAGCCAGGTACGGAGGTAGCTGTGTGTGTGTGTGTGTGTGTGTGACAGAAGCAGCCAGGTACGGAGGTAGGGGTGGGTGTGACAGAAGCTCCTGGCTCTATCTCCTACTCTCTAGTCAGGTGCTGAGGTAGGTGTGTGTGTGTGTGTGTGTGTGTGTGACAGAAGCAGCCAGGTACGGAGGTAGGGGTGGGTGTGACAGAAGCTCCTGGCTCTATCTCCTACTCTCTAGTCAGGTGCTGAGGTAGGTGTGTGTGTGTGTGTGTGTGTGTGTGTGTGTGTGTGTGACAGAAGCTCCTGGCTCTATCTCCTACTCTCTAGTCAGGTACTGAGGTAGGGGTGTGTGTATGTGTGTGTGTGTGTGTGTGTGTGTGTGTGTGTGTGTGTGTGTGTGTGTGTGTGTGTGTGACAGAAGCTCCTGGCTCTATCTCCTACTCTCCAGTCAGGTGCTGAGGTAGTTGTGTGTGTGTGTGTGTGACAGAAGCTCCTGGCTCTATCTCCTACTCTCCAGTCCTGGCAATTTGAGTCTAGGTCATAAACATTCCCTCTCTGCCCCTGTGGAGCTATTTGGGTTTTTCCTGGCCCTTCTTATTAGCCCATTATCTCAATTTTCCTCTCTAGATTTGTACTTTGCTGGCCCCTAGAATGACAAATAAGCAGCAATGTTACCTGAGAAAGAAAAAAATCCACAAAGATCAACTGAATTCTTATACACTAATGATACAGCCTGGGGTAGGGCAGGAGTGACTTTCAAACTTACCACACAGTAATCATGTTCAAAAATTTTTTTAATAAACATATAATTTGAAATGCAAGAGGTTTAAAAAAAATAATACAGTATATACAGTTGACCCTCTGTATACTGAGGTTCCATATGTGTGGATTCAACCCACCACAGATCAGAAATATTCAGGGGAAAAAAATTCCAGGAAGTTCCAGGAAGTTCCAAAAAGCAAACCTTGACTTTGCCATGCTGGCAACTATTTACATAGCATTTACACTGTATTAGGTATTTTAGTAATCCAGAGGTGATCTGAAGTGTGGATATTCATAGGCTATATGCAAATACTACAGCATTGTATATAAGGGACTTGAGCATCCATGGATTTTGGCATCCTTGAGGGTCCTGGAACCAATCCCCCCACAGCCGTCCTAAGGGATGACTTTAATGGGGAAATAAAGACAAGGATAAAGAAGCAGCTTGCTCCTGCCAGAAAATTTAAAACAGCACTAAGTCTTCAATGTAGGAACTGAATGTTGCATTAAAGGCCCTGTGTTATCAATTCATTAACTGGCACACAGGGTTTTGATATTAAAATCAAATTTATGCTTCCATCAAGTTACAAAATTTCCAAACAGGGGAATGAAAATAAGAAGGACCCACTCTCCCATTTCCCAGGTTAATCAGACATTATTTCCTATTCCTGTATTCCTACTATGAAACTTGCATCCTCAATACTCTCCTTAAACACTTCTACTTTCAGCAACTTATTTAATTAGACATTCCTATAGCTTTCTTTTATTTTATGAAAAAGATAACAATGATCACATCTAAGGCTACACAAAAAAGTAAAATAATTAAATGTAACAGTGTAAAATATTTCCTAGTCAGTCTTCACTCTACTCAAAGTAGCATTTTTTCTGATTAATGTCAGAATTTCGAAAAAATTTAAAGTATAGTAATTGTGTTTGTGTGTGTATATATCCATATTAAAATTTCACTTAAATAAGTCATATGCATATTTCATGTATAAATTTCATATTAGATGTAACAAAAATACACATATCAAAGAATCAAGCAACTATGCTCATTATAGATTATGACAAACTATAATAAGTTAATAGTAAAAATTTAAATTAGAAAACCTAAATGTTCAAAAATAGGGAAATGGTTGAATTATGGTACATACATGGGATAGAATATTATGTTTTCACTAACAATTACAATTTAAAAAACATGAGGAAATGTTCATGATAATAGTAGATTATTGTGACCACCTAGAGGGGTGGGATAGGGAGGGTGGGAGGGAGACGCAAGAGGAGGAGATATGGGGATATATGTATATGTACAGCTGATTCACTTTGTTATGAAGCAGAAACTAACACACCATTGTAAAGCAATTATACTCCAATAAAGATGTTAAAAAATAAAAATAAATAAAAGTCATTGTGCTAATACAAAATTTTTTTTAAAGTAGATTAAGAAAACAGAATATCAAACTATAACAGTCTATACATAAATGCATATGCACATATAAATCTCAACTACCCTTCAGGATCTAAATTAATATTAGAAAAAAGGCAAAACATAACAGAATACACCAACTCCATGTGGCAGGTTGCTGTATTTTCCAAATTCTCAGCACTAGCAAATATTGCTTATATAATCAAATAAACATTTTTATAGGTGACTATCTCATTTAATAATCAAGACTAAACAAAACATTATTGTATATCATATACACATTGTTACTCCATCAGCATACTTCTGAATATCTAAATTTCTGCTGCACATATATATATAATACCTAAAACAATGTGAAGTTTATCTTCTACTTCCCCCATAGACTAACCTTGAACACTTGCTATTTCTTTCCCTTCTAAGGGCAATATTAGGATTAATGAGATGTTGATGAGAAATAGTCTTCTCTACTCACATTTCTTGCTGTAAAAATACCAACCTAATGTCAAACCTGTTCCCAAAAGGAATAGGACCATAAAATTCTACACCTAGAATATTCAATTCCCAAACTGCTCCCTATGCAGTTTGTCAATTATGTAGGTCAATATAATCAAGAAAACTATCATTCTTTTACTCTATATTGTAAGGATGAATAATTAATATACCAAAGGTTGGGTTGATGTACGCCAACAATTTTACCATATGGAAAGTTCCTGAACCTATTCTCCTTTGTAAATGAAAACTAGGTCTAGAATAGCAACTCCCCTATTAGCTTCCTCTGGGCTCTTCATAGGAGAGATACAAAAAGTAACAATGGTAATAACAATAAGTTATACCAAAACAGCCCACTGTGTATCATCTTAGACTACAATATGGTAGTGGCTTGACTATTAATAGTTGATTTTATTAGGACAAAGTATATAAGTATCTCTCACACACACACACAAACACACTATATATACATACATATATATTTATAAGTTGAATGAGCTCTTCATTCATCAGAAGAAAAAAATCTTGACTTTCATAATATTCATCAGAATATTTCAGTAGTATACTAAATATAAGAAATTTATTTATATATATTTATTTATTTATATTTAAATATTTTTGTCAACATATTTCATCTGGAAAAACAAACTAACTTTAAATAAATATACACACACACATCCATAAAATATATACATCTAAATCACTCATTATGATCAATATGTATTAATTTCCTATCCTCATCCTTGATATGCATATCAAGGAGAGGATTCTAAAGTTTGGCATCACAAACAGCAAGGCCAGTTTGAGTTGCTCTATGGAGTTGATGACTTACAGCTTTACCGTCACACTGTGGAACACTACACCCTACATCTGTTAGGTTAACTCCCCATTTCAATATTTTAACTTACCCTGAGTAGCCCAAGAAGAACCATTCACTATGTAACTCAAAATACTGATTTTGGATTATTCTGAAATATTGTGAAATATTATTTTGAACCACTTACATTTAAATGACTTATTTCTGTGTAATTAAAGCATGTTCCTCCATTCTTTTTCCACAGTAGCCACTGGCCAAGACTAGAAGGCACTTGAAGCCTCGCTGATTAGCAGAAACTGTTACTGCAAAAACTGAATTAGTCCATATAATTGGGTGCTTAGTAAATATTTATGGGATAAATGGATGCTGAAAAAACACAACATTTTTATCCAGCACAGGTTTGAGAAGAAAACATCAGACATGTCATTACAGAGCTCAACCACTTCCAGTCATCCCACATCAGCCTCAGAGAGGCACTATCAGAATTCTAATGATAAAACACAGTTGTCTTTCAAGGCTGCAACTTCAAAAAAAACAGTGTTCAATACTGAAGTCATCTGAAGAAGCTCCACTGCCTGTACACGTAAGAATATTCTGTTCATAATGTGACTGAATAAAGTAAGCGTCCAAGGGTAACGGTTTCTACCTCCCTCCCATCAGCCCTGCCCAGACGCTACTACAGTGTGGGACAACTGATGGGATAGCAAGGAACTTCACCCTAATTATTTCAATGAAGGCCAAATCCCATTATGACTTAAAAGCATCAGATTTGTTTGTTGCCCAATAATTTTTATATCAATATTACACTGAATTTTAAAAAAGCAATTGACACATTTTTTTTTAAATGCACAGATTTAGTTGTGGAAGCATTTGTGGTAATAGGATTTCCTTCCAGGAAGCCTCAAACCTTAATAAGCAAACAGATAGGATTTACAAAATTGATTTCTATGAAAACAGGCTTCATAAAAAAGTGCTGCAGTCTGGAGAAATAACGACCACACTCTTCAATCATGTATTTTTCAGATTTTCTTTAACAGAACACAATCAATTTCTCCTGAAGTAAAAACCCCAAAACTTCTACTAAAAGATTCTACACTGTAGGGACTTCCCTGATGGCTCAGTGGTTTTAAGAATCCGCCTGCTAATGCAGGGGACACGGGTTCGAGCCCTGGTCCGGGAAGATCCCACCTGTCGCGGAGCAACTAAGCCCGTGCGCCACAACTACTGAAGCCCGTGTGCCTAGAGCCCGTGTTCCGCAACAAGAGAAGCCACTGCAATGAGAAGCCGGCGCACCACAAGAAAGAGTAGCCCCCACTCGCCACAACTAGAGAAAGTCCGCGCACAGCAAGGAAGAACCAAAGCAGCCAAAACTAAATAAATTTTAAAAAAAAAGATTCTACACTGTAAAACCTTGTAAACTATATATGCTGATTACTCGTTTCAAAGCCATCTTTGAAAGAAAGAATTATATCCTTGGATAAGTAGCTAAATGTGTTTTTTCAATATGCTGAAAAGGAAACAACTAATTCTAAAGTTATACAGTTTCCACTTTTACAATCAATTTCATCTCAGCCACGTGGCTGACAGCAATTTATAAATGATTCAATATTTGTCAATCTGTGTAAATATGCTTGAGCTAAGAAATGTGTTATGCTTATCTTAACCGGATTCGTTATTTTATTCTCAATGAGAAAAGTATACTTACTGTAAAGGAGGCAAAAAAGTTAAGTCCTAATTGAATCCACATCAAAAAAAAAAAAAAAAAAAACCACTTCCTATTTAAATGGATTGAAAGCCTTAAGCATTAAGCATTCAACTAACTTGAGAAAATGAAACTTGGTTACACTATCCCTGGATACATTTGCATCTTTCCTCAGAAAGCCCTGATAGGACCTTTCATTGCACTAATATCCAGCCCTTTGCTGCCTTCTCGGTCACTATGGATCAAGCTGAATATTAATGAGTAAAAGCAGCCAGAATATGGGAAGCTCAGCCAAGAACACCAGGACAGACAAAAAAAGAGCTCACTATTTTCAAGAAAACAGCTTTTAAGAGTTCTGGGCTCCCAGAAGTCAGGCCAAAACAGAGAGAAACTGCCTTTGGATGCGGATAAATAAGTTTGAGCTTTGCCCATAGGGGATAGTAAAAGACTTTTCTTCTCCTTTTGTACCGTCTGCTTTAATACAGTTAAATCTGGGTTACAGCAGATTCGTACTCACATCAGGATTACTTGATTTGTCTGGAGAGGAAATACAACAAAATGCACAGTTTGTCATTAGGAACTTAAAGGAAATTTAGTATTTTTTAATGGCCATCTGGAAACTCTGTCAAATTACTTCTCTCCATCTACTCCTGGGAGCAATTAAAGATATTCCTTAAAACTATCTTCAGGATAAAAAGCATTATCTAAAAACTTGAGAATTTGGGATAAATATATTTTATTCACCACAAAATAAGTAATTGCCATATAATAACTTTTACTCATTAACTGCTTAAATTATCAATGTATACAACCTTCTTCTTATTTTTTTTTTTTTTTTTGCAGTATGCGGGTCTCTCACTGTTGTGGCCTCTCCCGTTGCGGAACACAGGCTCTGGATGCGCAGGCTCAGCGGCCATGGCTCACAGGCCTAGCCGCTCCGCGGCATGTGGGATCTTCCCAGACCAGGGCACGAACCCGTGTCCCCTGCCTCGGCAGGCGGACTCTCAACCACTGCGCCACCAGGGAAGCCCCAACCTTCTTATCTTTATATACAAACACATTTTTTTAATTTTAGCTACTTTTTTTTGAAGAAACTTAGCTTTTTTTCCAGAATGCTATACTTCATCACGTATGCCTGAGGGAGTACTATCAACACTTCAAAGTTGCCATCAGTAAGACACTGTATTACAGACTATATTCTCACAGAGATCTGCCAACAGCCATATCCTTGAACATTTTGTGTTACCAGGCAAATTTTCCCCTTCTTATCGTCCACAGGTGTTAATGTCTATATCAAGGTTTTATTGTCTATATCAAGTATCTATATCAAGTATCTATAAGTTGTGGGTGTATAAGTGTGTGTTTTACTATCTTATACCATCTTAGTGCACATCTGGTCCACACCCTCTGTTATATAGAAAAGGAAATTCTCAGGCCCAAAAGTTCCTTTACAATACAAAGTGGCATAGCTGATAAGTGAAAGGAACTCTGACATTTAGGCTAGAGCAACCGAACTTATTCTATCATTTCCTAGTAATTCTTTGTATTTTAATAGCACCTATCAAGATGCCTTGGATGTAATAGGTATGTTAAAAAAATTTACTGGGGGGCTTCCCTGGTGGCGCAGTGGTTGAGAGTCCGCCTGCAGATGCAGGGGACACGGGTTCGTGCCCTGGTCCGGGAAGATCCCACATGCCGCGGAGCGGCTGGGCCTGTGAGCCATGCACGTCCGGAGCCTGCGCTCCTCAACGGGAGAGGCCACAACAGTGAGAGGCCCGCGTACAGCAAAAAAAAAAAAAAAAATTTACTGGTTAATAAAACCAAGTCACCTTCAATCCTGGGCCCATTCAAGCTCATGGGCTGATACATTATCAGACTGAAATCTCCAAACATATACAAACCATCAGCTTTGCTGACACCAACAATGCTTATAACTGGTAAGCAATGTTTCCAAAATATTGTAGACCTGGTCTAAAGTAGAATTGAAAAGTTAAAGGAAATTAAAACAGTTCCCCATCTAGCCCAAAACCAATCACAGCTGATGACCATTCCTGACCCTCTAATTTGAAAGAAAATAGAGGCAGTCAGGAGAACACTGTCTGCTTCCAATGGGCCTACCCAAACCACCCATCACCACCTGCCCCCAAATACTTGTTCCCCATCCTTCCCTCCACCCATAAAGAATTAAGTGGCCTTCAAAACTATAATTCAAAAAGATACATGCACCCCTACGTACATAGCAGCACCATTCACAATAGCCAAGACATGGAAACAACCTAAATGTCCATCGAAAGATGAACAGATAAAGAAGATGTGGTATATACATACAGTGGAATACTACTCAGCCATAAAAAAGAATGAAATAAGGCCATTTGCAGTAACATGGATGGAACTAGAGATTATCATACTAAGTGAAGTAAGTCAGAAACAGAAATGTGTAATCTAAAAAATGACACAAACAGATAACTACACTAGACTCCCTCTTGTGAAAACACCAGAATCACAAATAACTGCTGAACAATCATCAACAGGAAGACACTGGAACTCACCAAAAAAGATACCCCACATCCAAAGGCACAGGAGAAGCCACAATGAGATGGTAGGAGGGGCGCAATCACAATAAAATCAAATCCCATAACTGCTCGGTGGCTGACGCACAAACTGGAGAACACTTATACCACAGAAGTCCATCCACTGGAGTGAAGGTTCTGAGCCCCACATCAGGCTTCCACACCTGGGGTTCTGGAAATGGGAGGAGGAATTCCTAGAGAATCAGACTTTGAAGGCTAGCAGGATTTGATTGCAGGACTTCAACAGTACTGGGGGAAACAGAGGCTCCACTCTTGGAGGGCACACACAAAGTACTGTGTGCATTGGGACCCAGAAGAAGGAGCAGTGACCCCACAGGATACTGAACCAGACCTACCTGCTAGTGTTGTAGGGTCTCCTGCAGAGGCAGGGAGTGGCTGTGGCTCACTGTGAGGACAAGGACACTGGAAGCAGAAGTTCTGGGAAATACTCCTTGGCAAGAGCCCTCCCAGAGTCCGCCATTAAACCCACCAAAGAGCCCAGGTAGGCTCCAGTGTTGGGTTGCCTCAGGCCAAACAACCAACAGGGAGGGAACCCAGCCCCACCCATCAGCAGTCAAACGGATTAAAGTTTTACTGAGCTCTGCCCACCAGAGCAACAGCCGGCTCTACCTACCACCAGTCCCCCCAATCAGGAAACTTGCACAAGCCTCTCAGATAGCCTCATCCACCAGAGGGCAGACAGCAGAATCTGAACCACAATCCTGCAGCCGGTGGAACAAAAACCACATTCACAGAAAGACAGACAAGATGAAAAGGCAGAGGGCTAGGTACCAGATGAAGGAACAAGATAAAACCCCAGAAAAACAACTGAATGAAATGGAGATAGGCAACCTTCCAGAAAAAGAATTCAGAATAATGATAGTGAAGATGATCCAGGACCTTGGAAAAAGAATGGAGGCAAAGATCGAGAAGACGCAAGAAATGTTTAACAAAGACCTAGAAGAATTAAAGAACAAACAGAGATGAACAATACAGTAACTGAAATGAAAAATACACTAGAAGGAATCAACAGCAGAATAACTGAGGCAGAAGAATGGATAAGTGACCTGGAAGACAGAATGGTGGAATTCACTGCTGTGGAACAGAATAAAGAAAAAAGAATGAAAAGAAATAAAGACAGCCTAAGAGACCTCTAGGACTACATTAAAAACAATAACATTCGCAGTATAGGGGTCCCAGAAGGAGAAAAGAGAGAGAAAGGACCCGAGAAAATATTTGAAGAGATTATAGTCGAAAAATTCCCTAACATGGGAAAGGAAATAGCCACCCAAGTCCAGGAAGTGCAGCAAGTCCCATACAGGATAAACCCAAGGAAAAACATGCCAAGACACACAGTAATAAAATTGGCAAAAATTAAAGACAAAGAAAAATTATTGAAAGCAGCAAGGGAAAAACAACAAAAAACATACAAGGGAACTCCCATAAGGTTAACAGCTGATTTCTCAGCAGAAACTCTACAAGCCAGGAGGGAGTGCCATGATATACTTAAAGCAGCATGATATACATATACTTCCCATGAAAGGGAAGAACCTACAATCAAGATTACTCTACCCGGCAAGGACCTCATTCAGATTCGATGGAGAAATCAAAAGCTTTACAAACAAGCAAAAGCTAAGAGAATTCAGCCCCACCAAACCAGCCCTGCAACAAATGCTAAAGGAACTTCTCTAAGTGGGAAACACAAGAGAAGAAAAGGACCTACAAAAACAAACCCAAACCAATTAAGAAAATGGTAATAGGAATATACATATCGATAATTAGCTTAAACGTGAATGGATTAAATGCTCCAACCAAAAGACAGAGGCTTGCTGAATGGATACAAAAACAAGACCCATATGTATGTTGTCTGCAAGAGACCCACTTCAGACCTAGGGACACATACAGACTGAGAGTGAAGGGATGGAAGAAGATATTCCATGCAAATGGAAATCAAAAGAAAGCTGGAGTAGCAATACTCATATCCGAAAAAACAGACTTTAAAATAATCTTACAAGAGACAAGGAAGGACACTACATAATGATCAAGGGATCAATCCAAGAAGAAGATATAACAATTATAAATATATATGCACCCAACATAGGAGCACTTCAATATATAAGGCAACTACTAACAGCTCTAAAAGAGGAAATCAACAGTAACACAATAATAGTGGGGGACTTTAACACCTCACTTACACCATTGAACAGATCACCCAAACAGAAAATTAATAAGGAAACACAAGCTTTAAATGGCACAATAGGGCTTCCCTGGTGGCGCAGTGGTTGAGAGTCCGGCTGCGGATGCAGCAGACACGGGTTCGTACCCCGGTCCGGGAGGATCCCGCATACTGCAGGGCGGCTGGGCCCGTAAGCCATGGTAGCTGGGCCTGTGCATCCAGAGCCTGTGCTCCGCAGTGGGAGGGCCCACAGCAGTGAGAGGTCTGCATACCAAAAAAAAAAAAAAAAAAAAAGGCACAATAGACCAGATAGATTTAATTGATATTTATGGGGCATTCCATCCAAAAACAGCAGATTACACTTTCTTCTCAAGTGCACACGGAACATTCTCCAGGATAGATCACATCTTGTGTCACAAATCAAGCCTCAGTAAATTTAAGAATACTGAAATCATATCAAGCATCTCTTTTGACCACAACGCTATGAGATTAGAAAGTAATTACAGGGGAAAAAATGTAAAAAACACAGACACATGGAGGCTAAACAATACGTTACTAAATAACCAAGAGATCACTGAAGAAATCAAAGAGGAAATCAAAAAATACCTAGAGACAAATGAGAATGAAAACACGATGATCCCAAACCTATGGGATGCAGCAAAAGCAGTTCTAAGAGGGAAGTTTATAGCTATATAAGTCTAACTAAAGAAACAAGAAAAATCTCAAGTAAACAATCTGACCTTACACCTAAAGGAACCAGTGAAAGGACAAACAAAAACCAAAGTTAGCAGAAGGAAAGAAATCATAAAGATCAGAGCAGAAATAAATGAAATAGAAACAAAGAAAACAATAGCAAAGATCAATAAAATTAAAAGCTGGTTCTTTGAGAAGATAAACAAAATTGATAAACCATTAGCCAGACTCATAAAGAGGGAGAGGACTCAAATCAATAAAATGAGAAACGAAAAAGGAGAAGTTACAACAGACACCACAGAAATACAAAGCATCCTAAGAGACTACTAAAAGCAACTCTATACCAATAAAATGGACAACCTGGAAGAAATGGACAGATTCTTAGAAAGGTATAACCTTCCAAGACTGAACCAGGAAGAAATAAAAAGTATGAACAGACCAATCACAAGTAATGAAATTGAAACTGTGGTTAAAAATCTTCCAGCAAACAAAAGTCCAGGACCAGAGGGCTTCACAGGTGAACTCTATCAAACATTTAGAGAAGAGCTAACACCCATCCTTCTCAAACTCTTCCAAAAAATTGCAGAGGAAGGAACACTCCCAAACTCATTCTATGAGGCCATCATCACCCTGGTACCAAAACCAGACAAAGATACTACAAAAAAAGAAAATTACAGACCAATATCACTGATGAATATAGATGCAAAAATCCTCAACAAAATACTAGCAAACAGAATCCAACAACACATTAAAAGGATCATACACCATGATCAAGTGGGATTTATCCCAGAGATGCAAGGATTCTTCAATATATGCAAATCAATCAATGTGACACACCATATTAACAAGTTGAAGAAGAAAAACCATATGATCATCTCAATAGATGCAGAAAAAGCTTTTGACAGAACTCAACACTTATTTATGATAAAAACTCTCCAGAAAGTGGGCACAGAGGGGGAACCTACCTCAACATAATAAAGGCCATATACGACAAACCCACAGCAAACATCATTCTCAATGGTGAAAAACTGAAAGCGTTTCCTCTAAGATCAGGAACAAGACAAGGATGTCCACTCTCACCACGAGTATTCAACATAGTTTGGAAGTCCTAGACACGGCAATCAGAGAAGAAAAAGAAATAAAAGGAATACAAATTGGAAAAGAAGAAGAAAAACTGTCACTGTTTGCAGATGACATGATAATATACATAGAGAATCCTAAAGGTGCCACCAGAAAACTACTAGAGCGAATCAATGAATTTGGTAAAGTTGCAGGATACAAAATTAATGCACAGAAATCTCTTGCATTCCTATACACCAACAATGAAGAATCAGAAAGAGAAATTAAGCAAACACTCCCATTTACCACTGCAACAAAAAGAATAAAATACCTAGGAATAAACCTACCTAGGGAGACAAAAAACCTCTATGCAGAAAACTACAAGACACTGATGAAAGAAATTAAAGATGATACCAACAGATGGAGAGATATACCATGTTCTTGGATTGGAAGAATCAATATCGTGAAAATGACTATACTACCCAAAGCAATCTACAGATTCAATGCAATCCCTATCAAATTACCAATGGCATGTTTTACATAACTAGAACAAAAAAATCTTAAAATCTGTATGGAGACACAAAAGACCCTGAATAGCCAAAGCAGCCTTGAGGGAAAAAAGCGGAGCTGGAGGAATCAGACTCCCTGACTTCAGACTATACTACAAAGCTACAGTAAATAAAGACAGTATGGTACTGGCACAGAAACAGAAATATAGAACAATGGAACAGGATAGAAAGCCCAGAGGTAAACTCACACACCTATGGTCAACTAATCTATGACAAAGGAGGCAAGGATATACAATGGAGAAAAGACAGCCTCTTCAATAAGTGGTGCTGGGAAAACTGGACAGCTACATGTAAAAGAATGAAATTAGAACACTCAATAACACCATACACAAAAATAAACTCAAAATGGATTAGAGACCTAAATGGAAGACCAGACACTATAAAACTCTTAGAGGAAAACATAGGAAGAACACTCTTTGACATAAATCACAGCGAGATCTTTTTTGATCCACCTCCTAGAGTAATAGAAATAAAAACAAAAATAAACAAATGGAACCTAATGAAACGCAAAAGCTTTTGCACAGCAAAGGAAACTATAAACAAGACGAAAAGACATCCCTCAGAATGGGAGAAAATATTTGCAAACAAATCAACAGACAAAGGATTAATCTCCAAAATATATAAACAGCTCAAGCAGCTCAATATTAAAAAAAACAAAAAACCCAGTCCAAAAATGGGCAGAAGACCTAAATAGACATTTCTCCAAAGAAGACATACTGATGACCAAGAAGCACATGAAAAGCTGCTCAACATCACTAATTATTAGAGAAATGCAAATCAAAACTACAATGAGGTATCATCTCACACCAGTTAGAATGGGCATCATCAGAAAATCTACAAACGACAAATGCTGGAGAGAGTGTGGAGAAAAGAGAACCCTCTTGCACTGTTGGTGGGAATGTAAAGTGATACAGCCACTATGGAGAACAGTATGGAGGTTCCTTAAAGAACTAAAAATAAAATTACCATATGACCCAGCAATCCCACTACTGGGCATATACCCAGAGAAAACCATAATTCAAAAAGACACACGCACCCCAATGTTCATTGCAGCACTGTTTACAATAGCCAGGTCATGGAAGCAACCTAAATGCCCATTGACAGACGAATGGATAAGGAAGATGTGGTACATATATACAAGGGAATATTACTCAGCCATAAAAAGGAACACAATTGGGTCATTTGTTGAGATGTGGATGGATCTAGAGACTGTCATACAGAGTGAAATATCGTATATTAACGCATATATGTGGAACCTAGAAAAATGGTACAGATGAACCGGTTTGCAGGGCAGAAATTGAGACACAGATATAGAGAACAAACGTATGGACACCAAGCGGGGAAAGTGGCGTGGGGTGTGGGTGGTGGTGTGATGATTTGGGAGATTGGGATTGACATGTATACACTGATGTGTATAAAATGGATGACTAATAAGAATAATAAATAAATAAATACACTAAAAAAACATATGACACAAATGAACTTTATCTATGAAACAGAAACAGGCTCAGAGACATAGATAACAGACTTGTGGCTGCCAAGGTGGAGGAGAGGTGGCAGAGGGAGGGAGTGGGAGTTTGGGGTTAGCAGATGCAAACTGCTGTATATAGAATGGATAAACAACAAGGTCCCACCGTATAGCCCAAGGAACTGTATTCAGTATCTTGTGATAACTATAATGGAGGGAATTCCCTGGTGGTCCAGTGGTTACGACTCAGCACTTTCACTCCTGTGGGCCCAGGTTCAATCCCTGGCAGGGGAACTAAGATCCCACAAGCCGTGCAATGTTACCAAAAAAATAAAAAATAAAATAAATAAATAAATAAAATAAACCATAGTGGAAATATAAAAAAGAATGTATATATATGTAGAATTGAAATACTTTGCTGTACAGCAGAAATTAACACAACATTGTACATCAACTATACTTTGATAAAAAAATTAAATTAAATTAAAAAATTAAGTGTCCCTTATTCATGGCCACATTCCTCTAGCCTATGAAGATATGGAGCCCCTTCCTACTCCTATCCAGAAAGATAACCCCTCACTCTCTGCTCCCACCTCCTCAGGGAAGGTGGGCCATCACTGCCCCACTCTTTACTATATCGTTTACATCTATTAATATTTAAATGCTTCTTCCATCTGAAAAGTTTTCTTTTAATGGAAGTACAGCTAAGCTTCTTGATTAAGTAGTCTACCTCAATGCTACCACCATCTTACCTCCCACTTTCCCTCAGCTGACTACAATTTGACCTCTACTCCCGCCACTCCAAATAACTGCTTTTGAGAAGATTCATATCTTCCTAACTGCCAACTCCAAATAGATATCCCTGACACCTCAGCAGTGATTTCTCTGGGACTTCCTACTCCACTGACCACTCTTCTCTCCTTCCTGAAACTCCTCCCATGGCTGTATTATCATTGTCTACTCTTCTGTTGGTTGGTCTCAGTCTACCTTGGGATCCCAATTTCCACTGGCTATCTCTGAAATTAAGTTCTCCCTAGGGCCTGCAGTCTTCCGTTTTCTCATATTGTATAAACTCTCACTGAGTGATCTCTATACCACATAGCTTCAAGTACCACCTACTCTCTGAGCGCTTCCGAATCAAATTCCCACCTCAAATGTTCTGGCTTATTGGCTACCAACACATTCAAACAGATACCCTGCAAAGGTTCTTCAAGCAATAAATTTATTCATTTTTCTCTCAAAATAGCACCCGTTCCCTGAATAGGCTATGTGCTCACATCTTGGAGAGCTTGGTAATGTTTCTTCCCCTGAGACACCCTGCTCTTGACTAGCTATGGGTAGACTACATTCTTAACCCCCTTCTCATTCATCCATCTACCACCATAGACACTTTATTTTTCTTTAAAAAGATACACTTTTCTAGCCTCTCTTGCAAGCTATCTAGGGCTAGCCAAGTAACCCAGTTCTTGTCAACAGACATACAGAGAAGTCTTCTGAGGGGCCATGGGCAAGGCTTTTCTAGGAAAGAAAAAAACATTTCTTAGAAGAGGAAGAAAACATAAGATAGATGTTCTCTCTAGCTGCCTGGCCTCTAGCCCTCCCCACAATATCCTGCCTTTACACAGTTCTGTAACGACAGAATGTCTAAAGCAGCAGTTTTCTGGAATTATTGCCTCTGAATTGCTAAGAACAAAAAGGCAATATAATATCCCTAATCACAGAGCTGAAAAAGGACTTATAACGAGAATATATAAAGAACTTCTACCACTCAATAATCAAAAGACAAACAACCCAACAAAAATAGGCAGAAGGCTTGGACAGGCTCTCCTCTAAAAGACACATACAAATGGCCAATAAGTAGATGAAAAGGTAGTCAATCTCAAGGAAGTGAACATTCCAACTACAATGAGATATATCTTCATACATAATAAAAAGGTTAAATTAAAAAGAATGACAACAGCAAGGATGGTAGCAGCTAGAATTCTCATACATTCCAACCACTTTGGAAAAATCTGTGGTAGTTTCTTATGAAGTTTAGCATTTACCAATCCTTTGACCAACGAATCCCACTCATAGGTATTTACTCAAGGGAAACAAAACTGTGTTCACCCAAAGACTTATATACAAATATTCACAGCAACTTTATTCATAATAGTCCAGAACTGGAAATAATCCAAATGTCCATCAACAGGAGAATGGATAAGCAAATGTAGGTATGTTCAAACACTGGGATACTACTCAGCAATAAAAAAGGAATGAGCACTGGCATATGCAACAGCATGGGTGAAGCTCAAAGATATTACATTTAGTGAAAGAGGCCAATTCTACAAAGAATGTATATTTCTCCTCAGGATATAAGACTAAAATGAGCAGTTAGTACTTTACAAAGTACATTCTCTAATGTTTTACTAGTTTATGTATGAAAGTTTTTCTAAAAAATTACTGAAATCAGAGTTAGAAAGAGACATTTTAAAGGAGTGTAGAACTTGAATACACCCTTACAATATGGGCTTGACTTGAGGTAGAGAAGATGAAGAAGAACAACGTGAGCAGAAAGAATGGGACACACGAAAAGCCGCAAGTAAGGAACGGAGACGGTTGTGCGTAGCCTCCACTGACTGGTTTAGGAATCATGGGAAGTTAAACTGAATAAGGAAGTAAGAGGGTTCCAGATAATAGCGAACCATGAAGTTTAGGCAAAGAACTTCGGATGTGGTAACAGAGTCAATGTAAATGTTTTAAGAAAATGAAAGAAAGGGTATGGCGATGCTTTAGGAAACTTATTCTAGCAGCAGTGTAGAGTGTAAAAGAGAAGTGGGGGGAGAGGAGAAGAGGGAGTAATTAGTGGGGAGATCCAAAAGGGGGCCGAGCACAAGGAGATAAAGGCTGTAGGCCTGCAAGGGAAAAATAATGAAGAGGAAACTCAAGGGTTCAAAGAAAGACACTATAATTAAAGGGTAATCATTCTCAAGTATTTTACCCTAAGATTCTTTTAAATACTGGATCTGCTTCATAAACGTACTCATCAAACACTTAAGTGGTTATTTTCAAAAGGCTGACGAGCAGGGCAATAAGGATAGGTAAGCTTAACACATTAGGTAGAAGACAAGTCAGAGATGAAAGCAAATCAAGCCTAAATAGCTAATAAGTGAGATGCTGGGTTTTTTTAAATTAACAGCAGCTACCATTTATTGAGTCTACTGTATGTCAAGCACTAAACTAGGTATTCTGCAGACATCATCTTCGTTCTTCTCAATTCTGAAGGTAACATCAGTTCTATATTTTATAAATGGGAAAATTGAGTCTCACAGAATCAATTAACCTGAATGAGGGCACATCTTTAAAAGTGGTAGGGCCAATATTCAAACCCATACTCATTTACATATGTTTAAAAACACATGTATGTAAGATGGAGATGTGCTTATATTAGCACCTAGTCAGCCCCTGGCACAAAGTAGGCCCTAAACAATATCAAAATTAAAAAAGATAAAAGCAAAATTATGGTATAATTAGGTACCACTTTAACAGAATCACTTATACTTTTAATAAGAGGTAAAACTTATTTTTCAAGTTTATATGTATTCGTCGTTTAAAAAAGGAGATCAGAACAAGGCAGCAAAAAATTTCTCGAAAACTTATTTTCATACTGTAATATGCAGTAAGAAGCAATATCTTCCAAAGTGTCAGGTAATCAGTTTAAAAATCCATCTGGGCTGAAAAGCTGAAAATGTGTAACACACAAAACAATGTTTTTAAAAGGGAGACACAGGCATTGCTGTGTTATTATTACTGTTATTAATTCAAAATCTGATTTTGAGGAATAGAGACTGAGATAAGGAAGTAAGATGGCAGAGAAAACGAAGATGAGACAAAAGATAAATTATTACTTTTTAAATAAAAAACTAAAAAACTGACGTGTTTTCTATATAAGTATATAAATATTAAAATTCATCTTCTAGTTAAAATTCTGATTCTAGATTCAATTAATATCTGCAGAGTACTTACTGTGTATAGACACAGATTTAAGGAATTTTACGTACTTCAACTCCTTTCATTCTAATTATCTGATTTATATGGTCTCTAACCTTGGATACAAGGTCAATGACCCTAAACATCTAAAAGGCCTCTGGGGCCTGATGAGGAATTCTAGAACAACAGTTACCTGTCACTAAGGTACTGTATGATTTACCTAGGGCCTCAAAACCATAAAGGAGAAATGTTTGAAGATCGTATCTTATAATGCGGTTCTATTCTAGTAATTTCTCTTTTCAGCCTTATTTTATTTGATGATAGGATAATATAATGCTCATTTCCAATAAGGTTCACAAATGCTAGCACGATCTAGCAGCAATCTGGACCAAGTTTAACCATCAAAGCATTCCTCGGAAGCAGCAGGCAGCCTGTGCCCTGCTCAGGCCCTTTCCCACCCCTCTCCTTCCTCCCCTCCCCTTCCTTCGGCCAGGAAGCCTCTCCTGCCCCGCATCTTCCTGACTCACTCCCTCACCTCCTGGCCAGCTTTGCTTAAAAGTCACCTGAAAGCGGTTTGCTCGGCTGATTTAAAATGATAACCCATTCTCTCTCCTTGATTTCCATTACCCTGCTTCACTGTTTCCATAGCACTCATCACCTTACAACCTACTATAATATGTCCTTTTTGCCATTATTTTCATTGTTTGTCTGCTCCCGTACTACACGGCAGACTTCCCCAGAGTGGGGATCTTGGCCTTTTTGTTCACCATGACACCTCAAGAATTTAAGAGGTATCTGGCATAAAATAAGTGCTCGAGATATATATATAACTTAATTTTTTTTAAAAAATGAATGAAACAGAGTATGATATATTCTGAGCAAAAAGGTAAACCTAAAACCAAAACGTCTTTATATTCTTTCAGGTAGGGGGAAATGTTAAATACAAGCAGTTAACAGAGAAACATAGTAAAGTTCCCAAGCACCTAAAGTTTCCCTCTTGTCATGTAATTATAGGGATACAAAAGCCTTTCCAATGCATCTTTCTTCCTCAAGCACCTTCCAACTCAGTAATTCCAGAAACATCGAAACATTCTTAACATTCCACATAAATCCCTTGTTACACAGGGTTTCAGCAGGGAATTATAAGAAAATCAACCACGCCAATATTTTTAACCCCTAACTCCAAATGATAGTTTGTAAGCATTAGAAACTGTATATTGAAAAGACTCAGCATATTATAGATACTTGAATTAAAATAATTATCAGTGCTTTAACAGAATTGGGGTAGAAAGAAATCAGTGACTATCCACTGAGGAAGAAGTAGGAAAATGTGACATAATCCCTCAACATAATCTGCCAATCTGGGATTGTTAGCCTACTGCCTAGACCAGTAACTCCTGGGGGGAAAAAAGTTGACTAAAAAGCTAAACTCATTAATTCAAAACATAATTTGAGTGTAGAGTTAGAAATGCTAAGATCTGTCCTAGGTTCTGGATTTTACAGTCTTGAGCAAATAAGACATGATGCCACCTTTGTGAAGCTTACAATTTTGAGAGAAAATGTTTCTCTATAAAATTACTTTTACATGATCACACAGATTAATGCCAAGAGGGAGGGAACACTGGTGTATTCAAATGTACACTGCTGGAGCCCATTAAGAATTTTAATTAAAATGGAGCATACTACACATCGGGAAGAAAAAAATTATGAAACAGGAGAGGGCTTGGATGTGAATGTTGTCCTTCTTGTGTCAAAATACTGATTCCCGGCTTTAGAAAATATCTGTGATGAAAGAATAACACCTTGGCTCATCGTCTGTATCCACTAGGGAGCAGCATTTAAGTGTCAGCCTCTCTTTTTTGTACTAATCACTCAAGAAGAATGAGTCACCAAAGGACCAGCACTGGTTACCAAAATGAATATATTTTGTTCTGTAGTTTCCTGTCCCAGGGGCAAAAATATGAAACAAAACAAAACAAAACAAAAATGGAGCAACGTACGGCACAAAATATTCAACTCAAGGCGTCATGCCAAGAAAACAACAGAAAGTTTTACACTTGAGCCAAAGGCTTCTTGGTTTCTTTTAAAAATTTAAATCGTGACAATTATCTTGATGTTTCTTGATGAATCAAATCTGTCCACGGAACAAAAGCTTGCTCGGGAGTTTTGTGTACTCTGTGGAATAATTATTTCCTAAGCTTATTCACTTTTTTAAGAAAGCAGCTTACAGACAGGTTTAGAAGCTAGTGTGGCTTGAGTGAAAACATTTGTAATCAGTCAACCTACAGAGGTATTTAGTTTGAAACATCAATTGACAAGAAAAGGATTCTGAGAAGAAAAGTAACTTAACGCATCCCATCAAAAAAATAATATTTTTAGGGCTTCCCTGGTGGAGCAGTGGTTGAGAGTCTGCCTGCTGATGCAGGGGACATGGGTTTGTGCCCAGGTCTGGGAGGATCCCACATGCTGCAGAGCGGCTGGGCCCATGAGCCATGGCCGCTGAGCCTGTGCATCCGGAGCCTGTGCTCCGCAACGGGAGAGGCCACAACAGTGAGAGGCCCGCGTACTGCAAAAAAAAAAAAAATAACAATAATAATAATAATAATAATATTTTTAATGTTCTTACTTACATTTCTCTTCCAACTTTGCGGTCTAAATTGCTGCCAAAATTTTCAAAGTCATCACTACTTTATAGAGCTTGTATTTAATAACACCACTGAGTGACAGTCGAATCTCTCCAATGGCTATTTTATTCTTTCCCTCTTGATGTAACTATATTAGTAAATAGCACATAGTACATTGATGAATCTATTTTAATAGCTCATAAGCAATAACTTATATTTTACTTTTCTAGCATGTAAATACAAATTATTGCTAAGTAGCTATTAAAATGCATTTTTCAAATCTCAGGGTGTTTTCATTTATCTACTGCTGTACAGCAAACCACCCTAAAACCTAGCAGCTTAAAGAAACAATTGTTTTATTTGCTGGCGATGCTGCAATCCAGGCTGGGCTCAGCTGGGCAAGTCTTCTCTTCAGCTCATTTTGCCAGTCATCACATGAGGCTGCACTGAGCCAGCAGGGACCAGCTAAGAAACTGGAAGGGCCAGGTCCCTCTCTTTCCAGTAGTCAGAGGGCCTCCCTCCATCCATATGCCCTCTTCCTTAGGGTCACTGGACTTCTTAGATGTAAGTAGTGGGACTTCTTAAAGCTTAGGTCTGGAATTTACAGTGTGACTTCTGCTGATTCTGTCAGCTAGCTCTCAGACCAAAACCACATTCAGAGGGAAGGGCCACACCACGGTGTAAATACTGGTAGGAGTTGTTTATTGCACTCCCCAATGTAACAGACCATCAGGGCAACTTACAGTCCACCTTCCAAACGTACACAGTATTTCTTTGGGTTAGTGCCATGCAAGAGGAAAGAATTTTTTTTAAAAAAAGCTTTCAGGCAAAATAATTGAAAGAGAGGTACTAGATGAGAGTGGTAGAGGGGGTGGAAGGTAAGATGAATATAATCAACCACAAAATAGCAAAACTGAACAAATTTGGTGTAAAAACTGTACCTGGATATATTCTGGGTTTTTTTAAATCATTAAACTGGTTTACTGGTAAATTAAGAAGGAGTTGCATATAGAAGCTTCTTTAGCCATTATTTATTACGTATCACATAATCCTCAAGGAGCTGAACAAAGAATGACACACCAGGTTATTACAGGAAAGTGTGTTCACTACACCCTCATCGGCAATTAGGATGACAGTCAGGCTACCAAGCAGAGTGAGTGGGGAGGCAACAGCAAGAAGTGGCTCAACCTTTTATCCAGAACTCCTCACAGACCACGACAGCCTGCAGGGGATGTGGGTTCTGTAAGCTTCTTCTGGCCCCTCACTGGGAGGGCACTAGAGATAGCCTCATTCAATAGACCATTTCTATGCAATAGCTTTACTTCCTCAAGTCAAAGAAGCCATTCTGAAACTTGAAACTCTACGGATCTTCCAATAATTAAGCCTAATATGATATAGATCTTTATTTCCTTCTATAAGGCCACTGAGAGAAAACACGGAATTCTATTTCTGAAAGGTTTTGTGTGGGTCTTGTTTAATTAGAGCAAGTTAGATCTGTTTGTAACACGATTGTTTTAAATTGCCTCATAGTTTGAGCACACACAACAAAACTTGTCTGTTAAGCCTACACGTGCCAACGAACTTAATGTAATACTTAATATTTTCTTTCTTTTTTTTTTTTTTTTTTTGCGGTACGCGGGCCTCTCACTGTTGGGGCCTCTCCCTTTGCGGAGCACAGGCTCCGGACGTGCAGGCTCAGTGGCCATGGCTCACGGGCCCAGCCGCTCCGTGGCATGTGGGATCTTCCCAGACCGGGGCACGAACCCCTGTCCCCTGCATTGGCAGGCGGACTCTCAACCACTGCGCCACCAGGGAAGCCCAATACTTAATATTTTCAAAGGAAAAAACTGTGTAAATTACAACTGACTTTTATTGGCATTTCTTTAGTTTTTTCTAGATGCTCACTAGTCCTTTTACTATTTAAATTTGGGGAGGGCATCTTAGACAAAGAAGAGAAAAAGTAAAAAATTGTTGAGTAGCACAAATAATACTATTCGAAGAAACACACAAAATATGTTTTCCTAAATTGAACATACAGAGCATAATGTGTTATGACGTTAGCTTTTGTTTTTCTTTCTAAACATCTACTAAATGACTCTATTTCTGCAATATACAAGATTCTTTCATCAAGCCAACTGGTCAAATTATCATTTACATCATTTTAAATTATGACACAGGTTACGAAATAGAAGGACTAAAGTAAAAACAATGAAACATTAACACTCACTCACATCACCTAAACCTTGTCTTCTCTTTCTTGATGCTGTGGCTTCTTTAGATGAAGGGTAAATGGAAAGGAGTGATTCTCAAGGAGGAGGAAGAACAATAACATGGTCCTGTAAGATAACTATAAATTCATCTCAAGAATCTTCTAACTCACAAAGTCCCATAAGACGATTAACAGGAATCTCAGTCATTATAATCACCACGGACAAAGTACTTACTCAAGCAAACTTTCTGTTAAGTCAGTAGGAGATGCCGATGCAAAATCACACTAGGTATCAGATACCTTGGTATCACTGAGCAAAACTGAGATGGACAGAGCGATGCATGCTTTGCTGCTCCTGGGATGCCATCACATACACAGGATTAAATTGAATAAGAATATGTATACAATTATTTGCTGAGAGTAACATTGTAAATCAACTATACTTCAAAAAAGAAGCATGCTTACCAATAAATAAATAAAATAAAATAAAATAATTTGAAACCTTTTGAGGGGTTAAAAGATTTAACCTCAATTTAAAGTAACACAATTAAGTATACTCAATGTCAACGCTGCCTCTGCATGCTTCATATGGACAAGAGAGAACATCAGTACCCAATAATATCATGTGGTGGCTGACGGTCCTGACAGAACTGTCCCTTCCATCTTCTTTGGTTTGTGAAATAAGATTTCTTATCTAGTGTTTATATTTGCCAAAAATGTATCAGCAATACCTCATAAAATTTGAAAGAAATTAATTTATGACTGTACCACAGAACTTGAAATACACCAGTTTTCTAACATCACTATTTACAAATCCAGAAAATAAGATTATAAGTTTCCACTCATATCATGTTTTATGAAGATGCAATTATTGAATAAGAATAATTCAAGTAAGAACATTAAAACTGGTAGAGGCAAAGTTAATGAAAGATATAAGCACTTGGGAAACATATAGTACAGCACAAAATAGTCGTCATCATGATTGCTCTGCAAATGATGGAAGACACCCAACTATAAAAGGGAAGAAACACAAAAGTGTAGGTAGAATTTCTAACAGACAGGCTATCATTTACCCATATGTCTCACACTTTAGAAACAGGAACAGCTGCCAGGTAATTAAACACACCCACATGCAGTGTCCCATTGCTTTTTTTTTTTTTAATTACCCCCTTTTATTATAATCACCAACACGTAATTTTCTAAGTAACGCATTTAAGATCAGCACTGGAATTGAGGGAAGTAAAACAGTCAAAATTAGTTCAAGCCACCACTCTTGGATGATCAGTTGCACATGTGCTGCTCACAGGGCAAAACTGTTGAGTGTCAAGATTTCCCCTGCATATTCTTGCCTGCGTAGCAGCACAGCTACTGCAGAGTAAAGGGCAGGGACTGCACTGGAGCGCAGATAAATTACACTGCTCAGTGAAATTAAGTTTAGCATGGTGTAACTCATCATTTCTTCCTCCTGCACCCAAGCCAATTTGGCTTTCCACACCCATTATATCTCCAAGTCCAATTAGGTGACACGCCTATCTTTATGCATTTAAGCCCCTCTGAAAGCCTTAGTCTTTAACCGTTTTTAAGTATTGATACTATTGGAAATTTATTTTTTAATGCCACAAACCAGTATGAAAACTTCTTCCTCGGTTAGGACAGAAATAAATTGTGTTCTGAATAAATTTTTAAAGCTAAGATTCTCCTTACCAGAAATCCTCAACCCAGCGATATTTTACATCACAGTATAGCACTCAGACATATTAAAGAGGCATATATACATGTATTTAGGCACAGACATATTCAAAACACATACTAAAATACTCATTCAGTAAGTTTCATGAAACATGCCTTACCTTTACTGTATATGAGACCCTCCAACATTTTCTATTCTATTTCTATTTTTATACTGTTCATGAGCCCTAATTTGGTTTTACCAACCCACTAACTGGGTAGCAGCCAGATTTTGGAAAACACCGCTCCCTCTATACAAATACCAATTCATAGCTCTTCATAAAAATCACTCCAGTCAGTATTGGTATGACACTCCCAGCAGGTGAGACAAAAAAGACACTCCAAAGAGGTGACTGATTGGTGAACAAGGCTGTTTCTGAAACATGAATGAAACAGGCAACGGGATATTCAGATCAGATGAGCACCGACTGCACTTCTCTAAAAGCAAATCAGCTGCTTATCACCATATTGAAAGGACTCTGTAACAGGAGTTTGGACAGGAAAATGGAAACTTAAACACGACTTTATTTTTTCTCATTATGTAGGCAAAACGTTTTAACTGATGGTATCTCATGTTGAAAAGGATGTGGGAGAATGTGTATGCTGTTATTAGGACTGTAATTTTGTACAGAAGTTTGGGAGAGCGATTAGGAGCATAGAAGTAAACTTTAAACATGCATACCCTCTCGACCCAGCAATTCTTCTAGTAATTTGTGCTAGGCTCTTACAGATGCACAGACACGTGTGTGTGTGTGTGTGTGTGTGTGTGTGTGTGTGTGTATGTTTAAAGACACTGACCATCGGGGAGGGAATATTTATAGTATAATCACATTTTTTAATTACATAAAGAAATGTGAAAAAGACAAGGCATTTCCATGTCATTGTTTTTCCACGGGATGCTACTGGCAGTTTGGCCAGGATACTTTGTCGTAAAAAGGCCCCACATATTTAAAAATACTCCCTAGGGGAGGGTGGCACCATATTTGATTGAGAAAACCACTATTCCATGTGCACTGTGGAGAAAAGAATCAAAAAAAGATGCTACGAGAAAAAAAAACAAAGCAAGTTGCAGAACCACACATAGAGTACGACCGTAACTATGTGAAAATAAATCAGCCACACGGGTGTGTGTGCATGGGAATGCAGTCAATTTGGGCACCTGTGAAGGGATTTACAAATCCTGCCCTATGAGCCCCGATATTGCTTGATTTTAAAAAGAAAAGGAATTTCTTTCTGTATTTGTGGTTTAGTTTCATTAGGTTAACAATATTTTATTTGGGGAAACTAAACTTCATTATATATTTAGACACCTTCAGTGGCTCCTTTCAGAACTAGGATTGAGTAGAGCCTAGGAAAGATCCATAAAACCGGAAGGAAGGAGAATAAGAGGAATGAACATGCTTCTAATGACATGCTTGAGTCATAAAAGTCCTCTTACTTTCCTATTAAAGTGACAAGATCCTTCTTTACTATGTTAATTAAACATACATAAAAAGACAATTAAAACGTGGAAACTGAACAACAACATTACTTGACTTTTAAGTCCACATTGTTGCTCTCTTCCCACAATATGTGTTAAAATATGACCTCTAACCTCCACATCCAGCTTGTATTTCATGTTCCCTTTTCTGTGGTCAGCAGCTGGTCCCCCGGCTGCCCCACCAGACCGGAAGCTCTGTGAGGCCAGAGGCCACATCCCATCCACTGGTCACTCTCCACTCTCCCTTGAAAAGCTGCTGCTCAGTAAGAGGCAGTTGAATGATGATTTTTTTTTTTTTAATCCGTGAAACAAATACCTAACTTGGCATGAGTTTTACCCAGTTTATAGTCTCGAGAGAAGTCAGAGGAAAACAGATCATATTCAACAGCAACAGCTGAACACAAAATTACAATCCATCTTTCCTTCCTCCTATAAAGAATACTAACATTTTTGCAATTTAGTCACTTTGAAACTAAAAGAATTAAGCAAAGCCACATGATGTACTATCATCTTATGTGAGTGATTATCAAAAGGATTACATCCAAATAAACTCAGTGGAATAATAATAGCATTCTGTGGCACACACTGCAGTGCCAATCCAGGACCCGCTCTCCCCTCTTTCTTACTAATCCAACACCAACTACTTTCCAGGGCAGCCATGTGCCCAGATGAAACCACAGGACCCCCTTGCAGCTGGTGGTGGACATACACGGTTCTTGCCAGTGTGATGTAGGTGGAAGTACCAGAGATTACCTCCCCCAAAAATTCTAAGGAGGAACCCCCATGACCAAGATGGGTCCCCCCAAATAGGAAAAGCCTGGTCCTTAACAACGCTGGTGAGCAGCTGTGTGATCCTGGACTGCCTACCTGCCCGACCTTCTGTTACCTGAGAAAAATAAATGTCTGTTTACCCCAGTGCAGGGGTTTTCAGTTGCAGCCAAAAACATTCCTAGTGATATATTATCTATGGGGGTGGAAATTAGCAACACACTCAGTGCTGAATCCTGTTGCTGAGACAATAAGAGGATCTAGGATAACATGGGGGAACGGAAGCTCTGATCTAGGGGATAAAATCATATATAAACGAGGAGAGAGCAAAGCTGCTAATACACGTTGTGATGATACACACAGGCACACTAGTGGTCTGCTTTTACCACTCACCCCTAAGTAGAATCGACATTCTATTTCCAGACTGGTACACACTGAGGCTTCCCCTCTTTTGGCAACTTCTTTCAGAGCTGAAAACTTTTTGGATCAGATCAGTAGCACATCCTAATTATCCAGCTAAGAAAACATTATTGAGAAACCTGACAGAGGTTCTCAACACCACAAACTGTCTTAAGAGGACAACCCTGGGCTTCCCTGGTGGCGTGGTGGTTACGAATCCACCTGCCAATGCAGGCGACACGGGTTCGAGCCCTGGTCCACGAAGTTCCCACATCCCAACTAAGCCTGTGCGCCACAACTACTGAGCCTGCGCTCTAGAGCCCGCGGGCCACAACTACTGAGCCCACAGGCCACAACTACTGAGCCTGCGTGCTACAACTACTGAAGCCTGCGTGCCTAGAGCTCGTGCTCTGCAACGAGAGAAACTACCACAATGAGAAGCCTGTGCACCTCAACAAAGAGTAGCCCCCGCTCGCCACAACTAGAGAAAGCCTGCGCACAGCAACAAAGACCCAACGCAGCCAAAAATAACTAAAATAAAATAAATTAAAAAAAAAAACGAAGACAATACTGAGGAAAACTCTGTGTCCTTACATACCATGTTTTAATTACCATTTCCACATTTATCAGCTGCAATAATCAATTCTCATTTATAGAGGATTTCAGCCTGACTTACTGTTGCATCAATCTGTATGTATTGTCCTCCATCCCGTAAACGTAAACACACACACACACACACACACACTCTCTCTCTCTCTCTCTCTCTCTCTCTCTCACTCACTCACTCACTCACAGATGCTATTCTACTATTTGAACTGGATTCCTTGCTGACCATACTCATGCATAACTTGGCAATCACTCTCACTAAAGAGTCACTCTGAGAAGTCTGCACGTATCAAGGTGCCTGAAAAAAATCAACACAGGTTTTGTTCTGTCAGAAGACCAGAGTTCATAGAATTGAGGTTACTGGGTTTTTTTACTTACATTTTAATTATCTATTCTGTAATTTTTAAAACAAATTCATATACATATTCAGAAGTTTTATAAGCCAATTATCAGAGGCCTTCAATGACATTAGAAACTCAGAGCCAAAGACTCTTCCTCATAAAGAGGTTAAAAAAAATCATTCCACTCAATGAGGGCCAATACCCATGCATCTTAGGTCCTGGCATAATGTCAGGACTAACACCAACATTTAATTTTTTTAAGTAATATAAATTATCAAGTATGAAAAAATTTAGATTTCATTCCTCATATTCGTATTGTAAAAAGATTTATCTTTTATTACATTTGGTAACAGCAGTAGAGAAACACCAAGGCTGATCTACCCTGTCTCTAGAACGAATGTCTTTCATTTCTGCGTAGAAGTTGTAAGTTTCTAAAATGTCCCTGAACTATCTGGAAAATGAACTAAATCTAGGTAATGAAAAAGTCTATAAATAATTCCAAGGAGAAAACAATTGCAAAAAAGGAATTTTAAGATATATACGGAAATGTTAAAAAAAAATTTCTGAACATATCATTTAAGAAAGAGTATCTGATAAAGAAAGTATAAGACTACCTTGGCAACAATCTTTTGCTATCTACAGTTATCTCCTAAAACAGAAGCCTCTAGCTATCACTGAGTTCAGCTGTGGTCTGTACAAGTCTTTTAAACTTTAAATTGTAATTAAAAGAATTTCACGTTAATTTGACAAAATTTACTCTCATGACAAGAGGATTTCATGGGGCTAGCAGGAAGGAGCAGAACTTTGAAAATGTTTCATTTCTTTTATATTTACGGGTGTACCCTTGTTCTCCCACACATACTAAGTCTACAGCTGTACTCAAGCAAGACAGGGCTGGAGTAGGTAGTCAACAATTACACATACTGACAAAGGGCAAGAGAATAGGGAAGTAGCTTGAGATACTTGCACTAATACTTAACCTTTATCTTACAAAATCGCTCTCATACTTCTCCTGACTACTAGTGAAAGTATGAATAAATTTAAGACACTTCTGAATGGCAGCTGTGAAGGAAAGTATTTCTCTACAACCTAAGAGAAGCCAAGATAATACTGGGCATCTCCTACCAAATTATGGATCAGGAGTTAAGAGAATGATGCTCTAACATCTAACGATTGACTCATTGAGGATTTAAGAGCCTGAGAATTACAAAAATACACAGTATTAAAAATCTTTCGTGGGGTTCCCTGGTGGCACAGTGGTTGAGTGTCCGCCTGCCGATGCAAGGGACACGGGTTCGTGCCCCGGTCTGGGAAGATCCCGCATGCCGCGGAGCGGCTGGGCCCGTGAGCCATGGCCGCTGAGCCTGCGTATCCGGAGCCTGTGCTCTGCAATGGGAGAGCCGCAACAGTGAGAGGCCCGCGTACCGCAAAAAAAAAAAAAAAAAAAAAAAGTCCTTCGTGACATTTTTACTTATTACGTTAACTGAATATAACATTGAGTCAGGCAAGTACATAGCGAGTTAATTAAGAGAGGGAGAGTTACTTTTCCCTGCCACACCCTTTCTAAAATACATAACTTGGGGCTTCCCTGGTGGCGCAGCGGTTAAGAATCCGTCTGTTAATGCAGGGGACACGGGTTTGAGCCCTGGTCCGGGAAAATCCCACGTGCCGCGGGGCACCTAAGCCCTCCAGCCACAACTACCGAAGCCCTAGAGCCCGTGCTCCGCAACAAGAGAAGCCACCGCAATGAGAAGCCCACGCACCGCAACGAAGAGTAGCCCCCGCTCACTGCAACGAGAGAAAGCCCGCGGGCAGAAATGAAGACCCAATGCAGCCAAAATAATAAATAAATTTATAAAATACATAACTTGTATGATATCCTTCTTTCACATAATACCTCACATTTTTCTTATTCCTTTCCTGATGCAAAAGACTGTATCTTTTGTTAAACATCCACATGACTGAAGACCCTGGAGCCCAGAGGTTTTTACCTGGCAGATTTAACTCCAACTAGCAGTGGTAACCACACGTACGTAATTCCCCTCCTGCGGCAGCACACTCAGGAGCAGCACTATGTTTTTATATCATTTGTCTATTTTTCCATTTCCTCTCTTTTTTTTTTTTTTTCGGTACGCGGGCCTCTCACTGTTGTGGCCTCTCCCGTTGCAGAGCACGGGCTCCGGACGCCCAGGCTCAGCAGTCATGGCTCACGGGCCCAGCCGCTCCGCGGCATGTGGGATCTTCCCGGACCGGGGCACGAACCCGTGTCCCCTGCATCGGCAGGCGGACTCTCAACCACTGTGCCACCAGGGAAGCCCCTCTTCTACCTCTTAATTAGGCTGTGCTGGAACCTCTAAGACTTCAATTAGCTATAACTTGAGTCTGAGCACAGAAGATTTCACTGATGTGTGTCTTAGAACTTCCATCTGAATACTGAACGAATCGAATGCACAAACCTGATTACACAGAAATGTTTTTTATAAAAGTACTCCTTCCTTGAACTCTGGGAAAGAAAAATATAGGACTCTGACCACAGACACAGAAAGGCAGATTTATACAGTTCCACATACCCCCTTAATTTATAGATACCATGGGAACTACTTTAAATTTATCCATATATTTTCAAAATTCCAACAACTGTTTAACGATCTTTAATCAAAAAATAGAAATGGTTAAACAGGAGAAAATTTAAATTTCATTTCTCATATTTCAGATTTACCTTTTATTACATTTGTTAACTGCAGTAAACAGAGACAAGAAATACCAGGACTGATCTTATGAAACCATGTCTCAGTTAAGTTTCTAGAATGTCCTGGGCTTCATGGAGACAGAACTTAATCTAAGTAGGAAAAAGAGTTGAATAATTTCAATGAGGAAACAAATTTATTCCTAGAATAAAACTGTTTTTCAAAAAATTGATCTTAGGGCTTCCCTGGTGGCGCAGTGGTTGAGAGTCCGCCTGCAGATGCAGGGGACACGGGTTCGTGCCCCGGTCCGGGAGGATCCCACATGCTGCGGAGCGGCTGGGCCCGTGAGCCATGGCCGCTGAGCCCGCACGTCCGGAGCCTGTGCTCCGCAGTGGGAGAGGCCGCAACAGTGAGAGAGGGCCGCGTACCGCAAAAAAAAAAAAAAAAATTGATCTTAGAATAAACGATAGTCCTTTATGCTATGTTTATGTTTATGTTTATGTTATGTTAAATGAATTTTATGTTAAATGAATGTAGCTTTACGAACACAACAAAAACAGAAATAACTACCATAGCTTTCAGAGATTTTTTTCCATTCTAAAAGATATCTGGATTATCATGAAGTAACATTACAAGTGTAGTTTAATTGTAATCCATGAGAAAAATTCAATTTGAGGCTACAATAGTTACTCTTTTAACATTTCTTACCAGAGACACATTAAGATACTAACTGAGATGATGTGATCCTGGTCCTTGCAAAACCATTATTTTTAACTGATAGTTGTATCATTGGTAATTGTTTGGATTTTTATGACAATATGACATGATTTGATGTGCTATACTCCATCCCCCCAGGATTGAGGTTGGGGATAGTCCTTTGGTCTTACATACTGTACTATGGTTCCTTTAAAGAAGATTCATAGTCATTTGACTTGCCTCCTCCCATCTTTTTGCATTTCAAACAAACAAGTGAGTCACTCACGAATGCTGCAAGACTGGCTACTCATATTTTGGATGCTTGAGCATTTTGTTCAAACAAGCCTGGATATATGACGACTATTAATTTATCCCGGTAGAATTACTAATAGGCTTAACAAGCTGAACAAGATCTTATGCAGAATATTCAAAACTTAAGAAAAAGGAACCCGTCCTAGAAAGGGTAAAAAAAAAAACCGCAATCGGTCAGTCACATACCTGTACATGTTGCAAGAACGCCTTTCATGGACCTCTCCTACACCACTGGAATTAACATATATTGGTAAAACATTTCTGGAGGGCACTTAGGTAACATGTAGCAAAAACCTCCATTAAAAATAAAGCTGGCTACCAGTGACCCAGAGATTTTACTTCTAAAAATTCATTCTTAGGAAATAATAGTTAAGTGTAGAAAGATATATGTGCAAATATATGCACTGAGCCCCTGTTTAAAATAGAAAGGCAGAAGACAAGGAGAAGAAGAAGAAGGGGAGGGGGAGGGGGGACGAGGAGGAGGAGAGAGAGTAGATGTCCAATAATAAGGGGATTAAGTAATATATATTTCCCTGTAATGGAATACAACACCAGTATTAAAAATTATGTATAGTTAATAACAGCTAAAGGTGTCATAACATGTTTACTTGAGAAAAAGCAATTAACAAAACAGCATATACAATATGCTATCATTGCATATGTCTGAGTATATTAAAAATTATAGGTCGAGCTATACAAAAAAACGTTCATTTTTTTTTGTGGGTGATGAGATTACAAGCATTTCTTTTTCTTTCCCGATGCTCCTATGTTTCCTTGAAAATGTCTCTAAAATTTTTTTTTTACCTTTTTTGCGGTACACGGGCCTCTCACTGCTGTGGCCTCTCCCGTTGCGGAGCACAGGCTCCGCACACGCAGGCTCAGCGGCCATGGCTCACGGGCCCAGCTGCTCCACGGCATGTGGGATCTTCCCGGACCGGGGCACGAACCCGTGTCCCCCACATCGGCAGGCAGACTCTCAACCACTGCGCCACCAGGGAAGCCTCTAAGAAATATTTTAAAGTCTAGCTTTATCTGGCCATGACTGGAGAAGTCATATCTGAGTAAATATTTGACAAATTGAAAACCAAATACTGATTAGATAATGGTTCGCTGTGGTATCCAAATGACCATAATACATTTCACACCTGCCATCCAATGTAAGACTAGGATCCAGCAGATGCTGCCGATGTGCTTGCCAGCCTCTCTGGTTCTGTGTGGTCACACTTATTTTCCATTTTAGTATGTCTCCTTTCAAGTTCCTTCTAGTATCAGTCAGTGATAAACTCTTTCACTCAGTAGACACATACTGACAAATTCTTATGCGCCCACTAGGCTGTCTACCCAAGCTACACAAGCTAGTAGGAGCAAGTCGTAAGTTTCAAGAACTTGCAGATGCATTTGGGGAAACAGGCACACACGCGAACAATTACGATAACATAATGCCCAAGAAGGGCGCACACAAGGTACTAACTGAGCAAAAGCAGAATCGGAAACTGCCTGAGAAGTGGAGAATTTAAATTGTCTGTCAAAAGACTCAAAAACCCGGGATGACACTAAATGCTAAAGAATAAGCTCAATAAATAGAAAATATTTACAACTTGCCTCTAGCCATGTTAGAATGTATGTGTGTATGTGTAGGTATGTACGTTGTGTGTGTGTGTGCATGTGTGTGTGTCCACCCATCTACCTAGAGAGAGGCACTTATTTTAAGGAATCGGTTCATGCGGCTGCGAGGGCAGGCAAGTCTGAAATCTGCAGGGCGGCCGGAGAGCCGAGGAAGACCCAACGTTACAGTCTGGAGGCAGAATTGACTCTTCCCGGGAGGACCTCAGTCTTTGTATCTTAAGACCTTCAACTGATAGGATGAGATCCTCCAGACACATTATGGAGGGAAACCAGCTGTACTCAAAGTCTACTAATTTCCGTGTTCATCACACTTGAAAAATACCTCCACAGCGGCACCTCGACTGGTGTTTGACCAAACATCTGGGCACCACAGCCTAGCCAAGTCGACACAGAAAATTAACCATCATGAACGCCAAGTCAGAAGAGTGGAATAAGAAACAGATACAATGAAGTAAGCAGTTCTTTGGTCCTTCATCTTCATGTTGTCGACTTTCCACCTTCCCTTTTTCTCCCCTAAATTCAGTGTTCATTTCTCACTCCTTGTGTCTGCTGCCCTGGATGTGAGGGGGGAGGGCTTTCAGAAACCCTTGGCTTCTGCACCACGCCACAACAGACAGCGACTTAGCTTTCTAACAACGCAGAATCGAATCTTGCATTGCTTTACTTCTGTGGCTTCAACTATCACCTCCACACAGATTAAACCCAAAATCCATTTCAAAAGAACTCACGGGGCTTCCCTGGTGGTGCGGTGGTTGAGAGTCCGCCTGCCGATGCAGGGGACGCGAGTTCGTGCCCCGGTCCAGGAAGATCCCAGATGCCGCAGAGCGGCTGGGCCCGTGAGCCATGGCCACTGAGCCTGCGCGTGCGGAGCCTGTGCTCCGCAACGGGAGAGGCCACAGCAGTGAGAGGCCCGCGTACCGCAAAAAAAAAAAAAAAAAAAAGCTAACAAGACTGCCCAACAAAACCAGTTCCTCCCTCCTGACTTTACGTCAACTGTAGCTGCATCAACATGCTACGCTACAGGTCACCCGCTCTCCACACCTGTTCGGCAGGCTTGTCCTTTGCCCCTTCCCACCGATGCCTAACACAGTGCCCAGCGCGTCATACCACACGGGTAGTTGAATGAATACACGGGTGTTACACCCAGTCAGTTGTCATTCTTGTAAATTCTATTCTAAAATACTGTCTCCTTTCTTTTTTGCTATTATCATTACACAAGCCAGACCACTTTAACCTCATCCTCACTTGTTTTTAAACCCCTGTCTCAGGTTTCTATTTCATGTCGTACATTACAACACTTAATCTCCTTAATTAAAGGTATAATCCTATCACCCCTCTATTCAAACACCATTAATTTCCCTATTGTCCACTGAATCACAGCACCTTGTTTTTCTACCTAGTGACCAAGTCCCTCCCAGTGTGAGCTCCAGAGTCTCTCTGCAGTTATTCCACTACTGTATTCAGTCATGAGTTTAATAGATACACGGTGTCTAGCTGGGGGATGAATCGATCTGTAAAACAGCACCAGCTCTCAATGCACTTTATCTGCAAGGACACACACAGTAAAGAAGGAACACGACATCAGGTGCAGCTGCTCTAAGATGGGTAGGTACAGGGTGCCGTGAGAACGCAGGAGAGTGGACAGGCACACAGGGATGGGGAACAGTACACAACATAGCTCAAATGCCACCTCCTTGAAAGAGTCAGTAGATTTAGTCAGACTGACAAACTATAGGAAAGGCCATGCAGTCAAAATCAGCAGCCGTTATCATTTGGGGGGTGAAAGTCAACAATGAATCAGAGTACGTTTATTTAACTAAAGATTCAGGAAAATCATCTATTATAACTAAACACAATTCAAATGGCACATCAAGTATCATGTCTGATTATAAAGTAAGGAGATGAATTAAACACACACACACCTCTAGGAACTGCTATATCCAGATAAATATCATCTTTTGAATTAATGATCTTGAGACATTTATTCCAGGAATAACTCTGGAAACTCTCACTCTATGTCAAAATGTTCAATACCTGAAGAGCTTGAACACACACCTTATCACCAGATTTCTTGCCAGAAATTTGCCAAAAGCAAAATCCATGCTCTTCAAAGGACAGCTTCACAGTAATGCCAGATATTATCAATACTGCTACACAATGAGATGGGTACAAGGATTTTCACTGCATCGTGGCTTGAAATGATAAAAATTGAAAAAGAACCTAAAAGTCTATCCACAGGAGGATGACGAAACAATGTGATGGGAGCTGTGAGGACAGACACCAAAATGCTGACTGTAATTAACTCTGCAGAGGGGAGTAGCACCAGTGAGCGTGGGGAATAAAATCCTGTAGCACTGGCACCTTTTCAATGAGAATTTAATCATACAACTAATACACAAGCACAAACCAAAAATATAAATGTGCTAACAGATTCCAGATTCAATTTTTAAAAAATCCGACGTTTTTAGCAACAGCAACAACACTGGATGAAACACATACTCTCTCAAAATGACTATGGAAGGAATATTTTCACTGAAATGTATAGAATAATATTTTTATCAGGTTTTTTTTAGACGTCAAATTGCATCTATTTGCAGTCATTAGCGTTCCAGAGCCGTGTTCCATGGGAAAACTGGTGTCAACATCCGTTTAAAGATGGCAATTCCTTAGCCAAGGCAAAGAACTAGAACTGCAACTCCAGACAGAACGCTACATGCAGGAACAGGCAAGCAGAGTCCCGTTTCTGAACTTAATAGCACAAGCATAACAAGAAAAACCAAAGTGGAATTTTAAAATGCCTATTCCTGGGCTGTTTCAGAGTTCAAAGTCCAATAACAGTTTACAACAGCAACTCTTTAATTAAAAGCTTTTTGTAGGACAGTAAAAGGTATGTTCTACCATATAACAATGTCCTTCTTACTGAAATTAAAGAATATTTCTGGGGCTTCCCTGGTGGCGCAGTGGTTGAGAGTCCGCCTGCCGATGCAGGGCACACGGGTTCGTGCCCCGGTCCGGGAAGATCCCACATGCCGCGGAGCAGCTGGGCCCGTGAGCCATGGCCGCTGAGCCTGCGTGTCCGGACCCTGTACTCTGCAATGGGAGAGGCCACAACAGTGAGAGGCCCGCGTACCGAAAAAGAAAAAAAAAGAAAAAAAAGAATATTTCTGTCTACAACTGGTCAATAGGAGGTAAAAGGAAGGAGAGAATCAAAAAAAAAAAACAATGAAGCAACTTCTGGCATTGTTAAAAAAAAAAAAAAAAGACTGAAATACTGGAAAACTTCAACACTAAGAATTGCTTTTTGGGCTTCCCTGGTGGCGCAGTGGTTGAGAGTCCGCCTGCCGATGCAGGGGACACGGGTTCGTGCCCCGGTCTAGGAGGATCCCACATGCTGCGGAGCGGCTAGGCCCGTGAGCCATGGCCGCTGAGCCTGCGCGTCCGAAGCCTGTGCTCTGCAATGGGAGAGGCCACAACAGTGAGAGGCCCACGTACTGCAAAAAAAAAAAAAAAAAAAAAAGAATTGCTTTCTAGTCTACATCAAAATTTGGATTTTCATGTTTTGTCATCATGTGAGATAATGCAAAAATCATCTAAGTGAAGCCTGTGTTCTGCTGTATGTAAAAAATTACAGAGGATAGCATGACCATCACTCAACACAACGTAATTTCTCTTGGAAAGAACCAAATGGAAACGCGTATACTTGAGACATTATTCTAAAGAACAGGGAAAGAAAAGGAGGATAAAATGTCAATGTTTGGTCAACCACAATGTTTTCAATTCTCTTCTAGAATTTCATTCTCTCACCAAATCCCAAGTAAGTCAAAACGCAAAGCATCTAACAGAAAGAATTTCAGACCCTTTAATTGCCTGTTCAAAGGAATGTATCTTTATTTTGTTCATTATCTTCTCTACTTTCATATCCTTTCCGTACTCTCATGAACATGAATTTAGAAAGGCAAATATCAAATGAACAACCGGAAAATATCCGTGATGTTCAAATCCTTCTGTTATACACCACCTGCCAATAGTAGTTGCATCTTAGGGAACAGGACTATGAAAAAAGTTCATTACTTATGGAATTCTATAATTGTAACAGCTAATATTTCACTCTTCCTATGAAGTCAGAAAGACATTCTAATACATGTTACACACTGCATGAAAACCTTAGAATCACTGGGAAAGAACTCTTACAATGGACACATATGCCAAGTGTTAACCAGCATGGACAGTCTCAACTTTAAACAAGACTCCAAGGAAAATATAACTCCTCTTTAAAACCCAAAGCAGAGAAATGCCAGCTGCATTCAGTGACCAAAGTCATACTATATAATTTCTGAAATCACCAGAAATTCTTACCCTATTTGTCCATTCTACCTGATGTCAGTTCATAGCATCCCAATGTGAGAAGTTCCTTAGGAATTCTAAGGAAAACAAACAAAAAATCCTCTTTCTTTACTTTGGATTCTAGAGATCATGTAATCTCATTCACCTACATTTCAAATGATAAAACTGTAGCCTAGAGAGGTGATATGACTTGCCCAAGTGTCATAGTGTCAAGCATTAGAAGGTAAAATCCTCAAAATTCCAACACTCTTCCAATGTCACCCACAGATACTGTTTCTGGATCTCTGTCTGAACATCCATGAGTGCACATAAAAGAACCTTAAGCAGCATAAGGCAGCTCCCATTCTTGAGGAATTAGTTAGTTTTTTTTTTTCTTTTGGCGGTACGCGGGCCTCTCACTGTTGTGGCCTCTCCCGTTGCGGAGCACAGGCTCCGGACAAGCAGGCTCAGCGGCCATGGCTCACGGGCCCAGCCGCTCCGCGGCATGTGGGATCCTCCCAGACCGGGGCATGAACCCGTGTCCCCTGCATCAGCAGGCGGACTCTCAACCACTGTGCCACCAGGGAAGACCAGGAATTAGTATTTTTATTGGACTTTAGAGATAGATAACATGAAAGGCCAGCCATTTTCTAATTTTTATTATTAAGTAGAAAAGAGAGACATTTGGAAAGAAAGGGATTTTTAACTCAGCCCAGAAATACAGGTACCATTTTACATACATAGAGAGGAAAGGACAGATGGTTCTAGGATAGAATGTGACCCACGTCTATAGGTTTTTTCACACGAACCAATCCCCGCTGCTCATTTCCATGGCCATGAAGCCAGCTCTCATCAAAGGAAGCATGAAATGAATCACCATAAATCCTCGACAGCCACAGGGAAAAGTTAAAGCAGTAGTTTAACAGACCCTTAGCAGTTACATCCTTGAATGCTAAGGACAATACATTACCCTTAAAGGTGCTGCAATAACTATGAATCAGCCAATGAAGAATTTTATCATTGCCTCCACCTTATGATTTTCTTTCCCCTTCATAGTTATTCCTCTGACCACCCACCACTCAACAATAAGATTTAAAAAGTAAAGCATTTAATTATTATCTGTGACCCAGGAAAATTAAAACCCACAGTATACTAACAGGATACTTCAGCTTTGTCTAGATCCAATGCCATCTGAAAGATGATGGTTTATTTCTAATATAAAATGGTTACAGCAAAAACATCTGAACAAAAGGGACATTGCAGGTAATTCAGAATCCTTTCCAATTCTTTCTGAAACAGATACTCACCATGGCTCAGCTTAAAGTACTACATATGACTCTCAAAACATGAAATATATTCCTTTTCAAAGACTGTCAAAACTGTACATTTCCTAATTATGCTAAATACTAGATTTTGGCTATTCATACATTTTCAATGAGAAAGCCTGAGAAATAAGCAAAGTGGTTTCCCAAGGGAGAAAATATTTCACTAGAAAAAAAAATATATTGTTATTTGGTCTTGTCCCATCAATATAAACAGACATTTATGTAGCTAAGATTTAAGTGGCTAGAACAATTTCTAAGACTCAGCATTTTTTTACCTCTTCTCTTTCTCCCTTCATTTTTATAGCTACAAAGGAAACTGTCAAGATTCATTTCTGGCTACAGAGATGGGGAAGCCCAGTTCCGTATAACACAATCGTTGCACAGTTCTAAAAGCTCTTCGTCGAGTTTTTTTCAAAGTTCAAGTTAAAAAACAGAAGTTCATTTTCACTTTGGAAATCAAACTTGAAAGAAAAATGTGACCTCCCAGAATTTAGTTCCTTCCAAGGAACTCCCTCAAGGACATAAATTGTTAAGACATGGCCACTTGGGAAAAACATTTTCAAGTCTTGTTTGACAGGCGAAGCTACATGGGAGTTGACAGGAGTAATTTTTTTTAACAAGCTCAAGTCTGTCTTTTCTTTACATGTTCAAGATGATTTAAAAACATGTACTCTACCAAAAGCTTGCTGGATTCTATAAACAATTCAGATCCTTTTCCAGAGAATGCTGAGTGCAAGTGGAAAGGATCTTTAATGCTTTACATATTGTTTATTTAAAAAAAACACACACACACACACAATCTTCGAACAGAAATCAAATGTAAATGCATGCTCATATAAAACTGGTAAGTAGGGCCTCCCTGGTGGCGCAAGTGGTTGAGAGTCCGCCTGCCGATGCAGGGGATACGGGTTCGTGCCCCGGTCTGGGAGGATCCCATGTGCCGCGGAGCGGCTGGGCCCGTGAGCCATGGCCGCTGAGCCTGCGCGTCCGGAGCCTGCGCGTCCGGAGCCTGTGCTCCGCGACGGGGGAGGCCACAGCAGTGAGAGGCCCGCATACCGCAAAAAAAAAAAAAAAAAAAAAAAAAAAAAAAAAAAAAAAAAAAAAAAAAAACTGGTAAGTAAAAGCAAAAAAATAAGGATTATAATAAGTGGGTTTTTGAAACTGATAAAACTGCTGACCCTCATCCATTTAAACTCTCCTAGAAAAAGAGGCACTATAAGCAGCTGCCTACTACAAACACTCAGCTTGAAACGCTCTGCATACAGTTGCCAATTGCCCCACATGAACCTGCAAGGCTGCTGGTGGCTTCGCCTTCCCCGACCCGGCCTGGACCTCTCAACTGTAATGAGTGCCCACAGCCAAGATCCTGCTAAATAACCACAAGACCTAAAACGTGCTCAGTCGCATACACCTATGCACCCTGGAAGCCACCCTACCCTCTGCTTCCAAAGCTTTATAACTCACACATCCTGCTATCACAAAACCATAACGTCTACCTTCCCTCCCCTCCAAAACGGAATTTGGAGGCCTGATTCAAATCATTCATGCTATAGATGAAGCCAGTGTCACACAGCTTAGGGAAAGGGTTCGGAGGACAGAAGAATGTGATCTTGTATCCTGGTTGCCATTTATAATCCATTTTCCCACAGCAAATTCTCATGTGATGATTTGACCCTGTGGCACTGTAGGTCTGGGTATCTATATTTCAGGTTGAACAGGATTTCGGGGAGGGTTGCCCTGTGTCCTGAGCCTGGTCATGCTTTGGAAACATGGTTTGTAAGAGGAAATGCACTACAAGTTCAAAACAACTTAAAAATTAACTTTTGTAACTTGATAGGTTTCTAAATTAGAGATTATGCGTGTAATAAAACCAACTCATTGGAACTCAACAAACCAAAACCCCTAACTTCATTTTATCTGATCCCAGTTTGAAAAGAGGAAAATGACATCAAAACTCACATCAAAATGTAACCAAAACACTATTTTTAGAGAACACACTGAATAAATTTAATCCAATATTCTAGACCTTCAGAACTGAATTATCATGATATCCAAAACAATGATCTTAAAGTCCCACAATCAACCCAATTATCAAACCTAATTATCAGCTATCTAGAAAACTAAATCAACCAGAACACAATTAACCAGAACACTCATCAGGAAACTTTACAGTATTAGGGTCCAAACAAATAATTAAGTCCAAAGTCTTAACTTTATTAACACTTCAATTTTGAAATACACTCAGAAAAAAGAAGTTAAAAGTTTTTTAAAAATAGTAAGGGCGGGGCTTCCCTGGTGGCACAGTGGTTGAGAGTCCACCTGCCGATGCAGGGGACATGGGTTCATGCCCCGGTCCGGGAAGCTCCCACATGCTGCGGAGCGGCTAGGCCCGTGAGCCATGGCCGCTGAGCCTGCGCGTCCGGAGCCTGTGCTCCGCAACGGGAGAGGCCACAACAGTGAGAGGCCCGCGTACTGCAAAAAAAAAAAAAAAAAAAAAAAAAAATAGTAAGGGCCAATCCAAAGTACCTATCAGCTAATATTTCTTGTTTGTATGGGCCAGGCACTGTTCTATATATCTCATTTTATCTACACAACTACCATTAACACAATACCCATTTTACCAAGGAGAAAACACAGCACAGAGAGGTTAAGTAATTTATTCAAGGTCACACAGCCTGTCTCTTTACTAGGCTCTGCAGCCATTATCAAACTGCTTCAATTATCTTTGACCTCTCCAAATTAGAGTGGATTATACTGTACTAACAGCTAATTTATGGACAGCTTACGTAAATAAGAAAATAATCCATGGAAAAGCTGAGTTATATTGGGTAAAGGCAAAATAGGATTCCACCACCAGCAACAGAACACCAAGTACTCAATACGTTTATGCTTGTATATTTTTCTCACATTTATTCAAACATGTAAGTCCCATCCGCAAGTAAAATTTCCCATGTCTGCCTCAAGTTTTCCTAGTTCCGTTTTTTCGTTAGGAGGCACTCACTAAAATATCGAAATGGGGGTTTTATGTAATCAGTATTTAGAAAGAATAATCCTCTCCCTTCAGATTTTGTTTAGAAACTGTGTCCCTACCCTACGATTGTGGTGAGTCACCTCCCTGCTCTCTAGATGCTGTTTAAAGATCCTGGGGAAAGGGAAATCAGAGAGGCTGCCCTTAGCCCTGAGGACGATAAGCAAGCCCAGGGGGGCAGGTTATTAACCTCCAAAGAGCGAAGGCCAGCTAGCCCGTGTGCCTCTGAGGCACAGACTGGCAGGGTTCCGAGCCTCTCAAGGCAAGACTCCCGTTGTATGGTAATGAAGAGCCCGTTCATAAACCCGAACTGCCCCGGCAGAGGCGCAAGCTTGGTAAAGAGCCCTCTGGGGATTCAGCTTTTGCAGCCCCAGTCACTGCCCCAAGCACAGCGCAGGCTACAGGTCTCTAAGAAGATTCACTCCTCTGGCCCCTGGCCAGCTGATACTGCAGACAGTGGTTCTCAAACTCCAGCATCAGAATCACCTGGAGGGCTGTTGGCAGCACATTGCTGAGCCCACCCACACGGATTCTGACTTAGTAGGCCTGGGGTGGAGGCCAAGATCTTGCATTTCTAGCAAGTTCATGGGATATGCCAATGCTCCTGGCCCAGGAATCACACTCTGAGAACTGCTGATTTAAGTTAATGGTTATGGATCCCAATTCCCATGGCCGCTGCCACCATCAAGCACCACTCAGTTAAAGGTATTTTCCATTAACACAGGTAAATGTGCTAGAGAGTGGAGTATCAACCAGCTAGTCTCCTCCATCACTAACAAGTAAACTAAGCCATTTCCTTGAGGTATAGGCTTGAGATAGCATGTTACAGTGTCACAGTATTTAAGTACAGCAGGCTTGGGGAGAGAAGGGAAAGGCAAGAAGAGAATTTGCCCCCTTAACTTAGCACTAAATAAAAATAAGCCTGGGGTTTCCCTGGTGGCGCAGTGGTTGAGAGTCCGCCTGCCGATGCAGGGGACACGGGTTCGTGCCCCAGTCTGGGAGGATCCCACATGCCGCGGAGCGGCTGGGCCCGTGAGCCATGGCCGCTGAGCCTGCGCGTCCGGAGCCTGTGCTCCGCAACGGGAGAGGCCACAACAGTGAGAGGCCCGCGTACCGCAAAAAAAAAAAAAAAAAAAAAAAAGCCTGAAATTGAATTTGTTCCTATATCACCTCTCTTCTGACACTGATCATGAATGTCTGGCAAAGGAAAAGAGACCAGAAGATGGGACGCATTAACAAAAAGACTTTGTATTTAGAGACGAGAGCACCTTTCATCAGCGCAACTCAAACAACCAGGCAAACTTTATTAATTCTCTACAGATTCACAAGAGCACTGTCACATGGGCTGCTAATTCACCTCCATGGGTCATGCCACTGGGCTAGTGGCAAAATGATTAAAAATAACCAGAATAAAATAGAAAATACCTATCAACCCCTAGGCATATTCAGAAATTTTTCAATATTAAAATGAACTTAAAAGTTCACAAAAATTAACTAAAATTATTCAAATAAAATGTTTAAACACAGAACTCACCTATACCAAATTTTGTCTCTACCACTTACCAGTTCTGTGACCTTGGGCAAATTACCTTACCTCTGTGCCCCTCAGTAAAATCAGTAAAGTGGGCGTGGTAACGTCTCTCTTTCACAGTTTTTATGAGGATTAATAAAGCTGGCCCACAGTAAGTAGCCTACAAATGTTAGCTACAAATGTCATCCCATCAATGTTAATGTAAATACTTATTATTAAGCGGACTGGGCAATTTACAAGCAATATATTTAGATTATATGAAATGTACTAATGGCACTCAATGACATTTCTCCCACCCATTACACACCTTCATCCCCTGCCACCGTTATCATGAGTGAATTTGCCCCATCCCCCTATTTTTCCACAGACTATTCATTTTTCAACGAACCCATCCAACATTTACAATAAAAGGAACAAGGTTAATCCTCATCTTTCCACAAAACAAGAACCAAAGTTGCAGCAAGAGATAGTTGACAGACCTTTGTTTTTAAATCTTGTTGAGCTTAATCTAAACAGACCACATATGTTGCCAAGACAAGGTGCCCGCCAAGGTGAGAAACCTTGAGACAGATTTCTAATTGCCATTTTGGTGAAGGGAAAAGGGAAATATTACTTGTGTTTCAAGGGAAAAAGAAATGTAACTTCAGAGGAAAAACAGCAACATAGTATTTGTTAGTACCAACAGGAAGGCAGCTCAACTAAAGAACCAGAAAAGAAGGAAGGAGACAACTATCTTTTGACTCAACGATCTGTTTGCTGCAAGGATACAGAGAACCCTCGTATTGGGCAAACAGTCTTAGACATAAAATATGATGAATTTTTCAAGCAGATGGGGATAATGACAAAGACTTAGCAATCCACTGGACTAACGGATAAAACTCCAACACATCCTCTCCTAGACACTACTCATGAGTACAAATGACAAGTTCTCAAATAACTAAACACAGAACAAACCCTAGGAAGCACCAGGAGAAAAAAGAAAAAAATTCTGTCTGCTTGATAACTCTTGTGTGAACACACAGACCCCTGGGAACATCATAAGGACTTCACTTGGGAGCCAAAGCAAAGTAAGAGATTGTCAGAGAGATGCACCCCAATGCTTCTCCTATTTAAAACAGCCTCTGGATGTCAATGACCTGAGGGAAATTCTCACAATATAAGCTAGGTTTTAAAAGATCAGGACAAAAAATTATATAGCGACAGTGATGTTCCCCGTTCTGTTAAAAATGCTATCTGTTGCTATACTTATAGATAGATCCATACATATTTATTAACCAGAAAAAAAAAAGAGGAAATGGACACTCCCTAGGTTGTAATACTTTTTCTCCTTTATATTCTCTGTACTTTACAGGTTTGAAATATATGATGAATATACATTATAATTTTATAATCAGAACTATTTGATGGCATACTTTGCGAGGCTGAAAGCTTTGTACGCGGGCCTCTCACCACTGTGGCCTCTCCCGCCGCGGAGCACAGGCTCCAGACGCGCAGGCCCAGCGGCCATGGCTCAGGGGCCCAGCCGCTCCGCCGCACGTGGGATCCTCCCGGACCGGGGCACGAACCCGCGTCCCCTGCATCGGCAGGCGGACCCTCAACCACTGCACCACCAGGGAAGCCCCAAGGCTGAAAGCTTTTTAATGTACTTTTATTTACACAAAACTACACGGTAGGCTGTGTAATTCAATGATTAAGCTTCTGAGTCTACACTCATGAATAATGTTTAAGTTAGTCATTTCTGTACTAATTCAGTACCAACCTTTGGTCTTAAGCAGGCTGACAACCTGGAAAAAAATAACTCAAATGTCCACAGTTGCTTCATTCAAATGTCTATGAGTGTCACTCTGCACTGTACTCTGCACTTAAGGTAGATATAACCAAGACAGTGAAGTTAAAAATACCAAGCAGACCTCCGGATCATATGCATTTATGTAGTTAATGAAGTGACTATCTCAGAGTAAAACATTCCACACTAATATTCAAATGCAGGCCTATATCAGTAATAGTCCTCTCCCACGTCAGGAAGTAATTCACATGCAGCACACTGGATATCCAGATAAAAGGCAGAAAATGCCCACTTTTAAATAAACTCAACTTACAGTGTTCATACAAACATTTAACAGAAGCCCCTCCTCCCTTTTCCTTTGTTAATACAGGAAAAGATTAATCATCTCTTGGGAAGCTCATATTTTAAATGTATCTAAATCAAAACACTGGCAATAAAAAACATTTAAGAAGGTGCTTAGATTAACAGTCCATTTCAAGGTTAACTAATCTTGTTTTTCTCAAATCAACTGCATTCTCTGACAAAAAAGAGAGTTAACTTCAATTTTACAAATAAAAAAGAAACTGGCTTAAAAGACATACAGAAAAATAATGAAAATAATCACTTTGGATCACATACACAAATAAACAAAGGCAATAGGACAATCCAGAAATTATATATCGATAGGTAGCAAACGAAAGGAAAATAACATAAATTAACATTTTTATGTTTGCATGAAGAAATTCTGGAAGAATACAGAGAAGTTAATAAAGTGGTTATTCTAGTGCAGTGGGGGAGGACAAGGCAGAAAGGGAACAGAAGCAGGAGTGAGACTTTTCAATGCATTAACTTTGTACATATTTTTTTCAACAATGTAAATGTATTGCCTATTCCATAAATTAAATGAAAAGTTATGCTAAGATTATTTGGAATGCATGATTTTCCACCAACCTTAGCCCTCGTATAATGCAGAAGTAAAGAATCCCAGCTGTAGAGTCAGGCTACCTGGAGCTCCCTGAGTTGCCACCAGCTAGCTAAGTACGGCTGGAACATCCTGAGAGATGGAAGGCGGCGCCCTTGCCTAGATCGTGGTCACAGCAGCCAGACCATCAGCGGGGAAATGGCAGAGCGCCTCAACGGTCGTTCTCAGATGCCAACATAGGCATAAGTTGGCTGTGCACAGCATAGCCTCCACTTAACTCGATTTCCTTTGCTATACATTGTGTTCTCTGAGTCCTCAGAACACTGCGTCGGATGTCTAATATAGCCATGTAGCAAGCCCCCATTTTATTCTACCATGTGTTACTGCCGTTTTAATCAGCCAGTTACTGCACAATCCTCCACACAGTACTTTACCAGCTTTTAATCTGAAGGGGTAAAAAGTAGAGGAAAAGAACAGGAGAGGATTTCCCTGCAGAATAACCAGAAACAGTTGTTAGTTCTCCCCAAGCAAGACACTGCTTTCCTCTGGGGATGTGGGTGGGTAATTTCTTGTGAAACAAATCAGAAGAATAAGTGAAAATAAAAGAATACTAATGGGGCTTCCCTGGTGGCGCAGTGGTTGAGAGTCCGCCTGCCAATGCAGGGGACACGGGTTCGTGCCCCGGTCCGGGAGGATCCCACATGCCGCGGAGCGGCTGGGCCCGTGAGCCATGGCCGCTGAGCCTGCGCGTCCGGAGCCTGTGCTCCGCAACGGGAGAGGCCACAACAGTGAGAGGGCCGCGTACTGCAAAAAAAAAAAAAAAAAAAAAAAAATACTAATGGAAGAAAATTCCCACCATCCCACAGGGGAAAAAAAAAAACCTTATTCCAGAAGGGAGGAAATAATGTTGTCAATAATGGTTAATTCCTTAATATTTACTTACACATTGAATCATTGACACCATATGGTAAAGTACCTGAAGAAGGACCCTGTTCCTCTTGTACCCCTCACAACTCAGCACTAGCAGAATAACCCCAAATACACTTCATGAATGGAGGACTAGCCCGCCATCTTCAATGGACCAGATTCCTAACACGTAACACAGACTGGTGTTTCCAAAACTCGGTTAATCAGAATCACCTGGGGGTACTTGTCAGCCAGGCATGTTCCTGGCCTCACCCCAGACTTGCTGACTCAGAGTCTCCAGAATCTCTGGGAATCTGTTTTTAAACAGGGCCCAGGTGCATCTGATAACTCAGAAAGTGTGGGAAACACGAGGTGAATGAAATAGTGCTAACGACTGCTCTATGTCCCAAGATGCCCAGGGAAAGCTGAGGTCTGAGCAGCTCCCCTCAAGTTCTGAGTGGGGGTGTGAAATCGGGTAGGAGCAGGGTTTAGGTGCTGACAGCTCCCTGGGCATCTGGGGTAAAGGGGACGCTCTTAGAGCTAAGCACCCAGTGGGAGCTGAACTGGGTCTGCAGTTGCTACAGGAGAAAGGAGGAAATGGAGGTGAAGAGGGCTCTCAGACATCCTCATAAAGGCCCCGGGAGAAAGGCTCGCTCCTCCAACCCCAGCTCCACAGGCCAGACCCCTGGGAGGCAGAAAGAAACCACCACCCTTCCCACCTTCCTGTCAGGAACCACGTGTACTTTAAGATCCTGGGCAGAACTCTCTGGTTTTCACATGAGAAGTATCTGTATGTTTATCTCTGACCAAAGCTTCATCTTCTAGGCTTCAGCGAGCGGCCTCAGACGGACTGGACCACCTGCAGTAGTACATGAACATCCATGTACCTTCAGACGCTAACTCAGCCTTCACTGTCATCAAAATAACAGCAAAGGCTAAATACACATTAGCTGTGTGCCAAGCACTGTGCTAAGTACTTCAGAGGCATGTCTCAAATTTCTTGGCTATATGCTAATAGTTTGGGAGGTTTCAAAACCAAAAAAGAAGGAAAAGGGAGAAGATCAAAAGACTTAGAGTTTCCCCCGGTCCGCCCCCACCAGACATTTGCCAGGTTTCTGCCATATCCTCTTAGCATCAGCTTTCCTCATCTGAGTACAAAATATCATGACTTGAGGAGAGACAGTACCACAGAATGGTTAGGACAGGCCCTGGACACAGGTCTGCCTGGGTTCAAATCCCAGCTCTGTTGCTTACTAGCTGTGAATGTAGACAAACAAATTATTTGTGGCTTAGCTGCATCATCTGTCAAACAGAAATAATAATGGTATCCATTTCCTGGAGCTGTTGTACCTAGTAAAGTGTCTGGCCTATAGCAAGTGCTCTGACATTAGCTGTCCTCACTATCAGACAGTACAAAGTTGCCGAAAAGACAGCCCAATACCAGAAGCTGGAATTGTGCTGCTGCCTAGATACTGATACCAATAATGTCATTTCTCGGTTGGAGTGATGCTAAATGCTCTCACAGACATGTCATTTAATTCACAAGGAAAGGGACTGAGGCTGGGACCTCCAGGGCCTTTTCTCAGAAGAGTCCTCATTCAAAAACAGATGCTCCATCTCTTTTGTTCCATTTGTCTAAAGTGCTGCTAAGGCGTGCAGCACAAATGTAACATCCTCTACCACAACCGAAACATCATCCAGCACCATCCTGCTGATTTTGAACTTCAAATCTTGCAAAATTAATTCATTCCAGCATATAAACCAATTTGAGGAGAAATAGAGTTAAATAAATAAGTTACTAGGTGCTTAGTTTGGTGCAAACCATTTTATTTTATACTTAAAATGTGATTTTTAACACATATTAGAATGATAGCCAGAGGAAAACGCTGCGCTATTCTTCTCTGTTTCTAAATTTTCTTCCAAAGTATTAAGACTCTCAAAGATCTCTCTCCTATCGTGTAAGTTTTTTCATTTGCTAGTCCCAATCCTAACACAATACATACAGATCAAATTTTAATACTGGCTCTTCCTCTCATATAGCGGAAAACTAGATAGTTGCTAAATAAATCATTTCAACCTAAATGTAGGTAGCTTTTTAAACCAAGTAATTATAGTTTCAGTACCCAGGAGTCGAAAAGTAGATTGATGTTTTGGCTTAAACGATATATGCTCATAATATTTTTCAAAAATAACGCTCTTTTTAAGAACTCTAACATATGGCAAATGCACTTAAACAGTTCTCTTTCCAAAATGATGTTATCACTTTTCAAGGATGAAGAGGAAGCTATGAATGGACTGTGGGCAGGATATACGCAAATTTGAAACAAGTACCTACCTGATCTGTTTGGAAAAGGACTAAGCCCTCAAGATGTGAAGCTCCATGCGCTCCACGTGGGTAAAATATGAGTTAAAAGAGTCCATATGGTCATAAAGAATTGATTTTAGACACAAACACTTTTTTAGATGCCTAACGATAAGAATCAGAGAGAGATTATTGATCAAAGTTGTATTTACAAGGTCATCTGAGATACTACTATTATCAAATAGTAACCCCTCATTAGCACCTCAAAATGCCAAAATTGGAAAGGCCCACAGAGGTTATTTTAGACAAAGTCTCTATTTTACAGATAAGGAAAGGAGGTTTTGAATAAATTACTCCAGATCTGCATTAGAAAATGGCAGAGGGAGGCCTTCCCCGGTGGCGCAGTGGTTGAGAGTCCGCCTGCCGATGCAGGGGACAGGGGTTTGTGCCCCGGTCCGGGAAGATCCCACATGCCGCGGAGCGGCTGGGCCCGTGAGCCATGGCCGCTGAGCCTGCGCGTCCGGAGCCTGTGCTCCACAACGGGAGAGGCCACAACAGTGAGAGGCCCGCGTACCAGAAAAAAAAAAAAAAAAAAAAAAAAAAAAGAAAGAAAATGTTAGAGGTGAAGCCAGACTCAAGTCTCCCAGTTCTCAACCCAACGAGCTTCCCTGTCTATTTCAGCACTCCTCCCGGTGCTCTAAGAACACAAGGGCACTTGTTAAGCATACTGGAGACTCCCGTTCAACAACAGCTTTGGAAGGGTCTGGGAATCCGTAACTTAAACAAGAGTTCCAGGCAGTTCTTAAGGTCAGGCAAGTATGGGAAACACTGCTTCATCTCCTGCGGCCTCCTAAACCTGAGGTGCAACCTGGCCGCTCAGCTGTCAGTTTCTATTAACACATTTAGGGACCATCCAGGGATTAGAGGTCGGTGGAGACCTCATTGCCACGCCAACATCCTCCCCAGCATGTGGTATGTTTCAATGAAAGCAAGTCTTATGCCAATGTCACAGAAATAACAAACATTCATCAGCAGGCAAGCAGGCACAAAAACAATCACACAACCTGCTCTTAAGAGTGAAGTCTGTATTGTCTTCCCAACTCTGACAAGCACCTTGCATGAAAGATTCATTCTGAGAAAAAAGCAAAGATACTCTGACATCAGGACCAGTCAACCCTCTCTCTGGTTGGGTCAGGAGAGCAGTCATTGTTGAGTCAGGACAATGCAGTTTGACACTTAAAGCACCACCCAGAAAGTATTAGGCTATAATGTCTGCCTAATACAGACAATACAAACCCATACCTTGTTTATGCAAAAATAGTGCCCATATGATCTTTCTGTCAGCAAGTTATCTTGAATGCCATTTATCTCACCTATAAAAATTGTATACATTCTACCAAGGCCATCACGTATGGGTGCACATGCTGAGAACCACACGGAAGCACAGTTAACATACACTAAGGTGTGAATGGTGCCCCTAAGGTGTGAATGGTACCCAACAAACCTCGCTAAACTTACAACACTTCTAGAATCTAAGGGGGAGAAAAATCTGCTCTTCTGGAACTATAAGGGAAAAAAGCCAGCAAATCATCTTTTTTCCAAATCTGTTTTGACAATTACATTTCGTATTCACCCAGGAAGCACTGTTAAGGTGAAGTTTGGGACTAGAAATCAGAAGACTCAATGTTTGTATATGTATACCTCTTACTAATTCCAGAACTTCCATTTCTTTGTCCATAAAACGGATATACTACAACCTGGCCTTCCTACCTCGCAAGAATTGAAAAACATTCTTTCAGTTATAAAAGTGCTACATAGTATAATGTTATTATTAATTATAAAAAGAAACAAATCACTCAGGGTTTAAAAATAATACAGGGCTGTTAGATTGAGTGCCTACTGATTTCTGTATAGAAAAGTCTGTTTCGAATACTTACAGAGCCAAGATGTTAACTACCCAGATTTCTGGCCACTGTCACTATTCTTTTTTACACGAGCCTCTCACTGTTGTGGCCTCTCCCGTTGTGGAGCACAGGCTCCGGACGCGCAGGCTCAGCAGCCACGGCTCACGGGCCCAGCCGCTCCGCGGCATGTGGGATCTTCCCAGACCGGGGCACGAACCCGTGTCCCCTGCATCGGCCACCAGGGAAGCCCCCACTGTCACTATTCTTAATGGGAACTTATTTTGTCAGCAGAATTAACGACATTTGACTTTTATGGAAGTATACTCATAACCTTAAAGAGGCAGAAAGTTTGCTTTTTCATTTGTTTTTAAAGTAATTGTTGGGACTTCCCTGGTAGCACAGTGGTTAAGAATCTGCCTGCCAATGCAGGGGACATGGGTTCGATCCCTGGTCCTAGAAGATCCCACATTCCACAGAGCAACTAAGCCCATGTGTCACAACTACTGAGCCCGTGGGCCACAACTACTGAAGCCTGCACACCTAGAGAAGCCACCGCAATGAGAAGACCGCACACTGCAACAAAGAGTAGCCCCCTCACCGCAACTAGAGAAAGCCCATGAGCAGTAACAAAGACCCAACGCAGCCAAAAATAAGTAAACAAAATGTTCCCTTTAAAGAAATAAATAAATAAAATAAAATAAAGCAATTGTCTTGTTCATGCAGACTTGCAGCAGTCAGTATAACAGTCCCTCCCAAAGGTTTCTGTAGTTATTCTTCCTGACACTGAGCACTAAGAAACTAAATATTAGTTCAGTTCAAATATCGATTGAGCTGTCACATTCCAGGCACTGTTTTAAACTTTGGAAAAACAAAGATGCAGCCATCCTTGACCTCAGGAGCTGGCTATCTAGCAGAGGGGAGCAGAAATGAATAGAGGATTTCAGCCCACACTGGTACATGTGGGGATGGAGGGACCGAACAGATGCATGCCTACACTGGATGCCATGGGAACCCTCCCTCCAACCTGGTGGTGTTGGGGGAAGCATTAGGGGAGTCTTTAAGGATAAGCAGGAGGGAAAAAATGATGTATGCTATCCCCAATTATAACAAAAAAATTATTTTGGATGACTACCTATGAGATTTTGAGGAATGGCAAACTTGACTAAATACTTCTCAGAATTATTGAGGCAGGACTGGCCCACAGGACTAAAATGCTGTTTCTGTGTTGGAAAGATAAAAGTGTGTACGTTTTTTAAACAGCTCCGCTCACACCCTTGATTACAGTAGAGACCCATCAGGCAGTGAAATATACACTGCTGCTGCACTCTGGCTTCTGATAAACTGTTCAGTTCTGTTACTTGCTCCTTGGGAGACTCATTTCAAGGTTTATCTGACAAGAAGGATGAAATTAAATGGTCATTGTCATCCTTGGGACTGTTTATGGAATGTATCTAAATTGTTACCCATTCCCATTCACGTAACCCTAAATGGGGCAGGGTATATGCAGTGGGACAGGAGGCGAGTCAATCAGGTCTGGGCTCCAGGCCCAGCTGTGCCATTAGCCCACCATCTAACCTGGGGCTAATCACTTCAACTCTCTAGGACTCGATTTCCTCCCTTGTTAAGAGTTAATGAAAGAGATGTCCTTTACAGGCAGTTTCAAGTCTAAAAGTCTATGCGTCCATTCTAATGTAGCATGTTATTCTCTAGACCTGCCTAAAAGGGGACCAAAAAGACTTCAAAATGTAGCTTTTACACAGGAACAAGACATTAAAAAAAAAAAAAAAAGAATCCTAACAGAGTCTAAATAAGATGAATGCATAGTGTTTCAATGCGTCTTAGCATATAAAAAAGTTAAGTGTGTGAAGGTGAAAAACCACAAAAACACCATGTCTTTATAGTTCAGCTTTCTTCTCTATATGTGTACTTCTACTCTCAGACATAATTATATTCAATAAAAGCCTTCCTTCTCCATCATTAAAAAAAAAGGATGAGCCAGGTTTTGCAGTATGAAATCAAAGCCAAAGATTCAAAGAAACTTGTGAAATGTTTTGAAGAGAGTTACTTCAGTCACTAATTAGGACAACCTTAGTTAATTCAGGGAATTTGGGGGATTTTGACTATGAACCTTAGCTATTGGTGCATATGTATGAAAAGAGAGAAAAGTGATATGTTCAAATGTAAAACAAAACTGGCAAAAGAAGGAGTTCTTGACCTCCAGGGAGTTTTTTCTTGTCTTTCAGTTCCCACAATAGATCAGTTCACCTAGCAGTCAGATCTGCCTCATCACAGCATTCCTCAAGGGTGAAATTCTCCTTCACCTACACACAGACACTCTACACGGGAAAGGCATAGAAGCATCTAGTGATTACTGAGATGACAATGACATTCCACTAAGACAGTATATCCTGATGCATGAGGTCAGTATTCACATTAAGTAGATATATTCTTGTTATGTCCAACAACTTTATGAGACCACTTTGACTTTTTTCCCCCCTTTCTAACTTTTTTTTTTTGGTGGGGGAGGAATGGGGGGAACTCTCCCTGGTTGAGAACAGCCCACAACTTATAAGGATGTGTTGACAGCAATATCAGAGAGATGAACTGTAAAATGTAAAACCATCACATAACTTCACAACTTGGAGAAAGATGTATTACAGCAAACAATCTCACCAGTGTTAAAGTACTAAAAACTTGAACTGTTCCAGTTGTAAAGTGGTAAAATATAGCTAAGCTTTTCTAGCAAGGATGGAAAAAAAATGTAAACCAGCTATTCAAGATTGCATATGAAGTGATTCTAAGAGACAGTATTTCATCCAGAGCTGCTGAAATCTAGGCGTGTTTTACACCAACACCTCCCCTCCCACCCTGCAATTCATCAACCATCTCCACTTTACCCTTTACACTGAGGAATATGACCAAGTCCATGTACCAAAAGGGGAGAAACCACATAAACATCACACTGAAAGTTTCTCTACTTTGGGCCAACAGGAAATTCCAGTTACTTCATTCACTGGAGCTGGTTAAGCTGCTGAAATGAAATAGATGCTTGGAGAGATCACTACCTCAGGACAGAGACTTGATTTTCAGAGTTGGAGGAGTTTAGACAAAAGACGAATGGGATGCTGAGTCTCACTACAAGGTCAAGGTTCCCTGAATTATAAAGAGCTGGTGGGTCAGTGAAGGGGCCGGGGGTCGGGAAGAGGCAAAAATTAGCACCAAAAAAGAAAACTCTGAACTAAAAGCGGACTTTTGTTTGTACTTAGGTAAGAGCACCGGTCAGAGAGGTGAATGCAGCCCCAACGCTCGCTGAGATCCTGAGATTTTCACAAACGGATCCTCCTGAAGTCTCAAGGACCAGAATCATAGTAAGTCCATACCTATGTGGTACCCTGCTTCTGCAACAGACCACCTTTCCCGGACCCTTTTCCCACGACCTCGGCTCCTCCTCTGCCTACAGCGCCCCCGGGGCTCCTCTCAGCCTCCCCCACACACAAACAAGAGAGAAGGAGCGGACAGTGGGACGGGGCCAGCCCAATTCTCACACTCCATCAGGGCGCCCACTCCTTCGAGGCGGCCGGGAACCTTCGGAACCCGAGAGCAGCACATGCGCCCGCCACCTGCACGGCCGCCGAGTCTCGGGTCCCGCCGTCCCCACTCGAGAGCCCTACCCTCGCGCTGGGTAGGGGCTCCGGGGTTCCGCGCGGATGCCCGAGAGCCGGCTCGGGGCCGCCAGGGGGCGGGAGGGAGCAGCAGGCTGGGCGCCTCCCCGCCTCGTTCCCCTCCCCCGAGCCGCTTGCCACTCACGGATTTTCACTCGGCGGTGGTCGAGGCGCGCGGTGGAGGCGTGCAGGGCGTCGAGGCGGCGGTGCAGCGCTGCGGTGCGGCGGCCCAGGGTGGCCGCCTGTCCCTCGAGCTCGCCGAAGATGTCCCCGGCGCAGCGCGACAGGTCGGCGAGTTGCTCCAGCAGGCAGACCAGGGCGTGCGAGCTGACCTGCTCCAGCGAGCGGAAGAGCGGCGCGCCCGCCGCCCCGGCCGCCTCCGGCTGGCGCAGCCGCGCGGGCTCCACGGTCCTCTGGTGGAAGGGCATGGCCGGGCCGGGCGGCGCGGGCGAGCGCGGCACTCAGTCCGGCCCCCGTCGGCGCGGGGCGCCAGTCCGCATCCAACACAAAGAAAAGTCCGGGCGGCGGCGGGGCGCCGAGGGGGCAGCCGGGAGGCTCCTACCCGCCGGGGAGCGGCGAGGCGGGCGGGCGGGACGGACCGACGGGCGGGCGGGCGGCGAGGAGGAGGAGCGGCGGCCGCCCGGGGAGCCGCGGGGAAGGGCTCCGGAGGGTCCGAGCGGCGACCGCCTGGCGCCCAGCGGCGCCCTTCCAGCCGCCAGGGTTCCCGGGCCGCGTGGCCAAAGGAAGTTCGAGGAGCAGCTCCCGGGCTGGGGGCGCGGCGGGCGAGGCAGCGAGCGGAGACGCGAGTCCCGCTGAAGTTTGCAGGGAGGCAGGAAAGAGCCGGCGGCTCCTTCCCTCCCTCCCGATTGGAGAGGGAGGAGGAAGCGGGGGAAGTGCCGCCGACACCGGGCGAGAGGGAGGGGAGGCGAAAGAAAGGAAAGGGGGAGGAGAAAAGGGCCGGCCCGGGGAACCACCTGCGGCTCCCGCGGCCGCCGCGCCCAGCGCTCGCGGGGAGGTGGTGGCCCCGCGCCTGGACGTACCCTGGCGGACCGGGCACGGCCGCCCGGTCCGGGGGTTCCCACGTCGCCGCCCCACTTCCCGTCAAAGCCCCCCCGGCGGTTGGGCAGAGCCCTCGCCCGATCCCCGGCCCCCGCGCTGGGAGGGGTGGGGCGCCGCGGGGCGGAGGCACGAGGGCGGCGTCGGCGAGCCCAGCTCCGGCTGCTCACCTGCGCTTCTGCCCGCGGGGCCCGGGTCAGCGCGCCCCGCCCGCCGGCGACCCCCCGGGGCCTCTGTGGGTCCCCCTAGGCTTTCCCAGTCCCCCTCTGGGAGGCGGCCACGGCTTCCGGGCCGCTTCGGTGGATCTAAAAGAGGACCTCGTTAAATCGCCCAGTGGCCAGGGGTTCTGTAGCCGACTAGGAGTGCGCGCGTCCCAACTGGGGGGCGGGGAGGACTCTAAGGACTTCTTTTTGGAGGTGCTTCAAGTGAGTTTTTCTTAGCAAAATGGCTCCTCCTGTGGCTCCCTCCCCTCCATCTGGAAGGGTCCTGGAGAAATGTGCTGAATCTGGGTTTCTTGCCCCAAGCATGTGAGACAGAGAGACAGAGTGTGTGTGTGTGTGTGTGTGTGTGTGTGTGTGTGTTGGGGAAGTGGGGAGCGGGGGTGGGGGGGGACGGGGGAGAGGGCGGACCAGAACCTAGAACCCTAAATTCGGTGCCTGGAAGATGTTTAAGCTAAATGCTATTGAGATCACGGTCATGGGACACCCCACTAACTCAAACCTTCTGGTTAGAAAGTATTTAAGGAGACTGAGTCCAATACCCCCGAAGCTAAAATCTCACTGGCCTCCTCGCTATGTTTGCTCAGCAAAGGAATCTCGGTTCTTCGGTTTCTGCCCCCCAAGTGACCCGAATTGCTGTGCTGTTGGGTTGCAGTTTGGGAATCAGTCTCCCAGAGCTGTGCTGATTGTACTACAAAGTGGATTCCCTTTCTCTGGGAGACAGGAGAAGTGCAAGACAAACAGGCCTAAGGGAGCACCTTCAGATGAAAGTTAATAGAAATGGGTTTTGCCCACAATATGGGCAAATAACAGTCTCATAGATCACCCACTCTGACAACCTTCGGGTTATTATGAGGCACAAAGGAACTGCTGCTGTCCCTGAAAAAAAATGCTTTGAAATTTATGAAGCACCGTATAAACATCAGGTACAGTATACAAGTGTGTGATTCTCTCAAGAAGTATTTTTTGAGGGCCTGTGTGTGAAGCCTGGCTAGAAAATTAAGATACAGTCAGCAAAGCTGGCTCCATCCCAGCCATCAGGGGGCTCCCGGTGCAGGAAACCAGAAATAACATTTTGAATTCACAAATAATTCACCTACCTATTTATACAGTTCAGTGGATTTTAGTATATTCAGTGTTATGCAAACATCACAATTTTAGAACATTTTAATCACCTCCTCCTCTATCCCCCCCTCCACCAAAAAAACAGTTCTCTTCAATACTCGTCTTTTTGTTTCTATGTATCTGCCTCTTCTGGACATTTCATATAAAGGAAATTACACAATATGTGCCCCTTTGTGTCTGTCTTCTTTTGCTTAGCATCCTGTTCTCCAGGTTCATCCATGTTACACCCTATATAAGTGCTTCAGTTCCTTTTATGGCTGAATAATGTTACATTGCATGGATATACCACATTCGTTTAACTATTCATCCGTTGATGGTCAGCTGAGTTTCCACTTTGGGGCTATTATAAGTACTGCTGCTATGCACATTCATGTACAAGTTTTTGTGTGGATATAGGTTTTCATTTCTGTTGAGTATACACCCAGGAGTAGAACTGATGTGTCACATGGTAATTATGTTTAACTTTTTGAGGAACTGCCAGACCATTTTCCAAAGTAGCTGCACCATTTTACATTCCCACCAGCAGTGTATAAGGGTTCCAGTTTCTCCACATCCTCACCAATACTTGATATTATCTTTTTAATTCTAGCCATCCTAACGGTTGTGAAGTGGTATCTCATTGTGGGTTTGATTTACATTTCCCTGAAAGCTAATGATTTGGAGCATCTTTTCATGTTCTTAATAGCCATTTGTTTCTCTTCTTTGTAATAAGATAGCATACATTTGTGGAGAAATGTCTGTTCAGAAATTTTGTCCATTTTTGCGGTATGCGGGCCTCTCACTGCTGTGGCCTCTTCCGTTGCGGAGCACAGGCTCCGGACGTGCAGGCTCAGCGGCCATGGCTCACGGTCCCAGCTGCTCCGCGGCATGTGGGATCCTCCCGGACCGGGGCACGAACCCGTGTCCCCTGCATCTGCAGGCGGACTCTCAACCACTGCGCCACCAGGGAAGCCCATTTTGTCCATTTTTGAAAGACTGGATTATTGTCTTTTTGTTATTAAGAAGGAATAGGCCTTTACATAGTCTAGATACACGTCCTTTATCATGAAGAACACTAACTGCTTCAGCAGACTGTTGTCGTTCAGTGTTGTTCATTAATTTATGCATTCATCCTTCTCATCCCTTGAGACTGTCGTCTTGGTCTGCAAAGAAATATGGTTTAATCACATAAACTAATATAAGGGGAGCAAGGACATTTTTGTTAATTTGTAATCCTGGGGCAGTATGAATAGAATTTTTTAATACAATGATTTCAGTACTCCAGAAGCTGAATTTAAGCTCTCTACGTAACCAGAACATTGAATAAACAGGATTTGTGGAGTGTACCCATAAAAGCAACTCAATTTTTGTTGCCTGCCGCCCCATTAAAAATCAGTTCTTCCCCTTCCACTTAATGACAACTCAAGCAGTCCCATAACTATTTTGTTCTCTCTCAGTTAATTGAAAATCCTGCTATTACTTAGAGATAAGACATGCTCTTATTTCAGTAATTAAAATCTTGCTCCTGCCCCAGCAGGGCTTTCTGTGGGCAGAAGTCAGGCAAAGGGCTTTGTCCTCCATCTCACCCTCCCCGGCCAGCTTGCTAACAACCATAAGGGAGGGGGGCGTGGGGCAGCAGGAGAGTTTATCCTGGGCTGGTACTCTGACAAAAAGGGCATTACACCCTCTGGGCCTGATGGACGTTTGAAGCCAAATCTTTCATGAACACTTTTGTGGCCCCTACTGGGAATGTTGGAACATACTTCCTGAGAGGCTGGCAAGGAAGTCTCTCTAACTGCTTATTCTACCTCAGTCTTGGTTTTCCTTGAGTCCACTCCGCACAGACTCTCGCTGTTGGGTCCCCTCAACTCTCCAGCAAGACCTTTTAGGCAGAATCCCTTTCAAAATGACCCCAAGCTGACCTTCCTACTGTGGACTCCCATATGGTCTCTGAGATTCACACATTTCTAGAAAGCTTATGGTTGAAAGGTAGAACAACTTCCTCCCAGACATGGCCCTCTACTCTGCCCCATAGGATGCAGTACCTTCCTCGGGTGGGAATCTGGCACCATCCACTGTCAGCTTGGAGCCTACAGCACGCTCTCAGAGGTTCTGAGAAAGTCCTCACCTGGCTTGGTGTTAGATGCCAGTGCCCCTACCCTTGCGGAGTGAGGCCAGAACTCCCCAGGCAGCTCCATCCAGACAAATCCTCCTCCCAAAGCCCTCCCAACAGTAACCTCTTTTGTAGCCTCTGTCTGAATAGGTATCTCATCACTCAACCACTTAGCACTTTGAGATTCCCACCTTGTAGTCTCCATCCTAACTCATTTTGGTATCTGATAGGTGTCATCTCCTGGGGCATCAGTCACAACTTCCCAATTAACATCCTGTAAAATAATATATATAACAGAAAAAACTAGGCTAATTTATTCCAAGAAGAATTTAATGCCACCTACAAAGTTAAGGAAAGTAGGAAAAGAATCTCATTTGGGAGAGAAGTGGTTTGGTGTGACATGCAGTTAGAAGGATGTGATGGGTAGGTAAAGATCAGAGGGTGGAATTCAGTTAAGGTTTGGGAGCCATAGAGGTACTACTTAAAGGTAATACTTAAGTACATGAGAACAGATGTCCTAAGAGCTAATAGATGACTAACTGTAAGGACGGATGAGCAGAGAGCTAAGGTCCAAGTCGGGGAAAGGCCCCAGCCAGGGGGCAAGAGGAGAAGAAAGGAGATTGAAAGAAAACAGAGGAGGGAGTGGTGGCTTTCTCCAATCCCTAGGGTAGCGGGGCTTAAGACTGAAAAAGTGGCCAAAACGAGGCAGGTAGAGGTAAGTGGGGAAGGGGTTATTGGCAACCTTCAAAAGAACAATTCCATTATGACAGTGGGGGCAGAAGCCAGATATCAGTGATATGAATAGAGAGGATATGTGTGTGTGTGTGTGTGTGTGTGGAACATTCATAGAGAAAACTGCCATGAAAAGAAGCTCAAAAACGGATTCAATAAGGCATTATTATCAAAACATTTTTCCCCTCAAAGTAGTGCTTGAAAACCAGGTCTGGCTCAAGATGGTGCTATGAAAACCAGGACGCTGCCCATCCTAGTGGGTCGTCCTCCCCCTTTCTGCTGACAGAACTCGCCTTGTGTACCAGCATGTCCAGCCTCTTGAAATGTCATAATCCTTCTGTCCCATCCTGGTTGGACAGTGAGTGGTCAGGTGTGACCCAACTCTAAGCCAGTAAATTTTAAGGGGAAGTGGGAGCCTTCAAGAACTATTCACCTCCTTGATGAGAGGAGAAAGAAAAGAGAAGGCTCTCACATTGTCATCTCTCTGGTCAGACCCCTGCCTCCTGCCTTTGGATGCACTCTGATCATGATGGGATATCTGGAACTGCGGCAGGATCTTGAGACCATGAGAGGCAACCCAGGAGAATGAAAGCCATCATGCAAATGCTGCACTTGCCCCAGAAGGATGACCCCATACGCACTTAAGGGGTAAATCCTCGTGGTCTTGGGACCAGGAACATTAGCATCACCTGGGATCCATTAGAACTACAGAATCACAGGCCCCAGATTGACTGAGGATGGCTCAACAAGCTCCCCAGGTGAATCAGATGTATTGCGATATTTTAGTTTGGGAAGCACTAAACTGTTGGTTGGATTTTTCTGTTACTTCAGTTGAATACATAGGAATTTATGAGGGGAAGAAGTAGTGGGTGATCAAGGGATTGAAGATTCTGGAGAGAATTAAGTGAATATGGAAGGATGAGACCAAGAATACAAATGAAGTTGCCAGATGGCCTAGATCTCAGTAAGACGGGAGCAAAAACCATCCATTTGGAGGGGATGTAAGAAAGGAAATGTGGGGAGTTTCTTAGCAACTCAACAAGTGGAGACTACAAGAATTACTGAATGACAGCTCAGGTGAGTTGGACAGCTTGAGTAAGAGGTACGTGGCTCTAACTTCTCTGCACTCTAGAAGCCGCAGAACAGAGACAGCAGACGGTTGCAAATTAACACAGTGGGAACTTCAGGGGCATCAAGGTCACAATGAAGATCATCATTAAAAGGCTGTCTGGGGCTTCCCTGGTGGCGCAGTGGTTGAGAGTCCGCCTGCCGATGCAGGGGACGCGGGTTCGTGCCCCGGTCCGGGAAGATCCCACATGCCACGGAGCGGCTGGGCCCGTGAGCCATGGCCGCTGAGCCTGTGCGTCCGGAGCCTGTGCTCTGCAACGGCAGAGGCCACAACAATGAGAGGCCCGCGTACCGCAAAAAAAAAAAAAAAAAAAAAAGGCTGTCTGTGGAGTACGAGGTGGATTGGAGAATGTGGCGGACAAACATAAGTAAATGACCTGAGTTCGAGGGGAGAGTTTCCAGCATGCAGTCCTGGGAAGGCCCAGAACTTCATGGAATGGGCCTGAAGTGGCTGCAGGGGAATATCAGAAAAAATAGGCAAGAACGTGGTGCTTAGAGAAGGGGGCACCAGATATGAAACCTCAGAGATGGAACAATGACTTATGGTTATGTGAATGGAAAAAAGAAATGTTCTTTTTTTTTTTTTTTTTTTCTTTTTATGGGCCCAGCCGCTCCGCGGCATATGGGATCCTCCCAGACCGGGGCACGAACCCGTATCCCCTGCATCGGCAGGCGGACTCTCAACCACTGCGCCACCAGGGAGGCCCAAAAGAAATGTTCTTAATGACAAAGGAGAGCAAACTGCATCAACCAACTAGGGGATGTACAGTTGATGTCTTTTTCTTGATAATTATCCAAGAGGTAAAAATTAAAATCTGCCTTGAATGGAAATAAAATATGTATCCCATTTGAAACAAAATATTTTCTACAGTGCTCAATCTTTGTTGTCCCTCTAGTCGTCAGTAAGTCTTATCAAAAAGGACTCAAACTTTACATGATAATAGATGTGAGTTTCACCTCAGGGTTTATGATCAAAATCGACACCAACTATATTCATTTCCTCAGGCAGCCATAACAAATTACAAACGGGATGGCTTACAACATCTGAAATGTATTGTCTCACTATTCTGGACGCTGGAAATATGAAATCAAGGTGTCAGCAGGGCCCTTCTCCCTCTGAAACCCGTCGAGGAGAATCCTTTCTTGTTTCTGGTATTTGCCAACAATCTTTGGTGTCTCTTGGCGTAGAGGTGGATGCATCAGTCCAATCCCTGCCTCTGTTGTCACGTGGCCACATGCTCCCCACATGTCTCTGTCTCTGTGTCTCTACCCTTCTTATAAGGACACCAGTCATACTGGATTAAGGGCCACCCTACTCCAGTAAGACTTCATCTTAACTTATTACATCTGCCAAGATCCGACTGCCAAGGGAGGTCACAGTGTGAGGTACTGGGGGCTAGGACTTCAACATACCTTTTTAAGGGACACAATTAAACCAGTAACACTAACCCAATGAGATGACAGAATCAACTGTTTTTAGGTTAATTATTTAGATCAAGAGAATCTTCATGCCTAAATTACTAGAGGCAGAAAGCAATGGCATATTAAACTCCCAGGTCCCAGTTTGGGACCTTTCTGGGTGAGGCAGTGGGTGCTGGGAAGGGCGACAGGATAGAAATACTGGGTGAGGCTGGTGTTCTGGGCTCTGGTCACAGCCCTCCTGTCGGTTGTTCTGTGCGGCTGTCACCCCTCTTCCTCCATTCATAAATTCTGCAAGGGATCGGGCTCTGCCCTTGACGCTGTTGATCTCTGCTCAACAGTCAACAAGAACTGAGAAAGCAGAAAGGGGCCCTGAGGTCCGAGACTACATCTGTACATGAAACCATGACTAGCGGTCTGTATTCACACTTTTCCATTAACATATTTGAAGAGAGAATAAAGAGAAATTCTATTAAATCAACTCCAGAACCAAAGTGGTAGAAGTTTATATACTTTGTAAAGACTCCAAAAACTAGTGGAAAGCAAAATCAGAAGTCCTGATAGAGTATACAGTATTTTCCAACTTTTTATATATAGTACAAATTGTTATTGTATGAAAAGTCTCATGGTTGATACACTATTAGTATCACTTACCCAGTAGGGAAAAATGCAACCAATTATCATAATGTGAAAAAGACACAATAGGCACAGTGGGGTGTAACATGTAACATTCCGTCCATGAAATACACTGTAGTTTATATGTGGGATTTGCCAAGTGATAGAAATTTCTGTCTAGTCAGTCTGGAGACTTCTATAAACCGAAGAGTCTTCTGCTTTTAACAGACACTGGCAGGCAAGTGGTAATTTTCCCCAAATTAAAAAGGACACTGGTCTTTGATTAGCCAGAGAGATCTTTCTCAAATGCAAATCTGATTATGGCCCTCAGCTCCAGAACCTTCCAAGCATTTCCAATCAATACCTTTGGAATTATCCTTAATGGGGGGCTTAAAGCCTAAAGGTGTGGTCCTGCCTTTCTCTCCAGCCTCTACTCTCGCCCTCACCTGAGAGTGGGATGGGCCGTACAGACTCAACATTTTCTTCAGTTAAAAGAGTCTCTCGGGGCTTCCCTGGTGGCGCAGTGGTTGAGAGTCCGCCTACCGATGCAGGGGACGCAGGTTCGTGCCCCGGTCCGGGAAGATCCCACATGCCACGGAGCGGCTGGGCCCGTGAGCCATGGTCGCTGAGCCTGCGCGTCCGGAGCCTGTGCTCCGCAACGGGAGAGGCCACAACAGTGAGAGGCCCGTGTACTGCAAAAAAAAAAAAAAAAAAAGAGTCTCTCCCAGGACTTCCCTGGCAGTCCAGTGGTTAAGACTCCCCGCTTCCACTGCAGGGGGCACGGGTTCGATCCCTGGTCAGTGAGGATCATGCATGCTGGGTGGCATGGCCAGAAAAAAAAGTCTCTCCTTCCTCCTCCCCTCCCCCCGCTTATTCTCTTCTTTATAGTTACCCTGACTCCCCTTTCAGATGTTCACTCACATCACTTCCTTGACTAAACCCGCCCTCACCTCCCCAGCCAGGTCAGGTCTCCCTATCATCAGGTACTGAACTTCTCCTTCTTGAACATATGAGAGTTTGTATTTATATATTCATGTCATTTTTAAATTAATATGTATATTAGTCAGGGCTCTGAAAGGAAACAAATCAACTCAGATGGTTCAGTTAAGAGAACTGAACAAAGATAAGATGTTACAGAGGTGTGAGCAGGTTAAGAGAGGCATCAGTGGATGCTGAGACCCCCTGGACTAGCAGTAGTGGGAAGCCTTTGGGGCCCCTGGGTTTGAAGGGTGTAAGGGGAGCACCACCCTGATTCCCCTCCAGGACTGACCTCATCCACCAGCAGCTGGGAGTACTGGTGGCCAACAGGCATCAGCCAAATCCCTCCTTGGGACTTGTCCTTCACTAAAAGGAACTTCCTTACTGAAGACATGCCCTTCCCTAGAGGCGACCACACACAATGACTGGTCTACACGGAGGTATAAAGGTCCCGCCCACTTGCCCAGTTGTGACAACTAACTGCAGGGCCATCCCAACATATTCTGCCCAGTCCTGCTTCCCTCACTTCCCCACCCCAAGTAGCAACCCCAAGCACTCACTCCTCAGCAAACCTTCTACAGACAGAGTATCAGAGTCTGTTTCCCAAAGAACCTGATCTGGAAAAAAAGCCCAGGGGAAGGAAGTGTTCTCAAAGCACCATACAAGCTGGGGCCATTAGAAGGAGGTCACTTGTAAACTGAAGAAGTGCATTCGCTGCCAAAAAATGTAGCCCTTGAGCAGAAAGAGAATGGGGGGGGGGGAAATATCCTAGTCTCTCCTCTTCCCACTTTCAAGCTCTTGCCGGTACTTTGCATGGGTGGGAAGCTGGCCCAACATCCTGGGCTGGAACAGATCGGGTTAATAGTTGTGGTGGGCAGAGGGGAGCAGACACAAATGGAGGTTAATCAGAACAGCCCACCTTTTCCCCTCAGCATCCATTTCTGCTCTTCCCTCAGTGAAGAAACTCTGACCCCCAACATGTGGGAAACACCCTTCGCTACTGTCAGCCACAGGATATCAGTTCAGTTATGTTCTGAGCAGGACCTAAATTGCAATGTTAACTACCTTCAGCACCTCATATGGGGTAGCAGGAAAGGAGGGGGGATAAAGAAAACCATCAATGAGCCTAAGTTATGCACCCACCTCTACAACTAGTCTTGGGAGGTCTGAGCTGATAACCACAGCAGCCTTCTTCTACCACCCACTCCATATTCTCTTTACTCTTGGTCAGCACCTGTTAGGATAAACCCAACCTTCATTCCTGCAGGATCTGAGTCCTGGACAGTAACTTTCCATTGACCGTTTTGGGTAGCAACAACCAGATATCTCTTTAGTAAGCAGCCAATACCTCCAGTGGCAAGAGGAGCCCCAAATAACCAAGAGGGTCCTCTTAGCTTCCCATTTAATAGAACCACTGTTATGTTCTCTAGCAGAACATAGACAATTTTCCCCCCTTGTGGATGAGGACTACTCATGAGAAGCCAGCTGGCCAGGGAGACTGAGAGATGCTCAGGCAGGAAGGATGGAGGAGGGGATAGACAGCAAATAGAAAATAACCAGTACAATGAGAAGAAATAGAAGAAGAAGTGGCTGCCACCGGGGAAAGTAAAGGTCAGAAGGAAGAGTTTGCCAACTATGTAAGATACAAAAGAGATCATAGGTGAGTGTGAATAGAACAAGTTAAAAACAAAAATAATCATACCCATTAGCAGATGATCCAGGCAACATCCAACAAGTAGTTAGAACCTAATGCTCAGGTGAGAAGAGGCTGGAAAATATGCTTGTGGGGAGATGTTCATCATGGGTGAGAGGTGAAGCTCAGGAAGTAGGTAAGATTTAGAGTCAACAAAGACTGAGGGAGCAGCCTCCCGGAGACTTCCATAGAGCCATCTTCATTCTCACAACAGTGGTGTGTAGTAAGACTGTCTCCATTTTTTGACATGAACAAATAGATTCAGAAAGATTCAGTGACTTTCTCAAAATTGCACAGAAGCAAGGAGCCTGGGTCTCTAGGGATCTCACCAAGGGAGAGAGAAGAGACAGGGTGTTGTATTTCTGAGCACCTCTTACGTACCAGGGATTGTGCCAGGCATTGTGTGCATATTATCTCACTTAATCCTCATGTAATCTGAAGGTAAGTTTTATTGTACCCACTTTATAGATGAGGTAGCTGAGAGGCTCAGTAAATTTAAGTACCTTGTCCAAGAGCTCAAAGCTAGGAAGCAATAGAGTCGGAGTCTCAACCCAGGTCACGCCCCAGGATCCCTAATTATTCAACTATGTCACACTACAAAGGGGCCCAGAACACATTTAACTGGTAAGAAAAGAAACAAGATCCAGAAAACCAGAAAAGAGTTCCTCAAATAAGCCTGAGAAGATCCAAAAATAGCCTAGTATCTTGGAAGTCAAGGGGAGACTTTTTCACTGGGAGAGGAATAATATCATGGAAACAAAGTGGATTCTACTAGCTCCAAAAACGCTACAAGCTGGCTGTGAGACCAGATAGCAATCTCTTAGCTTACCTGGGCCACTATTTCCTCATGATGAAACAGTACAGAGGCTTCTCCTCTACCTCCAGACTTACCTGTATACATACGCATCATTTCCTCCATCTCCAGGTGGACGTTCTACCTCCCTGTGCTTATTAGGACGGATGCATCTGCTCCTGCATCTCCAACACCGTGCTCCTACAATCACCCCTCTTTGGAATCTTTGCTCTCTCTCTATCCCCACTTGCCACTTGAGCATTTAAGACACACTCACGCCTCTCATTAAAAGATTAAAAACCCTTCCCTTCATCCTGATTTTCTGTATAATTAGCCGCCCCACCCTTCTTTCTCTTTCCCTTCCTAGTCAAGCTTCTTGGCTAGTCTGCATCTGAGGTCTCCAGATCCACAAACCAAGTCACTGCAATCTGCTCTCTCACCCATCCCTCCAGTGAAGTGGCTCTGCTGATGTCACTCACAACCTTGTGCTTGCTTTGGCCCTTGACTCTATGCTGCATCTCCCATTTTTTGACCATTTCCACTTTCTTGAAGCTGTTCCCAGGTTTCTGCCATGCTCCTTTTTCACTCACTCTATATCATATTTTCCTAATTTGAGGGGCTAAAAGCTATGAACACACTGTGAAAAATGCACATTTGCAGGAAATATGGCTTTTATTTTTCTGAGCCTCTAGAGGCCAACACACTGACCTTGGAGGAGTTACTGTACCTCAGCTCACAGAGGCTCCCAGAACTACACCTATGACTTTATTGCTTAAATGTCCAGCTCTTCATTTCTCACCAGAGCTCACAGCTCAGCTCTTTCCACTTCCCAGCTGTGTGGCTCTGGGAAAGGCAGTTCACCACTCATATCTCCACTCCTCATCTGTAAAGCAGAGATCACAGCAAGATAATCCTTATATGGTTGCTGTGATACCCACATGAGTTACAACCTGTAAAGTGCTTAGCCACTGCCTGGTATATAGTTTGTTGGTACTTAATAAACGTGTGTTATTTAACTAGATCTCAATTTTTCTTTCTTCCTTCCTTCTTTCCTTTCCTTCCTTTTCTTCTCTTCCTCCTTCCCTTCCCCAAATCCATTTGCTCAACTGCTAAAGGACATTTCAACCTGAAAGTCGCACAGAAATATCCAAAACTGAGCTCAACTACTCCACCACACCAACCTGCTCCTCCCTTAGCGATTCTTATACCTGGACTACCCCTTACAACACGCCACAGAGCCCTCCCTCCAGAACGACAGCCATCTGTTGGTAAACGTTTGGGTGACAGAGATTCCAACTGGCTACAGATCTGCCACCCCAATTATATCCACCGTCTTGTCTATAAGGAGATCACGGGAGACAATCAAAGACCTTACTGAAGGGCTTCCCTGGTGGCGCAGTGGTTGAGAGTCCGCCTGCCGATGCAGGGGACACGGGTTCGTGCCCCAGTCTGGGAAGATCCCACATGCCGCGGAGCGGCTGGGCCCGTGAGCCATGGCCACTGAGCCTGAGCGTCCGGAGCCTGTGCTCCGCAACGGGAGAGGCCACAACAGTGAGAGGCCCGCATACCGCAAAAAAAAAAAAAAAAGACCTTACTGAAATCATGTTGCCATTCTTCTGTTCTACAAGTAGGCACCTCAAGAAGGAATGAAGGAACTGTGACTCAAAGAGAGACAACAGCTATAGAAGATGAAATGCAGCAAATAAATAGCCTTTAAAATCTCAACCAGAGCAGTTAGCAATAACTTCTTTACAGTTATTCGACTATAATGTATGAATTCTACAAAAAACAAGGTAAAAGAAAACCTGAATCAGAATCGTGACAGAAACATTTCTCTTAGCCAATTTCGACATCTTACTGAGAAGAGACTGGAAGTACCAGTATTACACTACGTATTTTTTTAGCTTTCTGCTTTCATATTTATACTGTGGTGAACTGTTTAGTAAACGGTATCAGGTTCTTTCTATAGTATGGATTACTCCCTGCAGAGCTGTTTTTACCCAGCAGCTTTTAAAAAACTCAGCTGTTCTTCATCAACTAACAATACAAGAAACAGCTTATAAACCTATTATGTTTTGTTTGCTATGAATATTGTTTACTACAGCTTCACTTGGGAAATTCCTTTTAAAACTTATATTAGGAAAAGCCCTGCTTCCTAGAAGAAATGAGTATGTTTTTTCTCCATGGTTAATTAAAAAAATTTTAACTGACCGTAGACCCATAGCTTCATGACAAATTTATTGTCCTATGATAGTACCTGTGCCCTCCAGGCCAGGATATATGTGTTCTATTTTCACCCAATCCCACCACCACACTTATTAATTTTCCACTCTATTTTCCATGACCATACTTTAAACAAAATTCTATTTATTGAATATTTACTTTTTTACATGTGTACCTGGTAAGCTGCCTCAAATCCTTGGTTGATAAAGGTGAGGTCTGCATTAAATTTAAATTAACTATGTATTGGTTATTTAATATGGGTGCCATAATTCCCAATTAACCCCTGTTACTATTTTTATTTTTTTATTTAAAAAAAAATTTTTGTTCTTCCAGTTTTTTGGGGGGGAGGGGAGGGTGGGACACCATGAAGCTCGTGGGAATCTTAGTTCCCTGGCCAGAGATCGAACCTGGGCCCCCTGCAGTGGAAGCACAGAATCCTAACCACTGGACTGCCAGGTGTTCTTCCAGTTTTATTGGGACATAATTGACATACAGCACTGTAAAAGTTTAAGGTGTACAGCATAATGGTTGGACTTACATACCTCATGAAATGATTATCACAATAAGTTTAGTAAACATCCATCATCTCATATAGCTACAACTTAAAGAAGTAGAAAAAAAAATTTTTGCCTTGTGATGCAAACTCTTAGGATTTACTCTCTTAACAACTTTCATATAGAATGTAGAGCAAAGTTAATTCATATTTATCATGTTGTACATCACATCCCTAGTGCTTATGTGAAAGTTTGTACCTTCCCTCTTATAACTTTTAATGTTCTAAGGTTGCAAAAATAGTTTCTGCATTATCATAAGGGGAGGTACCTAAACCAAGTGAGCCCACCTGGCAATTGCAGAGACCACCCTGCTGCCCAGACTGGACAGACCAAGCAAGTCCTGCTCCATCTGGAGGCGACAAATCGTCTTATCCACACAGTAGGCCTCTCTCTTTTCCAGTGTCCGTGCTCCAGATGTGGTGTCATAAGATGATGAAGTGGGTCAGATGAATATATTATTCAGTAAATTCATATTATTTTCCTTCTCCAATTTCCAGTTGAGGATCCTAATTTTATGCCTCTTTCCTCTCCTTCCTCCCTCGTCTGGTCATTTATTTCATTCTTCATCTTCAAAAAGAAGAAATGTGATCAAAACAACCTAAATGTCCATCAGCAGATGAATGGATAAAGAAGATATATACAATGGGATACTACTGAGCCATAAAAAAAGAACAAAATAATGCCATTTGCAGCAACATGAGTGGACCTAGAGATTATCATACTAAGTGAAGTCAGTCAGAAAGAGAAGGACAAATACCCTATGATATCACTTATATGTGGAATCTAAAATGTGACACAAATGAACTTATTTGCGAAACAGACTCACAGACATAGAGAACAGACTTGTGGCTGCCAAGGGGGAGGGGAGGTGGAGGAGGGATGGATTGGGAGTCTGGGGTTAGTAGATGCAACTATTATATACACAATGGATAAACAACAAGGTCCTACTATATAGCACAGGGAACTATATTCAATAACCTGTGATAAACCATAATGGAAAAGAATATGAAAAAGAATGTATATATGTATAACTGAATCACTTTGCTGCAGAGTAGAAATTAACACAACATTGTAAATCAGCTATACTTCAGTAAAATAAATTTTTAAAAAAAGAAGTGGGAAAGACATGACCAAATATTAGGCTATTAAGACTATGTAACTGAGACAAGAAAAAATTGAGAGACCAATTTTCTATAGTCAAAATGGAAAATTAAGAATATTCTTATTTCAAGAAGCTCTGAAAAAAAGTTTTTTCTAGAATTATCTATAGAAATTGCTTTATTTCCTACATGCAGTAAATATCTAAATTGTCCACTTCTTTTCGATCATGGAGATCTAAGAAACATGGTCAGGAAAATTGTTCTTTCTCCGTTGTAAAGTTATTTTAAGTTTAGGCTCCTTGTTTTACTCTTTTTTTTTTTCCACTTTCAACCACTACTTAAGCCTAATATATTAATGTAACATTCTATGAGAAAGTAATTATGTAAATACAAGCAAGGTATAATTTTCTTACTTATTAAGTCTCCAGAAAAATATCTATACCAAGAGAAAAAAAAATGCTTTCAGATATATATGTATATATATTCCTTTGTTTCCATTTTTCTCACATCCTGTGAAAGGGCTATTGGCTATATCTTTTGAAAAAATACAAAATGGTAAAATTTTTAAATTATTGTATTATGCTTCAATAAACAGATATCATAAGGGAACACTGTCAATAACAGAATAATTCATCATTTTACGTAGGTAATTGATTATTGGTAATATTACGCATCCCCAAGGATCAAACCCAAAGAGCTTTTTCATGAATGTGGGAAACTGGAGCATTCTCAGAAATTTTCACAATAATGTATATTTAGTCAGAGGTGAACTTACTGTGAAGGTAACAAGGCTAATGCCTCAGGGCTCCTCACTTGATTTTTCCTTGGCCCTGTGAGGAGACCTTACCAATGTGTTCACAGGGCCACATATTTTTGTGAAGTTTGCAAAAATCAATTATTTGGTATTCTTTTTTCTCAAAGAGGGACTCCAAAATTGCATAAGCTTCGGGCCGCATAAAGCCTGGATCTATGCGTCATCTCAATGGACAATGGGCTAGCAGCCTATTTTTCTCAAAGTAAGACTGTAACTACAGCAAACCAGCTCTCTTCTATAAAATACTGTTTTCATTGCATAAGACTGAGAAAAAAACGTGTGCCTATTTGGGTCATTTATATTAGGCTGTTTTTAAAGTAATATGGAAATACAATTTGAAGAAATGCCCTTTTTAATATTCAACTAAGTCCAACTATAATTTAAATAATTAGCTTTTAACTTCTATTAATAATTTACCCGTAACTCACACTTCCTAATAAACTAGAATTTGGCAATAATTCAGTATACAATTAAGATTTCACAGGGCTTCCCTGGTGGCGCAGTGGTTGAGAGTCCGTCTGCCGATGCAGGGGACACGGGTTCGTGCCCCAGTCTGGGAAGATCCCACATGTCGCGGAGCGGCTGGGCCCGTGAACCATGGCCACTGAGCCTGCACGTCGGGAGCCTGTGCTCCGCAATGGGAGAGGTCACAACAGTGAGAGGCCCGCGTACCGCAAAAAAGATTTCACAGACATGCCCAGATTTTTTTTAATGTATGCCCATAAAGAGTTGAAATAATATGTCTCCCCCAACATTTCCCCTTCTAGAAAAAACTACATTTAAGAAAAAAAAAACTGAACATAAAAAATTGCATGTCCATTATGACCTTTTCGTAAGGAAAACTAATGTTTTATCAAATCAGGATGTTTATGACATATAAGTATCTTCCATTACAGAGTACTCTTTCTGTCATTGAAACTCAGCAATTATAATCCTAAACTATGCTTGCCAATCTTAACCACAAGGAAGTTAGAGAGAAAGGTAATTCGTAAGACAGCTCAGTACCCCAAACCACCTAGATTATTGTGGGCCATAGTCAACACCTTAAATTATACTGAGAAACAAACAGGTAGGCAAAGGGAAATGTAGAATACAATTCTGAGCAATTTATAATTTTATTCCTTAGAGCTTGTGCCTCTCAACCATCAACTGGCCCAACTGCGCATGATCTGTAGCTTCCAAATGGCTCCTCAAAGTGTGTTGCAGACATTCAGCCTCAAGCTCACAAAGGCCACCCAGCATAGTGCCCCGAAGCTCTCATAAGTTTTACCCATAGTAGGTGCTCACACTAAATATCTGTTGGTAATGTGCCATGAAGATGATGGCAAGCCACTGCTGACCATCAATTGCTCAGGTGACCTTGCCCACAATCCACACCTGGATCAACTTGCACGCCCCTTCCTTAGAGGGTACTTAGACCTGAATTGTGGTCCTGATTCCACAGCCAAAATAAAAGATTCAGTCATGTGTTTCTGTACCTTGAGAGTGAAGAGATTAGGTCAAGGCCAAGTATCTCAACTTGAGGGTAGACGGGGGCAAAGGAGAAAGCTGACAATATCAGAAAGTGTCTTGATGCTGGAGTTACAACAGTGACTTCTCCTTTAAAAGTTACTGATATTTTCTGGGCTTCCCTGGTGGCGCAGTGGTTAAGAATCCGCCTGCCAATGCAGGGGACACAGGTTCGAGCCCTGGGAAGATCCCATATGCCGTGGAGCAACTAAGCCGGTGCATCACAACTACTGAGCCTGTGCCCTAGAGCCCATGAGCCATGGCTACTGAAGCCTGTGCACCTAGAGCCTGTGCTCTGCAACAAGAGAAGCCACCACAATGAGAAGCTTGCCCACCGCAATGAAGAGTAGCCCCCTCTCGCCACAACTAGAGAAAGCCTGTGCTTAGCAACGAAGACCCAACGCAGCCAAAAATAAATAAATTTATTTTTAAAAAAGTTACTGATATTTTCGAGGCACCTACCATGTACTGGGCGTTATGCCAAGGACTGTACAGGCATTATCTCATTTAAATAACTACAAACAGGACTACAAACAGGTTTTAGTAGTACTGCCATTTTACAGGTAAGGGAATAGATTTGGTGCATAGCTAGTGCATGAAGGAGAGACTCTGGATTTATATTCAGCCTGATTCAAGAGCTTGGATTTGAAAACTTTAAGTCAATGTTTCCCAAAGTCTGAAACAGAATCTCTGGCAATCTGTGATAGGATTTTACTTGGTGCACGGCTGCTTCATTAAATATTGAGGAAGTCATGTTCTTTTGAAGGTCTTTCAATCCTTCTTTTCCTATCAAGGAGAAAGGCTCAGTTTCGTGTTGAATTGTCAACATCTCTCTGACGCTTGTTGGTCTCCTTTTGTAAACAATGAGACCAAGCCACAGGCTCAGCCTTCTGCAGGCAGTGGTATCTAGCTGGAAGTTAACAAGTATTTTCATAGTATTTGTTTTCATATATTTTATATTTATGGAATGTGATATGGGTTTTTCATCATGTAGTAAAACAAACTTTTCCTTTTCAGTAAATTTATTTAAATAGTGAGCATATTTAAAGAAAATATTAAGTAAATGTGGTGATCAGCTTATGGCCAGTCTATCTCCCTAGGTATCCCATCAAACACAATAGGTAGTGCTGTGAAGGTATTTTGTAGATTTGACTAAAGTCCATAATGACTTGATTTTAAATGAGGGAGATTATCCTGGAGTATCTGAGTGGGCTCAATGTAATCACAAGGGTCCTTAAAGGGAAAGAAGGAGGCAAGAGAGTCAGAGAAGATGTGAGGACAGAAGCAGAGGTCAGAGTGATGCAGCCGCAAGCCAAGGAATGTGGGCAGCTGGTAGAAGAAGAAAAAGGCAAGGGAATGGACTCCCCCCTAGAGCTTCCCTAAAATGCAGCCCTGTGTACACCCTGATCTTAGCACACTGAAACTGATTTTGGACTTATGACCTCCAGAACTGTAAGAAGAGTGAATTTGTGTTGCTTAAGTTAGTGGTACTTTGTTACAGTGGCAACAGGAAACGAACACATTAGCCTATGACGTTTGCTAGGCCACAGATGACACAGTAAGGCAGATGGTACTAAGTTACAATACCTATCTAGAAACCAAGGGTCAGACGGCTTATTAAACAGTTTAGAGAGAAGAGCGCTCTTTTCCCTAAAGTTTGAAATGTTTAGTTTACACCTATTAAAGGTTATTGGTGCATAGTAGGTGCTCAGTGGACATCCAGGGAGTGGATAGATGATGAAAGGTGAGTGAGAAGGAGAGAAATATTTCCCTGTGAACATGCTGTGGGACTTGCGCTCCTCTGTAAGAGCTGTGTCTGCCAAGTGAGGTTGGCCATTTCCCTCAACAAGAAAAGGTGCCTGGGTCACCAGTAGGAAGCAGTCTTAGGACTAAAGGTTTGCTGCTTGTAAATCAACTGCTCCACAGATATCAACTTCCAAGACTTTTGACACTATGCTCTTTTTGTGTTGTGAATTTCTTAACCATCTTGAGGTCTGATCACCCAGTGGCTATAACCCTCTGACATAGCATTTGCCTAGAAATTGCTCTCCTTCCTGATTTATGTCTTCTCATTTAACCTAAACTTCTCATTTTATCCTAATCTCCGCTTCATTATCTAGCTGCTGGTTTCCTTCTTGTGGACCTTCAATCATTATTTGAACCTTATGGCATTACTCACGTATGAAGTTTATCCCATCTCAAGCACTGGCTTCTGGTTTTGCTACATCTTTTTCCTGGGCTTCAACTTCAGAACTAAAAATTTTTTATTTTTTGTTTTTATATAGTATAGACTCAAATTATTTTAATAGTATTTTAAAGTAATAGATGCAAATGGTTTTTTTAATTTCATAGTACAAAAAAGTATTGAACCCATCTTGAACCCCAGTTCCCTTCTCCAGAGGCAGGTGTGTGTGTGTGTGTGTGTGTGTATGAGAGAGAGAGAGAGAAAGTGAAAGAGAGACAGAGACAGAATTATTCTTCCAGAGAAGTCTGATGCATATGCAAGGCTATATCTCTATCTGTACTCTTTAACAGCAGTAGCATTCTGTACACTGTTCTCTGTTCTTCACCTTGCTTTTTTTTTAAACTTAAAAGCATATAATAATAATAATAATAATTCTTAGGGTTGCTGTAAGGATTAATCAGTTAATCCTTAGTTCATCCCTGGGCGCTAAATAAAACTTTGTTAAATAAAATACATACTCTCTTTAATAACAAAATCTCTAAGATTCTAAAGGATGCTATTTAAAATCAACACACTCCATCATTAATTTTTATTATTTATATTCTTTTAAAATAATATGTAATAAACATATTTTACACTCCTGTAATCAATATAAACTTGCAATCTTGATTGTTTTTTAAAAAAATGATTTATGTAGAGCTTGTCATTAATGACTCAGCCTGTAAACTTGTAACTTTATGTTCTAAAATGCTTGTTTTAAATGTTCTAAAATGCATATAAGTCATAGTTTGTGTAATCTGTCCCCTGAGGTTGAGCATTTGTGATACTTATAAACTTTTGCTATAATATATAGCACTACTAAAATAAAAGAAGCTTAAAATGAAGAGGGGGGTCTTAGAAGTCACATTTCCTTAATACAGGTATATCCTATGACAGTCCATATAGCCCAGCTTCCACTGAACACAACTAGTGAAACTCACTGCTTCATGGAAGAGCCCATTCCATTTTTCCATTTGGAACTGTTCTAATACAAAGTTCTGTATCTTTAACCCCATATGGTGCTCTTACCCAGGCCTAATTCTACCCCATCTTGCATTTCCCCTCTGGCCTCTATATCTGAGGTCAAGACTCATCCTGTGCCCTAACCAATAGGCACCAATGATCCAGCAACAACATGAACTCTTAAAATAAAATTTCCAGTTTTAATGGAACATCCCTTTAAAAGGTTTATAACATGCTTAGTTTTGATGCTTTTATATTTCTATAAAATGTCAAACAATTATATTTACTGGCTGAGCCAATGTAAAACAAAGCTATATATTTACTTCTGATAGGTACCATGGGCAAACTGGATAAAAATGTTGCTCAGTATACATTTTCAAATTACATTCACTTATTAGACTAGTACTGAGTAATGCAATTAGCAAACTAATCATTGTCACTAAGTGAGCTATATCAACCCTTTAGACTGAATTTCTGACATAGTCAGATTAACAAACCATCTGCTAAACAAAGTTCCATAGAGACCTGGAAGCTGTCCACTGATGACTCAGATAAGAACAAATGTGTTACACAGTCACTATAACACACTAGAAAATTGTGAAAACTAGACATTGTTACTCTTTTTCTGATGTTCTTTGTACAAGAACTTTTAACCTTGGAGATTCCAAAGAAGTTTAAATGAATACTGAAATAGTAATTGAATAATTCCAAATTTCAAGAAGGGAATGGAGAAAAGCTGAAAATAATTTCATAAAGCTTTCCTAGGATTTAAAAGGAAAATTTATCTTGGGACAATATAGGCACAATTATAATAAAATGGTGATTGGGAACTGGATGTACTGAATGTGAGATCCCATGGCTGGATGAGAGACTCCATGAGGCCCCAAAACTGGTGTTCTCTCTGGGACAGCCCTTTCACCCAGCAACAGAGCCTGGCCCATTGTAGGCAGTAAAACAAACAAACAAACAAAGTTCCAATTTAAAAATAAGACATTATTATGCTGAGAGATATAAATGTCAACATGAATAAACAGATACTCCACATTCAAGCCTGTAATAAATTATTAACTAATCCTGAGAACAAAGACTAAATCATTTTAACCACAAAGTTCCTATTTTATTGAGACATACAAATGCTGAAAGAATTCATCACCAGCAGACCCACGCTTTAAGAAATATTAAAAGCAAAAGAAAATATTCAAGCAAAAGAAAATAGATACCAGATGGAAATATGGATCTAAAAAAGGAATAAAAAGCACTGGAAATAGTAGCTATGTGGGTAAATTATATGATTTTTTTTCTCAGTTAAACATTTTTAAATGCTAATTGAATGTTTAAACAAACATAACAGTGTATTATAGACTTAATAACATTCATAATTTAAATGTATGATACAAATAGCATTTAAACATTGCTACGGGAAAAAAGGTTATTTTTTCATCATAAAATGATGCCATCATAAATGCTTATGCTCTTAATAACAGAGTTTCAAAATACGTGAAACAAAAACTGATAGAACTACATGGAGAAATAGATAAATCTACAGTTTTAGTCAGAGATTTCTACTCCCTCTCTCAATAATTAATAATACAAGTAGACAGAAAATTAAGGAAGATATAGAATGGGACAGCACTATCAATTTGATTTAACTGACATTTATAGAATTCTTCAACAGCAGCAGAAAACATAATTTTTTCAGTTGCACATAGAGCATTTACTTAAACAAACCATATCTGTGGCCACAAAAAAGTGTCAATAAATTTTAAAGGATTCAAGTCATACAAAGTATGTTCTCTGACCACAATAGAATTAAATTATAAACAAACAGCTGAAAGATCTCTGGAAAATCCTCAAATATTTGGAATAAAAATAACATACTTTTTTTTTTTTTTTTGCAGTACACGTGCCTCTCACGCTGTGGCCTCTCCCACCGCAGAGCACAGGCTGCAGACGTGCAGGCCCAGCGGCCACGGCCCACGGGCCCAGTCGCTCCACGGTATGCGGGATCCTCCCGGACCGGGGCACGAACCCATGTCCCCTGCATTGGCAGGCGTACTCTCAACCACTGTGCCAGCAGGGAAGCCCAAAATAACATACTTTTAAATAATCCATAAGTCAAAGAAGAAATCAAAAGGGAAACTTGAAAGTATTTGAAATTGAATGAAAATTAAAACACAATTTAGTGGGAAACTTATAGCACTAAAACGCTTACATTAGAAAAAAGAAAAGGTACCAAATCACTGATCCAGCTTCCACCTTAAGGAATTAGAAAAAAGAAAACAAATGAAAACTAGAGTAAGCAGAAGAAAGGAAATAATTAAGATCATAAAGGAAAGAAAGATATAGAAAACATGAAAATAATAGAGAATATCAATGAAATTCATATACAAAAGTCAATTGTATTTCTGTATATTGGCAATAATCAATTGGATATTGAAATTAAAAAAAAATTTACAACAGTGTCAAAAACGTATAAAATACTTTGGGATATATCTGACAAAATATGTGCAAGACGTCTATACTAAAATCACTATATTGTACATCTGTAATTTATATAATATTGTACGGCAGCTATACTTCAACTTTTAAAAAGATACACCATTAAACACAAACATATTAAAAAAAAAGCTCTAGACAAAAAAATAATAATCTAGTTAAGTGGGCCTCTGTAGAAATAGAACCAAAAGTATCAGGACAGTAAAAAGATTTGCTTAAAACCAATCTGTTAAAAAACAAACAAAAACCCTACAAAACACTGCTGAGAGAAGTTAAAGGAGACCTAAATAAATGGAGAGATATCTCATCATGGGTCAGAACACTTTACATTGTTAAGATGCCAATTCTCCAAAAATTGAGCTATGAATTCAATGCAGTCCCAATCAAAATTCCAGCAAGTGTTACATGCTACAACATGAATGACTCTTGTGCACATTATGCTAAATGAAAGAAGATAGACACAAAAAGGCAAAATATTGTATGATTTCATTTACATGAAATGTCCCTAAGAGGCAAATCCACAGAAACAGAACACAGATTAGTGGTTACTAGGCGCTGGTGGGAGAGTAATGGGGAGTGATTGCTAATGGATACAAGCTCTCTTTTGGAGGTGACAGAAATGTTCTGGAATTAAATAGTGGTGATGGTTGCACAACTTATACACTTTAGAATGGCTAAAATGGTTCATTTTATGTGATATGAATTTTATCTCAACTTTTAAAAATCTACTTATAATAAAATCCCAGCAGGCATTTTTACAGTAATTGACAAATTGATTCTAAAATTCATATGGAAATGCAAAGGACTTGACATAGCCAAAACAACTTTAAAAAAATAGAACAAAGTTAGAGGGCTAACTCTGATTTCAATGCTTCCTGTAAAGGTACAGTATTCAAGACAGTGTAGTACTGAAGTATAGACAAATAAAGCAATAGACCAGAATAGAGAGTACAGAAATAGAGCCACACATAAATGGACAACTGCTTTTCAACAAAGATGCAAAGGCAATTTAGTGAAGAAAGGATTGCCTTTTCAACAAATGGTTGGAATAACCACCTGGAATAATCAGATTTCCACATACAATAATAATAATAATAATAATAATAATAAACTTCCATACATACCTTGCACCGTATACAAAAATTAACTCAAAATTGATTATTGGCCTAAATGTAAAACCTAAAACTACAAAGCTTTCAGAAGATAACAGGACAAAATCTTTCTGACCTTGGGTGAGGCAAAGATTTCTTACATACAACACTAAAATCACAACTCATAAAAGAAAAATATTAATAAATTGGACTTAAAATTTTAACTTCTGCTCTTTGAAGGATACCGTTAAGAGAATTAAAAGACAAGCCATGGATGGGAGAAAATATTTGCAAAGCACATATCTAATAAAGGACTTGTATCTGAATATAAAGAACTTTCAAAGAAAGAAGTTGCCCTGTAGAAGAGGAGTGAAACTGAGAAGAAAAGGGACTTCCCTGGTGGCGCAGTGGTTAAGAATCTGCCTGCCAATGCAGGGGACACGGGGTTCAAGCCCTGGTCCGGGAGGATCCCACATGCCACGGAGCAACGAAGTCCGTGTGCCACAACTACTGAGCCCACATGTCACAACTACTGAAGCCCAGGCGCCTAGAGGCCATGCTCTGCAACAACAGAAGCCACGGCAATGAGAAGCCGCGCACCACAACGAAGAGTAGCCCCCGCTCGCCACAACTAGAGAAAGCCCACACACAGCAATGAAGACCCAACACAGCCAAAAATTAATTAATTAATTTAAAAAAAAAACTGAGAAGCAAAATGCATCCTGGCAGTGTTCTGGCCTCAAATGCCCTGAGATACAGTGAGACTGGGCCTTCCCCACAGTTTGGTTACATGAGTCAGTAAGTTACCCTTTCTGTCTAAGCGGGTTTGAGTAAGTTTCTTATTCCTTGCAACCAAAAATGCATCTTTAATATGAGTCATTTAGAGGAATGGAAGTATGAGAGAGAGGAATCGGAAAAAGGAATGTAGGAATGAGGTTCTGTAAGAATAACTGTCGAGAAACAAAAGATTCAGTGTGATCACAAGGAACTGATGGTATACGGCCATGTACTTGGCTATGAGCTCATATTTTGCTACCTATCAAAAATTTTAGGGACTTCCCTGTTGGCGCAGTGGTTAAGAATCCACCTGCCAATGCAGGGGACACAGGTTCAAGCCCTGGTCTGGGAAGATCCCACATGCCGCGGATCAACTAAGCCTGTGTGCCACAACTACTGAGCCCATGCTCTAGAGCCCACAAGTCACAACTACTGAGCCCGTGTGCCACAACTACTGAAGCCCATTCTCCTAGAGCCCGTGCTCCGCAACAAGAGAAGCCACCGCAATGAGAAACCCACGCACTGCAATGAGGAGGAGCCTGCGCTCGCCGCAACTAGAGAAAGCCCGTGCATAGCAATGAAGACCCAACGCAGACAAAAATAAATAAATTAATTAATTAATTTAAAAAAATTTTAAAGCACACATATTTCAACTCAAGAAATCGACTGCTAGATATCTATCCTAGAGAAATACGGGCACATATGCACAAGGAGAAATGTATAAGGATATTCACCACAACTTCACTGTAACAATTACAAACAACTAAATTGTCCATCAGAAGAATATTAAACAATCCATTGTAGATCCACATCATGGAATACCTGGTAGCAGCTTAAAAGAATAAGATGGATCCATAATGTACTGACATGGAAAAGAGCTCAGAGACAAGTTGTTGTGTGACACGAGCAAATGGCATTCTTTAGCACATTTCAGTTTTAAAAAATAAAACGTACAGAGCAAACCTCTACATTTCTATATGTGGACATGCATGTAGGTAAATGTATAGAAGAGAACTGGAAGGTTTCACTGCCAACTGATAACTGAACTCACTTCTAGCGAAGGGATGGAGATTGGGAGGAATTAAAAGGAGCCTTTTAGTTTAGTTTATTTTTTTAATAATTCCAGTTTTGTTTAAAAGTATTTACCAGTTTGCCTGTTTTGTTTGAAGTTTTACACATGAGTAAATTCACTATAACTTGTTTAACTAAAACAAATGAGAGAGTATGAATAATTTTTACTAAGCATAAATAGTGTATTAGCTATTATGTAAAACAGGTAAGGTCCCTACCAAATGGAAATGGCTAAAGGTACACAATTTTAGGGTCAATATATGAGGCCCCTATGTACATAACTTCCAATAATAAAATGAACAAATAGTACTGCGAAAGATAATTTTTTTAAAAGGTCAATTAGGATAGGATATAAGGAACATAATATGTTTTATATTTATGAATAGAATATCCAACTTTCTAATGGATTGTTTTTAAGACGTTCACAGGTTTCTTGTTGGAAACTGCATTTTCCCATGGGAAAACATTTAGATTTTCTACTTAAGTCACAAAACCTATTGTATCAGTGTTCTTTGATAGGAAGCATCAGAAATACTCTGGAAATGACGGGGAAATTTTATTGAACACCAGGGAGATGCTCACAGAATCTAAGGAGCCATGAAACTTCAGTCCTCACGAAGAACAAGAACCAAGGTGGCTCTCAGATCTAGGCTACTGATGGACAGCTCAGCCATCTTCCCTGGAAATCAGAATCTTGAATCACATGTTACCAAGACACAAAAGCAATGGCAAGTCCTCAAGTTTGTCTGTTCCAGCCTCCTAGATACCCAACAAGGCCCATTCAGGTCTTGAGAATTTTGAGGTTCCAAAGATTTTTCTGAACTGACATTCTAGCTGTGTTACTTACCAACCATATGACTTTGAACAAGTTATTTAACCACCACTATTTTCATCTGTAAACACAGGGATAAAACTGTACCTAGCTCCTAGAGTTTTTGAGAGGATTAAGTTATATAATGCATCTAAAATTATTAACCTAGAGTATGTATTAAATTAACATTGGCTATTATTATTTCCTATTTATAAACAGAAATATCAAAATGTTAAGTGTTCACAATAGTGGATGTAAGAAGTATTCTTCTCTTCTTTTACAAAGTTTCTCTAATGAGAGTGTTTTATTCTAATTGTAAAAAGAAACATTTTTTAGTCTGAGTTGCAATAATCTAATGATTAGAATTACAGTAGGATCGGCTGTTCAAATTAGATATTTTTGTGATCCATAAACAATGTTTAGATGTCTTTAGTAGAGTTTAAGAACTACAGTGTGAAATTTTACCCATGGAAATTAACAAATTTTTTTGCCTCCAAAGAAAAAGATAATACAGTTCTTTAACTGGAACTGTCTTAGTTCAACAGACTCAAATGAATTTCTTGTTCATTTGTATATCTCACTGTTTGGCTCTTTTTTCGTATCTTCATTATTTGTGATGGTTCTGTCTTGGTCTTGAACAAATAAACACCAGAATATTTAAAAATACTGAACTGTCTGTCCTGGCAAGAAATACATCCCAAATGACTAAAACCAAAAGGTCACAAGATGTTTCCCTTCATTTTGTCATTTGATCTTAGATATGCTGCTCTCAAAACACAAGCTACAATAAGTAGCTATTTAGAGACAAGACAGCCCAAATCTATCATTTAAAAGAGGAAATAAGTGGTGAGGACATTGCATTCTTAAACTAGAACTTCTGAACTGAAAACTTTTTGTTTGCTTAAAATAATTCCACTTGACAAGGAATCAGTGAGAGAAAAATCCCAATCAGTGGTGGCAGATATTGTAATTTGGCTCCCTGACCACCCATTTCACCAGCTTTCCATCCAGCCTCCTCTACTAGGATGCAGGTTGTAAAGAGAGATACTTGCTTTCCTATACTCGGCTGATAAAAGTTGGGTGGCCCTGTGATCCAGTTCTGGTCAATGCAGTGTAAACAGAAGTCTCTGCCTGAGGTTTATAAAAAAGTTTTTTTGAAGACTGGACTGGCAACTTCCTTTACACTTTGCCCTTCCTTCTTCCTCCTTCTTCCCACTTGTAACTAACATGATGCCTGAAGTGAGGCTATCTTTCAACCATGAAAATGAGAGCCACATGAAGGCATTGCTAAGGCATCATCCCCACTCTGGAAGCTTGCCCCCAGATATCTCGTTGCTTGAGGCAAGTACATCTCTTACAGGTTTAAGCCTCTCTTTCCTGCATTTTCAGTTGCTTTCAGGCAAACACATTTACACCTGATAAAAGTAATACACCAAGGAAAATAGATTACCCTCTGACATTAGTAACTTATTTTTCCTGAGACTATAAAGGACCTAAGAAAGATGTTTCAGCAAACTGCACTAGGAATGCCTAAAACACTTGATTTTCACGATGTGCAATGTGAATTTTGCATTCCTGAGCTTATTAGCAGAATCAACTTAGTGAAAAAAAAAGTTAACATTTAAAAAATTTTCATTTTCATGGATAATTAATATATAAAGAGAATATCAGTGAAATTATGGCCTGTGAATATACAATACAATCAGTCTTTGCAGCTATAGTCTCCTAAAGAAATTAAAAACATTCTTCACTATTAAGTTGAAATATCACAACATAATTACATTACGTTTTTCATTCTGGGGCTGCAGTGGTGGGGTAGGTGAAGTAAGTAAATTGGGGCAACTCTCAGAACCAGATAGAGTTACAAAATGGAGCTTGACCACTCCCCTCCCCAAGCCTCTACTCATAAGATGATGTGAATTTTGGAGAGAGCTCTTGGTTATTTGTCTAATTTTTGTAATCAAAAATGACATAATTAAACTGGAGAAAATTTCTGCTATCTAAATTAGGTCAATCTCCTCAAAAGGAAAGAGACTTAGGATCTATAGGCAAGGTATAGCTGCCATGCAAGTCTCAGTGTCCACCTGTAGGGTGAACACTCGAAGACCTCTGGAGACCCTACCAGATTAGAGTTCTCATCCCCCTGGGATTAAGTTTGGGATTGGTCATCACATGTATAATTTAGAGCAGAGAGTTCCATTGGAGTCAGTCAGGGGCAACCTGGAGGGAAAAAATAAATGGAGGAAAAAACGATCTTTCAAGTCCACCACCCACAACCTACACCATCTCGCATTTGAGCCAGAACTGCTGTGCTTTAGGCGCTTCTATTTAAGGAGATTTGGAGTAAGTTTTCATTTGCAGCAAGTTTATATTGCTTAAAAAAAAAACAATAATTGGGTTAAGATATATCCTAATGCCAGTTACAAATGCAAATATATTACTTGGGAGAGGTAACATTAATTCATTAGCATGCTCATACACATTAAAATTTAGCTGAGCTAGTGAATTAGAGCAGTGGAGCAGTCTGGAACTATTCATTTGATTCTCAGGTTGCTAATTCTTCAATTACATTAATTAAAAATGAGTTCAATCTATGAACCTATATTCACATCCCATCAAGTGTTTCATCAATTAGTCACTTAATAGTTTCACAAACATGGGCAAGTTAACTTCTCTAGTCTGTTATAATGGAGCTACCACCTCACCAGGTATTATGAACATGTGTGAAGAACCTAGAAGCACAGAAAGCCTCTGATCTCAGGTATCCTGAGCACCTAGTCCTGTCAACTTCTGGAGAAGTGGAATAATAATCAGATATTTTTCCAAATTCTGCCTTTAGCTCTGTTGAAGTCTTCTAGACCTCTCCCAACTCTTACTGCTATACTTAGAACAGCTATTTTAAGGAAAATATTTTTTTATTCCCAAATCTAAGCCCTTAGCCAGTTTTTATTGCTATCCTGTCTCATCATCGCATAGGACTCCGGAGAAACAGGACACAGCACTTTCAAGGGAAATGCATACTAGTTACTCCTCTGACTAGAGTTTCTGCCTGAGATTTATCTCATACTCTGTGAGTTGGGCCAGACAAGATAGAAACCACAAATATGTCTTCCCCTTAGGCCCAGAGCAGAACCAGACCAGCTTTTCTCATAAGCGTGGAGCTTTTTGAGTGAAGTCACGGACCGGGAAGAAAGCAAACCCCCTTAAAGTTCTGCAGGGGGAGAGGGAAGATGACTCAGTACAGGAGAAAAAGTATGTGGATGCCTTTGTTCCTCCAGAATGGCAGCCCCATTGTGTTCCTCCCGTCTTTGATGTGTCCTTTAATGCCAGCCAGGGCCTGATATTAGACTGGGGGGTGAAGGACCTCTGGTCAACAAGCCCTTTTAAGGCCAGCTCTAGTCTCAGCTCCCTGAGAACTGCAGTCCGGGTTCATCCTTCCCTCCTAGGAAGTCTTGTAATGCTTACTATTCTTACCCATAGCTGTCATTTGGCAGCTTTTATTTTTATGTAAACAGCTTTTCTCCTTCAGTAGATTACAAATTCTTTGAGGACAGGATGGAAACATTAGTAGCAGATTGTAAAGACCACAAACACTAGATAAATGTTGATAACTGATAATCAAGGAAATAATCCTTTAATTTGGGAGAAGTATTTGATGAAAGAGATACCTCCTGCTGGGATTAGAAGGAATTTGGAAGCCTTCTTCTAAATCAAGAAATGTCAAAATAGAATGTCTGGAGGCTTCACCAGAGTAGGAAAGTGAGTCTAGAAGCACAAGGAAAACAAGGTACAACCAGAAGAAGTGGATTTGGAGCTGAGGGGTAATGTCAGCACTGCAGACACAGCAGGGAGAACCACAAGCAGAAATTCCAGCCAGGAGGAATCAACGTGTCAACTCATGCCCAGGACTGGGGAGCGTCCAGTGGGTAGATTCACATTTGATCCATTCCTTGGGGCCTCTTATGTGGCACTGGGGAATACCCACTGTAAGACTTTGAACCACTGTGATTTGTCTATTGCAAAACATATGTACATACTTGTTTGTTTATCTCTAAATAAAACTTGGTTTTACTAAACTGCAATTATTGAACTTGCAAGTGGAGTTCATGCCAGTTTACTACACTATGAAATGGACAGTTTCCTCCAGTTTTAGCTCATGCCAAAGAACATGATTTTGGAGTCAAAAAACCCTGACATTTAAACTTCTGAACCTAGTTTCCTCTTTTCTGAAACAAGAATATTTCTCATCTCAACAAGTCTTTGCTTCTAGCACCTTACCAGGCATATAGTAGACACTTCATGAATATTAGTTTCCTTCCTTTCTTTATGCCTTAAGTATATCTGGCAAGATGATTATAACTAGAGACATTAGTGCATGTTTAAGCTATAATAAATGTTTCCTGTAAAAAAGCAAAGGAAATAGTCTGAACTCTCAGAATCATTGGGAAAAAAAAACCAAGAAGGCATTCAATTACTTTGGTCTTGCTCTTCTCTTAAGTAGATGACCTATTATAAAAAGCAAACTGTCTTTCAATTAAGTTCATTTTGTTTTATGATGTGTTCAGTTTTCATAAAATCAACTCCAGGAATTAATTTACTTCCTTCTAAGAGGAAATAATCTTTCAAGGAGGACTTATTCTTTTTACTACCTTTCTCATGCATTATGATCCTTTTATATCATACCCAGTTTTAATTTTAAATGCTTTTTTAAAGCAATTTAAAATGGTATTTTCACTGGCTGATATTTATACACTTGAAAATTAGTAGATTTTGCCCTGTATTGGTACATATTTCTAAATATCCATTTAGATATTCTTCTAAGGACTCTTAGCACATCAAAGGGGTATGTAAATAATTTTTAAAACAAACCTGAGGGCTTCCCTGGTGGCTCAGTGGTTGAGAGTCCGCCTGCCGATTCAGGGGACGTGGGTTCGTGCCCTGGTCCGGGAAGATCTCACATGCCGCTGAGCAGCAGGGCCCGTGAGCCATGGCCGCTGGGCCTGCGCATCCAGAGCCTGTGCTCCACAACGGGAGAGGCCGCAACAGTGAGAGGCCCGCGGACCGCAAAAAAAAAAAAAAAACCCTGAGAAAAACCACAGCAAACAATTTGTATTAGTCCTGAAAAGAGCAAACACAAACTTATCACCTTTCTACACAGAACATTATAAACACCTTTTTTTTTTTTTTTTTTTTTTTGCAGTCCGCGGGCCTCTCACTGTTGTGGCCTCTCCCGTTGCGGAGCACAGGCTCCGGACGCTCAGGCCCAGCGGCCATGGCTCACGGGCCCAGCCGCTCAGCGGCATGTGGGATCTTCCCGGACCGGGGCACGAACCCGTGTCCCCTGCATCGGGAGGCAGACTCTCAACCACTGCGCCACCAGGGAAGCCCATAAACACCTTTTTGGTACAGTTAACAGATGGATGAAGTTGGAGGATATTAATTATATATACATTAAAAAAGAAAATATCTATTCATGTACAAGTTACTACCTAGTGATCAGTAACAATCAGTAAGTAAGAAAGCAATGTACTTCAAGTAACAAATATTTATCAAGCATACCTTATATGCTCAGCACTATGCTAGGTCCTACAAACCTGGCTGTGAATAAGACCCCTTATTGCCTTACTAGTTACATTGTATATTTAAGGATACATCAAAAAAATAGAATCATATACATTTTTTACTGCATTAAAACACAAAATTAAATCTTAATATATTTTAAAATATTAATTTTATCATAAAAATAAATCAACAAAGAAGCCAGAAGGTTGAGCCAAAATGGAAACTCAGCTGTAACAGCTACTGGATTTATAGCCATTAAGCTATCTGGAAACTATTCTCTTCCTTTAAAATCCAAAATAGCTATAGAAAGCCTTCTCACTCCCACAGGGCATATTAGCAATAGAAATTGAGATCAGAGGGCTGGGGGAGCAGAGACAGAGTTCATACAAAGTGAAGCCATATGTATTAGACTGGATTATTGTTCACAGTTCTTCCCTCCATCCTTCAGCCATGTAGACCTACAGCACACTAGAGTGGATGGGTGTATTTCCTTACTTCACTGATGTTGCACCATGTAACTTGCTCTGGTCAATGGGATGTCAGTGAACATGACATGCACAAAGGACCTAAATGTCCTTGCCTTCTTTGACTCAGTCTTTAGCACTCCATGATTGCCATGAAGAGGCATGCACCAGCTAGCTGCTGCCCATTAGTATGGGCCCCAGAGTAAGATACGCAGGCAGTCCTACACTTGACCTAAAGCCAAGAGCCAAGACAAGCCAACCTTCAGCCTAAAGCAGAGCTACCCCTGCTAACCTGCAGGCCTGTGAGCAAAAATAGAAATGCTTCCTGTTATAAGCCACAGTGTTTTTGAGATCTTTGCAGGATTTTTGGAGCAATAATACACCATTCCTGGTTAAAACAAGTAGCACAAGTACGGATTATAGTATTCCAACTGAAAAGTAATACAAGAACTTCATGCAATTGTAGACAAAGAGACTCTAACAAATTGTGCAATTAGTTTAAAACCCCTAACAGAAGTAATAGACCACACCAATGAAGGGAATCAAGGGACACAAGTGGGAGTCAATGGAAGGTACAGAAAAAGGGCCACAAACAAATGAAGCAGGTCTAGACATCACAGGCTTGCTTAATTACCAACAGTTGGCATGTCCCAATGGCTGACACAATCGCCACGGCTGAATTTGTTTCTTGTTAAAAACACAAAGCTTTATTTTCCATTCATGGTTGAAAAATATTTTCACAGATCAAAGACTTTGGCTTAAGTAATTTAATAAAATGAAAGTTTAATTTGATATCTATATAATTTGCAAGGCAAGCACAATGATGTTCTTCTTTGTCTTAGCAAAAGAGGAAAGTAAAGAGGCTGACTTATTGTGTAAATTGTACATCTGTACCAAGACGAGACTGAATGCTGTCACAGCAGGCTCTGTGAATGAAAGCTTTGCAATAGTTCAAATAGAGAAAAGCAGTGAAGAAATGATTCATTGCAGAGCACACACCTTCTGTGTAGGACACAAAGGCATGCAAAACTCCAAACAACCCACAACATATTAGCCAATGCCATATTCACATTGGGAAGAGAAATTTAGTTTCAGTAAAACAACATCTATAGTTTGAACTTTTCTGGTTTGGTAATTAAGTTGGCATCTAGTTTTAAATTTTGTTTTTGTTTTGTAGTTCTAATAAATGTCAAGATGAAAGATTTTGCCTCAGTTAGTATCCTGTTGTTGTGACAGAGAACCCAAACTCAAACTCACTTAAATAGGAAAGAAAAATTTATTTATTCATGTAGCCTTGGGGTTGTTTAGTGTCATGAGGAGCTTGATCCAGGGGCTCCAAAAATGTAATCAAAATTCAGTTTCTCTTAAGTTTCTTGGCTCAGCCTTCTGCTGTGTCAGCTTCATTCTTAAGATTCATGTGGTAGCCTCTGGCATCTCCAGGCTTACAATCATGTCCTTATTGCTACAAGTTTCTATGGAAAGAGAAAGTAGACCCCATACAACTTCAGTATGCACTCTGGTCGAACCAGTCACTATACCCAAGGCCATATCTCCTGTAGCACAACGTGAAGCAGACAGTTTTCAATGACAAGTGGAGGTGGGAAAAAGGTTCCCCAAATGAAATTAGGGTCCCATTAGCAAAATAAGGGGTGACTTTGGGTGGACAAAGAGCCCAAAGTTCTATAGCAGGAGTTGGCAAACTATGTATGGCCCATGTGCCAAGTATGTCCCATTGCCTGCTTTTATACAGCCACTGGCAAAGAATGGTTTCTACATTTTTAAATAGTTGGAGGAAAAAAATCAAAAGAAGAATATTTCATGACGTGAGAATTATATGAGATTCAAATTTCATTGTCCCCAGATATTGGAAGACACCACACTCATTCATTTTATGTACTGTCTACAGCTATCTTCATGCTACAATAGTCAGGATAGAAATGATATGGCCCAGAAAGCCTAAAATATTTACTATCTTAGTCTTTAAGAAAAATTTTGCCAACTCTTGCTCTACAGGTTTATACCCATAGCTTTATTTTAATACATTGTAAGGTGGCATTATTGTTTAAATGACTCAAGTCAAGACTGAGGGTTTTCAGCTGTATATGTCCTTTTAAAGTAGATCAGGCTCAAATTTGAGAACTTTAGTTTCATTTATAGGATTCTGAATAGCAACAGCATAATACCAATCGGAATTTCAGTTGAATAGAGGACATTGAAATGGACATTGCCCAGAAAATGAGGATTCTGATAATGACAAGTAAATTCTGAAATGCTCCTGTGACATCACCTCCAGACGTTTGTCTGATTGGACACAGGCAGTGCTGCGTGGGAGAGTTGAATCACATCAACTGAGACATTTTGTCCATCAGGGAAGAAGAGTACAGATGCTTGGCGGCCAAGCGTTAAATTGTTTTAGACATGCCAGTTACATGTCTCCTATGTCCAGTGTCATTTCAAAGGAAATCACCCTTTTCACAGCCCTACTGATGACCCTTTTCTGAGCACTTCACCCAGGGGTGGCCAATCCATAGCCCAGCCACTGGCCTAGGACTATTAAAAGCCCTCAGAGATGAGCTGGGGTATTAGTTTCCTGTAATTGCCATAACAAATTACTACAAACTGGATAACTTAAAACAGAAATGTATTCTCTCACAATTCTAGAGGCCAGAAGTCTGAAATCAAGGTGTTGGCAGGGTTGGTTCCTTCTGAAGTCTCCAAGGGAGAATTCATTCCATGCCTCTCTCCTGGCTTCACATGGCTGACAGTTCTTGGCATTCTTTCTGCTTTTGGCTACCCTCTAATCTCTGCCTCCGTCTTCACATGGCCTTTACCCTCTCTGTGACTCTATTTCTTATCCTTCTTTGTCTCTCGTAAGGACAGTCATGATTGGATTTAGGGTTCACCTTATTCTAGAATGATCTCATCTTGATATCCATGCCTTAATTACATCTGCAAAAACCCTTATTCCAAATAAGGTCGTATTCTGAGGTTCTGAGTGGACATGAATTTGGGAGGCTGCTATTCAGCCCACTACAGCTGGGTCAAATAAAATCAGGAATTTGAATATAGATGGGAGAATATAGATGAGGCAACTAATATTGGTAGTTGACGTTTCAACGATGTCCTAGAAGGAACCAAGGGCAAACCAAACTTATGAGCAAGCTGAAGGCACTAAAATTCAGAAATTATAGATACAGAAAACGCTATGAGGAAGATAAAGTGCATAAAATAGACTGTAAGGAAGCCAGGTGGTAGCAGAAAGAGACACAAGAAGACAGCAAGAGAAGCAAAGTCAAGATTATTAGAGTCATATTAATACCAGGGCACTCATAACCCTGTGTGACCACACATAACTAGCCCTGTACTGCCTTGGACATGTTCCAGATCCTGAAGATATCTACTGGTCTTAAGTTCCTTTGAGATTCTCTCTCTCTCTCTTTTTGCCAATTATATTTTTATAATAATTGCCATTACTAAACTCTGCCAAAAGATGTCCCTTTTACTTATAACCTAAAGAGCTTAATATCTTGAGTATATTTAAGATAACTGCTGAGTAAAATTTATGTGGTACATGTTTACAGTGAGGTCCCATAACTCTAATTAATCTTTTTGCTTTATTTATAAAAATTCTTGAGTTAAAGAACTTCAGGTAATTATAAAAGATATCTGAGTCAGATATACCCAGCTGATAATTGCAGTCAAAACATGATTGTCAGGGCTTCCCTGGTGGCGCAGTGGTTGAGAATCTGCCTGCTAATGCAGGGGACACGGGTTCAAGCCCTGGTCTGGGAGGATCCCACATGCCGCGGAGCAACTAGGCCCGTGAGCCACAACTACTGAGCCTGCGCGTCTGGAGCCTGTGCTCTGCAACAAGAGAGGCCGCGATAGTGAGAGGCCTGCACACCGCGATGAAGAGTGGCCCCCGCTTGCCACAACTAGAGAAAGCCCTCGCACAGAAACGAAGACCCAACACGGCAAAAATAAATTAATTAATTAATAAACTCCTACCCCCAACATCTTCAAAAAAAACATGATTGTCAGCAGTCACCATGGCATGTGGATTGGTCAACTTTTACTAGGTAAGCTGCAGTAACAACCCCCAAATCACAGTGACTTAGACAATAAAAGATTATATCTCATTCACATTGCTTATCAGCCATGGGTTGATGGCCATTCTTCTTCTGCCACATGTTTCTTCTTTAACATTCTCATAGTAGAGGGAATACAGAGAGTTGGCCAAAAACACAATAATAATCAACACTTCTATTTAGACATAATGTAAGTCATATCTGCTCACATTGAATTTCAGAGAATTTGAACTTGGAATAAAGAACTTTCAGTTCAGTCTGGTTGCCATATTGAATAGGGAACACATAAACACAAAAGACATGGATGGTCATTTCCCACTCACCCAGCATTTGTGAATCAAACAAAGCTATACTGCTGGGAGCTGGAAATGAAGGAGGTGTACAGAGAAAAGCAGATATGGAGAGAGTACCTAATGAGATTTGAAGTACTTGAGTTCATATACATTTGATACCAGCTGCATTGTTACTCTTGGGTCTCATGAACTATATCAACATATGCATTGGAAACCTTTTGTGTACATCTCCTTTTCTCACATCTGATTGTGATACAACTGATTTCACACAGGCTTCCACTCTTTCTTTTACAGCATCTCTCCTCGAGAGTGGACCACACACTCTTGTTTCCTGTGCAGGGTTTCTCTGGACAAGTGGTATAGGACAATGTGGTAGCTCATTGGTACTGACACAACACACCCAGAAGCACAAACCAGCTGTTGGGGTAAATGCTTCTCATCTTCTCCCTTTGACAGAGGTCTGCAGAAGTTCTCGGCAGGAACAAGCACCAATCAGTCTCATAATAATGCAGCCCAGTGTTGCCTTCCTCTCCTTCCCTCGTTCAATTTTCTTGGTCCCTCCTTTCTGCTTCCTTGAATCACAGCCCAAATAAACTATTTGCATGTAACCCTAGACCCAGGCTCTGCTTTGGGAGAAACCCAGAATAAACAAGTTGATACCAGAAGTAGCCACAGAAAGAAAACCCTCAAGACAAAATTCTAGGGCTTCCCTGGTGGCACAGTGGTTGAGAATCCACCTGCCAGTGCAGGGGACATGGGTTCAAGCCCTGGTCTGTGAAGATCCCACATGCCGCAGAGCAATTAAGCCAATGTGCCACAACTACTGAGCCTGCACTCTAGAGTCCATGAGTCACAGCTACTGAAGCCTACGCACCTAAAGCCCGTGCTCCGCAACAAGAGAAGCCACTGCAATGGAAGCCCGTGCACCGCAACAGAGTAGCCCCCGCTCGCCACAATTAGAGAAAGCTTGCGCGCAGCAATGAAGACCCAACGCAGCCAAAAATAAATTAAAAAATAAATTTATTTTTTAAAAAAGACAGGATTCTAAACCTGGATCACCCACTGGTCATGCAGCAAAAAGAACCCCATTGTTGGTAGTGTGTGAGATGGTTATAATCTCTGATAACAATGGCTTTGCAAATTGCAATCACCCATGTTGGACTGGAATGTGGTGGCAGTAGAAGGCATAGCACAGTTATGTGGTAATTTGGGACTGGAACAGATGGCAATAGTAATTACAAGAATTATAGAATGGTTTGGCTTCTGTTAACTGCTTTTAAAGTCTTGATAAAAGAAAACATATTCATGTCATTCAACTATAACGCAAAGCCCACTATAAAAATAAAAAGTCTTCCATGTCAGTGTCTATTCCATAATTGGTTCTGGATCCACTGGATATCCATATGGAAAAAGTGAACTTTGACCTCTACTTCACACCATATCCCCAAAGTAATTCTAGGTAGATCATGGACCTAAATGTAAGTATTAAAACAATAAAGCTTTTAAGTGCGGGGAACGCTACCCAAAACTCTTTAATGACCTATATGGGGAATGAATCTAAAAAAAGAGTGGATATATGTATATGTATAACTGATTCACTTTGTTGTACACTTGAAACTAATAACAACATTGTAAAACAACTATACTCCAATAAAAATTTTTTTAATTAAAAAAAAAATAATAAAGCTTTTAGAAGAAAACAGAGAACATATTCATGACCTTGGGGTTAAACAGAACATACACAGCACTAACTATAAGAAAAGATAGATAGGACTTCCCTGGTGGTGCAGTGGTTAAGAATCCGCCTGCCAATGTAGGGGACACGGGTTCGATTCCTTGTCCGGGAAGATCCCACATGCCGCGGAGCAACGAAGCCTGTGCGCCACAACTACTGAGCCTTTGCTCTAGAGCCCACGAGCCACAATTACTGAACCCATGTGCCACAACTACTGAAGCCCGCGTGACTAGAGCCCACGCTCTGCAACAAGAGAAGCCACTGCAATGAGAATCCCGTGCATCGCACCGAAGAGTAGCCCCCGCTCACCACAACTAGAGAAAGCCCGCGCACAGCAACGAAGACCCATCACAGGCAAAAATAAATAAATAAATTTATTTTTTAAAAAAAGAAAAGATAGATACATTGGACTTCATTAAAATTAAGAACTTCTGTTCATCAAAAGACACCATTAAGAGAGTTAAAAGGCAAGCCAAGGACTTGGAGCATGTATTCAATGAAGTACTTAGATTCAGAACACATAAAGTATTCTTACAAATCAATAAGAAAAAAAGAAACTCATATAGCTGGATTTTTGAAAACTGCCTCCATGTGGTATATACACAGTGGAATACCACTAAGCCATAAAAAAGAATGAAATAATGTCATTTGCAGCAACACGGATGGACCTAGAGATTATCATGCTAAATTTAAAAAGTCAGAAAGAGAAAGACAAACACCACATGATATCATTTATATGTGGAATCTGAAATATGACACAAATGAACTTATGTACAAAACAGAAACAGACTCACAGACATAGAAAATAAACTTATGGTTACCACAGGGGAAGGTGTGTGGGGGGAAGGCATAAATTAGGAGTTTGGGATTAGCAGATACAAACTACTATATATAAAATAGATAAACAACAAGATCCAGCTGTATAGTACAGGGAATTAGATTCAATATCCTATAATAAACTATAATGGAAAAGAGTATGAAAAAGAATACGTATATGTATGTATAACCGAATCACTCTGCTGTACAACAGAAACTAACACAACATTGTAAATCAACTATACCTCAACTAAAAAAAAAAAAAAACTGCCTCCAAAACCCTTTTCACAAGGAGGATAAACAATGGCAACATGCATATGAAAAGACGATTTAATTTCACTATTCATCAAGGAAATGCACATTAAAACTATAATTTGATACTACTACACTCCCACAAGAATGACTTAAATGAAAAGAACTGTCAGGATGACGTAAATACCTGGTGAGGATGTGGAGCAAATGGAATTTGTTGCTGGTAGGGGAGTTTAAATCAGTGCAACAACTTTGGGAAACTGCTTAGCAGTATTTAACTAAAGTTATATGTACATATGGTCAATAACTGAGCAATTCTACTCTGGGAAAACTCTACTTCCCAAAGAAATAAGTGTTTATGTTCACCATGAGTCACATGAAGTAATGTGCATAGCAGTTTTATCATAATAGCACAAACTGGAAATAACCCAAATGTCCATTAATAGGGGAACAGATGAATGAACTATGGTAACGATGGAATGCCAAACAGCAATGAACAAGAGCTACTGCTTCACACAACAACATAATATGTTCACAGACATAATGATGAGCAAGAGTACGAACCACGAACCCATTTTTACAAAGTTAAAGAATAGGAAAGGGCTTCCCTGGTGGCGCAGTGGTTTACAGTCCGCCTGCCAATGCAGCGGACATGGTTGCAAGCCCTGGTCCGGGAAGATCCCATATGCCGCAGAGCAACTAAGCCCGTGTGCCACAACTACTGAGCCTGTGCTCTAGAGCCCGCGAGCCACAACTACTGAGCCCACGTGCCTAGAGCCCGTGCTCTGCAACGAGAAGCCACCACAATGAGAAGCCTGCGCACCACAACAAAGAGCACCCCCACTCACCGCAATTACAGAAAGCCCACGCGCAGCAACGAAGACCCAACACAGCCAAAAATAAATACATAAATTTATTTTTAAAAAATTATTCTAAAAAGAATAGGAAAAATGTTTTTTTGGCCATGCTGCACAGCTTGCGGGATCTTGGTTCCCCGACTAGGGATCGAACCCGGGCCCATTGCAGTGGAAGTACAGAGTCCCAACCACTGGACCACCAGGGAATTCCCAGGAAAAATGCATTTATGATGAAAGAAATCAAATAGTGATGCCTTTCTGGGGAAAATGTTGATTAGGTGGGGATATGAAGAAGCCTTCTGGAGTGTTGGAAATGGTTTGTATGTTGATTGGGTAGCAGTTATAAGCATGTACACAAATGTAAACATATACTAAGCTCTACATTTAATATGTAGTTACTTTGCTATATGTAAATTAGACCTTTATTTTTAAAAAAGGAAATAAAAAGAGAAAGGGGAAAAATAAAAATAAATAAAATGACCCTCATTTCCTATAGCTGTAGGGCAATATACGCTAAAAAAATTAGGCCTCAGACTTAACTGTAAGAGTGGCAAAACTGCAAAGGAGAGTGAAGACACAACCTCAAAAAGTCTTCCGTGTGAAAGTCAGGGCCCAGCTAGGGAAAGCTGTATCCTCACATCTGGGATAGTGACATTTGGGTGGATACGTCAGAATATCTTGAATCCCCAAATGTCCATGAAACTTCTGCCAGAAGCACCAATCCTTTCCCCCTTGCTAGAGAGAAAAATTCACAATGGCTGGAAGCTTTACAAAAACCTCACCTGAGCCAGTCGCTTTGTAAGACAATGCTTTTTCTGTTTAAGATATGCCACTACAACCTTCACCGCCTCAGGAATAACAAGGGTTTACTGGGAAAAAACATTTCCCACTCTGGGAGGAAATAGCTTATACAATCAAAACAATCACAGGACCAGAATAATAAATGCTGGCAAGAAGTGGAAGAGCACGTGTGGGAGTGTATCTCGAGAGCGCTCTATCGATCGGGGTCGTGGTAAGGGGCAAAGAATATAAATCTGCACAGTGGAGAACTTGCTGACACTGGAGCACTCTCCTGTGACCTGGGGTTACGCCTCCTGGGAAGAAAATCTGGAGTTATCCTAACATGCTGCTGAGATGGGCTCTTGAAGTGTGGCCATCTAGATGTCTTACTGTAAGCAAGGTTGAGATGCCAGAACTACTTTGGCAGAATATGAAGGAAGGGGTCATAAAGGTCAGGGAGGTGAAAATGTTAAGATAGATTTACCACACTTCTTACATACGATCTGAGAACGCACTGTCTGACCATATTCTCCGGGAAGCCCTAGAGGACATTGGCTTCACTAAGGGAATGAGAAATGCATCAAGTAGTTTGAACTGGGATCTTTGAGAAACTCAATGATATTTCCTCTATGTGTTGAAGAGCTGCTGCCTTGCAACAAGCGTTCAATAGAGGTGATAAGATTCTAGAACGGCAGAGGCCTGGGAATGGCACCTGACAGAGTCAATATGGACATAACTAACGTAATTGACAGCAAGGCTGGAACGGCAAACAGTGCCTTTACAGAAAGCTGTAATGGTTACAGATTATGACCTTGCTAGGAGCAAGACAGAGGGATGGATACCCAATCAAGGCATTACTTATTTGCCTTGGAAAATGAAAAACAAAATAACTGCTGAGAAGACTGACATCAGCTGCAAAATAGAAAAATATTGTGGTCTCTCATTGAGTTTTAAGTCAGTTCATAGACCAGATCCCATGATTAAAGGAGGGTATGGGTCTCCTTGAGGAAGGACTTTATAATACCTCCTCAAGTCTGCACAAAAAAAATTCTTCCAATCTTTCTTTAAAACCTCTTGCAGCCATTTAAAATAGAAACTTTACACTGGAGAAAAGAATCTTACTAGACTTTTTTTTTAATAGATTTTTTTGATGTGGACCATTTTTTTTTAAAGTCTTTACTGAATTTGTTACAATATTGCTTCTGTTTTATGTTTTGGTTTTTTGGCCGCGAGGCATGTGGGATCTTAGCTCCCCGACCAGGGATCGAATCCACAACCCCTGCATTGGAAGGCGAAGTCTCAACCACTGGACCTTCAGGGAAGTCCCTCTTCCTAGACCTTTTTGAGGACTGTTACATAATAGGGCCTGAACTGACACTGAAACAATCAAACCCAAGATGCCATCATAGACCTCTGGGTAGATAAGGACTTATGGATGCCAGGTGATATCTTTGATGCCTGGCACTAGTCCCTTGTTACTGTGATCCCCAAAACTCTGCAGAATAGAATAGAATCCTAAAGATAGGAAATAATCTATTCTGTGGTTATTTCCCTAGTTCCCAGGTGTGAAATTTGAATGGACATACTTATCAATTGGCAGAACTTTCACATTCTGTGACCTACTATGTAAAAATTATCATGGTAAGAAGGGCTACAAAGAAATCCTTGAAAATGTCCCCCCACTATAGTCAGTCTAAGTGCCAAGAGAGTAAACAAAACACATCCCAAGAGGAATTTCAAGAATTCACACAGCTCTGAAATATTTAGAGGATGCAGTGTGTTGGTTTCCCTGTTTAATTCACCTGTAGGACCACCGCAAAAACCAGATAGATCATGTTGCTTAATGGTGATATTTTAAACTTAACCACTTGCTAGCTCCAACTGAAACTGATAAGCTGGATGTAGTATGTTTAATAGAAATGATCAACACAAGCTCTGGCATACAGTATATAGTTCTTGCCCCACAATAAAGAGGATCCAAAAAATTTACCTTTACATGAGAAGGACAGCAGTATATTTTACTGTCCTGACTCAGGACTTTTAAACTCTTCTGCTTTCTTCATAATATTGTCCTCAAAATTCTTGATCATCTTGATTTTCTCCAGAAAATCAAGCTGGTCCACTATGACATCATGCCAAGTAGACTCGGTGAATAGAAAGTGACAAGTACTCTGGATGCCGTAGTAAGAACCCTGCATGCCAGAAGGTGAGAGATAAACACTACCAAGATTCACAGGCCTGTTACTTCAGTGAAACTTTCAGAGGGCCAGTAGCCTGGGATGTCACAGACAGACCACCTAAGGAACAGGACAAGTCATTGTCCTTGTACCACCACACCAAGGGGCACAGGGATTGGGGGGCCTCTTTAGATTTTGGAGCCAGTATATACTAAACTTGGGAATACTGCCCCAGCCCATTTATCAAGCAGTTCAGAGGGCTGCCAACGAGTGGGGCCTGGAGAAAGAGAACATGCATCTGCAGTTTTAAGCCACTCAAGTCATATGCTAACCGAGAACCAATGATGTTAGAAGTATCCTTGAGATTTAAGGATTTAAGGATGTTAAGGATCATTGGAGAACCTCGATAGGAGAGTTGCAACTCAGACCCTAGGATTCTGGTGGAAAGTGATGTCTTTGGCGGCAGAGAACTACTTGTCATTTGAAAAGCAGCTCCTGGGCTTCCCTGGTGGCACAGTGGTTGGGAGTCTGCCTGCCAATGCAGGGGACGCGGGTTCATGCCCTGGTCTGGGAGGATCCCACATGCCACGGAGCGGCTGGGCCTGTGAGCCATGGCCGCTGAGCCTGCACGTCTGGAACCTGTGCTCCGCAACAGGAGAGGCCACAATAGTGAGAGGCCCGTGTACCATGAAAAAAAAAAAAGAAAAAGAAAAGAAAAGCAGCTCCTGGTGTACAGTTAGGCCCCAGTAGAGACTGATTTCCTGTCATGAGACATCAAGTGATTGTGTGACCAGAGCTACCTACCCATTATGAATTAGAGATTAGAAGATCCACTAAACCATAAATTCAGATGGGTGTAGCGGTAACCCATCATAAAAGGTAAGTGGTACATACAGGCTAATGTCCCGCATGTCCCCAGGGCTCAAGTAAATTACATAAACAAGTAGTTCAAGCTCCCATATCTCCTACTTTTATTGTACCAATGCCTCACTTTGCACCTATGACCAAATGATGGAGGAAGATAAAACACAGGCTTGGTTGTCAGACAGGTTCACTCAGTATGTTGGTGTGAGCCAAAAACAGAATGCGGACACACAAAACTCCACACAGGAATGGCCCAAAAAGATGCAGGTAAAGGGAAATCCTCCCAAAGGAAGAACTAATATGTGCGAAATATAGAAATCTAGCATTTTCTTTGATTAGGTATGTAAACAACAAACCACACTAATGTTGGTAGTATCTGTGACATTGGGATGAACAGAAATCATGTTTTCATTATTATTTATGGCTAGTTATTAGTTATCATATATTTAATTCATTAACAAAGAAGCATACGTTTGGCAATCCCATGTATTTTGTCTTACGCATTTAAAAACATATTTTGAGATGAGTCTACTGGCTTCACCAGCCTGCTACAGAGGTCACAGCACAAAAATGGTTGAGAACCCTGTCCTAAAGACACTCACCCAGTGGTGTCTATTGGCATACACAGGGATAGTCAAGCCAACACTATTTAGCACAGATGGGAGCTGGTGGCAAGCTATGTCTTCATCATTAGAAGGGATAAGTTAAATGCTGTAGTTTTATTTGATGGATTACTAAAGATACATATACTAAAACATGAGTTCATCTTAAAATCACAGCTTGAGTGAAAATGAAAAGTGACACAGCAATATCTATAGCAGAGTATAATTTAGGAAAATTTAAAACAGTTGCACATAAAATAACACTATATATATTTCTCTATCTATATAATTAAACAATATATACATATTCAAGGACATATATTAATGACATCACACTTTGGAGCAGGAGTCCAGGGCCAGGGGTAGGTAGAACAATAAGACTGGAGACAAGGGATAACGGAAAACAGAAAAAATAAATAATAGATAACACATGAGAAGAGCCTTAAATGAAAGAGTGATGAAGGTGTTTCATGAACCAAGGAGTCTGTACAGGTTCTTCCCCCTGATTCAAGGTCAAACAAACAAGCAGAAAAACCCCACCATGAACAAAACGCAAAGAAAAGCTAGCGAAAATAATCATTAAAAAAATAAGGCAGGGCTTCCATGGTGGCGCAGTGGTTGAGAGTCCGCCTGCCGATGCAGGGGACACGGGTTCATGCCCTGGTCCAGGAGGATCCCACGTGCCGCTGAGCAGCCATGGCCTCTGGGCCTGCACGTCTGGAGCCTGTGCTCAGCAACGGGAAGGGCCATAGCAGTGAGAGGCCCACGTACCGCAAAAAAAAATAATAATAATAATAATAATAATAATAAGGCAAAGAGCTAATGTCTTTAATATATAAGAAGCTTTTCTCAATCAATAAGGAAAATAGACAGATTTTTTAAATGGACAAAAAAAATCAAATTAGGCAATCAAAAAAACCTCACAAATATACAAAAAGGAAATACTTAAACTCACAAACAATGCAAGGTAAATTATCCAGTATTGTCAAGGGAGGGGGAAATCTAACCTTTCAAACACTGCTAGTGGGGAAGAGAAAGGTGGCACAAGTTTTCTGAAGGGAAATTTGGCATATGTTTAAAATTCCACGAAAATTTGCTCTACAAAACCTGCAAATCCTTGGCATAGCATTTTCACAGTTAGAAATGTATCATAAGGAAATAATGAAAGTGCATGGATATTTAGTTACAAAGATGTTTACCGTGGCATTGTTTCTCACAACTGAAATGTGAAAAAAAGGTGATTAGATATCGGCAAAGTAAATTATAATATCTTCATATTATAGAATAGGATGATGTCACTGAAGTAGCATCAGTAAGATGGGAATACATTTTAAAAACAGCATAGAAGAAAAACACATAAAATCTATGTAGTATGAACCATTTTGTGACTTAATATTTATATAGCATTTTTCATCATAAAAGTTTCACATTCATGAAAATAATTTGGAAAACAAAGGTCAAAGAACATAACAATCACCCAAAATTTCACCAACCAGATATATTCACTGCTTATACTTTGATGTATGTTACGTTATGGATAAAAATCCAGTGTAGGGGCTTCCCTGGTGGCGCAGTGGTTGAGAATCTGCCTGCCGATGCAGGGGACACGGGTTCGAGCCCTGGTCTGGGAAGATCCCACATGCCACGGAGCAACTGGGCCCGTGAGCCACAGCTACTGAGCCTGCGCGTCCAGAGCCTGTGCGTCCAGAGCCTGTGCTCCGCAACAAGAGAGGACGCGACAGTGAGAGGCCAGCGCATCGCGATGAAGAGTGGCCCCCACTTGCCACAACTAGAGAAAGCCCTCGCACGGAAACAAAGACCCAACACAGCCAAAAATAAATAAATAAATTAAAAAAAAAAAAAAAAATCCAGTGTAAAGAAATGGAATAAAAATATATTCTTTGGGAACCCAAATGTCAAATTCAATTTCAAATCCAAACGTTGACAAGTGAGTAAATCCTGTATGTAAATAGGGTGAATTATGCTATTCCTACCTGAACTTTGAAAAGAGCTAATAACTCAGAAAAGTTAGAGATGCCAACTGGGTATATTTTCCAAATTCTGATCAGGAAACAAATCTGATTGGAAAGAGGTAGGAAAAATGAATAAGGAGCCACCTATAACCAACATTTTTTTTTTTTTTTTTTTTTTTTTTTGCGGTACGCGGGCCTCTCACTGTTGCGGCCTCTCCTGTTGTGGAGTACAGGCTCCGGATGCGCAGGCTCAGCGGCCATGGCTCACGGGCCCAGCCGCTCTGTGGCATGTGGGATCCTCCCGGACCGTGGCATAAACCCGTGTCCCCTGCATCGGCAAGCGGACTCCCAACCACTGCGCCACCAGGGAAGCCCCTATAACTAACATTTTTTTTTGAACTTTTACCTAAACACCACAGGCCTGAGGTATGAAGGATTTTATGATAAACTGCTGGGTTTGCACAAGTTAAAATTCAAAGCTTGGGTTCTGGAGACTGGCTGCCTAGGGATGAGTCACTGCTCCACTACTTACAAACTCTGTGTAATTGGGCAACTTAAGGTCTCTGTCCCTCAGTTTCCTCAGAATGGGGGTGATAACTGGCCCCACTTACAGGGTTGTAAGGTGAAATGAGATAATACAATATATGTAAAGCGCTTAGAACTGTACCTGGCTCTTAATAAGGGCACTGTAAATATTAACTACTGGCTTCGCGAGCATCAGTGAAGCTATGGAAGTACATTTTTTAAACAGCAATCTGAAGCCCTTCACATCATGTGCATTGAATAAATGACTCACTAGGAAGCTGCACAAATTATATCCTCCCCTTTAAGTGTGTTCAGGAGAGCTGTTTAATACCAGCATAAATACTTATGGCCCCTATCAGAACTAGTAAAGCTGAGAATGATTGCACTGTGAATAAAGCCTATGTGTGTAGATATGACATCTAAAAATCAGTACAGGGTTTCTTAGTGGGTTAACTCTCCCCTCTCTTTCCTGAATTCTTAGTATCGGATTATGACACTGGGCTCAAGATCCTGTTATAATGTTGGCCTATAAAGATATTTGAGGCTTGGTACCCATCTTCTCAGAACTTAAAATCACTTAAGAGGATGATGTCAAAATACCTAAAAAGATAACTAAGTAATCCCAGTATATTAGTATTCTACTGTTGCTGTAACATATTACCACAAACTTAGTCGTTTAAACAATACAGATTTATTATCTTACAGTCTTGGAGGTCAGAAGTCTGCAACAGATCTTACTGGACTAAAATAAAGGTGTCAGCAGGGCTGCAGTCCTCCTAGACGCTCTTGTGGGAGTATCTGTGTCCTTGCCTTTTCCAGCTTCTAGAAGCTCCCCACATTCCTTGGCTCATGGCATCCTTCAAAGCCAGCAATGTCAGGCTGAGTCCTCACACTGCATCTTTCTCGTTCCCTCTTCTGCCTCTTCCACTTTTAAAGGACTCATGATTACAGCGGGTCCATCTGGCTAATCCAGGATAATCTGCCTACTTTAAGATCTCCTGATTTACAACTTCAGTTCCACCTGCAATCTTAATTCTTCTTTACCATGTAACCTAACATACTCGTAGGTTCTGGGGATTAGGATGTGGACATTGTTGGGAGGCCATTATTCTGCGTTCTGCACCCGGTAAATGATAATGACCAAGTGAGGTAAAGAAATGGTGCATGACAGGATTTGGGCAGGAGGTTAAAGTCACTGCAGTTGAGGACAGTCAGCGAAAGCTTCAAGAAAAAGGCAGATCTATTCTGGCCCTTAAAGCACAGTTTTATAAGTGGAGTGGGAGGGGTCCAAATGAAAGAAGGAATAAGAACAAAGTCTGGAAAATGTAAGAAATGAAATGGAACTAGGGTACAAAAGATAGAATACTTCGGGTAAAGGAAGGTTCACACAAGGAGAAAGCACAGTGGCTGGGAACCACCATGAGGAGGGCTGAGGAGTTTCATCTTTATTCTTTGTCAAAGCAAACTGACCCCAGAGTGCTTTTTAACGTTACAATGTCTTCACTGACGACCACCAGGAGTTAAATGCTTTTTGATGTAATAACATCTTAATGTAATACCATCAGAAAATCAGTAGTTACAGTTTCTGCCCAAATTAAAATAGGTGGCCAAAAATGTCCCTTCAGATGAATGATAAGAAATCAAAATTGGATTTTTTCCCATTTTTAACAGATCCACTTATAGAATCAAAACATTTTATTAAAAACAAATGATATCTAATGTTAAATATCTCTCATGTTACATTTTTACTATACAAAATAACACGCAAAAATCTTTTTAAATGTGAAAGGGGCTCTTTTTTTTCCCCATAATGTGGCTGCTTGATGCTAACGGTAATGTTGCAGGTCAGGTTCTCGTATCAGGTGCTGCATCAAGTCTGCTCCTTCATTTTGTTTTCACAAAACAAAATGACATTTCACAAGGTGCATCATAGCAAAGCAAGCACTGCATATGCTATAATGTATGAAATAGGCTCTTCCAAAAATCATTGTATATTTTCAATAGTTCACCTCCAGATTGTTAACTTCAGTTTTTACTTTTTTGGAAAATGTATTATGTATACTGATAAAAAAAAATTTTGTGGGCTCCCCTGGTGGCGCAGTGGTTGAGAGTCCGCCTGCTGATGCAGGGGACACGGGTTTGTGCCCCAGTCCGGGAGGATCCCACATGCCGCAGAGCGGCTGGGCCCGTGAGCCATGGCCGCTGAGCCTGCGCATCCGGAGCCTGTGCTCCGCAACGGGAGAGGCCACAGCAGTGAGAGGCCCGTGTACCGCAAAAAAAAAAAAATTGTAACTGCACAAAATGTCAAGAGTGAAAACCCGTTTCCCTACCTCCTACCCTTGAGCCGCATTACTCTAGTTCACCTCCCCAGAGACAACCACTGCTTGCAGTGACTCATGTCCTTGTACAGAGTATCTTTACACCCAAATGGTAGTGAGACAGGAGGGAAGGGGGCAGGGCACAACCTTAAAGGAATGACATAGCCTTTGAGGATACAACACAAACTCCTTAGAACTGATTAGGCCCCAGATGGTGGAAGATTCGACTTCCAGTGGACCTTGAGCATCATACACTCACTGTAATACATTAGCATATGCTAAATGACATGCGTCATCTATGAAATGAGGCTAAATACCTTCAGAAGACCTATGAAGACTGTGAACATGAAATGACAAGATAAGTGTAAAAAGCTGAGAATGGTGCCAAGCATTATCGTGAGTGCTCAGTAATCGAGTGCCCCATGGGTTAGAGCAGCGGTCTTCAAAGTGGGCTCAGGCTCACCTGGTTCCAGGCAACTGCCAACCCTCCACCCCACCAATGCCATTTCTCAGAATCTCCAGGAATCCTCCTGCCTCAAGTTCACTTGCAGCCTCCTGTGCCTCCCCCGCTCTCCCCAGATGTCTGTACAGCTCACTCCCTCGCTCTGCAGGGTCTTAGCTTCCGGACCACCCAAGACCTCCCCCTGGTCCCTCCTTGTCCTCTGCTTTTTCTCCTCAACACATCTCACTGTTCCCGCCCCCACCTCCCACCCCCGCAATAAAATGTGAGCTCTGTGAGAGCAGATACTTTTTGTTTTGTTCACTGATGTGTACCCGACACCCTGAACAGCACTGGCATACTGCAGGAGCTCAAGAAATATTTAACGAATCAATGAACGACTATTTCCCAATATATCCATTCCATTTAGGCACACTGAGCCATGAATATTACAATTCTTGCTGTTACAATGTTGCCATGAACATTTTCTTGTCTATTTCCTAGTGCACATGTGCTTCTACTTAGAACTACTGGCTCCTGAGTTAAGCACATCTTTCCTGGATATTGCCAATCAACTCTCCAGGGTGGTACTTACTCATATTCCCACCTGCAGTGTATGAGAATTCTGTTTCACATTCTTCACAACGCTTGACATTATCTGACTCTTCAGTTTTCTGCCAATCTGAGTATGAAATGGTATTTTTAGTTTTAATTTGCATTCACTCCATCACTAGTGAATTTGAACATCTTTTCATGTGTTTATTGATCATTTTGATTTTCTCCTCTGCGAATTACTGTTCATACCTTTTGCTCACTTTTTTATATATTCTTTTTATTTTATTTATTTATTTGATTTTGGCTGCCTTGGGTCTTCATTGCTGAGCGCAGGCTTTCTCTCGTTGTGGCGAGAGGGGGCTACTCTTCGTTGCGGTGCATGGGCTTCTCATTGTGGTGGCTTCTCTTGTTGCGGAGCACGGGCTCTAGGCGCGTGGGTTTCAGTAGTTGTGGTTTGCGGGCTCTAGAGTGCAGGCTCAGTAGTTGTGGTGCACGGGCTTAGTTGCTCCGCGGCATGTGGGATCTTCCTGGAATAGGGCTCAAACCCGTGTCCCCTGCATTGGCAGGCAGATTCTTAACCACTGCGCCACCAGGTAAGTCCTTTAATATATTCTTGATACCAATCTTTTGTCACTTAAATGTACAGCATGTAACTTCTCCAGTCTCTATTGTCTTTTAACTTTTTTAAAGTGATTTTTGATGTACAGAAGTTGGCATTCCATTTCTTAAAGGCAAATTATTCCATGTTAATAATTTCTTAAAGGTGTTTAGAGTTTTCCTTTTTTCTTTAAGATTTATTTATTTATTATTTATTTATTTATTTTTGGCTGCGTCGGGTCTTAGCTGCAGCACGCAGGATTTTTGTTGAGGCATGTGGGGACCTTTTGTTGTCGTGCAAGGGCTTATCTCTAGTTGTGGCATACAGGTTTTCTCTCTCTAGTTGTGGCGTGCAGGCTCTAGGGTGCATGGGCTCCAGAGCTCATGGGCTCTGTAGTTTGCAGCATGCGGGATCTAGCTGAGGTGCGCGAGCTGAGTAGTTGTGGCACGCAGGCTTAGTTGCCCCCCGGCATGTGGGATCTTAGTTCCCTGACCAGGGATTGAACCCGCATCCCCTGCATTGCAAGACAGATTCTTTACCACTGGACCACCAGGGAAGTCCCTAGAGTTTTTCTTACATACATAGAATTAAAAACACGTTTTTGGATTCTTTTTTCCCACAGGCATCTATTTTTCAGCAAGATCTATTACTATCTTTTAGAATACCAGTGTTCCATGGCACAGATTTGGGGAGATGCTTCTCTAAGAAAGAGGGAAGGACAGGAGGCTTTTGAGCAAGATAGAGATATGATGGGAATATAGTTTAGGAAGAGAGGATACTACTTATTGTTCTCTCATTGTTTCACGTGGGAAAGTTTGCCTCTGCCATCTTAAGTTCACAGAGTTGTTCAGAAAATCTTGACTGACTTATACAATGGCTAAATTTATCATTCCATCTGAAAGTCTTGTTTTGTCAAAACATTTGACTAGGCTGACATCATTCTGCATGTTACTCTGTCAAGGAGATTCATAGGCCTTGTGGAACTTCTTTTCTGAAATACTATATTGGGAATTCTATATACCTAACTTCACATTTGAAAGGTTTAATGTAGCTGTAATATTCTGGTTATTCTAAAAGATTTAACCTTCTGGAATTGAAGTGATGGGACGCAGTCAGATATATTCATTTTAGTTTACCTACATGCCTGATGATTATCATTTGATCATTAAACGCCTAAACTCCAGCGTGACTGAGGAGACTTTGAGCCCCAAGTTCCTTTCCTCAGATTGTCAAGGTAACATTCTAGAGTCCTTATCAGGTTTGATCCTTTAAAGATAGAAACAGTAAGAGGCTACTTCTTGTAACTCAATTCGGATCCCCCTCTTTCTCAATTACAGTCTCAGGTAGACAACGTTGATAATTTAAATGATGTTTAAAGTCCTCATTGTTTCCTATCTCCTATTCTTTTGACTTCTATTCATCTTAACACATTACTAAATTTTAGATTAGGAGTTAATAGTAAGGTTGTCTAGGCACTGTTAGGTGAATAATAAATATAACTTGTAGCAACAAAAACTATGCCATTAAAACATAAACTAACCTAACTTGAATAGAGACTATTACTTTTTCAAATACCATAATTATTAATAATGCTTCAATGAAAAAAATCACTGAACAATTTTTAAGTAATCAAACCAAGACAATTAGTATGAGAAGTTACTAAAGACATGAGAGAAAAAACTAAAGACATAATTTTAAAGTATTTATCCCACACGCCACGGAGCAACTAAGCCCGTGCGCCACAACTACTGAGTCTGCGAGCCACAACTACTGAGCCCGCGTGCCACGACTACTGAAGCCCACGCGCCTAGAGCCCGTGCTCCACAGCAAGAGAAGCCACCACAGTGAGAAGCCCATGCACTGCAAGGAAGAGTAGCCCCCGCTTGCTGCAGCTAGAGAAAAGCCCATGCACAGCCACAAAGACCCAATGCAACCAAAAATTAAAAAAAAACAAAAACATAATACTACAACATTTCTTACTCCAGGAACTTTTCTGTGTTTTTGAATTTCTCTTATCATGCCCTAACGATGATGGCTCTCTTTTTTATCCTATCTTACAACTTGGGGCCCTGTCTTTGTCAGCCTGGATTATAAGAATAGTAAGGGAACTCCCATAACTCAAAAGAGGTTAAGTGATAACTAGGAGGGATGGTGAAGCCCCTGTAAGGAACATATGGAAATTCTTAGCTGTGAGGGATATTCTAAGTAGCAGCACCTTGAGGAAATCTCCCACTGAAAATTTTAATAATCTTAGGAGAGTGATGAATTACCATTAGACCTCAAAAACATTTTTCCTTTTTTCAGACCCTACAGAGTCAATCTTGCAAAACTAGAAAACAAAACTAAAAATATTGATATTTACTATGAAAATACAGATTCCTTTTCTTTTTGTATAGCGTTCCCTTCCAGTAACAAATTGAAACAATGACATTTATCATTATGGTTACATAATACATTTATAAGTGACATCAAGGTTTAGGAAGAACTAAGTATGGGGAAGGGGAGAAAGTCAAGGTTTTATAAGAAAAGGTATAAATAAAATATTGGAGAAGTGTGTAGAAAAAAAAGAAGAATAAAATTTTTGGCAGCTCTTACTGTTAAGTAAGGCCACAAATATAAGATGGTATTGACTGAAAGTTTTTCTTTTTGATCTCAAAATCACAAATATATCTAATTGTTTTAAAAAGCTGTGATATGTAATGCTTTAATAGCATTACAGCTTAAAGGAACTATCAGGTGATACTCCTTTTCAGAGTTGGTAAAATAAATCCCCAGCCATCATGCTTGTTATTTGAGGAAAACGGCAAGATCCTGTTTACCCTCTTGGTCTAGTGTAGATTTCTCTCCTTCCTGGTCTGAAGCTCAAACTATTAGAGCCACACCTTTCAATTACATAATGCACACAGGTCATTGGCTCAGAGGATGCAACTGCACCCAGGGATGGTGAAAACCCTTTCTCTCTTTAGCATGGATTCTCTTGTCGGATCATATCCCCTACTTCTTTCAGGCAGTAACTTAGACTCTGGATATTGGAAAATGAATAAGATATAGTCTTTTTCCTTTAGGAGCTCATTGTCTGGCAGAAGATAATACACAACTATAATGCAACATGATACATTTTCTACTACAATTCACGGAGGTTGAAAATAATAATAAGAAATAAATATTCTCATATAATAAATAATAAAGGTTGAAAAGAATAATAATCAGCGTTAGCTAGAATGTGAGGAAACAAGGCACTGAAACATGATTGCTAGAAGCTCAAATTAATAATAAGTTTTCTGGAGGGCACTTCAGTATTATGTATCAAAAGCATTGTAAACAACCAACAAAACGTGAATACAATTTACCTCAGCAGCTCCACAGCTCAGGACTTAACCTAAGGAAATCCTCAGACAAGTTTGCAAAGATGTTTGAACAAATATATAGAGCAGCATTTGTTGCAATAGTGAAAACACTACAGTGTCCAGAAGAGGTGGTGGCTGGGTAAGCGACTTTTGCTACACCCATACAACAGAATATTATTATCACCATTAAGAAGGCTATAGATTTATATGTAGTGAGTAGAAAATATGCATTTGATACATTATTTGAGTGAAAAGTAGGTTATAAAGCATAATGCAGATATGATGAAAATGGCATATATCTTCCGTGGTCTTCTTCCCCAAACCTATAACCCCAGTCTAATCATGAGAAAAACACTAGACAAATTCCAATAGTGAGGCATCCTACAATATCACTGACCAGTACTTCAAAACTGTCAAGGTCATCAAAACAAGAAAAGTCTGAGAAACTCACAACCAAGAAGAGTCTAAAGAGAAATGAGAAATAAGAGTAATGTGGGGTCCTGGATGGGATCCTACAACAGGAAAGGAAGGACACTAGGTTAAAACTAAAGAAATCTGAATAATCTCTGGACTTTAGTTAACAATAATGTATCATCCCTGGCTCATTAACTGTAATAAATGTATCACACTAATACAAGTTGTTAACTATGTAGGAGGTGGATATGAGAACTCTATACTAATGTTGCAATTTTCTGTAAATCTTGAAATATTCTAACAAATATATTAATAAAAGTCATATATAAACTATTTTAAAAGTATATATATTTACAATATATATGCATAGGGAAAAGTGTGGAAGGATATACAGGAAAATGTTAATTATTTTCCAGTCAGGTTTACTGAGGTATAGTTTATATGTACTTTTTTAGTGTACAGTTTTATTAGTTTCAATAAATATATACAGTCATGTAACTATCACCACAATCAAGGTCTAGAACATTTCCATCAGCCCCAATGCCCTTTGTAGCTCAGCCCCTGGCAACCACTGTTTTCTTTCCCCACAGTTTTTGCCTTTTCCAGAATGCCAAATAAATGGAATCATACAGTATGTAGTCTTTTGATTAAAATTGTCCTTTTTCCCCAGAATGTGGGACTATGGATAATAATTACCTTATTCTTGTTATCTTGCTTATCTATAGTTTTGACTTTTCTATAATAAACATTATTTTTGCAATTAAGAAAAATAAAAGTAAAAAGTAATCCTAATGGGTATTACACTAATACGTGAGGCGATAAAATAATTGGAGTACGTATGAGGAAATTTTTGCTTAAGATATTTACGTTGCAGGATTATTTTACTGAAGAGCTAATTTTGAGTAGCAGCAAAGTTGAGAGGTGGGCTCTAGAATTAGCTAGAGCTAGGTAAAAACCCCCGCTGTGCTACTGACTAGTCGTGTGACTTTGGGTAGGCTGTTTAATATCTTTTATCCTCAACATCCTTATTTTAAAAATAGGCTTAAAACAGTATCTGTCTCATAAGGTTGTTAAAAGGATTAGATGAGGGCTTCCCTGGTGGCGCAGTGGTTGAGAGTCCGCCTGCCCATGCAGGGGACACGGGTTCGTGCCCCGGTCCGGGAGGATCCCACGTGCCGCAGAGTGGCTGGGCCCGTGAGCCATGGCCGCTGAGCCTGTGGGTCTGGAGCCTGTGCTCCGCAACAGGAGAGGCCACAACAGTGAGAGGCCCGTGTACCACCAAAAAAAAAAAAAAAAAAGGATTAGATGAGACTGCATGTAAATTTGTGCATAACATTCTAAAGCTATTTGTATTGTTTGACTACTGTCCTTCTCACAATGATATTATCACCATCACTGCTGTGCTCTTGAGAGGTATTCACATATGGGAAGGTGTTCCAGGCCAAGGGAACAGAGTGTGTGAGAGCAGAGCTATGGAAGTGCCTCAAGGACAGAGAGTGGCAGGCAGGGACAGAGCAAAGGGGTGTGGATACCCCAGAGCCAGGTCAAGGGGGCCCTGCTCGCCCAGGCCGGGGAGCCTGCTCCTTAGCCTCAGGTCTGTGGACAGAAGCTGTCTTGTTTAGCCATATATATACATGTGTGTGTGTGTGTGTATGAGCATATATATGTTATCATATATCTTATATGTATTATATATACATTTTAAATAGTCTTTCTTACAGTAGCTTCACCTTTTATGCCAGGGTAGTTGCTCCTTTCCCCCCTCCCTCCCCACGCTCCCAGAGCATTCCATTGCTCTCTCTCTGTTACTGCACTATATATAAAGTGGCGCTGTAATCGCTTGTTTACAATCCTGCATCTCCAGTTAGACAGGAGCTCCTGAAGACTCTGTCTCCTGACTCACACTATGTTCCAAAGAGGCAGAAAATCCTAAATAAATATTTAGTGAGTGAATAGCTACACTTTCGCATGACAAAGCAGAAAGAAACCCTGAGAGGAAGCAATCCATGGCAGATATGTTTCTATAAGGAGAAAAAGAAGAAACCAAGAACTGAATGATTAGAAGGAGAAAGGGGATGAAAGGAAAGACAGACCTAAAGCTCTGGCATATGCAGTGGTGGGGGTCTCTCCAGGCAAGATCACCTGACAATTTTGACTAGAATAACCTGGGTAGCTATCATATTAATCAATCTTAATATACTAGTATATCTAGGAAGTGCAAGCTCTGCATATGTCAATATGGCACAAAATGTAAGATACATTGTTAAGAGAAAGTGGCAGAACAAGGTGCATATCCTAAGCATGTTGTGAATACATGTGTGTATATATACACATACATTCATATATTGTCCACATGTGAGATGAGACCACTAACCAGGCTGTCTGGAAGAGAGAGTTCCTTTTCATCATGAAACTTTTATTACCTTTTATTGGAATATCACATACATGTATGGATACACTCAAAATTTATTTTTAAAGGGATCTATAAAGTAAAATTTTAGATTATATTTCTAAGTGAACTTTTAAAAAAGGAAGCCATATGCAAGCAAGGAAAAAAGGTCTGGAATGATGTATATGAAAATGTGAATGGCATAGCCATTGTCTGGTATTTCTAATTTTCTCCTTCTTTAGTCTTTTCTGTCTTGATTTCCTAATTTTGCCAGTTCCTCTTTTCCCAAGGCTCAGTCCTTAGGAGTTTTCTCTCTCTGCGTTTGCTTGGTGAGCTCATCAGGTCTCACGCCTGTAGATGCTAGCTATGTGCTGAACAAATGTATACATCCGGGCTAGATCAGAGCTCCAGACTTAAGCATACAATCGTTTACTCAGCATCTCCACCTGAAGGCCTAAAACATCACCTTGAACACAACATATCTCCAAATGAACTTCCTGCCCTCCCTGGCTTCCAACACACAAGTCTTGCCATCTTAGTCTATGGCAAATCCTTCCTTGCAGTTGCTCAGGCCAAAAACTTGGGAGTGATTCTTGACTCATCTTCCCACACCCCGTATCCAATCTCTCAGCAAACCTTGTTACTTTTACCTTCAAAATGGATCTAGGTTTTGACCCCTTCTAACCTCCTTCCCAGCTGCCATCCTGGTCCAGGCACCATCATCTCTCACGAGGGTCACCTCAATGGTCTCCAAATTGGTCTCCCTGCTCCCCCCCTCCGCTCCCACAGTCTATTCCCAACAGCAGCCTGAGGTAGTGATCTATCAAAACGGAGGCTTGATCATGTAACTCCTCTGCTCAGAACTCTCCAGATGCTTCCATTTCTCAAAGGGAAAAAAACGTAAACCCTAAAAATGGCCCAGCAGGCCCCACATAATCTGCCACTTCTTCCCACCCTCCCACCCACGCAGCCTTAGCTCTCCCACCTCACCACTTCTTGCCCTGTCCCCTGCTCAACCCTCTCAAGCCAGCTTGACCCCCTTGCTGGTCTTTACACACCAAGCATGCTCCCACCTTCTGTCACTGCACTGGTCCTTGCTCTGTTCTTACCCAGATGTTCTCATGACTCACCCCCTCCCTTTCTTCAAGTCTTTGCTCACAACTCAACTGCTCACTTCGGCCTTCCCGTACACAGCTCCCCATTTAAAACTGCAACGGCCACCCACAACCCTATTCCCCTTTCCCAAGTCTGTTTTCCCCATAACACTTATCCTTTCTATTCTGTAGAAGTGATTTCATTATTATGGTTATTCGTACAATCTGCCGTGCTTACATTTGAATACCAGCTCCATGAGAACGGGGATTTTTGTCTGTACTGTTCACGGAGCCTAGAAAAATATCTGACACCTAGTAGATGCTCAGTAAACACATGTTGAATGCAAAGGTTTGTATTACTTGTGTAATAAGGAATAGTTTAAAAATAAAAGTTACTATAATGAATGAAGGCTACAAGTGTCTACTTATTCATAATTTGAAAGCTTTTTGGAATGTTTATAAATGTATATTTTGCTCTAGAAAACCTTTCCATTTTTGCTATCTTAGGAAAAAAAATATTTCTGGGTTTTATTTATTTTTTTCCTATTTATCAGGACTGAAGTAGAAAAAGGCTTTATTTTATTTTCACTATAGGGGGAAAAAAGTAATCCATTTTATTTCAGTGGTTGCATTTTCTACTGAAGGCAATACTGCAAAGGAAAGAGCAACAGTCATTAGGATTAAATGACAGTGTTTAATCCTATCTCCACCTCTGTACTCACACTCACGTGCTTTTGAACAAGGACCTTAACCCCTCTGAGCCTCCTTTTCCACATCTGTAAAATGGGAATGATACCTACCTCATAGAGTTATGAAGATTAAATGGGGTGAGAGCTAATATTTGCTGGGTGCTTACATCACAAGGTGGGTAATATCATGCCTGTTTTCCCAGCTTAGGAAACAGAGGCCAAAGCTTATCCAACTAGCCAGGTAGCAAGGTCAGAAGGCTGTTGCCCAAAGAGTAAGTCCAGGATTCTTCTCCCTCCACCCTCCTACCTCTTATCTCTTTGGGAGAGGGTACAGGGTGGACAGAGTGTCTAAAGACGACTAAGTGGGGTTTGGAGTCTGACTCTTCCTTCAGCACGTGAGGGACTGTGCCTTGAGCAACGGCCTTCAGGAAGTGCACCATTGCCACAACTGGGTCATGCATGACCCACCTCAGGTATCACAAATCTGAGCGAGTTAGACAGAACTAGCAACAGTTTGGGGCAATATCTCTTCCACTTCCCATTTCCGTTTCCTGTAGTTAATTAACAAAGTCAAATTCTTCTCCTTCTGATTTTTCTTTTCAGGTCTCAACTCAGTTATTTCCACCCCAGAAATTTCTTTCTCATACCTACACACATGTTCCCCTTAATCTTCTTCCACCTTTTATTAACTCTTATCCAGTTACCTCAGGTAAATCTTTCTTCCTCTTTCTGACATTCTTTGTTGCATCTATAAACTCCAAAACAGCTCCATTCTGGTTGGTAAGCACAAAAGCAGCACTCAAAATACACCTAAATTAAGGAAAAGACCAGCCCTTCACTTTGAACTGTTCTAGGCTCCGTGAACAATACGGTGTACTATCCTAGACAGTGGATCAGATGTCCCCTTCAGAATCTTCTCCCACAATTCACTGAACTCTGTATTTACACCAACGCAGCTGTGATGTACAGGGCTTAATGCAGCTGTGGACGGGCCCAAGTCCCAGGTCAACTACTTGGTAGCTGTGTGACTTTGGGCAGCCATTTAACCCTTGCCCCACTTTTGTGGGATCATAACAAAATCTACCGCCTAGGGTTACTATGAGGATTAAACGGGTTAATTCATTTAAATCACTTAGAATGACTTCTGGGACACAGCAAGAGTCAAAGCGTTACTGAGATTTCCTCAAACACGAATATTCAATGTTTTAAAACCTTTTTTCTTTCTTACTCTTTAAAATACTATTATTATAACCACCTTTAAAAAAACTGTTTTTAATTTAAAATACAGTGGTTCAGTCACATAATTAAATACACTTTTACCAGGTAACCTGAAGAGCTACCATTCATGATATTGTTTCTATGGAAAACTTTTTTTTTTAATATTTATTTATTTTTGGCTGCATCGGGTCTTAGTTGCGGCACGCAGGCTCTTTGTTGCGGCATGCGGGCTTCTCTCTAGTTGTGCCGCGCAGGTTCCAGAGCACGTGGGTTCTATAGTTGCGGCGTGCAGGCTTAGTTGCCCCGAGGCATGTGGGATCTTAGTTCCCCCACCAGTGATTGAACACGTCCTTGCATTGGAAGGTGGATTCTTAATCACTGGACTACCAGGGAAGTCCCTGGAAAGCTTATTTTAAATTCAGAAATATTTATAAATGACATTATGAAGCACATTTTATCTAGAAGATAGGGAATGCTTATATTAAAAATGCAAAGGTACATAGAACTATAACATATGATTGAATTTACCAGAAAATTCTTTACTTTCTTGAAATAGGATTTATTTCATAAGCAATTCACCTATTTCTGTTGTCATAGCTGCTAAGGATCAGGTACCTCTGAAAAGTATAAATCAGAGGTGACGGGGTCTAGAATCTCATTCATGGTTTGGCTTTTGCAACCAGACTCACAAGTGCTATAAAACACTGTGTTTGTATAAAATCACCACTTTAGGCTATACCATCTGCACTTGCTTGAGAGGTCAGTTTCCTGAAGATAAGTTACTCAGCTGGGGAACTCTGATCTGCACGGGTAGAGTACAAAGAACGGTAAAGTTAGACTTAGAGCGAGGAAGCCGACCCTACCAAGCTACTTCCTCTTCATCTCTCCAAATAAGGAAACAGCACTGGGCCCTGCAGACCTGGGAAGAGTTCTGCTTATTTTGTAATTAACGACAACAAAATGTTGTTGGTAAAACGGCAAGATTTAGCAAAGCAAAATATAGGATGACCAGTTAGATTTGATTTTTCAGATAAACAAGTACTTTTTTAGTCCCCCGTATTGCATGGGATATACTTATATGAATAAAGTATTCTTTATCTAGAATTCAAGTTTAACTGACCATCCTGTATTTAATCTGGTCACCTTGTTTGTTGCTAGATGAATTATTTCTAGACATATTACTGCCCCCCCCCATTTCCATACTTTAAAGAAATACATGTGTTTTGTAAGCAAAGTACACCAATTTGTTTTTACCTTCAAAGTTTTGGAAACTGCTTGAATTAGAGAACGACCGGTAATTCTCATTTGTGTTGAAATTGGAGAAGAAATCTATAATCTCATGTAAGTACATTTTATTTGTTATTTTTGCTCAGTACAATTACAGAAATAAGCTACAGAATTGTTTAATTCATTTATGGTTATTTCCGCCCCCCCCCCAAATGTTAAATGCAAGCTGGTCTCAAACAATTTAATATGAGATAATACTGCCACCTGGAGGCCAGAGGTAGGTATGACTAAGAATCCTTGTAATTTCTAATCTGTGAATTAGTCATCTGAGTTATGGTGACACTTGATTAAATTAATAATGCCATTCTGCTACTCGCCATCATATAAGTCTAGTTTTCTCCTGATTTATTCACTCATTTTATGAACATTTTCTAGGTTTTTATTGTATGACAGACACTATGCTAGACCTTGGGAATATAAAGTTGTGTAAGATATAGTTCCTTCCTTCAGGTAGGTAACAGACTAGTGGGAGTGACCAGCAGATTACCAGGTGTCATCCCAGGTACTTGCCCTTTAAGGTTAAAATGAAATTAATATAAACCTCCAATCTTCAGATGGTGGAAAATTCATGTCTCCCCCTCTTTCTAAGATTGTAGGGGAAACTGTGGCTTGTAATTTTCTCGTTCACCTTGGACTCTTAGCTCCTGCTTCATCTGACATAGTTTAGTTTATGGATTACTTTACTATCCCATACATATTGCCCTTGTTCTCCAAATCTCCTACAGATGTAGAATACAAAGCTTTTCCTTTGATTTCCATAATGACTAATTTACACAAAGCCTTGAGCTTGTAGGGGATTTATTTTGATGTTTGGAAGTGTCGAGCACGTGTGTGTGTAATTACAGCCACACTAACAAGTACAGTTGGATAACAGCCCTCATCACTCTTCTTCTTCCCACCATTCTGTCCCTCCGTTCCCCCTCTGCTCCCCACTTTTTTGCTAACTATGAGCAACATTTCTCAACCCACACCCTCTGCCACAGAGAACAACTTCCCCCACTTGATCATACAGAACAATTCGCCTTTGTCAACCTCATATCCCCAAACTCAGCCTCCCGTTCACCTGTACGTATCCAATTCTCATTACTGTATTACGACACACGTGGGCCATCTACCTACAGTCTCATCCCTTTTCTTGCCCCAATGTAAAGATTTATTTCCCCATTGATAGGAATTATGGCAACTCAAAAGACAGAGTGGTAGCAGCTTAGGTTTTAGGTAACATTTCAAAATTTCTTCGTTAAATAGAGATATAAATAGTGTTATGGGAGCCATTCCTACTCTTTATTCCCTCCCGCCCGCCCTCCCTCTTCTCTCCCTCCTCCCTCCTCCCTTCCTTCCCTCCATCCTCTATTCTGTAAGCTACCCCAACAGGTATTTCTTAGCAATCTTGTGATGCTCCATGATAATACTGCTACTTAATTAAAACTCAACAAAAAGAAATAAAACTGATGGAATGCAGTGTAGCTAATTTGCTGGTCCTGGTATACTTTGTTTTTTGGTTAAGCCTACAGTAAGCCTTCTTCTAAAGGTGGAGTGTCCCTCTGACAAGAACTTAGAGAAAGGATGAATTGTCCTCGTATCTTGCTGGCAGCCATCCCCTAATCCTGTTAACTACTCCTGCCCTTAAAAAGGAAGTGTGAATACGAAATTATATTAAAACACTAATCGTGTAGAATCACAAGCCGAAACTATACCAAATATTAAGTTTTTAATATAATCACCCGGGCAACAATTTCCCTAAGCTTCAGAATTAGTTCCTTCATTAGATCCCTTGGTATGAAGGCTTGGGAAACAGAACACAAATTGCCCAGCTAAAAAAAGAGCACTTGCCTGGGGATTAGTGACATCATCTGATTGGCATTATGACTGGGTCTACATCTATGGACTTTGGGGTTTAAAGAAGAATTATGTGAAACACTTTACTTTCAGAAATAAAATCAGAGAACTTCATTCATTCGTAACACATACATTTATTGAGCACCTACCTTATGTCATGTTCTATGTAATGCAAAATGCAATGTGCTTAAGATACAAAAATCAAAAAATAATATCTATCCTATAAAATATCTAAAAATATAAAATAATATCTATCCTATAAAAAATAATATCTGCCCTCAAGGAACTTAAAGCCTATTGAGGGAGACAGATTAATCAAAGACCATATATGTGAGAATTTTGTAAATGTCTAAGTCTGTAACTTTTCAGGTCAGTTGTTTACCCCCTTGTTTGCATTTCCAAAGCAGTCAGCAGTAAAATACTTACAATTTTAAGGGTCCCTGTGTTTATTTTGGGACCCTTCACTAATGCTTAAGATGTACATCTCAGAGTAGACCAGAATCCACACCACCACACTGACTGGCATTCTATCAGTTCCATGAATATGGCAAGCTCATTTCTGCTTTAAGGCTTGTTTACTAGCTGTTTCCTGAGTCAGGCGTGCAAAGAAGCATTGATTCTGATCTATCTTGGCCTAGGCATTCTGGTATAGGAGGAAAAGGAGATGTAGGAACCCTTGGAAATGATAGATAGGCTTCCAAGTGAAAAAATCAAAACCCAAAAATCTCTTCCCTAAAAGAACCACAACGGACAACAAGGTGTGACTCTTTTCCAGGCACTGACGTAGAATAGCCATTTGCTTTGGGTTGAGATACCTTTCATCTCCTTTAGAGTGTAACCTCCAGGGGAAAGACATTGCCAGTTTGCAGCTCAACAAATGAAGATGTACAACAGTGGCTTCCAAACCCATTCATCACCTAAGGACGTTACAGGAAAATATTCCTGATTTAATAAAATGTAAAAAAAAAATTATGACACTTATGATGCTATTGGAAATTTGAACACTGACTGCATATTTGAAAAGATTAAGCAATTAGTGTTGTGTTAGGAATAATAGTGATCTAATGGTAAAGTTTTTTAAAGTCTTTTAGAGATCCATACTGAAATATTACAGATTCAGTGATATCTGGGATTTGCTTCAATGTAGATATTACTGGACAGGAGAAAATGTCAGGGGAGGGGTATAAGTGAAATAAGATTGGCCACGAGTCAACAGCTAGATGATGGATACTTAGGGGTTCATTATACCATTCTGTCTTCTTCGGTATATGTTTGAAATTTTCCATAAGAAATAATATTTTTGAAAATATGCTAATCTTTTTTTTTTTTTTTTTTGGCCGTACTGCATAGCATGTGGTATCTTCCCCGACCAGGGATCCAACCGTGTCCCCTGCAGTGGAAGCGCAGATTCTTAACCACTGGACTGGCCAGGGAAGTCCTGAAAATATGCTATATAGAGTACATTAGTGGAGGGTGAGGGGAGTGGTCTTGTTGATCACAGCTCCTATCCTGGAAATACATACTGTCTTTAGGAAAAAAGTATCTGATTAATTTACACAAGGTGTGCATTTAACAATCCAAAGCAGGGATCTTTGCAGTATAAAGGAAAATCTAGTAAGTCTCAAAGAACAAGATTTCTTTCAAGAACTCTAGAAAAAGTACCTCTATGACTCTATCTCATTACTGCATTATGTTGCAAATGCAAATACCACAGGGCTCAGAGGGATACTAAACACATTGTGTCTTAGAGAAAAATAGAGATCACCTGAACTGATCTAAAGGCGGCAGCTGCTCTTGGGCTTGAACTACTGTTGCCAGCCTGTTGTGCAGATCTAGTGCAGTCAGATATTCCCATTTATTACTGGGATGCCAAATGGATGAGCTGACATCATTTTTAATTCCTTCGCTTTTAACTGTTAGTAACCAACTTGAAAAAAAAAAGTAGCCTGTGAATCACCAGTTTGCAAGTTCTGCTTATTCAGATAAGACAATTCAGGGATGAGTTAAGAGACATTGAGAAAAGATATTGAGAAGATTGCCCCCTACAGCATTGTTTGTAACGGTGAAAAATGGGAAACAACCTAAACGTCCATCACTATGGGAATTCTCAGATAGTTTGTGGCAAGTCTATTTGATAGAATACTATATAATTAAGACAAGTGAAGTCTAGCCATCTGTATCAATGTGGATAGATCTCAAAAAACAGACTTGGGTGAGAAGTCAACTTGTAGATCAATACACAAAATATAAAGCTTTCATGTAAAACTTCAAAAGCCCAAAGTCATTCTATATATTGTTTACAAACACATAGTAACAGTGAAAGTATACGAACCTAGATTAGCAAGATGCGTATCAAATTTAAGACCGTAGTTACCCCTCAGAAGGGAAGTAGAGTGGCACTGAGAATAGGTAGCACCCGCTTTATCTGTAACGGTATATTTCTTAATTTTAAAAATATAAAATGATAAAACGTAACATCCGTTAATTCTGGATAGTGGGTGCATGAATGTTTACTCTGTTTTTCTTTTTAAAACATTTCAGAATTTTAAAAAATGGAGGGGGTCGCGGTAGAACATCCCATAGTAGAAACCAGGATAATTGCATTCGCCTGTGCTCTGCCTCTCGGGCATTGATACGACCTCTAGATACGGTTTCCTTATTAGCAAACGAGGGAGAAGTACACGGTGCTTTCTAGTCTCTTCAATCTAAAGCTCTATGAACCTAAAATCTCCCACCCCTAACGGGGAAGGCTACCCAGATGAGGGAATAAAACATGGATTCTCCCCCTCATTTAGGAGAGTTCAATCTCTCTCAATCCTCAACTCCTTCTCCAGAGGGAGTAAAGGTAGGGAGGAACTGTCTTGGCGACAGAGAGACGCAGCCTTTCTGAGCGTCAGCTTCCTCATTTCTAAAAGGGGGATTCTAACACCTAATTCATAGATCGCAGTGAGGTTTAGAGATGACGTCTGTCAAGTGCCTGAACAGTAGCTACTTATAGCAGCAGTAATAGCATTTCATTCAGGGGCTCAGCCTCGGGGCTGCTAAACAGAATCACGTTTTTTTACGCCGCCTTACAAGCCAACGTTGTTTTACCTTGCGAAGTCCAGGCGAGGCGTCAGAAACAATCGGGAACGGTTGCTATGGCGACACTCTGGTTCCGCCTCCACGCTTGCTCGAACAGCGTGCTGGGAATTGTAGTGCGTGGGAGCTGACACGGAGAGGGCGGGATAGCTTCCGGAAAAGGTACTATATTTCCGGTTCTTGCCTCCACCTCCCCTCCTGACCCTCCCAGCTTCTGGGCCACTGAGCCCAAAATAAAAGCCCAGTTCTGGATCCTGCCTTCCATGCCCGTCGAACTTACAGTTGAATGCAGGACAGGGGAAGCAATACGGTGCCAGAGCCGGAGACGGGAGCCGCGCATGTGGAACAGGAAGAGGCGAGGCTCCCCGCTAGTAAGCGGAGGTCCCGCCTCCTTACGTCACTTCCGTAAACAAAGGGCGTTGTGGAGACGAGAGGTCCGGGATGTGACCCCGGCTCAAGCTGCAGCTGTAGCATCGGCGGCTGCAGTTGCGGCGGTGGCTTCAGAGGCCCCGGCGTCCTTGCAGGTTGAGGAAGAGGACCCCGATCCCCTTCTTCCCTTCTTCCCCAGGTATGAAGTGGAAGCAAAGGCACCCCCGCAATGTCCCCCTGTAGGCCCCTCCCACCACCGGTTCTGGCCGCTACCGGATTCTGGGCTGGGAAGGTCCTCCGTGACGGCTGATTAGGGAAGGGCAATGAGGTGAAGTCAAGAGGAATTTCTAGTGGTCCGGCTTGGAGGCTGTGGGTTCCTGGCTGTCAAACTAATGTGTGAGTTAGACTATGAGCTGTAGTCTATGAAGGTCTTCTCTGAATGGTTCCTTGCTGCTTGGTATACAAGAAGGGTTTCGGTGCTCTTGTAGTAGTTATGTTATCTAACCAAAAAAGCATAATTTTCGAGCCCTGGCCCCTCAGAACATCTTATCAATAGTTTAGACCACTGTTGGTTTATTTGCATTGTTTCCTGGTTTTTTTTTTTATTCTTGTGTCACCAACTGTGTATAAACATAATTAAATTAGAAAACCAGTGTGTGTATGTGTATCATAAATTTATACGGATCCTTGCCTCTTTGGAGAACTGATATCCCATCTTCTCTATTCAGTTATTTTTTAAACATTTAATTTGTGTTGCATGCTGAAACAACCCCAAAATGTCTGCTCTGTTACTTAAAATGCTTCTTAAAAGAAAAATTGTTAGCCAAGATTTAAGCGGATTTACGTTCGTTATCTGGGATTAGAGACTGGGCAATAGAGCCTCTCCTTTACAGCCTTTGGTCCTTTGGAGGTTTAGCTCCAGTTATGTTTGTCTAGAGTCAGCCTGAGCCAACTGAGCTCAATGGTTTAAATAACAGTGCTAGTAGTAGCTCGGAGTCCAGACAGTAGCCAAAAAAAATTTATTTTCATTAAAATTCTCAAATAATTACTTGAGGAGTGACATCAGTGGGTTTGAGACTTTTTGAATGGTCATAAAATGATTAAATTCAACACAACATACAATAAAAGACCTAACAGTCCTAGTGCACTTTACAATCTGATGAGAATAGCCATATAAATTTCTCATCTTATGATGCATGAAACCATATATTTAGGAAGAAGTTAATATTATGCATAAATAAAAAGGAAATGTGGAAGGATATTTTTAGATGGGTGGCTGTTAGAGAAATAAAGCTGGTTAATACATAAAGGGAAAGTACTGGATAAATAGAAGGTTTTACACATATTCTCTATGGAAGGACCCACTGTAACTTCGTAGTGTAACTTTTTGACATTGACAAAACTAAACATATGTAATAAAGTTTCATGTTTCATTGGAAATAGGTAGAGAAAGTAAATTTAAAATTGTGATGGGACAAGTTTAATTTTACAGAACTTCATTTGATCAAGGAACTAGAATCAGTATTAACTCTAGGAGGCAACTGAATTTCTACTTGGTAGTTGAAATAAGGTTTCTAGTTGCTAATTAAAATGCAGGTACCCATGTCAATTATATATCTGTTTGTATCTAGGTGGTTTTTCAAAGAATACGTTTTAGAAGGAGACCTAAGGGGCACATAAAGCTTGAGTCAGGCTGGATGATTTGTTTAGTGTTTATATGTTGTTCCCCTTCTATAAGAATGGAGGGAACATTGAGGGCAGGGACTTTGTCTTGTTCAGTACTGTCTCCCCAATGCCCCAAATACTGCCTGACATGTAGAAGAGGGTAAATTTTTGTGGGATGAATTAATAAACAGTGAAAAAAATTTTTGTCTAACAGGCAGTTTGGGTTAGGGCTTCTGTGTACATAATACAATAAACTAAGCTTAAGAATCCTTGTTCTAACTTTCTTTAATGACCTCTGAAATTCTTGATCCTCTTACAGCCCGCGAAGTGGGTCTTTGAAGCCCTTTCATTTTGGCGTATTATAGCATATGTGTATAATTTTGCTGTATTTCCTTAGGTCATAAGAAGCTGGCCTTGGTGCAGTAAGGAACTTAAAACAATGGAGGAGCGCAAAGTGAAGAGGAGGAGTCCTAAGTCTTTTAGTGCCCACTCTACTCAGGTTGTTAATGCCAAAAAAAATGCCATTCCAGTTAGTAAAAGCACGGGGTTTTCAAATCCTGCATCACAGTCAACTTCACAGCGACCAAAGTTAAAAAGGTGAATTCTTTTCTTTCACATTGTCACAGCATAATGCTATTAAAGTAAATACTAAATCCACTAATTCTTATAACATTTTTTTCCTCTTGGTTTGACTTTTGAGGCACATATTACATGTGATTTAGAAAAAAATTTTTTGAAGGTTACAGTGTATAGAGATTAGAAAATGCAGAATGAATGATTGGCTTTAAGGCTCTTACTTTGTCTCGTATTAAAACATACAGAGCAGGGACTTCCCTGGTGGCACAGTGGTTAAGACTCTGTGCTCCCAATGCAGGGGGCCCAGGTTCGATCCCTAGTCCGGGAACTATATCCCACATGTATGCTGCAACTAAGGATCCCGTGAGCCACAACTAAGGAGCCTGCCCGCCGTAACTAAGGAGCCTGCATGCCGCAAGTAAGGAGCCCTCGAGCCGCAACTAAGACCCAACGCAACCAAATAAATAAATAAATATTTTAAAAAAATACAGAGCAAGAAAACTTGCAGACAAAGTTGATGAGCTAGCCAGAAATGGAAAAGACCTATCTGATTGTTGTTTTTTTTAAGCTGAGTGTTTGTGCTTTGGTAGTTTTATTTTTTTTTAAAGAATGAGTTCACTGTTTTAATAGAAATGATTTGTATTTATTGTAAATATTTAAACACAGGAAAAATTGAAAGAAGAAACAGAAGAATACTAAAATCCTACCACCTAGAAGTAATCATTATTAATATTTAGTGAACATATTAATATTTGTCTTAAGGCTTTAAAGGAAACGGGACAAGTTTATTTATTTACTTATTTTTGCTGTGTTGGGTCTTTGTTTCTGTGCGAGGGCTTTCTCCATTGTGGCAAGCGGGGGCCACTCACTATCGCGGCCTCTCTTGTTGCGGAGCACAGGCTCCAGATGCGCAGGCTCAGTAGTTGTGGCTCACGGGCCTAGTTGCTCCGCGGCATGTGGGATCCTCCCAGACCAGGGCTCAAACCCGTGTCTCCTGCATTAGCAGGCAGACTCTCAACCACTGCACCACCAGGGAAGCCCGAGACAAGTTTAAATGTTACCTATTATTGCTGCATATATGAGTATTTTGTAGGGTTAGATATTTGGAAAGCAGGGTAATATCTTAAGAGAAAAAGCATTTCAGGGCTTCCCTGGTGGCGCAGTGGTTGAGAGTCCACCTGCCGATGCAGGGGATACGGTTTGTGCCCCAGTCCGGGAAGATCCCACATGCCGCGGAGCGGCTGGGCCCGTGAGCCATGGCCGCTGAGCCTGCACATCCGGAGCCTGTGCTCCGCAACGGGAGAGGCCACAACAGTGAGAGGCCGGTGTACCATAAAAAAAAAAAAAAGCATTTCATAATCTCAATCCTCTAGATAATTATGATTAAATAAGCTTCTAACTGCAAGCTCATCATGAGAGTTAGTTAAGGAAGTAATGCTTGTAGCACTTTGTAGCCACTGGATTAACACAAAAGACAAGATTGCTGGTGATGATCTCACACTGTCTTTGAGGAAAGAAAAGGGACATAGCCAGAGACCCTTGGAAAAGAACATTCCAATAAGGACTAAATGAAAAACAAAAGTTATAAGGGCTTCTTTTGAATATATTATCAGATTGGAAAGGGGTTTTCCTCCTGGAGGAGTTTAATTTAGAATCAGATTTTGAATATGGTTATGGTTGATGAGGAAAGAAAGCCAAGAGATTTGAAAGGAAATCACTCCTTTTCCCAAATTTTTGCATCAGTTTATTTGTATCTCATTGTCTTTTCTACCTTGTACTTTTATTTCTCTACCCTCTTCTAGAATGTGGGCTTCCTGAGGGCTGGGTCTTGTGTGCCAGACAGTATTTAGAGTGGGGCTTTGCACATAGTATAATTTCAGTGAGTGCTTTTTAATTGAATTATTTTAACATAAAGTGAGACAGTGTGACATGATAAAAAACACCGAAGTAAGAAGAAACAGATTTTTGTTTTCTTTTTTGAGAAGGTTGTTAAGTGATGAACTGATGCAAAACACTTACTTGGATAAAGCTTCCAATTTGAAAGAAAAAAAAATTTGCTCTACTGAAACCTTATAGTCCATAGTAGTTTATCTCAGATTTTAATGTGAATATGGATCTCCTGGGAATGTTTTTAAAATGTAGATTCTGAATCAGTTAGTTCGGGATGGGGCTTCAGCTAAGCATTTCTGATAAGCTCACAGGTAATACTGATGGTACAGGTCTTGGACAGCACTTTGAGTAGCAAGATACTAGATAGTGATAGTAAATCTAATATCATGTATGTAAAATTACAAATCCCGCTTTGTGAAGAACTGTTAGTGACCTAGTGTCAATGGCCTACGTGTTCTAAGTTGATTTCTTTTCACGGGAATTAATTAGTCTTGCCACCTTTGCCCGCACACTCAGAGCCCCCCAGTACACCCTATTTGTCTTACCCACATTGTGGCGAGTGCACCTGTGGGGAAGAGGTCTTCATGCCATGTTATGTAGAAATTAACTGAGTCCTGAATATATGTGTTACGTCAGGATCTGTAGCCCGTGTCGGGGTTATAAAAGTAACACACAACCCCCCCCCCTCCCATTTTTGCCTGGTTCACTCCTAGTCTTTAAGCCTTCACTCCCGCATCGCCTTTAGGAAGTTTTCTCTGCTACCCTTAGGTTGAGTAGACTGTTCTTTCTCTCTGCTCCCATATTACAGTATGTATAGCAGCATCACTCCAGAGTTTGAGAGCCTGGCATATGCTAGACATGTGTAATGAGAACTAGCCTAGTCTAGGGGTTCGGAAAGGGCCTTCCTGAGCAGATCACATTTAAACTGAGACTTGAAGCATGTGTGGGAGGTAGCCTGGCAAGGATGGCAGTGAGGGGCAGGGTGCTAACGTGGGCAGAGGATTAGCTGCAAGGAGACGAGAGAAGGGATTTCTAGGAAGCAAAAGAGATTCAGAATGTGTAGAGCATTGACATACAAGAGAGGATAGAAATTCTTCAGGTTATCAGACTACTGAAAGATTTGCATTAAGTAAGTTATGTGATCTGACTTGACTTTCTAAAAATTGACTTGGCTGCTCTGTGGGCTCAGAGACAGCACGTAGAGGCCGGGAGACCAGCTGGGAAGCTGCTGGAGTAGTTGGGTCACGTATAGGACAGTGGCAGTGGAGGAGGAGAGATTAGAGACAGCTCTATGGGTGTGACCAGTAGGACTTCGTGACTGCACATGGGAGCCTTAGGAAGCTGGAGGAGTCAAGGATAACAGGTTCTAGCTCTCCGTCACATGTTGACTGTGAATTTCTGTCTGTCTCTCTCCTTAGACTGGGCGTGCTTCAGGGCAGTGTGTCAGCTACAGAGTAGGGGCCCCATAACCACTTGTTGGACAGCCCATAATTCAGGGAACAGCTAGGATAAAGTTAGATGGGAAAGCAGAATGTGTTTACGGAGAAGTGAAATATGAAACACAGGCTGGTAAAAAGACTTACTAATTCTCTCTTCAGTTTTTTTTGCAGTCCAAAGAATTACCATAGAGTAAAAGTACATTACTCAAACTCTTTATATACCTTAGTAGTTATATTTTATACATTTGTTTGAGATTTTCGTAGCCTGTTCTTTTGGTTTCTGCCTTGAAATGGCTGCTTTTATTTAGTATTGATTTTATTCGGATGTCTTGTTTTTTCCTTAATCTAGAACAGCCTGAAAAAATATCTCTTTTTAAAGGTAATTATAGGCAATTAATTTTTTATTGCACCCTTTTCACAGAGTGATGAAAGAAAAGACCAAACCTCAGGGTGGAGAAGGCAAAGGCGCTCAGTCAACCCCGATCCAGCACTCCTTCCTCACCGACGTCTCTGATGTCCAGGAGATGGAGAGGGGGCTCCTCAGCCTTTTGAATGACTTCCACTCTGGAAAACTCCAAGCATTCGGTAATCCATAGATGTTTCTCTCTACTCTTTTTCTTCTCAAGATGTTTGCATCATATTTTCTGCATGTATTTTGCAATTCCTTTTTGAAGTGTCATTTTCTTTTATTTAAAAAAAAACAACAGTCCAGAGGCATAAAATGCAATCAACCTAGATTTCATTTGTTGTGGGATATCATTTGTCTTGTAAGATTTCAGGAAAAAAGTTTTTTAAAAAGGGAGGGTTAGTTGAATTGTTAAAGTAGGATTGCTGTTGAGGGACTAAGTATCTTGAAAGTGTAACAAACAAAAGGGACATTCTCTGTCAACTGAAATATTTTAGATTTAGTGTTTCAGTTTTAGAAAGACTCGAGATCATTTTTCTTTACCCTTTCAAGCCTAAACTTGTGTCTTGCTCACAATGCCTGACTTTCGAATATTAAAGAATCTGGCTTGATGAAGACGTAAGAACAGTTAACTGATCGTCCCAATAAAACTCTGAATAGGTATTTCTGTGTACGTGTTCACAAAGTGTATGGTCAGATATTTCATGTTCAGCTTCCAACTCACTTTATAAGCTTTTTCTGATGATAAAAATTATTTCCCTGCATTTTTAAAAAGCAGTCTAAAAATTATTGAGTGCACACATATGGAATCTCACACAAAAGCATAAATGCCATCAACATAAATATTGTGTTTTTTAGTGCTGTCTTTCCCTCCCCAGCTCTTTTACTTGGCTTCCGTACCCCTTCCCTCACGCCCTCTACTGCCTCTGCCTCCCCCCAGCCCCAACCAGTTAACTGTGTGACACACACACACACACACGCACACGTACACACACAGATTTTTCTTTTCATTGTTTTCTACAAATAGTATCTTATATACACTTTTCGGTGTCTTGCTTTGCTCACTAAACAATACCTGATGAAAATCTTTCTGAGTCACCTGGTATAGCTCTAATTCATTCTTTTTATAAATGGCTACATAATTTTCAAGTTGTGAATATACCCTGGTGTATTCAGCCATTTCTCTGTTGAAGAGCATGTACTTCGTCTCCAGTTTGGAGCCGCTAAACTCAATGGTGTAGTGAACATCGTTTCACACGTATCCATGTGTGGCTGTTTTGATTTCTTTGGGATGGATTCCCATGAGTGGGATTACTGGGTCAAAGCATAGAGGTAATTTTAATTTTAATAAAAGTATCCAGATTGCTTTTCAGAAAAGCTCTTGCACTTTTAGTTTTCATTAGCAATTTATGAAACAACTCTTTTCCCTGAATTCCCACCAGCTAATAGGTATTACCAACCTTTTCATTTTTGCCAGCCTGTTGGTGTAAACGGTTTTTTTTTTTATTACTGTTGAGTTTGAATAGCCATGAATGTTTGTTAAGCGGTTGGATTGCTCTTTTTTAGGACCTTTACCCAGTTTTTCATTTGGTTATTTATCCTTTTGTTGTTAATTACTAAGAGCCCTTTGCATATTTTAGGTACTAACCCTCTGACCTCTTTTGTTTTTATTTTTTTAAGCAACATTAGTGTGTCTGTGGAATTTATGGTATACATCGCCTTATAAAAGTTTTAAGTTTTTGTATACTCAAATACGTCTATCTTTTCTTATAGTTTCTGGGTTTCCAGTTATGGTTATACTATTATTTGAAAAGAAGACATTAAAACATGTTATTTATTTCACAAAGATGTTTTATGACATCCCTTCCTCCTTGCTTTACTCCATCCCGGTAAGGTGGCATCTTTAGAATACTTTCACTTCCCTCTCCCCTCTCTTCTCTCCCATCCTTGAGATATAATCTCTGGATCACTTTTACTTCTTCACTTTTCTCCCCAACACCCTTCCTGCCCTAACTTTTAAGTGACTTTGTATTCTTGGACTGAAGTCTCTGTTATTTGGTGGTTTGCTATATATAAGCATTGCAGATGAGAAGTTGATTGCCAGTTGGATTCTTTCTTTCTTTTTTTTTTTTTAAAGATTTATTTATTATTTATTATTTATTTTATTTTATTTTTGGCTGAGTCGGGTCTTAGTTGCAGCACGCGGCATCTTCTGTTGCTGCACAGGGGCTCTTCGTTGTGGTGCACGGGCTTCTCACTAGTTGTGGCATGAGGGTTTTCTCTCTCTAGTTGTGGCGCACAGGCTCCAGGGCACGTGGGCTCTGTAGTTGTGGCATGCAGGTTCCTGAGGGCATGGGCTCTGTAGTTTTACAACACACAGGCTCTCTAGTTAAGGCATGCAAGCTCAGTAGCTGTGGTGTGTGGGCTTACCAGGCCCGCGACATGTGGGATCTTAGTTCCCTGACCAGGGATTGAACCTGCATCCCCTGCATTGTAAGGCGGATTTTTTACCACTGGACCACCAGGGAAGTCCCTGGATTCTTTCTTACCAAGTAATTTTTTTCAATCTCAATGCTTGAAAGATATCCTTCTTTGTCTTTAAAGTTTAAGCGTTTACCAGAATATGCTTAGGACCGTATCATCCCTGCCTGGAAGTCAGTGAGCCCTTCATATCTGCCAACTCATCTTTCATCTCAAGGAACATTTTTTTCTATTGGTCATTTATTTCTTCTCCATCTGTTCCCTTTTATCCTTTTGGAGGTTCTGTTGTTCTCATGTTAGGTCACCTGGGTCCATCCCCTGAATCTCTTCTCTTGTTCCTTGTGATTTCTACCTCTTTATATTTTTACTCTATATTGTTTTCCTCTGTCTATATAATATATGTACATCTTTATATGTATACACACACACACATACATATACATCTCTTGAGGTAGTTCTTCCACTTGACCTTCCAGGTTGCTAACTGTTGAAAAACATCATTAAAATAGAGGAAATATGAGATATTTTACTATGAAGAAAGGATGATTTTGAAAGAGCTGTAGCTAGTTTTAAAATTATTAGTAGTCCTTAACATAATGTAATATAGTCAATTTATGAAGATGTTATAAAGCTGGCTAGAGGAAAAGATAATATAATTTACATTAATTCATATTTATTCAAGATACATACTTCAACTTTAGCTGAGCTATATTATACCTTTGAGAAAAATCAGAGGTTTTGGGAGGGGAAAATGATAGTATCAAGAATTTGGAGAGGCTGTACTGAAACTGAATGAAAATTTGTAATATTTCATGTATATACATCAGTTGCTCTGGGCAGATAATGCTACCTCAGAGGAGTCTAGTCAATAAACAACGCAAGACCTGTCCTTTAGCAATAAGTTTTCTTTCTCTGCTGTGTATACATTGTGGTTCTCATTACATTCTTCTCTGCTGTGTATACATTGTGGTTCTTCATTACATTCTTCACACTTTATTAATATTTTCACTTATATTTCTTAAAGGAGGAGTACACGGTTGGTTGGCAGAATGATTCATGGTTGAAGTCCTTGTAGGACTCTTAGTTTCACTCAGATCATTATAAAATGTTGGGTTACTCAGTTTTAATGGCAGTTGTCAACTAGGATGTGAATAGATGGTGTTAACACCTCTATATATATTACTATTGAAAAAAATTTTTTTACCTAAAGGGTTCTTTCATTCTTAAATTTTTTTCTATATCTTTTTTTTTTTTTTTTTTTTTGGCGCTACGCGGGCCTCTCACTGTTGTGGCCTCTCCTGTTGCGGAGCACAGGCTCTGGACGCGCAGGCTCAGCGGCCATGGCTCACGGGCCCAGCCGCTCCATGGCATGTGGGATCTTCCCGGACCGGGGCACGAACCCGCGTCCCCTGCATCGGCAGGTGGACTCTCAACCACTGCGCCACCAGGGAAGCCCTATATCATTTTTTAATGCCCATGATTATTTTTTAGATTGTTGTTGTTTTCCTGGTTGAAGATTTGATTTATAATTTTACACAGAAAATATGCAGTCATTAATGTAATTTACAAAAGAAAGAAAACCAATTTCTTTTAAGCACCTTGACTTTAGAAGTTTCTCCTCAAGACAGTTAGTTTGACCTATCCTAATCTTTATTAATGTTCTGGAATGTTCCCCCAGGAAATGAATGTTCCATTGAACAGATGGAACATGTTCGGGGAATGCAGGAGAAATTAGCTCGCTTGAATTTGGAGCTCTATGGGGAGTTAGAGGAACTTCCTGAGGATAAGAGAAAAGCAGCCAGTGACTCCAATCTGGATAGGCTTCTGTCTGATGTGAGTACAGTCCTCTTTCTTTACTCTTTTCTTAATCAAAATTTTTATTGAGATAAAATTCACCATTTTAACCATTTTAAAGTATAAATTCAGTGATTTTTAGTATATTCACAATGTTGTGCAGACATCACCACATCTAATTTCAGAACATTTTCATCACTCCAAAAAGAAATCCTGTACCTCTCAGTTCTCCCCTCCCCCTATCCCCCAGCAACCAGCGATCTATTTTCAGTCTCTATAGATCTGCCTATTCTGGACATTTCATATAAATGAGACTCATAAAATACGTGGCTTTTTATGTCTGGATTCTTTCACTTAGTGTCATGTTTTCAAGTTTTATCCATGTTGGACTTTATACTCTTTTGAAAGCAATATATCCAAAGGATATATTGGGATCCAGTATATCCTTATATTTACATCTAAGCATATTTTCTGGGATATTAGAAAATCTAAAAGGAAAATACTTGCTTCTGTACACATAAAAGATCTTAAGATATAGAAGATAGTAGGTCAAAAGATCCTGGCATGATTAATGCATTTTGCCTTATTTACTCAGGTGGTAGTTACTTATAGTGTGTTTGGTGTTTATGGTGATTTAGTAGGTTGCCATGTGTATTTGCTTGCAAGGGTTGCTGTAACAAAGTACCACAGACTGGGTGGCTTAAGCAACAGAAATTAATTTTCTCACAGTTCTGGAGGCTGAGAGCTGGAGACCAAGGTGTCAGCAGAGTTGGTTTCTTCTGAGGTCTCTCTCCTTGGCTTGTTGAAGATTATCTTCATGTTCACATGGCATTCTTCCTCTCTGTGTGGGTCCCTATGTCCAAATTTCCTCTTTTTGTAAGGACACTAGTTATACTGGATTAGGGCCCATCTTAATGACTTCATTTTAACTTAATTCCCTCTTTTAAGAACCTGTCTCCGGGCTTCCCTGGTGGCGCAGTGGTTGAGAGTCCGCCTGCCGATGCAGGGGACACGGGTTCGTGCCCCGATCCCGGAAGATCCCACATGCCGCGGAGTGGCTGGGCCCGCGAGCCATGGCCGCGGAGCCTGTGTGTCCGGAGCCTGTGCTCCGCAACGGGAGAGGCCACAGCAGTGAGAGGCCCGCGTACAGCAAAAAAAAAAAAAAAGAACCTGTCTCCAAATATAGTCACGTTACGAAGTATTAAGGGAGGATATAATTCAACCAGTAACACCATATAGCATTCTTATATACTGAAAAGTGTTAATTAAATTTGCCTCTTTAAATCTTTTTTGGAACAAAAATAAATAAAAATTGAATTCAACATTCTTTAGTTTCAGATTCCATATTTACCAGTAACAGAAATGGTTAATTTCTATTGCTTTTCTCTATCTTTTGAATAAGTAAATGTGAGTGAAATTGTATGCCCATAGTTTAAAAATTTCAAACCTGTACTTTTAATTGTGACTGTGGTACGTTGAAAACTGAATTTGAAACCAGAGAGCCTTTGTTTAGTCCAGGGTCTACAATAGAGCTGTATAACTTTGGGCAATTTAATGTTTTTGTAACTCAGATTTTTCTCTCTGTAAAATAGGGGTGGTTAATTCTACCTCATACTAAAAACTGAATATCACATAAAATTGTTTTTGTAATTCATAAAGTTTTTAAAGATTTTGATCATTAAAATGGCAGCTTTTTAAAAAAAATCTATTATTAGAGATGATTATAATTAACCATGGTTTTAAGAATCCTTATAAAACTTCAGTTTTTATCATATGGTTTTAATTCTCTTATATTCTTATTTCATAAATACTAAAGCTACTTTATTATTATTTTGCATAAGTGAATTTCCCAGTCTGGAAATTTTTAGAAAGTTTTTTCTTTAATACTTTTTTGTTTAAAGAAAGCTTAAATGTGAAATAATGTCTTTAATAATGTATGGTTAACAATTATCTATGATAGTTATCTTATAAAAATAAAACTTAAATTTGTTACTTTGTGTTACAGCTAGAAGAATTGAATTCTTCCATGTATCCTTTGCTTAACATCAGCAGTGAAAAGTTCGAAGATTATAATTCTTGGTGAATAGTCCCAATCAAGTGAAGAAACCTACTGCTATTTACTGGGGCCATCTTTCCCTTTAGTTTCTAAATGGAATTTCCCAGTTGTTTTGTATGCTGAAATTTTGTTTTTCTGCGGTTTGTGCTTTGCTGTGTATGGTTTCTGGGTTTTTAAGACAAATTTTTAAAATGTTTTAATCAGAGAATTAAGAATTAGGCTAGGGCTTCCCTGGTGGCGCAGTGGTTGAGAGTCCGCCTGCCGATGCAGGGGTCACGGGTTCGTGCCCCGGTCCGGGAAGATCCCACATGCCGCGGAGCAGCTGGGCCCGTGAGCCATGGCTGCTGAGCCTGCGTGTCTGGAGCCTGTGCTCCGCAACGGGAGAGGCCACAACAGTGAGAGGCCCACGTACCGCAAAAAAAAAAAAAAAAAAAAAGAATTAGGCTAGTTGCCATATACATTATTTTGAATCTTAGATTCTTAAGCTAAATGGAAGTGGGATAGCAGACATAATACAGTATTCTAAATTTAGTATTAGAACTAGAATATTTTAGATGCATTAAAGTGTATTATAGGGTTAACTTAAAGGAAATCACAAAGGCACATGTAAAATATTCATGTTTTGACATTTCAATTTAGAGCAATTATTTCAAGAAATTTTAAAAATGTATTTTTGAACATACTGATAGGCACAATGTGAGATATATAAGAACAAATAAAAATTGATCCTGCCTGTAAAATAATTTTAGTGGTAAGACATCTCTTTGAACCAAATAGTGAGATACTGGAAAGGATACTGTTGTAGAGTTAAGAGATTTGATTTTCGAAATTTGGTTCCATGTTTTGCTAATGTAAATTTGGGTAGATTGTTTAACATTTCAGAGTATCGTCTTTAATATGGGGTAACTGCTACATGTAATCATGTGTATATGAAAATTTCCAAACTATATAGAATATATATTTTTAAAAAATCACTCTTACTGCAATAACATATACTAACTGCTGAATTGTGCAGTAAAAACAATGAAGAAATAGGAAGATATATACAAATCCAGTAATAGTAATTAATATCTCACCTTTATTGAATACCTACTATTTGCCAAGCATTATATGAAGTGTTTGTTTTACATGCATTATCTCATTTGATCCTACTCTTGGAAGTAGGTGGTGTTATACTCCCCATTTTACAGATGAAGAAAATACAGTTTTGAGAAGCCACATAAACTGTAGGAGATATTAATGTAAGATACCACTGCCAAGAAAGAGTTTAATATGGGGGTAAGATAGGAGTTAATTAGGAGGCTTTTCTTAGGAGTAGTTCCCGGTTCTTTTTTTCTTTGTATTTGTTTTACGTTATATTCTATGCTTTATATTCTCTCTCTGCTTATGACACATAACTCCTCTCCTCTTATCTGAGTTTCTGTTAAACATTTAGACTCATTTGTCTCCCGCTTTCCTCACTTCAGCCCCCACGGTTCAGCAGGCCGTGGTGGTAGACTGCAAGCGCATGGCCTTTGGACCGCTTGGTCTCAGGTCTTGGTAAGCAGCTATGTAACCTTGAGCAAAGCCTAGCAACCCTAGTTTCCTCATCTGTAATAAATGTTCTTTCCGTGTTCATACTTCTCCCTCCTAATTTTCCTCTCTGTCATCAGTGCCCCTATTAGTTTTTTAACATCTTTATTGGAGTGTAATTGCTTTACAATGGTGTGTTAGTTTCTGCTGTATAACAAAGTGAATCAGCTATATGTATACATATATCCCCACATCCCCTCCCTCTTGCGTCTCCCTCCCACCCTCCCTATCCCACCCCTCTAGGTGGTCACAAAGCACCGAGCTGATCTCCCTGTGCTATGCAGCTGCTTCCCACTAGCTATCTGTTTTACATTTGGTAGTGTATATATGTCCATGCCACTCTCTCACTTCAACCCAGCTTACCCTTCCCCCTCCCCATGTCCTCAAGTCCATTCTCTACCTCTGTGTCTTTATTCCTGTCCTGCCTCTAGGCTCATCAGAACCATTTTTTTTTTAGACTCCATATATATGTGTTAGCATACGGTATTTGTTTTTCTCTTTCTGACTTACTTTACTCTGTATTGACAGACTCTAGGTCCATCCACCTCACCACAAATAACTCAATTTTGTTTCCTTTTATGGCCGAGTAATATTCCATTGTATATATGTGCCAGATCTTCTTTATCCATTCATCTGTCGATGGACACTTAGGTTGCTTCCATGTCCTGACTGTTGTAAATAGTGCTGCAGTGAACATTGTGGTACATGTCTCTTTTTGAATTATGGTTTTCTCAAGTGCCCCTATTATTTTAATCTTCAAGATTGTTTAAAAATCCCTTCTATGACTATAGCAGACATTGCTAATCAGTCATGGCACTATCTGCCGTTTAGCCTGGACAGGGGCACGAAATTATTTGCTGTCTCTTAATTACAGTTAGTTGTCAGGTGTTATCAGTTCTGTTTTGTATTCTTCCTTCATTCTCTACCCTCATCACCTGATTCCACAGCCTTTCAAATTTCTGTTCTCTAGAAACCCTAGAGCTGCACTGTCCAATATGGTAGCCACTAGCCAAGTAACTACTGAGCACATGAAGTGTTGGCAACATGGATTGACATGTGCTTTAAGTATAACGTGCACACCTGATTTCAAAGATTTAGAATGAAAAGATGTAAACTATCTCAATATTTTTATGATTACATGTTGAAATGATAATTTCATGATTATTAATATAAATAAAATATATTTTAAAAACTATGTCTGTGGCTTACATTATATTTCTATTGGACAGTACTGCTGTAGACTTTAGACACTGCCACTGAGTTATTCTTCCTAAAACATCACTTTCATCTTGCCATTCTTGTTTCTCACCAAGTTTTTTACTATGTCAGATTTTTAAAAGGTTCTCAGTAATTTGATCACGGCATAGTCACCCTGTTATAGTTTTCATTATTTTTCATTCCCACCAAGTTGGCTTTCTGGACGCCCAAGTTCATGCTCACCTTAATGCCTTTGTTCAGGTTGTACTTTCTACCTAGAGTTGCTCTGGCCTCCCCCTTCTCCTTATCAAATAACACTCAAGCTGACCATTTCCATAAAGCATTTTGTTTGTACCCCAAACTAGCATTCTGCATTATTTCATTATCTGTTGATATGTGTTAAATCTCAGCCTTCCAATTGAACAAGAATATCTCTGACGGCACAGCTCATGTCTGTACATTTTTGCAAACGTCTGCTGTACACGTATTGCTAGCATTTAGTTGTCCTCAATATATCCAGATCATTGTTTGAATTGAGTCTTGAAAAACAGGTGGCAAGTGGATCATATAGATGAAAGAGGAAAATGAAAGGCAGTGATAAGAAGGGAATGGAATAAACTATGCAGGAATTTTATCCTATTTCCAGTTTTCTTGAAGAATAATTCAGAGGATTATAGGAAAGGTTTTAGAGCTATGATGATTTTATTTCATTCTCTTGGACTTTCACAAAGAAATTATTTTCCCAAGGAAATGAAGTGGTGTTGTCTTCTCAAGTGAATTTTGTTAATCCAGTAAGTTTTCATATTTGCCTCTAATCAGCTTCTTACCATGAAAATGATTCTTGCTGCATTAAAATAATTCTGTGCTCTATTAGAACCTAGAACATAGTCTTTTTTTTTTTAAGCCCTATTTTTTTTTTCTTTTTTTGGCTGCGTTGGGTCTTCGTTGCTGCGCGTGGGCTTTCTCTAGTTGCAGTGAGCCGGGGCTACTCTTCGTCATGGTGCACGGCCTTCTCATTATGGTAGCTTCTCTTGTTGCGGAGCACGGGCTCTAGGTGTGCGGGCTTCAGTAGTTGCGGCGCGTGGGCTCAGTAGCTGTGGAATACGGGCTCTAGGCATGTGGGCTTCAGTAGTTGTGGCTCGCGGGCTCTAGACAGCAGGCTCAGTTGCTCCATGGCATGTGAGATCTTCCCGGGCCAGAGATCGAACCTGTGTCCCCTGCATTGGCAGGCGGACTCTTAATCCCGGTGCCACCAGGGAAGTCCTGGAACATAGTCTTGAATCAGTGATTTGTTTTTAAATCTTCAAATTCTAGACATAGTAAAATTACTTTACTCCATTTAAAGATTGTCTTACCACATCCAAGTTTCTCAATAGCAGCATAGGCACTTTCCCTTTAAACATACTTCTTTTTTTATTACCTTTGTCTCTTAGCTCTTGAATGTAATTTCCAGAAATTTAAAAGAAGCACTCATTAGAGAATGAAAATCTTCTTAACTGATGAATCCAGACAGAAACTCCATTTGGCAGATGCACAAGATGTTCCAAATACTTCTGCCAGCTAAAATGAAATGCAGTCGCTTTCTCGTGGTTTGAAGAAAAGCAGCATTCTTTACTCTTCTAGCTGAATCCAGTAGCAGAATCATCTTCCACAATAAGGAATTAATTAAAGTGCAAGTGCAGTGACTGCTTTCACATGCTGCTTTCAGTGAACTCGACTTGCCATAATTCACCATAACTGGAGGCCTCGGCCTTGTGGAAGGCGTAATCAGGAAATGTGATACAGAGCTTTTGCTGCTATGCTTTATATTGTTGCCTTACGGGTTATACTTGAAATGCACTGTGCTAAATGTTGTTGATAGGGCTGAAGGATTTATCCTTCCTGAGCTCACCAAACTTATTCCACTGTTGATCATAAGTTGATGATGCCCAGGCTTTTTGTGGGAGCCCAGCTTCAGTTTACGTTAGACAATCAGTACACACGCCCGGTGTGTTTTCCAGTGGCCAGTGACAACAAAATGTTAAATGAGTATTTGTGAAATTTGCTATTTTTAATAAAGTGATTGTTTTAAATCAGTGTCTCTCTCTGTTTTGGAGAAACCTGTAGTCTTCAATCTGGGAATACAAGGGCTCAGTCCTCAAAGGTAAACTGTGTTTAGAAAATTGAGGTTCTGTAACTTTCTTGCAAATCTTGCAACTTATGCACATTTAAATATTGGCATAGTGAAAAGAGCATGGTCTTTGACCTTACTTAGACCTTGATTTGAATCCGCATTCTGCCCATTAGCTTTGGGTTCATGTGTGTTTACTCAGTTTCTATTTTAATTTTTGTTTTTAATCTAGAAAATGAGGTTAATGACCAGCTTGTAGTGGTTGTTATGAAGAAGTAAAAAAGTACATATAAGATGCTTAGCACAATAGCTGACACCAGTAAGGTTCAGCAAACAGTAGCTGAACATTAACATTAGTTTTTAAATTGCTTTATTGAAATAATCCATATGCCACAGAATTCACCTTTTCTAAAGTATATAATTCAGCGGTTTATAGTAGATTCACAGAGTTGTGCATCCATCATCATAATTTAATTTTAGAACATTTTCATCACCTCAAAGCTCATTAGCAGTCACTCCCTATCTCCCGAACCCCTCAGCCCTTGACAACAGTAATCTATTTTCTGTTTCTACGGATTTGCCAATTCTGAACATTTTCTATCAATGGAATCATACAATACATGGCTTTTGTAACTGGCTTCTTTTAGTATAATATTTTCAAGGTTTCAAGGTTCATCCATGTTGTAGCATGTTATCAATACTTCTTTTCCTGGCCGAATCACATTCCATTGTATGGATATACCACACTTTGTTTATCCATTTATAGCTCACTTGCCTTCACCTTGTAGAATAGGTCCATGCTTCTTCCTCCTTGTTTCCAGGCCACAGAAACAAGCACCTAATGGGAGATGGGGAGGGTGGGGACCCATTGAACAATATTTTTTAAAAGTCTCAATTTCAGTCATTTTTGGCATTCTGGGTTCCAAGAGTTTTGATCAGTTTATCTAATCAGTCTTTCTAATACCCCTTTTAAAACTGAGAAAATCATCAGAACATTAAATGTAACCTTCAAAACTGCTTTGTTGGATTGAGCAAATAGGGATTCCAAGGGAAAAAGCATTCTAGGGTCTGACAGAGCAAAAGGAAACTTTGCCAATTGACGTGTTTTTCTTGGATGGGTCCTGAGATAGAGTAAAGCAAAAGCTGTTTCCTGTGGCTTAGTGACGGAGCAGCAGATCGACCTTGTTTATTCAGCTGGTTCATTTGTCCTTTGTGTCAGTGAAGTCCATGTGGGTCCCAGGTAACAAATTTTTAGTTTATCTAATTTGTATCCTTTCACACAACTAAAACATGTTAAAGGCAACAGGGGAAAAAAAATGAGGTGCTTGGATCAGAATAAAATTTATTATTTATTATACAGATGTTGCATATTTATTGTAGAAATTTTTTAAATTGATTTTTTAAAAGTACTACCGGAGCAAACCATTTAACATTTGTTTACATACTTCCAGACTTCTTAGACAAACGTTTATTTACAAAAATTAGGTAGTACTATTCATACGGTTTTCTAACCTGCTTTTCATGTTGTGAACATCTTTCCTTGGTGGTAACTATTCATCTACATATAAATGAAAAAAACTTTCAGCCTTCACAATAAATACTTAAAGGCATTTTGACCAGAACCATTAGAAATTAAGAAGGATGTTGCTTTGGCTTTGGTACCTCCTGTATAATGTGAAAATTGGCAATAAGTATTAAAATATTCTGAGGATTTGCTGAAGATAAGAAACCCCACCTTTTCCATCACACAGCCTTAAAATTGCTGGCTTTCTTTGAGAGCAAGCAAACGTTGGCTTCTGTATCCAAGTCTCCTGTCGGGGTCTGGCCCCACTGCTCCGTGTCTTCAGGGGCTTCTGGAACTACAGTGATGCCTGGGATCCCACCGCAGGCTCCCTGAAGGGTGACAAAGAAGCGGGAACGCCGCCCGGGCCGGAATCCGGTGCAGCCCTTAAGGAGGGGGCGTTGGCCGGCAGGGCGCCGGGCGCTCGGGGCTTGGTCCGCCCGGCTTCTGGGCCCTCTAGCTGGGAAGGCGGCGTCGGTCACGCTGTCCCTCCAGCCGCTCTGGAACCCTGTGTGGGTGCTGGTGCCAGGGAGCTGCGGGGGAGGGCGGGGCCATGTGGTCGGTCTCTATGGAGACGGCGGGCTGTCGGTCCCGCCCCTGCCCCCCGGCTGCGGCGGGGGTCCTGCTCTCGCAGCTCCACGCTGTCCAAAGAGGAGGCAGACGTCCGGAGCCGGGACTCTCCGCCACCTCCCGGAGGCAAAGCGCTTGCCTTCTGGTCTGCACAGCTTCTTCTTGGGGCCATGGGGGCCCAGCTCCCGGGAGGTTTAGTTCCCGGTGCAGCCTCGGGAAGACCCAAAGCAGCGCCCTCGCTGGGCTCCCCTTCGGTGACCTTGGAGAACCACAGCGCTGAAGTGGCGCTTGGGAGAAACACCACGGTCCCTGCCTAGGGTCAGGTTTGAATTGGGCTGTGGCCAGTAAACTCTTATCTCCTGCAGAGCAGCATTTGAGATAGGGATGAAGTCACTGAGTTATTGAGTTATTGAGCAGTTTGGAAAACACTGATCTTCGTAGGATTCTGAGCTGGCTCACAGCGACTCCCTCCCTCCTTCGGGCAGTTCTCACCCTCTTCCTCCGGCCAGAGTCCGAAAAGTGGGGTCACGTGAGGGTGGGGGGAGTGAGAGGGATGGGGGGGCAGGTAGTGAAAGAGAAATACAAAGAATCTACTGCGAATACACCTCGTGGTTAGAACTGTATAGCTCTGAAAAGTTAATATGCTAAGATTTGATGAAAAGGGTTATAGTCATATATAGATCAATAAGATCAAATCTTAGTTAAAATCGTGATACTTATATTTTTTTCTTTCTTTTTTTTTTTTTTTTTTTTTTTTTGCGGTACTCGGGCCTCTCACTGTTGTAGCCTCTCCCGTTGCGGAGCACAGGCTTCGGACGCGCAGACTCAGCGGCCATAGGGCCCGCGGCATGTGGGATCTTCCCTGACGGAGGCACGAACCCGTGTCCCCTGCAAAGGCAGGCGGACTCTCAACCACTGCGCCACCAGGGAAGCCCTATTTTATCCTTTTAAAAGGACCCATTCTCTGGGGGCCTCCCTGGTGGCGCAAGTGGTTGAGAGTCCGCCTGCCGATGCAGGGGATACGGGTTCGTGCCCCGGTCTGGGAGGATCCCATATGCCGCGGAGCGGCTGGGCCCGTGAGCCATGGCCGCTGAGCCTGCGCGTCCGGAGCCTGTGCTCCGCAACGGGGGAGGCCACAACAGTGAGAGGCCCGCATACCGCAAAAAAAAAAAAAAAAAAAAGGACCCATGCTCTGCTTATTAATCAACCTTGCCGTGTATCAGAACAGAATATCCTAACAACACACGTATTCAAGTGCAGCACAACCCGTGTAATTGTTTTCAGGCCCATCTTGACATTTGTGCATCATAGGAACCTCAAAAATTGTGCTCTAAAAACCATTATTTACGTGAAAGAAAGTAGGGGTTGGGACTTGGAAGTTTTAGAACAACAATAATTGATTATTCTTCTTGAATGAATTTAAATAGTACAGTCACTTCTTGTTACAGCTTTAAACTTCTATATCTGTGAGCAAATCCAGCGTTTGATTATGTGCAGTTTTGGCTCACAAAACTCCTCCTGTGCCTCAAAACATGCTATTACTTTCATTATTTATTATTTATTTGTGCATTTAATAAAAATTATATACCAGTTTATGTTCAAAATGTCATGTTTTTACATGCCCTGAATATAGGACATTTTACTTAACTGGAATTATCTTTCATTTCTATTTTTTCACAAATCACACTCACTTCCTGTATACCAGTTCTTTTCTGCAATCCTTAGAACCACACAACCTCTGAGGAGGTATATTTAAGGAATTAACTTTTAGAAAATAAATGAATCATTGTACAACTTGCAATGTGAATTGCCAAAGTACTCAAATGTAGGTACCTCTGTGCCAGGGAACAATGTTTTGTTTCCAGTTCACTCCAAGTCAGTGTCTTGCACAGTGGAGTAGGACCCGAGTAATTTACATTCCTCCAGCTGTGTAACCAATCACCTGTGGAAACATAGTTAATGACAACACGGTTCTGATTTATCCCAGTGATGATTTAGCTCTCTGTATGGACTGGCAGCTGTCCAGCCCTCTCACCCCTTAACCTGGCTTTGGTTGTCACACAACAGGCACCACCCGCCACCCCCCACCCGCCTTTTTCTCCCTAAGCATGGAGGTGCAAGTGTCGATTGCTGAGTTTCTCATTGATATGTCAGTTATAAAGAATAATAAGTCATGGGATAGAAAGTATATTTCCAAATTAACCCATACCAGTCATACATCCAATTCAAGTTACACTCACATGTTAGGAAAAATCCAGTATAACCTTTAAACTTGATACCAGTTACTACCTGTGTGACCTTGGAATATTTTCTTTACCCTGTTCTTTTCATCTGTAATCAAACTCCCAGGATGAATGTGAGAAATAAATGAGCTCATGTATGGGAAAGAGACTGACTAGCACTGTGCCAGTCAGAGTAGCTACTCAAAAAAATGTAGGATGTTAAAGATAGCCTTTATTCCGTGTCCCCCTCCCCACTTTGATTTAGTTACTTAATATGTTTGTTGGATCCAGTAACACATGAGAAGAGCCACAGATTGGGGTCTCCTATTTTATTCCCCTTTTGCACCAAACTTTAGAAATATTTAGAGCCCTTGTTTTACAGAGTGAGGTAAGAAATAGTTCTCCAGTTTGTGTCACCCACGCTGGAGTTTCAATTCAGTGGAAAACTAGTCTGTAAGCAAAGCAGCAGCGGGACATTTCCTCTTCCAAGAATGACTCGCTACTTTGTATTAGAACAAGAGAGATCCTAAATGATCAAGGAAGAACTTTGTGGTACAGTATTTTGGCTTTTGGAGAAAGCACATGGAGAAAAGATGAAAAAAATGGATGAGAATTTGATTTTGTAGATTTAGGTTTTGAGTCTCTCTTGGTATTAGAAGATACTGTAGCTGTCCGATTGTAAACATAATTCACAATAAATATTCTTGCCCCCAGAGTGAATTCTTATCTCAAATACGTACGCTTTCTTCCAGTTTGCTGATGTTGTGAAAGAATAATCTGTCCAATCTACATATGAATTCGATTCTAAGCTTATTTTGCCATCTAACTCACTTGACATAATGATGGAAATTACTAATAAGAAGATCACACAAGTTGATAAGTTGTTACAGTTGTGATGCAGTTGTCAAATCCTAATAATCAGTGAAGGGATTTGGCTTTTTCTTGGCTAGCAACTTTTCTTTCAGCCCTTGAATTTAGAAAACTGGTGGATGTGAACAATTATTCATTTACTCAGCAACTACTTGCCAAGTCCCTACCTGTTGCCAGGCACTACAAGGTAGGCAGCTTCTAAAATGACTCCCAACGACCCCAGCTTCCTGGTATTCATGCCCTTTGGAATCTCCTCCCCTCAAGTGGAGGCTAGACTTGTTTCTAATGCAGGGTTTGCCAAACTTTTTCTGTAAAGGGCCAGGTAGGAAATTTTTTTTGCTCTGTGAGCCATATGGTTTCTTTCCCAATTACTCAATTCTGCTGTTGTACTGAAAAGCAACCACAGACAATATGTAAATAAATATGATTAGCTGTCTTTCAGTAAAACTATTTACAAAAATGGGCAGTGGGCCAAATATGGCCTGCTGACCATGTTTGCTGACCCCTGCTCTGACGAATCAAAAAGCAATGGTATATCACTTCTGAGATTTTGTTACAGACTCTAGCTTCCATCTTGCCTGCCCTCTCTTGCCCTCTCGCTTGCTTACTTGGGTGGAAGCCAGCTGCCATTTTGTGAGCTAAGTTGTGGAGAAGCCCACCTGGGAGGGGAGCCTCCAGCCTGCAAGGAACTGAGGCCCTTGTTCCTCGGTCTGTGAGGAACTGAACCTTGCTGACAACCCCCTACCCGAGCTTGGAAGTGGATCCTTCCCCAGCTCAGCTTTGGGATGACAAAAGCCCCAGCTGATACTTCGGTTGTGAGAGACCCTGAACCAGAGGACCTAGTTAAGCCATGCTTGACCCCTGACTCACATAAACTATGAGAGAATAAATGCTTTTTTAAAGCAACTACGTTTTGGGACTGTTTGTTACACAGCACTAGATACCCACTATGATACCCACATTAGACAACTAATACACTTCATGATAGGCTCCTTTAACAATGAACAAGAGATATGCTACATATTATCTCCTTCTCTTGGAGACTGACTGTGAGCATCAATATACTAAATTTACAAAACATCCTACAAAAAAACAGTTTTAATTTTGTTCAATCAATCATTTCCAGGCATATTTAACCACAGATGCTGTTTTTCTGGGAAATACCTATTAATATCTTATGGAGCTACTATTTGGAGAGTTTTGTGGGGTTTTTTTAGAGGCTGAAAGGATTTTTTAAAATTATTTTATTTTTATTTTTTAGATTTTTGGCTGCGTTAGGTCTTCATTGCTGCGTATGGGCTTTCTCTAGTTGTGGTGAGTGGAGGCTACTTTTCGTTGTGGTGCATGGGCTTCTCACTGTGGTGGCTTCTCTTGTTGCGGAGCACGGGCTCTAGGTGCACGGGCTTCAGTAGTTATGGCTGACAGGCTCTAGAGCGCAGGCTCAGTAGCTGTGGCGCACGGGCTTAGCTGCTCCTGGGTATGTGGGATCTTCCCGGACCAGGGATCGAACCCATGTCCCCTGCATTGGCAGGCAGATTTTTAACCACTGGGCCACCAAGGAAGTCCCTGGAGAGATTTTAAATGCTGGACTATGAAAAGAAATCATTCCATTTAAAGAAGTAGTGATTGCCAGCATGCCGTCTCTCCCTGGATCAAATAACTAGTCAATAAAGTAACATATTCATCTAAGAGAATGAATATAATCCTGTGGGAATCTGTATCTGTGTCTATGTTTATATCTATATATGATGTACTGTACTCACATATTGAAGCCCACCAGCAGAGATAGCAACTATTCTTTCTGTAACGTTCCGCTCATTTTGTAACTCAGTAATACCTTACCACAGAGGATAATACCAATTTTGAGAAGTTGCTAAATAAAAATCCCTTATGTTGGCTCTTGGAGAGATTTCACATAACAACAGCTGGGCATCTTATGAAACTAAGGATTTGTTTTGATTTAATGTTGATTCAGAGGGAGGTATTTAATTTTCCACATTGCCATGAGGTTTTTATCTGAACATTATTGTACTGTAGTTTGCCAAGACACATCACTGCCTTGCTTCACACGTGAGGAGACTGAGGCTCAGAGATGAAATTACTTGTAAAGCTTTAATTTGGGGGGGGAGGTTGAGGTTTTTTGTTTGTTTGTTTTTGGCTGTGGGGCATGTGGGATCTTAGTTCCCAGACCAGGGATCAAACCCATGCCCCCTGCAGTGGAAGCATGGAGTCTTAACCACTGGACCACCAGTGAAGTCCCTAAGGCTTCAATTTGAGGGGATCAGAGCAGGAATTCAAATTTGGTGCTCACCATGTCATGCCGCCTTTCTGTAATATTTCTAAAACTGTTCCTAATATGCTACATGCCTTTCCGAGACACTCATTTTTAAAATGTGCTTCTGTCTCGTTGAAGTGTAATAAGCGTAGAGGCACCACCAGTGTTTGGCTTATTCTCAGATTCTTCTGACTTGCCAAACTCCAAGCTGAAGAAATTCACATTGTTCCCTCTCTTCTTGGTATTTATAGCAACAGAGGGTTGCTTAGAAACTTAGACATTTCTGATGCTTGAATCTCAGCTAGAATTTCAGTGGAAGCAGTCATCCAATTTGTGTTTTAACGTCTTCTGTAATGGACATAACCTCCCAAGACAGCTAATGCTGCTGAAGTGATTGTTTTCCCACTTAGGCTGAGCCAAAATCCATCTCTCTGACCTCATCCATTGTTCTTCATTCTGTCTTCTGGGTACTCACAAGCCATGTGTAATTGAATTTATATGTAAAAAAGCCTCCAGATATTGATGTGCCTGTGGTACAGTGTGAGAAAGTGGTCCACTTGCTTTTCTCTTGTTTAAATAGATACTCTGTTTTCTGTAAATGGAAAAATCTCTCTCTTCCTCTTTGATTTCAAATCTAAGACGGGCCCATGTATACATGAGTCTATTCTGGACCCTTCTCTTCTGCTCCCCCGATTAGTTGTTTGTCCCCATGCTAATACCATGTCATCTTATTAGTGCAGCTTTATAATAAGTTTTTCTACATTAATTGTTTATTGAAGTATAGTTGATTTACAATATTATATTAGTTTCAGGTATATAGCATCATGATTCAATAGTTTTACAGATTATACTCCATTAAAAGTTATTACAAGGCAATGGCTGTAATTCCCTGAGCTATACAATATATCCTTGTTGTTTTGTTTGTTTGTTTTTAATGAAGTACAGTTGATCTACTAAGTTGTGTTAGTTTCAGGTGTATTGCAAAGTGATTCAGTTAATGTGTATATGTTAATCCCAAACTCCCAATTTATCCCTCCTCCCCTATAATAAGTCTTGATATCTAGAAACACATCTCCCTCTCTTGCTTTTCCAGACTGTCTGGACTACTTTAGCCTTGTAAATTTCCATAAATATTTTAGAATCAGCTTTTCAAGTTACATACATACAATATCACTTTGGGATTTTTTTTGAGATTGCATTGAATCTGTAGATCAATTTGAGAGAATTAGTCTCTTCATTTTTCTGAATCTCTAATATATATCTCTAAACATCTCTCTCCATTGATTTAGGTCTCTAAAAATTGTTTTTCAGGGGCTTCCCTGGTGGTGCAGTAGTTGAGAGTCCGCCTGCCAATGCAGGGGACACGGGTTCATGCCCCGGTCCGGGAAGATCCCACATGCCGCGGAGCGGCTAGGCCCGTGAGCCACGGCTGCTAAACCTGTGCGTCTGGAGCCTGTGCTCTGCAAAGGGAGAGGCTACAACAGTGAGAGGCCCGCGTACCACAAAAAAACAAAATAAAAAAAAAATTGTTTTGCAGTAAAGTTTTCTATCTTTATAAAGTTGTACTTTTACTTTTTCTAGGTACTTAGTAGTATTTGATGTTGTTTTAAAACTTCTTAATCAAAATAGAAGATAAAGAAAAATATGCAAGTTATAAGTGTAATACTCAATGAATTACAAAGTGAACTCACCCAGGCTCCCACCCCTAGATCAATACCAGCACCCCAGAATCCCCTCTCATATCCCTTCTAGTCATTACCTTCTCTTTCCTCCCCAAAGGTAACCACTATCCTGACTTCAACCACTAGAGCGTAGAACTTTGTATAAATAAAACCATGCAAAATGTATTACTTTGTTTCCAGCTTCCTTTGTTTAATGTCTTAGGTGTGTGATTCATGCATATTGTTGTGTGTAGCAGCAGCCTGCTCATTGACCTGTAGCATTCTATTGCATGAATATATGACAATATATTTATCTATTCAACTGTTGATGGATGCTTGGGTTGTATCCAGTTTGGAGCTATTCAAAGCAGCTATGAACATTCTTGTGGATATATTTGGTCCACATGTGCATGTTTTTCTGTTGGGTCAAGTGTATGCATATGTTCAACTTCAGGAAATAATGCCCGTTTTTCAAGTACTTATACTAATTTACACTTTGACCAGCTATATATGAGTTCTGGATGCTCACCAACACACAACTTTATCAGTCCGTGCTGGATAACAAACCATCCCCAAATCTGAAACAGGAATTGTTGTTTTTCACGATTCTGTGGGTTCACAGTTCATCTGGGTGGTTCCACTTGTTGTTGTCGGCTGGGGTCATTCATTTGGTTGCATTTACCTGAGAGCTCAGCTGGAACTGGAATACCGAGATGGCTTCATTCACACATCTGGTGCTCTGACTGGGGTGGCGGAAATAGGTGAGAGCTGGTTCAACCTCTGTCCTTCCACGTGGTCTCACCTCACTCAGTAATCTAGCCTGAGCTTATTTACCCGGCAGCTAGATCTCAAGAGTGCAGAAAGAGAAACATCAAGTCTTAAAGCCCAAGACCAGAAGTCATATATCCTCCCTTCCATAACATCCTATTGGTTATAACAAGGCAGTGCTAGTGCAGATTTGTAGGGAGGAAGGGCAATAAGACTCCACTTCTTGATGGGAGAACTGGATGGGACCAATCATTCCTGGCCGTATGTACAGACAACATACCACGTTGCATCCTCTGGTCACAACAATGCCCATGCCTTTCACAAGCAGAATACATTTACCCCATCCCAAGACACCCAACGTCTCATCCAATGATGGTATCAGTCTAGAAGTCCAGTCTCTCGTGATCTGCATCAGGTCCAATTGCACGTGAGGCTCCTTGTCTGTCGCTCCTCTTGAACTGGAGACCTGTGAATTTAGCTGTCTCCCAGACACCTAGATTACACTGGTGAAACACAAAAAGGGTGACCACAGCAGTCTTTCCTATTCACACAGGCAGGAAACAGAAGTCACATGGCAGTTTCTGGTACACAGCACTTCTGAAATTCAGCCGGACCAGTTGTCCCGATAATTCCTTGATTATGGTCCAGGTCTGCTCCCTTGGAGTAGTCTCCTAATCCATTGTTCTCAGCTTCTCTTGGGTCTGTCCTCTGAGTGACCCATCTTTTTCAATAAGAAATTATCTGTGGTTGCAGTTGCAAAGCTTTCTCAGCCTGCTTCTTACCTGTAGAAAGTTGGAGGCTCAGAGACTATTTCAGGCCTTCTCAGTCCCTTTTACTTCAAGCTGGTCGTGCTTTCACCAGAACGATCTTCTTGACAATTTTGTGGGCTTTCTGTGTATCTTATTATAATCCATTCTCTTCAACAAAAGCTGCATCCACAGATCCCTTTGCGATAGGCCCCTGGCTGCCTTGAGATATGAATCAGGGTGCTGTGGGACCAAGTCTCTAAGACTCTTAGGAACTCTTTTGTTTTCTAAATGAGAGGGTCTATGAGACACACCACCTTAAACCTTTCAAAGACCTTATCAAGGAGGTCTTTGAAATGAAGCCATTTATTACTTTGAGACTTTTTGCTGGCTGGAGATACTGTACTAGATGTTCTTTATTTCTGCTCGATTCTGCTAAAAAACTAAATAGAGTTTCAGGTCAGTTCATGTCTCTCTTTTTTTAATTTTTATTTATTTTTATTTATTTATTTATTTATGGCTGTGTTGGCTCTTCGTTTCTGTGTGAGGGCTTTCTCTAGTTGCGGCAAGTGGGGGCCACTCCTCATCGCGGTGCACGGGCCTCTCACTATTGCGGCCTCTCGTTGCGGAGCACAGGCTCCAGACGCGCAGGCTCAGTATTTGTGGCTCACGGGGCTAGTTGCTCCGCGGCATGTGGGATCTTCCCAGACCAGGGCTCGAACCCCTGTCCCCTGCATTGGCAGGCAGATTCTCAACCACTGTGCCACCAGGGAAGCCCCCATGTCTCTCTTATTGTATCATATTCAGCTAAGAAGCCAGTCAGAACTTTCTAGATCCTGCTTGGAATCTCTTTAGCCAGGTCTGCAGATTCCTTGGTAGATTTCCTATTGTCCACATTAATGCAGGCAACAGTGTTACTAAACATTCCGCTGCTACGTAACACAGGGGATCCTTTTTCTAGCCTTTCTTAGCAGCTTCACTGTTCTTCTCGGCTCCACTGACAGCCTCCTCACCACCCTTCCAATTTCCACCTGCTGCTCTTTCTCGACATCATTGCCATATGCTCTAAGTTATGTTACGGCAATGCTCTACTTCCAGGTATGAATTCTTTCTATCAGTTTTTATTGCTGAATGACAAAACGCTCCAAAATCTAGTGGCTTAAAACAATCTTTCACTCTTACGATTCTGAGGGCCAGCTGGGTCCAGCGGAACGCAGTGGCTCCACTCCATGTACTGCTGACTAGAATCTTCCTTTCCCACGATTCCGCAGTGCTACTAGTGTCATAAATCTAGTGAGACATACGTGTGAGTCTGTTTCTGGACTCGACTGGTTTATTTGTCTATTCTTATGCCAATATCTCATGCTCTATTTACACTAACTTTAGAGTAAATAAGTCCTGATACCATGTAGAGTAAGTCTTATTACTTTATTCTTTTTAAAGTTGTCTTTGCTGTTCTCGACCCTTTGCATTTTCATACACATTTCATAATTAGTTTGTCAAACACACATACACACACGTGCACACAGACACCCCACCCCACTGCTGGGTTTTGATTAATAGATTAATTTGGTACAACTAACATCTATATAGACGTTACTGTTACTTAGATCTTTAAAAATTTCTCTTGATAAAATTTTTAGCATTCTATGCAGAACATTTGTACCTCTGATTTAAACTGGATTTTTAAAAGTTATTATAGGGCTTCCCTGGTGGCGCAGTGGTTGAGAGTCCGCCTGCCGATGCAGGGGACACGGGTTCGTGCCCCGGTCCGGGAAGATCCCATATGCCGCGGAGCGGCTGGTCCCGTGAGCCATGGCCGCTGAGTCTGCGCGTCCGGAGCCTGTGCTCCGCAACGGGAGAGGCCACAGCAGTGAGAGGCCCGCGTACCGCAAAAAAAAAAAAAAAGAATCATTCCAATTTCTGAGTCATTTTCCCAGCAAAGTAAAAAACAGCTCTGGTTTGGATTCACATTTGGGTGCAAGTAGTTGAGGAGAGAATAATTGCAATTTTTTTTTTTTTTTTAGTATTGATATGAGTATTTATTTAAAAGAAGTGCTGAATGTCCAGGGTCACAGTTTTTGTTCTAGGACAGCAGTCCCCGGATCCCAGGTATGGATGGGCAGAAAACAGAGGACGGGAACACAGGAGGCTAAGGCTCTTGTTGCAGGGCAGAGCCGCCCAGAACCAGGGAGGGTACAGCAGAGGGCAGCCGGGCAGCCCAGGGCTTGTTGTTCTGCTGCAGGAACCCCAGGCCCAGGCCATTCTAATGGGTTCTGCAGGTAAGTCTTTTGCCTCCGATATCCTTACTGCACCCTGTTCTTCCTCTGTATGCAGCTGGAGAAGACTTATACTAATGTCAGCTCAATCTGGTTTTTCCATCTTGTACAGCCAGCGCCCTAGGGCCATTTTTGCGATGATGATTTTTGATGACTACTAAGGATACATTGTCTTAGAGAAGTCTTAACTTTGTTTTCCAAAAGCCTTGCTCATTGCTTGGAACGCAGTCAACACTCAGTTTCATGTACGTGCTATTATTTGTTCAACCAAAGCTGAATGCATGAAGGAAACTGGTAACCACTGGCAGTTCCTGACGCTAGGAACTGCTAAGGATCAGGGAGGCTGTGTGTAGGGTGGCAAGGACCAGTAAATGAGTGGAGCATCCCGGCTGGCAGCGTTGAGGGGGAGTCGGGGATTGAGAGTAAAGAGGAGGGGTTGGGGACCATCCCAGTGGCAGTGTTCATGAACTCTCTGTGTATATTTGTATGGATATATATATATGAGTTGTTCTAATTGTATCTATATAAACAAATATATGTAAATGAATTGCTGTAATTCTATTATTCCTATATGGACAACATTAATACACTGGATGTTCTAGGTGATCTTAATAAAACCTACAGTTTATGAAATGAAACTACAGTTTCTAAGACCGGACGAAAATAATTTGCTGAGATGTCAGCTGGGAATTCTCCCAGGGAAAGCTTGGAAACGGAGAGCTTCCACACAAGATTCAGTGCCTGGACACCTTTTAGCAACAAGTCATTAAATCGACAGATGAGTCACATACTCTAGAATAAGACAAGATTTCTAAGGTGAATTTTACTGTGATATATTGGGTCTCATGTTGCCATATTTAGAATAAAATAAATACTTGTAAAGAACTTAGTTTTTGAGTCACTTTAAACAAAAATAACCCTACCCCAAAGACAGTCTCCTCACCCCAGTCCACGACTCCAATCTTATGGGAGGTGCAAGAGCTGCTCCCACTTTTGCCCTGTCAGCACCTCCAGAGATGAAACAGAAACCTCCAGGACACACCCTGGTTGCTATAAGGGGGAGCAGACAAGAGAAGGTGCTTTGGTGGTATTTTGGTGTGGAGAGTGTTGATATGTGTTTCTTTTAACTCTCTCTTCCCTCTTGTGCCAACTGCGTGGTTCCCTGGGGCCTGGGGATGCCCCTCCTTTGAAAGATAATGCAGGAAGTAGTTACTGGAATGGCCCAGGCAGCTCTGCCAGACCTTCATGGAAAAGGGGGCTGCCTGGGTCCTCAGAGCTCCTGCACGGTCCAGGCGCATTCACAAGGGAAGGAGACCAGATGGGCTGGGACCAAAGCCTGACTAGTAATAAAGACAGTGGGTTTATATATGTCCTCTGAGCCAAGCTGCACTGAAGTCCTGGTTTGGGGGGACGCTGGTCCTGGTGTATGTCTTTCATGGAGACACTCCTAACAATGGCTCTTCAGCAAAATTTTCTAACTTTCCTTTTGGTGGGTGCTATGAAGAGGTAGGACTATGGGTTAGGAAAATCACACCTACTTCACACGGCCCTGTTTTCACAATTAAGCAAGTGGCCAGTATGTGTTTTCAAGATGAAATGTTTGGGATCTGTTTCCCCAGACCACATTAGCTTAGGTGGAAACAATAGTGAACATCCATTACCTCTCTGGGCCCTCCTTGAGCCCCTCTGCAATTACATCCCTGCCAGCCTTTCCCACCAGCCCACCCAACAAGCCTGGGCTTGCCTGCATCCCTAGATAAAAGGAGTTTAAGCTGAAGGCAGAGACCCTTACTACATATGTGAAAGTGCTTTGTGAACTGTAACGTGCAATGCAAATATTAGCTGTGAGGTTGTTAGGTTGCCTATGGATTGCTTAGCAACTAAGAACATATCGAACTGTAAAGGAAAATGTCATTTTCTCTCCTTTATAGCTCTTTCAGGAAAGAGTTGCTCTTATAAGTCACTGATTTGACCTCTGGACTAACAAGCAACATCAAGAATTCTTTCTTTTCTTTTTTTTTTTTTTTTTTTTTTGCGGTACGCGGGCCTCTCACTGCTGTGGCCTCTCCCGTTGCGGAGCACAGGCTCCGGACGCGCAGGCTCAGCGGCCATGGCTCATGGGTCCAGCCGCTCTGAGGCATGTGGGATCTTCCCGGACCGGGGCACGAGCCCGTGTCCCCTGCATCACCAGGCAGACTCCCAACCACTGTGCCACCAGGGAAGCCCAAGAATTCTTATTCACGATTTTTTTATGATGCACTAAATCACAATTAAGGTAAATGTAGCCTAATGATGTAATTATCTTAAAGAAAATAAAATATCATAAAATGTTCATATAACTTTTAAGAGTTTCTTTTTTTCCACAGAAAAAAAGCAACTGATATTTTAAGGCTTATAAACAATGTTTTCTAGTGCTGCTGCTTCTTTGTGGGTAAAATGGAGCCTTGGGGAGTTGAATACCTTCATATAGCAAGATGTTCAGTTTTTGCAAAAAGTTATAAATAACGTCAGCCAATGAATTTTTAACATTCTCTTAGTATATTAAATTCTCCTTGGAACTCTCAGACAGATAAGATATTTGAAGTAGGTACTCCGAAATATTTGTTACATGAATGAATGGATCCAAAAAATATCTGAGAAATGACAGTGGCAGCAACATTTAGGAATGTGGGCAAGACTTATATGGCAGTGGTCACTGATTGCCGTTAAGTCCAGGTTCTTCTTCTTTCCCTCTGCGTCCTATTATATTTGTAATTTATTTTAAAATACTCCAGCATGGCTGGTGTGACATGTGAAAGTGTTAGTTGGAATTACACCCAGGGGCAGCTAGTGTTCTGATCAAGAGTTAGTACGCTAGGGGTGATTAGCTAGCACTGTATTGGAAAGGTCACAGTGTTTTAGCTATTACCAGATACTTTGCTAATTAGCATAGCAAATATTAGATATTAGTTATTATCAGAGCAACTAGTGGCTTGTTAACATGCTGGATGAATGCTAGAAATGGCCTGTCTTTGGTGAAATTAAAGGTATTCAGATATGTGGACTGACCAAAATATTCTAGAGAGCCCTCCGGCATGCCTGGACCTGTTTGAAGAATCCAGCCAGGCCAGTTGGTGCTTATTAAGGATGGTTTCATCTCCAAAAAATGGCCTTGTCTGACTGGGGGTTTTCTGGTAGCCTGAGGCCAACAAAAAGGATAGTAATAGAATCCTGTTTATGGAACATTGTTCTTTCTCAGTTGAATGAATCTTTCACCCAAAGGGCAGAGAGCTGGGATTTTGTCAGGCCTACAGAGGAGGCTATATGAAGTGGTTTGGGCTTATTTACTAAAGTTTGTTCAGTGAAACTCCAGGTAGGGCATCATTTGGTGCTGCTTTCACTACAACCTGATGGTGGGGCTTGGGGGACAGGCTAACCCTCAAACTTCTTAGATATTTACCAAAAAGTGTCAGAGTTGTGCAAGACCAAATTGGGTAATTTTAGTTCACAGTACCTGCTTCTCTCAGTCTTTCTTACACTTTCACACAGTCATTTCATCTCTCCTACCTACGAACGCACCTTCTCCATTGTCAGATTTCTCTGCATCTGTGGGGCTCCTAGTGGATTATTCCTGATGGAGTCACCGAGTCACTGGAGGGAGACAGCCATCTTCCAGGCATGTCGAAAGAGGCTGCAAAAACAGGCCACAGACAAAGAGGCTCTTCAGTCAATGCTTAAAAATCAGGAAGGGGCTTCCCTAGTGGCGCAGTGGTTGAGAGTCCGCCTGCCGATGCAGGGGGACGCGGGTTCATGCCCCGGTCCGGGAGGATCCCACACGCCGCGGAGCAGCTGGGCCCGTGAGCCATGGCCGCTGAGCCTGCTAGTCTGGAGCCTGTGCTCCGCAACGGGAGAGGCCACAACAGTGAGAGGCCCGCGTACCGCAAAAAAAAAAAAAAAAAATCAGGAGGAAGGGAGATTTTTATGGTAGTCATTGGGTAGGCTTCCTTTGACTCCAATTCTGCAGCTTTCAAGATAAGAAAGTAAGAGACCAAGCCCTATATCCCTAATAGCTTTGTGGGCCATCCTGTTCTAGTCTCATGTATCACGAACCAAGCAATTTTACTTGTAACCACTGGAGGTCATTAGTGATCTTGTGGTATATTTTGAGGCTCATCAACATTAGGCCTGACCTTTTTTCACTGGAAACTTCATTCACTGTCTGGCACCTGAATTCTTTCTGTGGGAGAAGGATATGGAACTAACCTGTTAAGTGAAATTACTCTGCTTTGTTTGACAGCAGCTGTGTTTCTGCAGAGTTATATGTATTTCATAGTCCCATGAAGCTGTTATTACATGTTCTGGGCTACTAATTTCGGGGGAAGTTGTATGTCAATTTCTGGTGTCTGGGTTTGGTATCCTGAAACCAGGGTCTTTCATTTGTAGCGGTGGCTTTTGATGTTGAACATCAATCAGGTCATTCCCTACAGTCTGGATGAAGTCTTTCTTACATGACTTCCTGCCATCTCTTACTGACAGCTGAAGACACCATGTGCAGATGGACTAATCCAGTTTGAGCTGTGCTTGATTTTAACCAAATCTAAAAGCCCAACTTATTTTCATTTTTAGCCTAAAGTTAATGCAATAAAATTTTAAAGCATCTTTATTGAGATGTAATTCACATACATAAAATTCATCCATTTAAAGGACACAGTTCAATGGTTTTAGCAGTGGTCCCCAAGCTTTTTGGCACCAGGGACCGGTTTCGTGGAAGACAGTTTTTCCACGTGGGGGGTGGGGGGGACGGGGATGGCTTAGGTGGTAATGCGAGCGATGGGGAGTGGCAGAGGACGCTTCCCTCGCTTGCCCTCCGCTCACCTCCTGCTGTGCGGCCTGCTTCCTAACAGGCCACGGACTGGTACCGGTTGATGGCCCAGGGGTTGGGGACCCCTGGTTTTAGTACATTCACAGAGTTGTACAACCATCACCACAATTTAAGTTTAGAACATTTTCATCACCCACAAAAGAAACCCCCTATCTATTAGCAATCACTCCCCATTCCAATCCCCCTCAATTCCAGCCCTGCACAACCACTAATCTATTCTATTTCTTGCCTATTCCAGACTTTTCATATAAATGGAATCATACAATATGTGGCCTTTAGTTCACCTGTTTTGTAGCATATATCAAGACTTTCCCTTTTATTGCCAAATAATATTCCATAGTGTGGATATGCCATATTTTATTTATCCACTCATCAGCTGATGGACATTTGGGTGGTTTCCACATTTTGGCTATTGTAAGTAATACTGCTATGAACAACTGTGTATAAGTCTTTCTATATGGATGCTTTACTTCTTTTAGGTATATAACTAGAAGTGGAATTGCTGGATCAAATGGTAGCACTGCAATCAACTTTTAATTATTAAGTGTTTTTTCTGAATTATATTTACTCCTCTAGTCCCTGTTCCCCCATAACTATGAATAAGCTTGTGAATAAAAGAGAGAATTTAGCATTATTCGAATGCCTGAAATCTTTGCATGTAAGCTCAGCTATATTTGTGCAATACCTTGCTTTTCAGACAGAGAAGCCATTGTTTTAGATGCTTTGTTTTATAATTTCTGAATAACTTTGTTTTAATTCAGGCAGTTATAAAGCTTAAACAGGATATTGCAGTACCAGTCAGAAATATGTTGTCACAGTTTTCATTAAAAGTTTCTTCTTAATCTCTATGAGATATATTCAAGTATCTAAGATTTTTCTTTTCTATCCTAATAAATATTCCATATTGTTAAGACTTTGGATATTTTCTTAAATGGAGTTTTATGATATTTAAGATATTTTTCAAAGGTTCATCTTCTCAAACCTTCCCTCTGGCAAGTCCTCCCTCTCACTTCAACTTAAGTGTCACCTCTGCTGGGAAGCCTTTCCTGCTCATCTTTCACCCCCATCATTTTTACAAACCTCTATCGTGGCATTTCTCCTGTCCATTATGCTTATCTGTCCACAAGTCTGACGGTTTCCAGTGGTGTTGTCCCCCTGCCACTTGAGTAGGCTGACCTTTCCTGTGACTCCTTAAAGGAAACTGGGCTGTTTGTGTCTGTCACACTTGGAGAAACCTATGAGAAGACTGAATCAGTCTCCTAGTCACACTGGTGGGACCGGTTTCAAATTGCTTCTGTTCAGCAAGAGGTAATGCCTCCTACAAAGACCTTTCCTTACGGGGCTGGAGCTGTTCAAACTTGTAGCTTTTCCTGGTGGGTGGGGCAACATTCATGATTCATGTAACTGCAGTCCTAAGACATGGATGGATAGTGTGTGTGTGTGTGTGTGTGTGTGTGTGTGTAGGGAGAGGGAGATCACCACCAAACAAGGATTAGCTCTTGTTGCTTGTCTCCATCAGAGTCACCTGGAAAGGGGGTTGGAGGGCAGAAAAATGTACCAACCCATGTATAGTTGAGAGGGAACACCGCTGCCCCGCACTCTCGTCTCAGTACACCCACCCCGTCTTCCCAAGCAGCCCCTGGGAGGGCTCAGTTGAGGATGTTTATCTCGATTGTAATCTTTGAGGAAATCTGGTACACAAATTTTTCAGAGACAACACACTTCTAGATTAACCTTAAATATAGAACAGCTACATCACGCTGAGTTACTGACGTCCATGAGAAAGGACATTTCTGTGTGGAGGTGGTGGAGGGGAGAGGGGAGTATTCAGAGACCCATTGTTTTCTAAATACCCAAGACAGGTCTGGAAACGTGGGTCATCCTGACTCTTCCCTCCCCTCAGCCCCGTACTCTGGACATATTTCTGTCCTTTCACATAGATCAGATGGTCGTGGGCAACCACATAAAATATTAGCATTTGCTGTTGGGTGGCTTTTAGGGGTGGATGAAGCTAAGAAAGGAAACCCTGGAGTTTGAAAGGAAAGGAGAAGCCAAACCCCAAAGCTGTTTTACTGGGGACAGAGGGAGAGTGGGTCGTAGGACGGTCACCGGCTTATATTAGGCAAAGCTCCTGCACTTGAAGTCCTCACTTCCTGTTTTATAAGTGTTGCTACTCCCCCTTTGTAATGTTTCACTTCTCTTTACAGTATGGTAGCTCCACTTGCCATTATGTTATACACCGTAGTCCTTGCTTGTTCATTTACCATCTGCCTATTCCACTAGAAGGTAGCTCCATGAGGGCAGGGACTTTTTCTGCTAACTCTTCCTGTCCCTAGCACTTAAAACAATACCAGGTTCATAGTAGCCACTCAATAAATGCTTGTTTGAATGAATGAAGATGTGTAAAACACTTCCTAATTACAATAACAAAAAGATAATCAGAACAAAGCTTTCCTTTGGTAGTTCTCTCAGAGGAAGGATTTTTTCAAGATATTACAAGTTTTAGAATATAGGATATTACTAATACGTTGCTTCATTGAAGACTTTTCATTATTTAATTAATTCAAGACCTCTATAAAGCAATTCCAAAAGGAATTATGCATAGTAATAATACCCAAGGGTGCCATATCGCACACCTCCAGGGGATGCTATTTCACTCTATCATCTGTGTGAATGGCACCTCCTAAACTTGTTCATTGCACAACTTCCCAAATGTAGCAGCCCTGATGATACTACCAGCCATTTATAAAGGACATGATATTAGCTTCCAGATCTACCAAGTATCCTTTACCCTCTGCGAAGGGTCAAATCCACAGATAACTCATTGGAAAATGGAGACAAGGTTTTAAGAGACCATTTGTCTCCATTCTGTATTTTTAAATGTCTTTAGGAAATTTTCAGGAGGGTTGAGGCAGAATGAGAGTAGACGTAGCTCCCTGTGAGACCTAAACGGCTAGCAAGTCTTAGAAGCAGAAGGAGGATGCTCTTATTACATACAGAGTAAGTGCCTGGTGACTGCCTGTCATCTTTCCTCCTACCCTCTCTATGTATTCTTTTGATGTCATGGTCAGAATGTTTTCAAGTGCAAGTAACAGAAATGGAATTCAACCAGCCTAAGAAGAAAAGGGAATTTATTGACTTAAGATTTGTCTACTTTAGGCTGTGCTAGATCCTTAGGTTCAGTGTTACCAGGGCTCACTCACTCTCTCCCTTCTCTCAGCTCTGCTTCCTTATGTGTGTTGCATAAAACTAAAAAGATAAGCACAAGACCCTTATGAAGGAAATTAGAAATTTGTATTAAAGGGTAGTAGAAAAAAAAAAACCTGGGTAAATAGATAGATATGCTGTGTTTCAAGATGCCAATTCTCTCCACATTCATCTTTCAATTCAATTCAATCTTGGTACAAATCCCAAAATGGCATTTTCTTAAGGACTTTGAGAAACGGATTCTAAAGCTAATCTGGAAAAGAAAATGGACTACAACAGCTACGAAAAATTTAAATATAAAGAAAAAAATTAGTAAGAGTTGTACTACCAGATATCAAAACCACTTTTATCCATTTATGAAATATCCCCATGTAGTATCTCAAGTATAAGGAAGCAAGGACTGAGATAAGTAAGTGCTCTGAAGGGAAGGGAAAGGGAAGGCGTCTTTAAGGGTTGGGTAGATCAGAAAGAAGCTTGGGCGGCTGGAGATCCTTCCTCTTCTTGCATCAATTCCTGTTTAGTGGGCTAGACACTGTCGATCACACACCCACCCACCCATGCCATTCCCCAATTCCTCTCCATCTTCCTGACAAAGCCCCTTTTTTCCCTCAGGTATCATGTGCTTCAGGGGTGGTGGGTCACACTGACCCCCAAAGAGTGAGTCAGGGTTGGACAGAATCATGGTCATTCCATCCTCTTTGATGTGTCTGGTTTAGGAAAGGGCATGTAGATATTAACTCTGCCCAAGGAAACACAAGAGAGTGGCTGCTAGCGTTTCTGGGAGAGTTTTCTTCACTCTCAAAGGGACCTAAAAAGGAACTAGAGGAAAGGACATGCCCTCTTCTGCCCTATAGCCTGTGATCTCTGTTGTGTGCAGATCTCTGCTCACAGCAGTCAGTCATTTGGGAACCAGCTCAGGGAACAAGTTGGAGGGACCAAAGCAAACTACTGAGCAGGCAAAGTGAAAATATAGAAAATCCTTGGCCATTAATGACACTGAGTTCTTGAATTCACTAACCCTGGAGCTACCCTGATTTCCCTTATTTAAGGAAAGTGAAAGAAAGATAAATAGGTTAAAAAATGATCCGTAATAGTCCATTTATCTAGCTGTCACTTCTCTTGTTATACCAACTCTCCAGAATCTCGCTGAGAACCAGCCAGGTTTGGAAAAACCAAAAGCATTTAGCAGTCAAACTGATGTCCTTTACACATAGGAGAGAGCGCGTCAGACCCTCATGCAGGGTCTAAGTATTTAATTAATTCAGGGCTTCAAATAGGATTATACATTCTCCTAAGGACACCATACATGTATTCAACACTTTGTACTTTGGCATCAGCATCAGGATCTGCTAGGCTGCCTCTTCTACCAGTGGGCAGTCAAGTTCACCAATGTTGAGGAGGGTGAGCCCGTTAGAGTCACTTGGAGTTTGTTAAAAACATGAACTATGAGCCTCACCCATAGACATTTTGGCTCAGAACACCTGGGATGGGGCTGAGGAAGCTGTTTTTACTAAGTTCCCATGGTGATTTGGTACCCAGCCAAGGGTAAGACACAAGGCCCGGGTGACCTAAAGGCCCCAAGGCTTCTTCCACCTTTTCGTCTGCTCCTTCTTGGAGGCTGGGACACAGATTACCATCTGAGTGTCCCGTCCCTCCTATTCTCTATTAGCAAAACAAAAGTATTTGTTCTGTTTCTGTAGATTTTTCATGTTTCACTTGCAATACTTCTTAGTGGTTTTAGAATGTTTCATTGTAAGTAACCTTAAACTTGACACAAATAATGAAAGAAATATTTGACTCTCATGTAATTGGAAAACCCATAGGTAGGTCTGGCTGCAGTTGAAGCTCGATCCAGAGATTCAGTAATTAAACGACTTGTTTCTTTCTGCCCCTCTGCTCTGCCTTCAGCAGTCATGGCGTCATTATTATGGTTCCTCAGTTGTGTCCAGAAGAAAAGAATTCTTTGTTTGGTTTCCCTCTGGACTAGTTTGGGTCCATGCCCACTCCTGCCAGTGGCTGTGGCCATGGGATTGACCCACATGAATTTAATTAGCTTTGACCATGTGCTTTTTGGAGTCAGGGATGAAGTCAGCTCCTGTAGAACCACATGGACCACCAAATAGGAACTGAGGTTATTTTATCTAAAGAAGAAGAAGTAAATGATGGATGACAAAAGCTAAAGTCTATTCATGCAGCATTCAACAAATATTTACCGAGGGTCTACTGTATATCAAGCATAGTTCTGGGTGCACGTGATTCAACACTAAACAGAGTGTAAAAGACCTCTACCCTCTGAAGTTCATATTTTAGTAGACTAAAACTTGGCCTAAAATGAAACAAGAGGGATGTTCATGCACTTCACTGGATATCTGACAGTACAACATAGCACCACTGGAAATAATTGGGGGTGTTTTCCATGTCTCAGAAGTTAGAGCACTCTGGTAGACTGGATAATTTTCTCCAAATATGTCCAGGCCCTAATCCCTGGAACCTATGAGTGTTATCTTGTACAGCAAAGGGACTTTGCAGATGTGATTAAGAATTTGTGTTGGGGAGATTATCCTGCATCACTGGAGCTCAACATAATCACAATGGTCCTTATAAGGGATGCAACAGACATCAGAGTCAGAAGAAAAAATGATGTGATGATGGGAGAGATGGAGAGACTTGAAGATCTTATGCTTCTGGCTTTGAAGATAAAGGGGACCTGAGCCGAGGAATAGAGACAGCTACTAGGCCCTGAAAAAGACAAGGAAACAAGTTCGCCCCTTAGAGCCTGCAGAAAAAAACCAGCCCTGCCAACACCCTGACTGTAGCCCAGTGAAACTGATTTCAGACTTGTGATCTCCAAAACTCTGAGACAATACATTTGTACTGCTTTAAGCCACTAAGTTGGTGGTAATTTGTTATAATGAACAGGAAATTAATACAAGCAGTGATTTTCTCTTCCTGTTTTTCAACTTTTTTTTTTCATTCTTTATTCTAATTTACACATATCTATTTACCCCCTGCTAAGTTACAAGCACCATACCAGATACTGGGGACACAGCAGCAAACAAGACGGCTGCCATACCTTTTGTTTATGGGAATTCCAGTCCAGTGGAAGAGAAAGTCTTTAAATGGTGAATGAGTCCAAAAAAGGACTAAATTTGAGGGTCAGCAAGAAAGGAAACACAAAAATAGTGCTCAGGTTACACTTTAGTGCACATCAAGTGTAAAGGATACAGGTTTCAGCAAAGAATATGAGATGGCGTGAAGTAGGCAGGGCTCAGTGGGTGAGAGTATCCTCCCACAGGGAAGTGTTTGGGGAGCAGGAATGGTCAGCCTGTTGGGAATGTGAGAGGATTCTGGCAGTACCCCAGAAATACCACCCCAAAAACCCACTAACATCGCCTTATATTGTTACCTACATTGTTGCAAAAATAGCTTTTTACTAGGCACGTGACTTGGATCTACCATGCTAGTTCCAGAGAAAGTTTCTTACTCCTTCCTCAGGACCCTACTGCTTCATTGGCCGCAAGTCATATAATAATAAGAATCACACAAGCGAAGTCATCCTGCACTCATATAGTGATGTCACACCCATGTGCATGCATTATCCTTTATTTTCCACCACCCAAGGGCAGGCATGGCCAACCCAACAGATATCAAAGAAATAGCTACGGTGATGCTAAGTGACAAAGGAAAAGTAACTGAGACCTCACCTAGTCCAGGGGCTCGGGGAAGCCTTCCCTGAGGATTTGACATTTAGGCTGGATTCTAAAAGGTGCATAGGAAATAGACAAGCCAAGACTTGGAGGATGAGTGTTCCTTCCACCTGGAGGGGATGACTTGCATGAAAGCCTTGGGCATTTTTTGTCTATTCAGTGGTAAAATCAGGCCTTTGGAGACACATTGGAAAGTTTAAATAGGCAAAAAGAGGAAACTACCAATCACCCATAATTGTACCAACTCAGTGCAACCTAATTTTTTTTTTTTTTTTTGCGGTACACAGGCCTCTCACTGTTGTGGCCTCTCCCGTTGCAGAGCACAGGCTCCAGACGTGCAGGCTCAGCGGCCATGGCTCACGGGCCCAGCCGCTCCGCGGCATGTGGGATCTTCCCGGACCGGGGCACGAACCCGTGTCCCCTGCATAAGCAGGCGGACTCTCAACCACTGCGCTACCAGGGAAGCCCTGCAACCTAATTTTTATGCTTTTATGTACCCATTTAACTATTTACAAATCAGAATATACAAATTATTTTTAAATCTTAAAAAAAAAAAAAACCTGCAGTCACCCTCTTTATTGCTGTACCCACACCCAGCTTTGTTCTCACTCACTGCAGAGCTCAGCACATGGTTCTGCATTTTCTGTCCACCCCAGACCCGGTCGTTATGCTGTGTGACACTGGTCTCCGTGTGGAAATCCACCCAACACAGACCCACGCCATGGAGCGTGTGTCAAGCCACCAGACAAGACGAGGAGGTGCCGCCTGGGCCACTAGAGTGCAGGGACCTCTGCCAAAGGCACTCGGCCCTCTCCAGGCCCCCTCCCCCATCTGCTCCTCAGCCATTTCATCACAATTCGGGCAGCATCCTTCTACTTCTTATCAGAAACTTCAGAGCAGAGAATTAGATTCAAGTCCCATATCGCTAAGCTTATTAGTTTTGCAAAGCACACATTGTGCGTGGAGCAGCACGCTGCGAGGCGCTATCATGAATTATTCCAATGAAGCTATCTTTGTCGCAACAAAGGAGCGAAGCACATTTTCTTCATTGTCTCCTCACATGCTGGTATTTCTCTTCACGGATTTCTTACTTTGCGACATTAACTAAAACGCAATGAGCCACAATGTCATTACCGCAAACCACCCTAGTTCTCTGCTCCTCATGTACTGATTTTTTTGTGTGTGTGTGTGACTGAAGCATTTTCTTTCCTTCTTGCTTAAAATTCATTATACTCGAATGTGTCCTTGCAGCAGCACAGACTAGGAACAAATATAAAATATGTATGATTAAGGTTTACTTTAAAAAGCAATTCAGGCTCAATTCTCTTTTGCTTGGCTGGGATGGAATGGTAGATGCTGTGAGGATGGGGACAAAGACTCTGAAGATACTGAGACCCATCTCTGAAAAGGAGGCTGAAAACGTTTCTGTTTTGCATCTTATTTTATTGATCTGTCTTAGAGTTCCAAATAAGAGCAAGTTGTCTCTCAAGGGCCAGTGGAATGACTATGAAGCAGGAGTTAAGGTCACAAGTCCACTGGGATTAACTGTCCTTGGTGTGGTCACACGTCTCATTCAGTTTGAACGTTAATCTCTTTCAATACTGAGAAGACCCCTAAGGGACACCTCTGCCTGTGAGTACCCTGTGCTGCCAGCTCACACACAACTCTGTTCTTTTTCCTCATGCTTACACCCCAACTCCCACCCTCTCTCCAGACTGCCTTGCCAACAGGTCCATTTTAAGCCACTCTGTTTTGTCTCCAGTTATGACAAAGCTGCATGGACAAGGACCAAGAAAAAGCAATGACTTAAAGTCAGGGGAGTAGAAACACACAAAAATAACAGGCAATCATTAAACCTTGGAACTGAAGCAGGTAGCTGCTTCTTAAAAACAAGCAAGAAAACAACAAAAAACCCCACTTTTTACAATAATGTTTAACTCACAGAAAAGTTACAAAAATAGTGTAAACAATTCCTCTAAACTTTTCATCTGGATTCCTTGATTGTTAACATTTTACCATTTTTACCTTATTATTTCAAATATTTGAGTGTGAGTTGTAAACATAATGCCCCACTAACCCTAAGCATTTCAGTATGATTCCTAAAAAACAAACACACTCTGCTGAAAAATCACAATACATCCTGCAATGTTGGGAAATCAGCATTGATTCAGCACTACTGTCCAATGCACAGACTCCACTCAATATCTCTGATTGTTCCAACAGCATCCTTTATAATCGTCCTTTCCTTCTCAGTCCAAAATCCAATCTAAGGTCATCTGTTGTATTTAGTTTTCATGTCTCCACATCCACCTTCGATGTGGAGCAATTGCTCAGTTTTTCCTGTCTTTTCGTACTTGACACTTTTGAAGAGCATAGGTCTGCTACTTTGTTTAATGACCTTCAGTTTGTGGTTGGCTGATATTTCCTCAAGACTACATTGAGGTCATACATTCTTGGCAGGAATAACACAGACTTAATACTATGTTCTTCTCAGTGGATCATGTTGGGGGAATAGCATGTCAATTTGTCCTACTGTTTATGATCTTAACTTTACCACTTGGTTAAGATGGTTAATTATTAAGTATTTTGTATTTATTAATTAATAAGTAACTAAAAAATATTTGAGTGATTAGTTTTAAATTAATTAAAAAGTATTTGAATCTATGCAAGTATTTTTTTTCCTTGTCAGACTTTTACTTACTAGTTTTAGCATACATTGATGATTCTTACCTGAAGCACTTATTACTGTGATAGCTACCAAGTGGTGATTTTCTCATTTCTTAATTCCTTCTACATGTATGAAGTGGTGTTGTGTTGCAAGGTAGAACATTTCCTTTCCCAAGAATTGTGAGGCTCCAGTTAAGCCAAAAGTTTGTTAATTCATGGTCAAGACTGTCTCTGGGTCTAATGGATATTCAACAATCTGTTGGTGAGGGTAACTAAGGTCCTTTTTGTACCTAATTGGAAGTGTCATTTTCATTTCACATTGAAACTTTCTGAGGCTTGACCCACTCTATGGGAATTTAGGTCAGAGAAGATCCACTACAGGATGAAGTCTGTTCAGAGTTACCACTTTTCTTTCAATGAGTTAATCTGAGTCCATTAGGACCCAGTAATTGGGCAGCAGTAGCCACTTAGTAGTGAGAAAAAGTCTTGTATTCCCAGTGGCCTTACGTAAATGAGTTCTGGTAGGTTCTTATACCAAAGTTTCCAATCAGCTGTGAGATTGGCCACAAATATCTGCAATTATGCTGAGTTTGGAGGAAATCAGGAGTTTCAGGGAAGAGCTAGATTTACTCATACCTGGATTGCTATCTGGTGGCTTGGGGCTGTAGCAGATGTTTATTGCTAATTATATACAGAGGACAATCAGGTATTAAGTGTCCCTTTTTGCGTGTAGTTGTTAGCTGAAGAGTCAGCAGTACATCCTTCATGGGCCATGAAATGTTTCTTTGGCCTAAGATCTATATAGCTGCCAAGATGACCACTTGAGTAGGGGCGTGGATTTTGTATTCATTCAAGATCTATCTGTGCTTAGGTGGCATGCTTGTAAGAAGTTTACTTCTTCTGGATCCTCACTTACAAGTCTTTCTTGTTGGATGTCATATTTTAAAAGTTTTCTTTATGAATGTCACATTAAGAAATTGTTGAATGCTAAGGTATGATGATAGTATTATATGCAGTATATGTTTAAAATATTTTTAAATTATTATTTAGTGATAGGGAATTCCCTGGTGATGCAGTGGTTAGGGCTACATGCTCTAACTGCCAAGGACCTGGGTTCTATCCCTGGTCGGGGAACTAAGATCCCATAAGCTGCGAGGTGCGGCCAAAAAAAAAAACCCCAAAACCAAAAAACAACATATTATTTAGCGATACACACTGAAATACTTATGGATGAAATTATATGATGTCTTGGGACTTCCCTGGTGGTGCAGTGGTTAAGAATCCACCTGCCAGTGCAGGGAACATAGGTTCCATCCCTGGTCTTGGAAGATCCCACACGCCGTGGAGCAACTAAGCCCACATGCCACAACTACTGAAGCCCTCTCACCTAGAGCCCATGCTCTGCAACAAGAGAAGCCACGGCAATGAGAAGCCCGCGCACCATAATGAAGAGTAGCCCCCACTCACTGCAACTAGAGAAAGCCCGTGTGCAGCAACGAAGACCCAACGCAGCCAAAGGTAAATAAATAAATAAATAAAATTTTAAAAAGTATAATTAAAAAAAAGAAATTATATGATGTCTTGGATTTGCTTTAAAATAATATGGGCATGAGGGAGGAAGAAGAAAAATAGGATGTAGCAGAAACCAGATTGGCTACAGGATGATAATTATTTGAATTAATTAATGGGGTCATAATAGTATTACAAATATTAATGTGAGATAAAGACATTTTCAAGTAAAAGGAAACTGACAAGATTTGTTGTCAGAAGACCTGCAGTAAAGAAATGCTAAAGGAAGCTCTTCAGGCTAAGGAAATTGATACCAGATGGAAACATGGATTTATAAACAGGAATGAAGAGCACAGGAAATGATAAATGTGTGAGAAGATATAAAAATTTGAAGTTATTTTAGAGACATATGACTGTTTAAAGCAAAAGCAATGTATTGTGGGGTTTATAACATAAGTAGATGCAGTAGAGATAACAACAAAAGCACAAACGATGGTGAGAATTACATTGTTGCACTGGTCTTTAATTTTATATGAATATTACCTCTAAGGAGACTACAAAAAATTAAAGATGCATATCATACTTCCTAGCAACAACTTATAAAACATGCAAAGATATCCTAAAAAGCTAATAAAGGAATTAAAATGGAATACAAAAATAAGTATTAACTCAAACCAAGGCAGGAGAGGAGGAATAAAGGCTCATAAGACAGATAGGACAACCAAACAACAAATAACAAAATTGAGACTTGGGTTCAACTATAACAATAATTATATTAAATACACGCAGACTAAACCCTCAAATAAAGGCAATGGTTGTCAAATGAGCTAAAAAACATCTCACTGTATATTGACTACGAGGGATACACTTTAAATATAAAGGCACTGATTGGTAAAGTATAAGGATAGGAAAAGATACACCATGCAAATAGTAAACATATAAGAGTAGGATGACAATATTAATATCAGACAAAATGGACTTCAAGACAAGGAGTATTACCAGAGAGATAGATAGAGATGGACATTTTATAATAAGAAAAGTAACAATTCATCAAGAAGTCATAACAATTATAAATGTTTATGTACCAAATAACAGAGTTTCACATTACATGAAACAAAAACTGACAGAATAGAGCTAAAGAAAAAAATCAGTATGAATATAGAACTGAGCAATCTTCTTATCCACCTTGAACTAACATTTATAGAAACTAGACACAACAATTTCCAAATATATGTTCTTTTTATGAGCAAAGTAACATTTATACCTTTATACATCATTTCCTAGTCCACAAACTAAGACTCAATACATTTCAAAATGGTTGAAATCTCATTAAGTATATTCTTTAACAACAATGCAATAACTTTTGGGATTAATAAAAATAAAACATCTAGAAAATTCCCAAACATTTAGAAATTAACAGCACTTATAAATAACCTATGGTCAAAGAAGAAATCACAAGGGAAATTAGAAAATATTTCAAGTTGAATGACAATGAATATACAACATGGCTAAGCATGTGGTCTGCAGCACAGCTTAGAGGGAAAATAATATAATGTAAATGTTTATGTTAATGAGAAAAAGCGTTTAAAATTAATGATCTCAACTTCTCCCTTAAGAAACTAGGGGAGGGACTTCCCTTGTGGCACAGTGGTTAAGAATCCTCTTGCCAATGCAGGGGACACTGGTTCGATCCCTGGTCTGGGAAGATCCCACGTGCCGTGGAGCAACTAAGCCTGTGCACTGCAACTACTGAGCCCACACACTGCAACTACTAAAGCCCGCATGCTCTAGGGCCCGTGCTCTGCAACAAAAGAAGCCACCACAAGCCCGCGCACCACAAAGAAGAGTAGCCCACGCTCACCACAACTAGAGAAAGCCTTTGTGCAGTAACAAAGACCCAACACAGTCAAAAATAATTAAAAAAAAAAAAAAAACTAGGGGAAAAGTATAGCAAATTACACCCAAAGTACGTAGAAAGAAAGAAATGATGAAGAGTGGAAATCAATAAAATAGAAAATGAACAAACAATAGAGAAAATCTATGAAAACAAAAGCTGGTTTGTTACAAGTAGTAGTAAAATCAATGAACTCCTAGGAAGAGTAACCAAGGATAAAAGAGAGAAAGTGTGAATTAGTAATATCAGGAATGAAAAAGGGAATGTTGCTATAGATTCTATAAACATCTGAAAAAAAAATTAGCAACAATGTTTTATTAATAAGTTCAACAATTTAAATAGTTGTTTTATAGATTCCACGTACATGGTACATGAATTGAGAGAGTTTACCACTCCCTTTCCAATACGTATACCTTTCATTATTTTTTTCTTTCTTTATTGAACTGGCTAGAACCTCTATTCCATGTTAAAGTAGAGAGTGTAGTCAATCTTGCTTTGTTAGGAGGAAGGTGTTTACTATTTCACTACTAAGTGTGATGGAACTATAGGTTTTTATTCTAATTGCATTGGGAAGTCACTGTAGGGTTTTACTTGCATGAGTGACATTATCTAATTTACATTTTTAAAAACCACTTGGGCTGCTGTGTGGAGTATGGGCTCTAGGAAGACTGGAGTGGAAGCAGGGAGGCAATCAGGAGGCAGCTGCAACCGCCCAGGAGAGAGGTGGAGGTGCCCTGACTAGAGTGAAGGCTGGGAGGTGGAGAGAAGTGGCTGGGATGGGGGACATATTTGGGGGATATATATGTATAGAGCCAACAGGACTTGCTGATTTATTGAATTTGGGTAAAGAAAAAGGAAAAAACCCATATTTATATCAAACAACTATGTTTATTTCAGACTTTTTTCCCCTGTGGCTTTTAGATATTTTTGTAACTCATCTTCCTCTTTAGAATGGATCATTGAAAGTGGATACTTAAAAATCTAGCCTTATGTTATTTAAGACTTAATTTTTTAATAGGTAGAACACTAGAGAAAGAACAGTGACCAATATTTATATTGGATTTTAATCAATTTTAGATATTAGTGATCTGAACTAAATTTCTGCATTTTTCTTTTTAGGGTTGTCCAAGACTGGTTTTCAGAAAGGATGCAAGTGGCCAAAGTGGATTTCTCTACCACGCTTCATTTCTCTATATATCTTTTCCTTTCTGAATCCAAAAGATTTATGTGCAGCTGCACAAGTCAGCTGGCCCTGGAAATTTTTAACTGAACAGCTTTACCACTTGTCATTTCCTAGTAATAGGGCCCAAATGCAACTGTCATCTGTAATGAGGTGATTGGGTTAGCTCCCTTTCCTGAAGATAATAACTGAGTGTATCTGAACCATAATTAACTTACCCTTAAGATAAAAAAATGGGGGTAATTAAATACAGTAATTTATTTTATAAGTCAGGGGGATATATACTCTTCTAATAATTCATGTAATTTTAATAATCTTTAAATACTCAATTTAGTTATTTAGAAACTAATTATCTTGGTTAAGAAGTCCATTTTTTTGTGAAAAATTACTTAAACTTTGGTTTTTACATGATATTGTTTTATTCATGATAACCCACCTCAAAAATTGCTATACAACTACAACTTTAACTGCTCCTCTTTGGCTAACATCTGTTGAAGAATATAAACCTAGATCTACATCCTCTGCCATTATTTCTGCATTTGGCCTGTTTGTCTCCTCTTTTTCTTTTAAAAGACTTAATGAAATGTAAAGGTAGACATACTTTAAATACAAGTCAATAATTTACTCCTTTAACTTATACAAACTTTCCAGAGTGGTCTTATGTTGAGATTCTGATCTTGGAGAATACTTGGCTCTCCATGGAGGGGCCACATGCAAAAGGCAACTGTGAGCCCTGGATTTAGAGCATTTATGAATCCAAGCTTAGTGTTCCCATGGTATATTGTTTCCTCTCTTTTTACTTTCAACCTTTCTGTGTCCTTATATTTAAGGAACATGTCTTGTAAACAGAATATGGTGGTGGTGGTTTTCTTTTAACATGTGACAATCTTTGACTTTTAGTTGGGGTAATTTAGTCTGTTCACATTTATGTAAATAGTGATATATTTGGGCTTAAGTCCAACATTTTACTATTTTTATTTATTATTTTATATTTTGTTTTTCTCCTTGTCTCTTTTAGGATTAGCTTAAATATTTTTTAGATTAATTGTAAATTCTTTAGCAGTTCTCTTATGGCTACCATAGAGATTACACCACTTATCCAGGGTTATTTTACCACCTCTGAGGTAATGCAAGGAGCATAGAACTCTTAAACTCCGTTTGCTTCCCTGCTCAGTTTGTACACTTTTGTTTTCAAATATTTTAGTTTTACTCATACACACATATGTAAAATACACAAACACACATTAAAATATATATATATTAACCTCACAAGGCTTTACTACTATTGTTTTATATAGTTAATATTTATTTATTAGTAACCACTTCAAAAAAATTTTTTTCTAAGTTGCATTGTGGTCAGAATACTTTATTTTTTTTAAGTAATTTTATTATTTATTTATTTTTTGGCTGCATTGGGTCTTCGTTGCTGCACGTGGGCTTTCTCTCTAGTTGCAGCGAGCAGGGGCTACTCTTTGTTGTGGTGCATAGGCTTCTCATTGTGGTGGCTTCTCTTGTTATGGAGCACAGGCTCCAGGGCACATGGGCTTCAGTAGTTGTGGCGTGCGGGCTCAGTTGTGGCTCGCAGGCTCTAGAGTACAGGCTCAGTTGTTGTGGTGCACGGGCTTAGGTGCTCCGTGGCATGTGGGATCTTCCCAGACCAGGGATCAAACCCGTGTTCCCTGCATTGGCAGGCAGATTCTTAACCACTGCGCCACCATAGAAGTAACCATTTTTTCTGTTGTTCTTTATACCTTCCTGCATCTCTGATTTTCCTTTTGGGATCAATTTTCTTCTGAATTCTCTTTAATATTTCTTTTAGTTCACCTTGCTGCTGACAGAGTCTCTTCGTTTTTCTCTGAAAATGTCTTTATTTCACCTTCAAATTTGAAGGCTATTTCCACCGGGAATTTGAACTCTAGGTTGGCAGTTAACTTTTTATAGAACTTTGAAAATGTTCCATTGTTCTCTGGCTTTCATAATTTTTTTGGAGAAGTAGAGGGTTTTATTGTTGGTCCTTTAAAGGTAATATTTCTGTTTTCTCTAGCTGCTTTTAAGATCTTTTTCTCTGTGTTTTGTTTTCTGCAGTTTTATTACGATGTACCTGGTGGGGTGTGTGTATGTGTGTGTATTTATCCTGTTTTGTATTTTGCATTGATTTTTTAATTGGGGGTTTTAATGTCTTTTATCAGTTTTGCAAAGTTCTCAGATGCTATCTCTTCATACATTGCTTTTGCTCAACTTTCTCTCTTTTTCTTCTGGGTTTCAATACATTTGATTGATTCACCATGTCCCATAAGTTTCATATTCTCTAATGTGCCTTTTCCATCATTTTGGCCTTCAGTGTTTCAGTCTGGATTTTTCTTCTGGCCTAGTTTTCAGTTTCCTAATTACCTCTTTAGCTAGATTCTAATTCGCTCTTAAACTGGTCCATTGAGTTCTAAATTTGTTATTATATTTTTTAGTTCTAGAGTGTCAATTTGCTTACTTTGCCAAAATTTTCCACCCAGCAATTTAATTTCTTAGGCATAGTAATTACAGAGCTTTTTTAAAGTTCATGTCTGATAATTACAACTTTTGGATCTTCTGAGGGTCTCAATTTATTAAAAAACAAAAGAAGAAACAAACAATTCTTGTCTTTTTGTGTGTCTGATATTTTTGGTTGAGTACCAAATATTGAATATAAAAAATCGATGCAATAATTTGAGTTGCCGGATGATATTATCTTCCTCCAGAGGGAACTTGCTTTTGCTTCTGGCATTTGGTTAGGCTAGGAATAGCTCACTTAAATTCAATCAGAGAATATTTCAAAGCTAGTTTCAGTCTAATTCCTTGTCATCCTTACTGAAAAGGATCTCAGCTAAAAGCCTGGTGTCATTACCAGGGCTATTTCCCTTAGTGGGCCCTGAATTTAAATTTGTTTCCTCTCTTCCCTGCGAAAAGGCCTAAAATTCTTAACAGCTTCTAAGTCTTTCAGTCATAACTTCCTTCTCTGCTTCTCAGCCTTAGTTTTACTTTGGAACTGTCAAGTGCCTTGAAGTGAAAAGTGAGGCCAAATCAGGATATTACCTCTCTGGGTTTCCCTCCTCTCTGAGATCTTGGTTGCACAAGTCCTTATTGAATTGGTAGCTCAAGTCATTGTTTTATAGTATTTTGTCTAGATATTTGATTAGATGAAACTACATGAAATTTGCAGTTTTCATATCTCAAAACTGGTTGCCTATTAGCAATATCATATGGGTCCCAGTGGGAGGGTTGGTCTGAGACAAACTACTATACCATTGCTAGAAGGAGAATTCTCAAAATCTGGGGTTAAAGTAACCAAATGCTATGAGAGCATTGAATAAGTGTACAAAGATGACTAATACATATATACATATATAACAAACATGTTCATCAAAGAATATTTTTCCTGTGTAGTAAGGTGTATGCTTCTTATTTCTCAGAGTCAAGTTTAGATGGCAAGTCAACTGCACTAGAAATCTCAATGTAATAAGAAAAAATGATCTGTATACCGGAAAAGATTATTACTGGGAAATGGTCCTTGTAACTTATGTTTCTCATTTCTTTTTCTGAAGGATTGCTTATGGATGCCCAAATGCATGAAGTTTGGATGGTTTCTGCACTATACGCCAACAGATAATGAGTATGGTGCTTGGAAGTACCATTACATTGCTTGTGTGTCCAACTTAGATTGGCTAACCCCTAGGGAAGCCGCAGCTCTTTATGGGACCCTGAATGAACCCAAAACAGAAGATGAGCAACTACAGGAGAGGCAAAGAGAAAAGTGCCTAAGGAAAATAATTTGGGAGAAAATTGCACTACGTAAGAGTGAGTGGCATTTTACAACTTTGTATCTTAACCAAGTACTGTAGAAACCAATGGATTTACATACAAATTCCCACAGAAGATAGCGAGGTCTTTCTGAAACAGCCTGTAAGTGGCATTCTCTGAAGTATCTCAGGACATACTCTTTTTTTCTTCACTATTAATTAAGAAAAACAAAAAGAGGGCTTCCCTGGTGGCGCAGTGGTTGAGAATCTGCCTGCCAATGCAGGGGACACGGGTTCGAGCCCTGGTCTGGGAAGATCCCACATGCCGTGGAGCAACTAGGCCCGTGAGCCACAACTACTGGGCCTGTGCGTCTGGAGCTTGTGCTCTGCAGCAAGAGAGGCCACGATAGTGAGAGGCCCGCGCACTGCGATGAGGAGTGGCCCCCACTTGCCGCAACTGGGGAAAGCCCTCACAGAGAAACGAAGACCCAATACAGCAAAAATGGATAAATAAATAAATTAATTAATTAATTAAAAAAAAAAAGATTTCTGATAAAATATGTAAGGTCAAATGTCAGTGCCTCTGTGAGACCAAAAATAAGGAGAGAGAAGTATGAATACAGGCAAAAGCAAATAAATTGGATCAGGACACTTTGGAAGAATTAGGATTGGTGAAAAAGGAAGAAAAATGAAAATGGAAACGGAAGCAGGAATAATGACATTTTTTTTTAAAAAGTGGAAAGGGAGTAGGGATGAGACACTCTCTGAGCTAAGCCTTCTGATTTACACAGTGTGTAAAGGTAATGAGCAAACCTGATTAGAGTTCTCCCATCTTTTTTTTCACTTACTCACCTTCTGTGAGATTGTAACAAATGGGAAATTACTTGAAGCCAAGAAGGCCAAAAATGAGGTAAAGCCTACAAATTGATGAACCGGTTTCTACAAGAAAAGAGTTGCTTATTCTCTGAGCTTGTTTCTTGACCTGAAGTGACTGGTAACTTGCAGCCACAGAGCTGAGAGGATAAGAAAACCAAAGGGTGTGTAAAAAGTGGCTATAATTACTGCCATCTGGAATACTGCCTTGGAACAGCTTTATTTTTATGCCATTAACTGTGTAGACTTGGCTGGGAGAAGCATGAAGTAAACAGCCTAGCCTGCTGCTGTTTGTTTTTCAGAGGATTTGTTCAAAGTTCGACCCCCTTGGGTGAATGGAACATGCTGCTCTAGATTGTTCAAATCCAAATGCCAACCACGTCTCTCCCAAACTGTGAGGGATCGAGTGGGATTACAGGAAACTTTGGAGAAACAGCTTGTTTTGGCATCTTTAGAAGCTTTGCCCAAGTGGTAAGCAAATCTCCATCTACTGAAGGTGGAGGACCATCCTATGACACCAAGAATTCATTCTAGAATAATTTAGCTAACATGCAGGGATCTTGTATAATTATATGGCTCTTATCCTATGAAACAGCAATGGAAATAGTTCCTTAATCTTCAAGAACAGTGGTCTTAAACGTGCTTCTTGTAGAGGGAGATATATAACATTCAAAATTTACGTTTTAAATATTCTTAACCCCACAAAGAGGCTATACTGTGGATGTACCATATTTTCTGTATAAAGTTATTGAGCAAAAGTAACATTTTTCCAGAAATTTTTTTGTAGGGAGTAAGCCTATCTGAATGGTGATGGGGGAGGGGTGACTGTGGAGAGAATGGACACTACTCAGAAAATCATGACGCCCAGGTGATTAAGGAAATTTAAAATCTCTTGTCTGCTCCTTTTACAAATATCATTTTGAGCCCTTAAGTATGTCACTACATTGGTTTTAAGTGCCCCACAAAAGTAAGTTCCAAGAGCCCTTTCTGGCATCCCACAAATGCAGGAGGAGAGGCCCAGAGGGCAGCTTTGGACCCACTCGCCCAGGAGCCCCATTTTCCGCTGTCCCTGAAAACCGCAGGGAGAGACTGAGGTACTGAGGCCGCTTGACTTGTACAGGATAACTGATGTCCAGAGGACATACTGGTGCTCACTTGTCAAAGTCAAATGAAGAGAAAATCAAAACTTCACTTATTCTCCCTTTTTCCCTACAGAAACAATGTTTCTGGATGCAATTCCTACCCTTTATTATCAAAGAAAAATTGGTATGGAGTTTATAAAAATGACAGCAGCTCTTCACATGTTCTCCAGCCACACTTCATATTAATATCATCTCGGATTCCTGCATATGAGGTACAGAGTGTGTTAGGAGGCCAGTACCTTTTTGAATTGAGCCTTTTTTCACCTCCCCTAGAGGAGGTATGGCAATCTTTTGGTCACCATGTGTATGCAAATGATTCATCTTCTAAAAGGAAAGCAGTCTGATCTAGGTGGAAATGCGCAGACCCAAACAGTTTTAAAAATCAGAAGCAATAAAAATAACCATAAATCAAAATTATTTTTTAAAAAGTATTAAAGACCCAAACTGCCTTGCATTTAGTTGGTGTCCAATACATTTTTACTGAATCAAATTTGTTGCATTTAATCCTTAAAAGAGCAAAGTGACGCAAATTATTTTAAATTTTCTTTGGAATGACCAAGGAACTTAATAATATCATGTAACTACCATCTCTCAAAAGAAAAATGTCAGAAATCCTACTTTGTGATCTATTTAACGAGGGTGCCATTAGATGAAAATATGCTTTCTATAATGAAGTTATATATTTTAAATTTCAATATAAGAAAAAGGAAGCACAAAGAAGACATAGGAAACAGGTATTTATATATATGTATGTATATATGTGTGTATATACATGCATTAATACACACATGAGCACATATGTAAGGGATGGCATTAGTAGACGACATTCAATGGCTTACCTAGAAAAATTTTGCAAAAATTTCTTATTTGTAACAAAATGGTTGCTTTCAAAGTATGAAATCACTTTTCTTTTTGGGCATCTAGGAATTGACTTTGATCATTTACAACTGGCTAGCTTAATGGATCCACATGAAAGCAAGATCAGAGTTCTGATCTCCATGTAAGCCATAGATAGTTTCTCTAATGTTTAAAAATGCATAATGCTGGGCACAGAGGATAACTGGTGACAGAATTAGGGTGAATAAACTGGAATCAAATGAGTTCATTCTCCTATTTGTCTTCTTTACATAAGACTATGCCATAATTACTTATTTGACTATGAATGTAATGGAGGTTTAGGTAAAAACCAGAATGTAACCATGTGGCGGTTCTCTGTTCAGTTGAACTGTGACCTCCAGAAAGTGGCATGAAGTTTTGGGAAAAATCAATGCCTTTAATGACTTTCCAACCTGTCTGCTGCTAATAAATTAACTATATCACAATGAAAGGTTTATTTGGTTGTTGAATTAAAGGAACAGTGGTTTTAATATTTATTTAAATGGGAAATATTTATCAACATTGATCATTTGAAAATTCATAATTAAGAGGAAAACAATATCTTTTTTTTTTTGTGGTACGCAGGCCTCTCACTGTTGTGGCCTCTCCCGTTGCAGAGCACAGGCTCCAGATGCGCAGGCTCAGTGGCCATGGCTCACGGGCCCAGCCGCCCCGCGGCATGTGGGATCTTCCCGGACCGGGGCACGAAACCGTGTCCCCTGCATCAGCAGGCGGACTCTCAACCACTGCACCACCAGGGAAGCCCCCAAAATCTTTTAAAGAAGCCCATTACAAAATTGTATGATCTCGATTTTATTATTTTTAAAAGTAGTATATATGTCTCTGTGCATGGGTGTGTACAAAGAAAAAAGCTAGAGGAAAATAATTTGTTAGTATTTCTCTCCGAGTGGTGGAGGTACAAATGCATTTAAATTTCCCCTCTTAGAAAAGAAACAAAATAATTTAAAAAGGAACCAATGAAGGGGAAAGCTTATCTTCCTCCTATAGCTTTTGAAGAAAAACAATAGTCTTTAAAAATCACAGATTACATATTCACTGTTTTTAATTTATTAATAAGTGTTCTAAAGTAATGGGCTTTGGTTCCTACAGCTCTGGTTTCATTTTCTAGATGGTGGTGAACAGTGTTAGAGCAGATATGACATTTTGATCTTTCCCCCCTCAGGCTATAAAATTGGTATTAAAAATTTACTGAGGCTGAAGTGAGAGACTTCTGGGAGAAATTAGGAAGCTATGTGGCCCCTGGAGAAGAAGGGGGCCACGTGGACCTCTTTGTACGACTCGGAGCATCAGGTCAGTTTTGAGAGGTAATGGTCATACCTACCTCGTGATGGTATTTTGTGGATTTATAAAATGCCATCAGTTCAAATGATTCAGTCACGTTTATTTTTTATTTCTTTTCTCTTTATACTTCATACACTCAGGTGTTTAGGGGGAAAGGGCATCAGGGTTAGTGGTCAGAGTAACTGCCCCTAAAGAAATAAAGTCACTAGTGGCAAGAGCCAGCCAGGAAATTTATTTGTTTCTTCTGAGTATTAAAAACGGTGAAGTGCCTTGTAAAGATGTGTGGTAGCTGATAATCTTAAGTGCCTACCTGTTTAATATCAGCCATATTTAACAGATATCTGTTAAATAAAAGCTCTGTATTCATGGACTCATGGGCTATGTTTTTTTGTTTGCCTGTTTTTGTTGTTTTTTTAATCAAGCAGAGGAGAGGGAGTGTGAAATTAAAGTTTCTCAAACTGTTTCTTACTACCCATTCCTTAGAGAACTGTGAGTTTTAAAGTTCTTAATCCTCAGATTTCACTGAACTATTCAGTACATACAAAGCATGACCCTGGCAGGATTCCACGAGGCAAAGGAAAAAGCAAAAGGATACGAAGGAGTTTAAAAGAAAACAAAGTATAAATTATTGTAAAAAAAATTTTTGTTTACAGTTACTACAATTATATAATCTCAACTATGTAGAAAATAGGCATAGAAAACTCTAGGAGGAAATATTGCAAACTCTTAAGACCATCTATTTCTGGATGTGTTTTTCGAATTTCCTACTTTTAAAATCAGTTTGAAAAGAGTAAGTTACGAAGAATATGGAAGGTGTGATCCCAATGCTTAAATCCCGTGTATGTGTCGGGGAGGGTGGTGGTGGTGTGCGTGTATAAAAGGGGTTTGGAAGGATGTATGCCAACATGCTAACAATAGTTGGATGAGTGAGTTTTCCTTTCTTTTCTTTCCTTTTTTCTTTTATCTCTTTTCTTTGTCTCTATTTTCTGTAGTGAACTAGTATTACTTTTAAAATGAGAGCAAAACAAATTTTCTAAAATTTGTTTTGGAAAAAAAGAAAGGATGAGGGAAAGTAAAGTATTCAAAGGCCGAGAGAATGAGGGTGAAAGGGGAAAAGAATAATAGATTTGCTGACACAAAAATGGTCTCAAGTGAAACTTAATGGTCTTCAAACAATGGATTTCCCACCACCGTTCTGGGCTCCAAAATCATCGCTCAACTTCGTGTCAAATATAATTTCCACCTGGGTGAACCATCGAGCCCCTGGTTCAGTCAGAAGGCCCAGGCTTCTCAGTCACAAATCTCTTTCCCACCACCTCAGGCATCACTCTTGAGCTTGTCCTCCCCGGTAGCGGTATCACCTCTGAAATCTTGATCTCAAGCATCTGTCTCTCCGAGTACCACTTCCAAATCATATACTCAAATATTCCCACTCTATCAGTTCTTCATCTGAGGACCTCCCATGCACACACTCCCACTTTTTCACTCTCTATCACCATGCCTTCGACCTTGGTTCCTTCCTCATTAAACTTGGATTTAATGGTTCGTCATTATCATTACTCTCTTGCAAAGAATCTGAACTTCTTTGTTTCTTTTTCTCCTGGCCAAATCCCAGCTCATTTGGCTAAGGCCCAATGCTGGTTAAAACACAGCCATCTGCATAATCTATGCCTGCCTGTACTAAAGCAGCTGAAGGCTGTTGGAAAGAGTAATACAACTGTTCTTACTGGTCTAACTTTAATGGCATAAATATCAAATGGGATTGCAGCTCTGATAAGCAGTCCTATCACATTTCCTTGGTAAATTCGTTTCCCCACTCTTAAAATGACTATGTTGTCCCTCCTCTCCGGACGCGCAGGCTCAGTGGCCATGGCTCACGGGCCTAGCCGCTCCGCGGCATGTGGGATCTTCCAGGACCGGGGCACAAACCTGTGTCCCCTGCATCGGCAGGCAGACTCTCAACCACCGCGCCACCAGGGAAGCCCTGATTTCACCTTTTACTTCCCTAAGGAAACTCCTTAATTTACCGCCCACCACAAAATCCACCACCTATCCCACCTCTTACCTTCATTCTGTCTTCCTTTCTGTTAACGATGGAAGAAGCACCCCTGCTCGAATCAAACATCAACTACTCCGCTTGGACTCTGTAACACATTGCCTTTCACCTCCCCACGATGTCACTCCTACGCTCAAATCCTCTCGCACAGCCTCAGTCCTCTTTCTTTATTGGATTATTCCTATCAGATCAAGAACACCTGTAGTAGCTCCTCCCCTCTCGCTCCCCCGCATAGAGAGACCATAAACTTTGTCTCAGCAATTTCTGAGTGGACTATACCAGTGGTTCTCAAAATTTTCACGTGTATTTGACTCACAGAGGGCTTGTTACAATCCGCATTGCTGGGTCTCAGCCTAGAGTTTCGGATTCAGTAGGTCTGGCACAGGGACTGAGAATTTGCATTTCTAACAAGTTCCCAGGTGATGCCGATGCTGCTTAGCCTGGGGGCCACACTTGGAGAACCGCTGGTCCAGCTGACTGCCTCCACCTTCCTCACCTCTCACTCACCCCTCAAGCTCCTCCAGGTGGTCCCCTTCTGCCGAAATCACTTTGGGAAAACTATAAGTGACTTTCATGTGCCCAAATCCGACGGTCCCTTCTCCATCCTCACCGGGCCTTGACCTCTCAGCGGCATTCGAGGCGGATGAAGACTTCTGGAAACTCTCCTTCTTCCCGTGCTTTTCCCAATACTACCCTCTCCTTGTTTGCCTCCTACCTCAGGGGTCTCTTCCTCTCAGACTCCTTTGCTGGCTCCCCCTTCTCCTCCTCAAGACCCTTAAATGTGTCCTGGACTTGATCTCGGGCTCGCATCCTTTCCATGACTACACTCTTCCCCTAGGGAGCCTCACTTATTCCTATGACTCTACATTCAATCTGGATGCTGAAGACTCCCAAACTTATGTCTCCAGCTCTAAAATCTCTCAGCTGCACTCATATCTAGCCTTTACTTGACATCTTCATGTGGGTGTTATTTTGCATGGCTAACGAGTATCTCAGAGTTCACACTCCTACAGCAGACTCTTGATTGCCTCCCAGCACAAACCTCCCCCTTCCCCAGGATTCCTCACTTAAGATATCATCATTCACCAGTTACTGCGTAAGCCAGACACCTGAAAGTCATCTTTCTCGGCATTACTTAAATTGTTTAAACAGCTTTATTAAGGTACAATTGATATATAGTATTTCAAGTGTGCAATTTGATAAAATTTTTAAAGTGATTTAAAATTATTTATTTATTTATTTATTTATGGCTGTGTTGGGTCTTTGTTGCTGCACTTGGGCTTTCTCCAGTTGTGGCGAGCAGGGGCTATTCTTCGTTGTGGTGCGCGGGCTTCTCTTGTTGCGGAGCACGGGCTCTAGGCCTGCTTGCTTCAGTAGTTGTGGCACGTGGGCTCTAGAGCACAGTAGTTGTGACACACGGGCCTAGTTGCTCCTCAGCATGTGGGATCTTCCCGGCCCAGGGATTGAACCTGTGTCCCCCTGCATTGGCAGGCGGATTCTTAACCACTGTGCCACCAGGGAAGTCCCTAATTTGATAAATTTTGACATATGTCTGTCTACACACTATGTGAAACCATAAACCAATCAAGATAATGAATACATTCATCATCCCCCAAAGTTTCCTCCTGCCACTTCACAATTTCTCACTCTGCTTCTCCACTCCAACCCGAGGCAACCACTGATTTCACAATATATTAGTTTGCACTTTATAGAATTTTCCATAAATGGAATCATACAGTATGCATGCTTTTTTGTCAGGCTTCCTTCACTCCAAATAATTATTTTAGATTCATCCACTTCATGCTGTTATCAATTGTTCATTCCTTTTTACTGCTGGGAATGATTATATTGTATAGATGTACCACAACTTGTTCCATTCACCTGTTGATAGATATTTGAGTTCTTTCCAGTTTGGGGCTTTTACAAGTAAAGCTGCTGTGAACATATGATTCATTTCTCTTGGGAAAATACCTAGGAGTGGAATGAATGGGTCATATGATAGGTGTATGTTTAACTTTAGGAAAAAAAAAAAAAGAAAAGCTAAACTGTTTTCCAAAGTGGTTGTGTCATTTTATATTTCCACTCCAGCTGCCCAACACTTGGTAGGGTCAGTCTTCTTAATCTGAGCCATTCAAGTGGGTGTGTCATGGTATCTCACTGTAGTTTTAATTTGCATTTTCTCTAATGACTAATGATGCTGAGCATCCTTCCATGTGCTTATTTGCCATTTGTCTTCCTTGGTGAAGTGTCTGTTCAAATCTTTTGCTCATTTTAAAAATTAGTTTTTTTTCGTTTTTTACTGAGAGATCTTTGTACATTATGGAAAAGTTGTTTGCAAATATTTTCTCCCAGTCTATGACTTATCTTTTCCTTCTCTGAACAGTTTCTTTTGAAGACAAGAAATTCTTAATTTCGATAAAGTCAAATTTATCAGTCTTTAAGTTTTATAAATCATGCTTTTGATGTCATATCTAAAAACTCTACCTAACCAAGGTCACTTCTGTGTTTAACTAAATTGTTTATAGTCTTAAGTTTGAAATTTGGGTCTGTGATCCATTTGATTTATGCTTTTTTTAAAAAATAGAACACAAGGTATGGATTGAAGTTTTTTTTTTTAAACACATGTGGCTATCTATCAAATTATTTCAGCACCATTCCTTGTAAAGACCATCCTTTTCCCAGTGGATTTCATTTGCATCTTTGTTGAAATCAATTGACTGTATATGTGTAGGTACACTTATGAATGCTCTTTAATTTCATTGATCTATTTGTCAATGAAAACATTAGACACCAATAAGTGAGAGACACCCCGACCTTTGAGCACACTACCATCTCGTTGCAAGCAACTGAAACAAGTTGGAGTAATTATTTACTCCTAGACCACAAAGAATTAAAATATATTACCCTATAGTTTCATTTGAAGTAGTTCAACCTATATGCTGTGTCACCAAAGAAGGGGTAAAATTAATGCTAAAATTTGACCATTGTATTCCATTATGTGTTTAACAGTTTTAAATCTGTCCCCTTACAATGAGACTTTTTTGACTCAGACTATTTTAGAAAACATACGTAGACTTTTCTCTGTCTTTGGCCCGAGAATTCCGAATTTGAAAATAAGCACCAGGTCAAACTTCTCGCCTCTTTCTCCACCCTGTTGTCAGTCCTCCTGAATAAAGTGTCTGGACTTCAGCACTTAGGGGTGAACTGCAAAGTGTTGATGGACTATTCCATGAGCTATTTGGATTGAAGACAAGACCTACCAGTGGCCTTTCTTGGCCAGCTCATTAGTGCTTCTAAGTAATATTTAACTGTTCATGGCAAAACCTGTGAGCAAACTCATGAAAGTATTTTTGGCTGTGCAGAGGCAGGAACAGAAGTTCTTTCTCAGCTGTCTCAACTGACTGGCACGTTATTGACCCCCCCCCACCCCACTGGGATTGCCACCGGCTCATACCAACACAGTAAGGGAATATGGGCACTGACCACCGTGCCCAATGACACCCACCAACTCCAGGATCACCAAGGACAAAGCACAGCTCCTAATCCTGGTTCTGGCGACGGTTCATTCCTCTCTGAAGGAATGCTGTCACTTCCCAAACTAGGTCATTTCTCATCACTCAGAAGGGGATTATTATTGCTCAGAAGGGGATTATTACTGCAAATATTTGCTTCAAACCATCACTTGCAAAAACTCCGTTGAAAACACCAGCTTTAACAGCTAAACAAAGATGTACAGTAGCTGATTTAGAGAAATAATAAATACAGAGAACAATTTATCTTAGTAAAACATTATCAATGTGCTTTCATTTGGAAAAATGAATTGCAGCTATAAAGAGATGGTGAAGGGGCCAGCTCAAGTTTCATTATCCAGAGGAAGAACAAAGGTAAAATACACGTGAGAGCAAAATTTCATTTAGATACTAAAGCTGCAACTGTTGGATCAAAACGTAACATAGGCTGACCAACAGAAAGAGCCAAATTGCTTTGCTATAATAATGTTAATCACTTACCCCTTTAAAAATCCCTCGCCTTCTATCAAAGAGGACTCGGAGTGATGTAAAATTATATAAAGCATTGCTTCGCTAATCCTGAACGCTAAGGGCCTTTCTTTCAAGACTGAGGAAAGCTGGCATGATTGGGAGGCTTGGAAGGGAAAAGTTTCCATATAGATACAACAAAAAGCACATCGGCCTAATATAGTTTTGTAGCAGAAGTGTGTGTTAATTTTAGTTTATACAGCACCATCATCCAATGGGAGCATATTTGGCCCCGAGCAGGGAGGAATCAGCCTTGCAGAGACAGTGGGGTGCAGACACTGCTGTTTATAAAACAGGTTTTCTTCTTTTTTTCCTCCTCTGTCTCCTCTTCCTGCTTTTCCCACTCTTCTTCTTCTCCTTCTAGAAGAACATGTTACAAATATTTTCACGTTTATCGGCAAAAATGTGGGGAGAAGAATCAAACTGTCCATTTAGGACAGAAAATCAAATTTCACTTGGCCTTGTATCATTCAGTCACTGATTTTCAAGGAGAGGAACTTTCTTAAGCACCCAGTACAGTCTTGTAGAGATATTTGTGGAGAAAGAGTAGCTTGACACGATGTAAACAAGATACAGGCTTGGCTACAATGGGGATGACTTTGGATGACACGATGGGGAAACCAGGCAGAGTGGGGTTTTCCTGTATTTTTATTTTTAGGATGTAAACATACAACTGTATATCCTTATTTGGATGTCTATTCTGCTTTCTGATGCAAAAATCCAGCAGCTATTTAATTTTTGATTTCAAATACAGTATAACATGTCAGCCTTATCCATCAAAGAGTAGATAGGCATTTGAAATTATTCATTGCATTCTTTTTGCGTGTCTAATTTTACCTTTGAAAGCAGACTATGGGTGTTTATCTTAGTCTTCTCATGAGAAAGGATAATAAGGCTGATATAAACGCAATTAAGTTTTTTTTCATACTGTAAACAGGAAGAATTCTTTCATCTGAGCTTAAGCCTGCGATGCTAAAAGGAGAAAATAATGTCAGTTCTTAGTGACTGGCTGGGATGACAGTGGGAAAGGGCGCCCCCTTCCACATACTTCAGTGAATCAAAGCTGCAGACATGGTCCAGCCTCACCGACTTCCTGGAAGACACCTTGAAATCAGTAAGGCAACAAGGAGTCCTCTCTTCAAGGAGTTGCAGAAGAACATAAGTGGCAGGATGACAGGTAAGAACTCTTGCTACTTCTGTTGCAGCTTAATTTTGAAGCTTGTTACACGTCCACAGTGAATACAAGTGTAGGAATGCACAAGTAAAAGTTGACTCTTAAGCATCTTTGGTAAAATTTTATTCCCTTTTTCATATCTCCTTTCAAAATATCATGAATATCCACTAAGAAAAAATATATTCATCTTCAAAATGCTGAAGCTAGTTCCTGGGTTCAAATTTTACCATCTTATTAATTCTGTGTCAGTCAATTGTTTACCTAGGCAAAATTCACTGTTTGCTAAGCCAGAGAGTTCGGTCCTTTTCCCTCTACAATTTGCTCTAAAAGTTAATTGCCAACGTCCCAATTAAGCATCTCTTAGACCACAGCACCCATGACTTAAATTGTTCTATAATTAAGTTCTACTTATTTTCTATCTAAAATATTTAATTTGGTGATGGGCTCCATGGACAAGCCTACTGGACATCACTGAATGTGTTTTCTCATTTACACGTCATACTCATGATCCAATTATCACAATAAAGTCTTTTGGAAACAATTTCCTGTCTCAACTTTAGATCTTCATCTAAACCAGTCAGTTCTTTAAAATGAAGTATTTAAAAACAAACAGGGGCTTCCCTGGTGGCGCAGTGGTTGAGAGTCTGCCTGCCGATGCAGGGGACACGGGTTCGTGCCCCGGTCCGGGAAGATCCCACATGCTGTGGAGAGGCTGGGCCTGTGAGCCATGGCCGCTGAGCCTGTGCGTCCGGAGCCTGTGCTCCGCAACGGGAGAGGCCACAACAGTGGGAGGCCCACGTACCGCAAAAAAATTAAAAAAAAATATATATATATATAACCTTGTATGATATAATTCTGGTGGTGCTCAAACCTACAGTCAGAGAGGCAACCAAATTTGGGAGTCTCACAGGGTGTTTTCCCCGGGAATTTTGCTGCTGGAGCCTCTCCCCCAGACCTTCTTTTTCCTGTAAGACATAAGAGTTGTCCTGTCCCCTTTCCTCATCTGGCTAAAAAGTGTGGGCCACTTTGATTCTGAAGATCTTGAGACCCTCCCACAAGATCTTGGCATCCTAACTGAACTGTGACCATAAGCTGAGAACCAAGATTAACTGGAAAGCTCCATTTACTGACTCTAATTGAATAACAGTTACTTTGTTTTCTGGACTTGCAAATTAATTAGGTAGAGAGATGAAAACGCTACTTAAAAACTGTGTTTTCTGCTGCACTTTTGTTGACCTGTATTTGAAATAGAAATTTTCTTGGGGGGGGATTTTTTAGGACAACCCTCTGGAATTTTTGTCATATTTTCTGCTGAAGAAATGTAGTAAAAAGAGCAAAGACTTTGAAGGAAATGTTATTCTGACAAAATGTGACCCAAAGGCAACATGCAATTTACTCATGAAGGTAAAGTTTCTGCTGCATTTTTATGCCATTGCTTCACTGTACAGTTAGACACATGTGCTTAAGAAATTCATAAACAAAAATGATAATTCTACCTGGAAAGCTTTCACCTTGTCATTTCTCGTAAGAACTTCCTTTTCATGGATTATTATTAAAAAAGTATGCTTTGTAGTTTCACAATGTGAGTAACATCTAAGCCACTTACAAGCATACGTGGCATCACACTGACGGGGGTAAAAATAGTTGGCTTTTGGGGGAAGAACTGGATACTCGCATTCTGCCCAACATAACCTAAAAAAATTTTTTTTTCATCTGTGGCCCAGGATACTTTTTTGGTGAAACTAAAAATGGTTCTTCTTCTTTTTTTTTTTTTTAATTTAAGCTGAGATTCAAATTCATAAAAGTAAAAAAGTGGGTTTGAAGCTAGTTCTTTTTGCCAGTACTATATTCAGAATCCGTACATTCTTGGTTAAGTGAAATAATCTGGATTCAGGAAACACTGAAAATTGCATCATCATTCAGAGAGCTGATTTCTATGAAAATGTCATTTCATGCCCATTGAAAAAGCACCTATCTGTGATGACTGAAGGCTTGGATGCCACCCCCAACACAAAGTCACCACGGACAGTGTTAGGAGGAATAGACTTGTGAGTTCCCCCAGCAGGCAAATTGTGTGTTGCCCAATTAACCTGATATTCTGGAAGTCTTTGTCCACCTGGCTTTAGAGGACAGCACAGTACAGGGAGGGGCAAACAGGGTGGACCGCTGGAGGCAGCATCCCCTCTGCCAGACTTGCTCAGCAGAACGAAAGGCCTGCAGTTATTCAGCTCCCACCCTCTGTCATTAGCAGACTGTGCGCCTTAGCGGCCCCTCCTCCCCTTGAAGTGGCTTATTCTTCCCAACCACAAGCATCCTCCCCGAGAGGAGTCTTAATAAACACATTCGCAGGGACATCTAACCCTTTAGAGGTCAGAGCCCTGCTTCCCTGATGCCCCACCCCGAAATCTCTCTCTTCAGGAAACGCTCATGGACCATGTATTCATCAGGGTTCTCCAGAGAAGCAGAACCAATAGGATGTGAGTGTATATATAGAGAAAGAGATTTGTTATAAGGAATTGGCTCATGCAGTTATGGAGGCTGCCAAGTTCTAAGATCTGCAGCGTGAGTCAGTGAGCTGGAGACTAGGAGAGCTAACGGAATAGCTCCAGTCCAAAGGCAAGGCAGGCTAGAGACCCAGGAAGAGCTGATGTTTCAGTTAAAATACAAAGGCAGGGAAAAGCCAATGTCCCAGTCTGAAGGCTATCAGGTAGGAGGAATTTTCTCTTACTTGCAAGAGGGTCAGCCTTTTTGTTCCATTCAGGCCTTCAACTGATTGGATGAGGCCCATCCACGTTAGAGAGGACAATCTGCTTTAGTCAGTCTCCTGATTTAAATGTTAATCTCATCCAAAAACATCTTAGCAGACATACCCAGGATAATGTTTGGCCAACATTTGGGCACTCTGTGGGCTGGTCAAGTTGGCATATAAAATTAACCATCACAAACCACTTCTCAGGCAGAGGTCAAGTCCCCAGCTTCTCAGTGCGGTTCCCTAAACACTTATAGGAACCAATCATGTGCTAGGCACAGTGCTAGCCCTGGGGATAGACATAAAATAAGACACAGCCTCTGCCTTTGAGGTGGATAAGACTGACACATACATAGATGGCACAGCATGATTAATGCCTCTTAGCAGAATGCACAGGAAGGGGTGGGGCACAAGGGCCAGCATCTAATCGAGATGCTCTTTCTGCTTCTCAGAGACCTTTTGCCTTGTTATGGTGGCCACTATTTCTTTGAGATTTCTGGGGATTATTCTCCCAGAAAGGTGGATGTAGTCTCCATCCCTCCTTCAGCCTGTGAAAACCTTTGAAAAATAGCACCCAGGGCTCCAGTACCACTCATTTCCCCTTGGTTCACTAAAGGGAATAATCAACATGTAACCACATCACACAGGTTCCAAATTATTCCAAAGTCCTTACCACATCTGGGTCATTCCTGACTCCCTGGAAACCTTACTGAAGTTCTTCCATCAACATTTATTCCTAAGAATGAAGCTGTCACCCTCAACCATGGACATACAGGCCCCAGAAATGCCCCTCTTTGGAGCAGGATAGCTTGAAGAAAGCAAAAGGGACAAAACTATAAGTGCCTCTTCTTGTGAAGTGTTCATTTTACATCTGAAAGACCTTACTATTGTTGAGAACAATTTCTGGAATCTCTGACCCCTAAAAGAATGGTCACCTAGAACATTTCCTCTCAAGGATACTTTCATTCTTTCTACTGCCAAAAAAAAACCCCACACTGAATTAAGTCTTTTCAACCTAATCATCTAATCACTTTAATAAAATGATGCAGAAAGTTTGGGCTTAAAGTTGCCTCCATGCTGGAAATCAGGCCTGCTCTTGTTACATCGTCTGCCTGTAATAAAACTACAGAGATGTGAAACACCTTAATGCCTAGGAATGTCTTTGATATCTTCCTTTTTCAAAATCAAATCAGAAAAAAATAGGTGTTAGATTCTTATTTGGTTCTCTGTTATACACTTGAGAGCTTGTGCATGATGCCCATGAAACAAATTTGGGGACCCTAGGAAGGAAAACCACAGATTAAACGTAGGTGCTGAATTCAGATAAAATAGAGAAGCTGAGTATCTCCACACCTTGGGGTTTATTTTTAAAAGTGTAGATAATCGTCCAGAAGAGCACACAGACTCTCAGCCATAGGAGTGGAAAGTAATGCCTTCTTCTAAGACAATTGTTTTAAAGACCCTTCCACAGGGGCTTGTGTAAGAGGGCTTGTCTGCCAAATCCAGGACCAAATACACACACACACACACACACATGTATATACATATAGATAGATACATATATAGCTCACTCACTCTATCTATCTATCTACCTATCTATCTATCTATCATCTTGCTGCCCAGTCAGTAGTTAACTCCTGGCCTTGATATGCCTATAGTGTTTACACTGATACTATACAACCACAGTGATGAGTCACAGCAAGAATCATAGTTGTTCTTGACAATGACATATGACATAGTTGTACCTGTCATTTTCACAACTATTTCTGGTCCCTAATTCAGGCAGCCAAGTGTTTTCTGGGAGAAGCACCAGCAATAACTAGGATGTTAGCAATAACTAAGACCCTAGAGGAAAATTCCTAACATGTGATCCAGGGTCTCCCTTACGGGTCATGGACAGAGCCAAGGCAAAGGCCCAGCAACTCCAAATAATTGTTTTCTTAAAAATGTGCAGGGATTCCCTGGTGGTGCAGTGGTTGAGAGTCTGCCTGCCGATGCAGGGGACACGGGTTCGTGCCCCAGTCCGGGAAGATCCCACATGCCGCAGAGCGGCTGGGCCCGTGAGCCATGGCCGCTGAGCCTGCGCATCCGGAGCCTGTGCTCCGCAATGGGAGAGGCCACAACAGTGAGAGGCCCGCCTACCACACACAAAAAAAGTGCAAAATTTGCTGCCCCTGTTACTTAATCCAAATTCATCCCTAAAAACAAAGAGGGGATGGTATCTTAACCAAAAAATAGACTCTAAAAATCCTAATAATTAGACGGATAATATAAAATGAGAGAACTCACTGTTTTTAGGTTCAAACACAATTACTGTGTCAAATTGATTTCCTAGCCACAGAGAAAAATTTACATTTAAAAAATAGCTGTTGCTGGAAATTCCCTGGCGGTCCAGTGGTTAGGACCCTGCACTGCCACTGCAGGAGGCCCAGGTTCGATCCCTGGTCAGGGAACTAAGATCCTGCAAGACACTCAGCATGGCCAAAAAGTAAATAAATAAAAAATTTAAAAAGCTGTTGCTGAGCCAGAGGTGAAACAAAGCCCCAGTATGAGCAAGCAGGTTCTAGGATAGCCAGGGTCGTCTAGGAGTCCACTCCTGAAGTTTAATGCCTGAGCACTCATGGGAGCCTGTACAAAAAGATGATATCCCAGATAAGGGGGCCTCCCTCGTCTGTGGGATCCACAATCCGATCTGTACCGCTTGGGTTCTCTTAACCTCGGCCAGGCAAGTTGAGTTTCATTTTCATTTTACGCCTGCAACCACGTCTACCTACACAACTACGGGTGTCACCCTGACTGGTTGAAGTTATCATTTCTCCATATAAATTATCAGCACTATAATTTATTTTGAAAGAAGAGAGTGTTCCATGCATAGAAATTATTGTGTCAAAATTCAAAGTAGATTTAAGTATAAATACATGCCAGGCCGCTATGGGTCAGCCCCAAATGAGGAAGACAAAGGACATGGCAGAAAGGCTCTGTGGGGCAGCTGTGCAAGCGCTCAGGCTCAGGCGCTGGCTGGCTGCGTGCAGTTCCAGGACCAGGGCTCTTATACAAAGGCTTCAGGCAGCCATAAGGGATGGCTGCAGGTACAAAATAAAAACTTGTTTTTGCCTGAGTAGAGTAAGGCAAAAGGAGTCTTGCTTATAAATTGCTGTTTTTCTTTCAGTCTCCCTCCTACATATCAATGGGTTGCTATAGGTAGTTTCATCTTTGACTAGCAAGGGCAGCAGTAGTGGCCATTAGTTATCATACGCCTCAGCACAAACCTGGGACCAGTGCTGGGGTGGACCCTGGGATGCTGCAGGCCGAAGGGGGGGGGCTTTTTTTTTTTAATGTGCTAAATTATATGGAAGCCAAAAGAACAACTAACAAGGCAAAGTGAAGAAAGAATAAGCCATAGTTAATGTGGAAACAGATCTAGAAATGGCATGTGAATTATTTCTGACGCTTTTTCACGAGGTGAACAAAGAGGTGAATTTTATAAAGTACTGTGAGCTTTTGCTTCTGGCGGCTTAAAAGCAAGATAACTTGTTTGTACTCTGCTACCTGGTGACAGGGCAGAGCTGAGGCAGAGGCCTGGTCCCAGGCACCAGGGAGGAGCAGCTCAAGAGCAGAATCACTCTCCTGACTCCAGGGGAATGGGAGCTGCACTGAATTTAGTTTCTCAACTATCATGCAGTTCCTAGGAAGCAAAAGGTTATTATTTTTTTTAACGTAAAGTTTAAAAGAGAGGCATCAAATTTGTCGAGTGCTTAATTCATTGTGTCTCAGGGCCACTATGGTTATGGCTGCAGGGCAGAGCTTCTGAAGCCTCAGGGGGCTTGGCGCTGACTGGGCAGTTAGACACCCAGGGCCCGCCCCAGATAACCAAGTCTGCATTTAATCCTCAGGAAAGAAATGTTATAGAAGATAATCCTCAGGACACAAAATCAAGCCTCAGCAAAAACGGTCCAAAGTTTGAGTTGCTGGTTGAGTTGGTAAGCCAATTATCACATAATAAGAATTTTCTATTTGTTTTGCTCCTGACCAAAAAAAAAAAAAAAAAAAGCTTCAACGTTTATTCTGGTTCGTTCTTCCTTTTTTCTTGAAGGTTTCTCTTAGGGGAAAGAACCCTCCAAATATAACTGGGGGAAATCCAGCCAGTAGATTTTTCTTTTGAATAAATCCTGCTCTAAAAAGAAGTTGAGCCAAGAGGATGGACGTGTAACATCTCGGCAAGAGCCATCTCTGTGCTACTCCTTGCTTTTCTGATAGGACACTAGGACGGCATTTAAAGAAATGGTACATGGGCGTGAAGGTTCACAGTGTTTAACCGGCCCATCAGCTGTGGTCTGACTTCAAACGCTGAGTATAATCAGTATAACTTTTAGGGTTCTGTCTTTCCGTTTAGAAAGGGTAGTAGTGGGTGAAGCAGGTGCAGACAGGCAGAGGCTTGGTCCTGTGCGACAGTAACACACAGTGCATGCGTGCCGTCTAGCATTTCTGCAACACACATCCACATTTATTATCATGTTTCAACCTCAGAATCCTGTAAGTCAGGTGTTAGGACCCACGTTTTGTAGAGGAAGAAGTAAAGTCAGAAAACTTAAAGGATTTCCCTAAGGTTAGACAGCAGGCAAAGAGAGAATCTTGAACCCTGCAGCGCGGAGCTCAGCCCCCAAGGCTCTTTCCCAGTCACACAACACCCAGGACCGGTCCGCCTACAGTGGACGGTGCCGCCGCGGACCTTGCTGGCCCCGCGCTCACTCATCCCCAAACCCACCCCCAGGAACCACCAAGGAGGAGGGCATTTACATAGTGCAGTCATTACGATAGAATCTCATCCGACTATTGGTAATAATACCTGACAATGGTTTTAAGACAACAACAGAAGTTTTGACAGCTGAAACCTTAAGTCAAAATGATGATAAATTTTAGATAACTCCAGTATTTTAAAAATATGTAAATACACATAAAATATAATGTGGGCTGTAAACCAACTGCCAAGTGGGATATAGATGTATTTTTTAACTCATTGGATATGTCTAAATAGGCATTATATACAGACCATGTGTTTGAAAGATAAAACTTAACCAAGAACAGTGCTTATAGTATTTCAAGCAGAATGAGTTGTCTGATTTTTCTCTTAAATTACTTTTACATTTTAATTTTAGTTCATGAAATCAGGGTTGACGTTTCAGGTGAAGATCACATGGCATTACACGTTAGTATTGTCCTATTTTATTTGGGGCAGTGTGGGGCTGACCTAGTGCTGGAGGGGAAAGAGGATATTGTGTTCTAGGAGTTTTAATCGTTCTAGGCTCAAATATTACAAGACCATTAGATTTTAAAAAATTGAATACTGTAACTGTTTTCTATTGTAAAGATACTAATTTTACAACTTTTCAAAAGTACAAATATAAGGAAAAGAATTACCTAGTCCCAGTAAGGAAAATTAATTTCTCCATACATAAACATAGCACAGTTAATATCAGGATGTGGGATTTCTTTACACCAGTGTATGGCTTTTCCCTCTGCATTACAAAAACAGGACTTTGATATATAGAAATATAGACCACCTGGCAACCTAATTACCCAGGAGTGGTGGGTTCACAGGTACTTTTCCCTAAACACGGAAAGAACAGCCTGAGTTTCGGTGGAAACTAGTGGAAGGTCTTCGGTGGAAGACCACCTGACTCAACCTGCTTCCTCACTTCCCATCTCCTCCTTTCCTGTCAAATCTGAACCACTCAGTGTCAAGACAAAAGGATTTGACAAAAGCCCTGCCCTAAACAACTGACCATGAATTTATTTTTTAAGTTTATAGGTTGTCACTGGCCAATATTTCATGGCCAGGCTTTCCTCATATTGCAGGTGGTTTCTAGATGACTTGAGAGACAGACTACAGGAATGGGGCCCAGCTCACTGCGTGGGTGAAATATTCATAAAGTTTGGAAGCCAGTTGAACATATACACCAATTTCTTCAACAATTACCCTGTTATTCTGAAAACTATGGAGAAGGTAAAAGATTGAGTGACCGTCCAGGCACTTAGTAGCCCTTCTGAGCTTGAGAGGAAGTTTCATGTGTAACCTGAAGGACTAGAATTACCAGGAAAGACTTCTTCTCTACTCTTGGCTTCCAGATCTTCTCTGGTTTACTGTGAGCTCCTTGAGGACGGGGACCCTGACTTACCTAATTTTGTGTCGCTACGGGCTGGCACAGTGCTTGACGCAGCAGCACCCTGGAACTGGTTGTGGGACTGAACTAATCCTCATGCAAACTGCCAGACTCCCACCTGTCCCAGTTACCCTGGGGCTCGGTTACAGGAACGTGCTTCACAATGAGGCAGAAGCAAGACTGGTAACCCTGATTCCATGCTGCCACTACAGCCCTGGGCGGCCTTGGCGAGTCCAGCTCTCTCATGGAGAAAAGGAATTCATAACCCACACATTGGAATAAAAACGCTCAATGTGTGAAATCTCACGATGGAATAAGGAGTTCCTTTGTCTTACATTCCCGAGTGAGTGCATTATGAACAGTCGTCCCTGTTGTGACTCTTGCCATCCACTGTCTGAGCGGGAATATGCAGCTCCCGTCTATGCCCCTTGCTGCTCTTGTTGGGATTTCCTCTGATGGCAGTAGGATACCTCTCTTCCCTCCTCAGTTTACATCAAAAGGGTAGCAGGAGAGGCACCCTGTGACGTGGTGGTGCACTCTGCCACTGTCCCCACGTCCACTGTGGCCATGTCTACCTGTCTGCACTGAGGCCCTGAAGGGAAAGCCCGGGGCTGGGAGGTCTCTGGACGATTCCTGACCTCAGACATTGCCCCTTGCTGTCCTTCCTGCCCCACCTGGGGAGTTTAAACACTGCAGGACAACTCGATTATGTGAAAGTTGCATGAATAAATCAGTTTCATAGAACGGACTTTTAGGACAAGAATTGGAACAAAGCATCACATATTATCACAGGCAAATTTGTGCCAACATTTTTATAGTTATGGATAATAATGTATCTATGTCACTAGCATGGGGGTGCATATAAGTAAGCACGCAATAAATGTTAGCTCTTAACATTTCTGAAATCAGTGACTATTTGACTTCTAGAAATTAGCATTACTGCCATCTGAGAAAAATGAGGTAACTTCCTGGGGGCTGTAATGGTGATGAATAATACATTTAAAAACAGATATTACGTACAGTGGAGCCCCTTTTTAATGTTGCTGTGGAAAACATGCTTAACAGCAGTATTACAGGTGAACCCATTAATAGTGTCTTACTATTAGGAAATGACCTTTATTGTGTGACAGGCACTTTACGGATAGGATTCGCCCCCTCCCCACTCACTGCAAGGTTAGATATGATATCCATGAGAAAACTGAGGCTCAGAGAAGTTAAGTAACTTGACAAAGTCACATAGAATTAGATAGACTTAAATTAGAATTCTAATTCTAATCCAGGCCTACCTGCACGCAAAGCCCATTTTCAGTTTTCTATACTTATTAAGTTCAATGAATAGGGTTAGGTTTATGGTATAATTAAAACAGTATATTTAGGATATCAGTAGGCACCTATCATGTTAATAATACTGTGATTAGATGTAGATGTTGCCTTTCTGCTTTTGAGTGCTTCACAGATGGTGCTTGCCTGGTGGAATAGAATGCTTTAAAACTGTCTTATAGAGTTTTGACAATATAATGCTCACCTTTAGTGCAGAGAAATGATACCAGCAATCCGAGCTTTCCTGAAGAGGCCTGATAAGACCATTGTTACAAAGATGCTGAGGTAAGCTCTGAGGGAGAGAACAGCCGGGGCACCCCAAGTATGGGAGTTCTCTGGCCGTCAGAAAGAGACCAGGGCTCCCTTGTCTGTGCCTCATACAGCCTTCCGGAGCTGCTTTTGTACCCATCCCGAAGGTCTGGAGAATATATTCATCTTCTCTATGCTCTGAGGCTTCACACTCCTGCAGAACATGTTGACCATGGGACTTGACCACTGCAATTGAAGTAATCAAAAAATACAAAGGTTACATAGATCAGGTTGGCTGCTGCTAAGAGCCTGTGTCCTTTAAAAATGTTACAGTGCTTTTGTGTACTCTTAACTCAAAGATCCTGAAATACCTTATCCTCCTGGGGTATTCTTTACTTCAAAGTCTTTCATCCTTTTAATGTGAAATCATTGTATTCAGTGATTTTGAGCTCGGAGGGCACCTATTCTAAACCAAATCACATGAGACAATGTTTTCAGAGACCTGTAGAAGTACAGTAAAATCTTTATTGATATAAAAGTTTAAAAGGATGGAGTATTTGGGTGATTTTTCTAGATAACTAAAAGAAAAGAAAAAGAGTAAAACCCTTTGTTTCTGAAAGTACTTTTTCGTGTATTAGTTAACTTTCCTGCTTGAGTAAGTACAGCACTCACAACTATATTTTGCAGGAATTCAGCATCCTGGAGTACAGTACCATCATTCTGGAAATATCACTGTGGCGTGCACACTGCATGGGAGTCTGGGCTGAATGTAAATGATAGTGCATTATGCCCAGAAGAAATTTTTGAATACAGTGTTGTCGCTAACCTCATTGTTTTAAAACATTTTGGGTACAGGAAATGGAGATTCTTATAATAGTTTATGAAAATACTGTGCCCTTATCAAGTGCCATAAAATATTTAAATCTATTTTTTATGTATAAAAATATCACAATTTCAGTTTCCCTAAAATCACCTTGTTTTCTAGATGAAGCAGAACATCACTATGAAAGATCAGCTGTCAGACATAGAGAGAATCATCTGTGGGTGCCCGGTCTGTATTCTGATGCACTTGCTCCGTCTCATGCTCATGAATTATAACCTCAAGTCACTGGCAAAAAGGAGACATACAGATTTTGATTCAGCTAACATCCATTGAGTGCCTGCTGTGTGCCAGGGGCTGCCAAGCTCTCATATTCCACATCCCTGTTATCGGCAAGCATGCTAGATGAGCAGAGGCACAAGTGGTCTTGACCCCATCCCGTAACTTCTCTGCAGTCTTAGCCCCTTTCTTGGGACTACTGTGATCATGACCCCCTTTGAGGAATGGGGCTGTGTCTTTACTGTTTTATATCTCCCTGCACATAGTATCTGGTGCAGGATTCTGCCCACTGAGGACATCGGCGGGAATCCTAGAAGTCTTCTGCTGGCTGTTACCTATGGGATATCATCTGGTCCCATTCTACCTTCCTTCTCACTGCCTTGCCTACCACCTTATGATCAAACCACACAAATCTACTCACAGTTCTTTAATAGCGTGAGCCTCTCTTCACACATTTGTGCTTTTCCCATGCTCTTCCTTCTCAGAAATTGCCTTCTTTTACTACTCCACTGGATAAACTGCTGTTCATCCTTTTAAGATCCATTTCAATCTTCGTCTGCCTTGTAAAGTATCCCACAGCGTCTCCAGTGTGAGCTGCCCCTTCCTAGGTGTTCTGCAGCACCCTGAAGGGCTCTGCCACGTTTTCCTTCAGTCCTTTATTCACAAGATCGGGAGCTCCATCAGGTATGAACTATGATTTACTTGTCTTCTAGTGTTCAGCATATACTAGGAGTTCACTATATGAATTATATTGAATTAAAATATCAATTGACTGGTAGTGTTATTGTTATTTGCTCAAACTGGGGAAGCAAGGTGGAGTTGTTTGGGCCTAATTTAGATCTGCACATTTTGATAGGGAAAGACGTGGAGTTGATCGGATTACAGAAAATCCAAAATCTTGGAACTCACAGAGCCCACAGAACTTTACCTTTGGATCACTATACACATCAAGTGATCATCTCCATGGCTAGATCAGTAAAAGGGCCTGACTTCTTAATTTGTAACATTTCATTCACCTCCTTTTCTCCATAGATCCCTTCTGACTCACCCCACCCCCACCTTATTTTTGATGCTAGGAAAGCATTTATAATAAAACAATGTTTTCAGTAGTTTAAAAATTAGACTACACCCTCAAATACAGTTTTCACTGTTTCACAAACAATGCTTTTTCATAATTGAACTGAGTTCTACTCAACACTTACATCTTCTGGGATATAAAAGCATTCTTCAGTAGTGGAAATTATTTTCTAAAAATTTATATATTTCTAATTTTGCTTTTTATTTCATAGACTCTATCAGAACTAAACAGATATCTGATTAGGGTCCAAGATGTAGCCCAACTTCACTGCTGTGATGAGAAACTAAGTTTCCCTTTAAGGTAAATATTTAACTATCCTATGGCTGCGACTGTGTCATATTTATCTTGTACCCAGAATCCAGTACAATGTCTGTCATATTGTAAATTTACGATAAATATTTGTGTTGAACTAAAAAGTTACACACACACCCCTCTCTGAGACGATGTAAGGTGCTTTATCACCTTACTCGCATACCAGGCAGCTACTGGGTAGAATGGAAGAAACTAAATTGTCATTGCCGGGACCACTAACTCCACTGAAAGAGGAATTCTGAAGTTTGGTCACTTTCCTACTGCGAGGAGAGCCAAGTGTTGCGGGGTATCACATGGATGATCCGCTCAACTCTGAGAAAGAGAAGACCAGTTGATTATCCGCAGTTAGTTACTGAGGTCAGTATTCAGAAGGTCTCACCCTAAGACCACCATGGTATTGAGGTCTCACATACCTAGTTTGTACAGTGCTCACAGTATAGGAACTTTTGTGACGAGAGGGTGCTAGCATTCCCTTTCCTCCTTTAGAACAAGGATGGGCAACCTTTTTCTGTAAAGGGGCAGATGGTAAGTATTCTAGGTCTTTCTTGCTGAATGATCTCTGTGGCAACTACCTAACTTTGCTGTTGTAGCACAAAAGCAGCTACATAAATACAATACATAATGAATAATACAATCTTCAAAAACAATACAATACCTAAGTGAATGAGTGTAGCTGTGTTCCAATAAAACTTTATTTACAGAAGACAAGGGGTGGGGCCATAGTTTTTCAATTCCTGCTTTAGAAAATTGTTTGCCAATCTATGTTTTCAATATTAATGGCAAAGATAATAACTCAACAAAGAGCAACCAAATGGAGAGGAATTAACTGCAATAAAAGAAATGAAAATTAGTTTGCCTGTTATTTCAATGAATATTTCAGTGAATGTTTCCCAAAGGCCCAGGGCAGGGTGGTGGCAGTGGCGGGGGATGGGGGAGGTTGGAAGAAACCAGTCCCTTCCAGTTCCTTCACCTCGATCCCCACCTCGAGTGGATATTAAATGAAAATCAAATCACACAGTCGTGTCACTTTTCTCATTGTCACAGCGTTGTTTTGTTTTGTTGTTTTTGGTTAGTAGCAATAGAAATGAGCTACAATGGTGGAAGGAAACTAGCTGTCAAACCAGCAATTCTAAACACACTGGTGTAGTAGGAGACATGCTAGGGATTATTCCAGTTCTTTATTATTAGAATTTATTTTACTTTCATATATTCATTCTCAAACACTCTTCCTTTACGTAAGTCCAAGTTTCTGACTTACATAATTTACCTTTTCTCTGAATAACTTCTTTTAACATTTCTTGCTGGGTAGGTAGATCTGTTGGCAATGAATTCCTTCAATGTTTGTTTGTCTGAGAATGTCTTTATTTCTCCTTCACTTCTCTTTTTAGATTTTTTTTTTTTTTTTTTGTGGTACGCGGGCGTCTCGCTGCCGTGGCCTCTCCCGTCGCAGAGCACAGGCTCCAGATGCGCAGGCTCAGCGGCCATGGCTCACGGGCCCAGCCGCTCCACATGTGGGATTCTCCCAGACCGGGGCACGAACCCGTGTCCCTTGCACTGGAAGGCGGACTCTTAACCACTGTGCCACCAGGGAAGCCCTAGATTTTTTTTTTTTTTTAATGTGGACCATTTTAAAAGTCTTTATTGAATTTGTTACAATATTGCTTATGTTTTATGGTTTTTTTGGTTTTGCTGTGAGGCACGTAGGATCTTAGCTCCCCAACCAGGGATCAAACCTGCACCCCCTGCATTGGAAGGTGAAGTCTTAACCACTGGACCGCCAGGAGGAAGTCCCTCTCCTTCACTTAAAAAAATTTAATTAATTAATTAATTTTTGGCTGCGTTGGGTCTTTGTTGCTGGGTGCGGGCTCTCTGTAGTTGCAGCGAGTGGAGGCTACTCTTTGTTGGTGTGTGGGCTTCTCACTGTGGTGGCTTCTCTTGTTGTGGAGCACGGGCTCTAGGCACATGGGTTTCAGTAGTTGCAGTGCATGGGCTCAGTAGCTGTGGCTCAAGGGCTCTAGAGCGCAGGCTCAGTAGTTGTGGCACACAGGCTTAGTTGCTCTGCGGCATGTGGGATCTTCCTAAACCAGGGCTCGAACCCATGTCTCCTGCATTGGCAGGCAGATTCTTAACCATTGCGCCACCAGGGAAGTCCCCTCTCCCTCACTTTTGAAGGATACTTTTTCTGGCTACAGAATTCTAGTTTGGTGGTTTTTTTCTTTCAACACTTATTTCACTCCCCCCTCTTCTTGCTTGCATGGTTTCCAAAGAGACGTCCAGTGTAATAGTTACCTTTGTTCCTCTATAAGAAAGATGTTTCATTTTGTTTTGTTTTTCATTGTTGTCTCTGGATACTTTCAAGATTTTATCTTTCTCTTTGATTTTCTCCAATTTGTATGTGATATGTATAGATTTGGGGGGATTTATCCTTCTTGGTATTCTCTAAGCTTCCTGGACCTATGGTTTAGTGCTTGTCAATAATTTTGGAAAATTCTCAGCCATTATTACTTCAACTATTTCTTCGGTTTCATCCTTTTACTTCTCCATCTGATATTCCCATTAGACATTTATACACCCACTGTAATTGTCCCACATCTTTTGGATATTCTGTTCCCTTCTTTTTTACTCTTTTGTTTTCTATTGATGTATTTCAGGTTCACTGATTCTCTCCATGGCTATGTCCAGTCTGCTGATGAGCCCATCAAAGGCATTATTCCTTTCTATTATGGTGTTTTTGATTTCTAGAATTTCTTTTTAATTCTTTCTTGGAATTTCCGTCTCTCTGTTTATATTATCCATCTGTACTTACATGTTGTCCACTTTTTCTTAACTTAGCTTATCTTAGTTATTTTAAAGTCCCTGGTCTGATAATTTTAACAACATTTCTACCATATCCGAGTCTGGTTCTGATGCTTGCCATGTCTTATCAGACTGTGTTTTCCTGCCTCTTAGCATGCCTTATAATTTTTTTGTTGAAAGCTAGACATGATGTATTGGATGAAAGGCAATGAGGTCAATAGGTCTTTAGTATGAGGTTTTACATTTATCTGGCTAAATGTTAGCCTGTATTTACCGTTTGTTGTAGCTGCGGTGTCAGAGGCTAAAATTTTCATTTTTGTCTCCCCTGTTGTCTTTGGGTTTTCCTAGATATTCCTTAAATAGGATTTGAACCTTGCAGTCCTTTTCAGCTATAATACCTTGTTATTATAAGGAGTCCTGTTGATGTGGTAGGAAGATGTGAGGGGAACGGAAGAGATGTATGTCCTATCATTAGGTCTCAGGTTTTTAGTGAGACTGTACCCCTGGGCTATGACCTTTACAAGTGTCTATCAGCTTTTTTACTTTTATTTTATTATATTATTATTATTATTATTGTTAGTCACCTCTAAGATGAGACAGGAAGGTTAGAGGTAGCTGTGGGGTTGGGTATTTCCCTTTCCTCATGTTGGTTAGATTCTGGTAAAATTGTTTCCCTTGAAGGCAGGCCTTTGTTAAGAGAATAGAATAGGACTCTGTGGACATGTTTCAAATGGTTACTTTCTCCCTCCCCATGGGAAGAATGAGGGTATTTTTCTGAGTTTCACAGTGAGAACCTGGTGAGGCTCCTGGAGGTAAAACTCCTGCAAGTTTTAAACTCATGCAAGGGTGTGGGGGTGTGGCGTGGGCCAGTGCTAGGCCTCCAGGAATTCGTAATCTCTTGAACTAGTTCACACTCAGGCTCTAGCAATTAGTCAACTACCCTTTAATATTCTTACCTGATGCTGGCTCCAGCAGGCAGTTTCTGCTTCCAGTAAGCTGTGATTCTACGTATCAGCTTGTCTCTTCAGCTTTGGGGTGGTAATCTACTTTATAACCTCACTTCTTCGATGGATCGAAGAAGAATTGTTGATTCTGAGTTTTCAGCTTCCTTTTTGTTGTGCGATGGAAGTGATGACTTCCAAGCTCTTTACACGTCCAACCAGAAGTCTCAAATATTAGAATTTAGACTTCTGCTTTAGTATTTGGACAACAGTACATTTGAGAGTTTCAGGAAAACAGGGGAATACTACATTATTTTACACTCTAATTACAAGGTACATTTATGTTTAAGTAGGCACTATCTCAGTGATTTGCCAAGCAATAAATACAAATGTAATTTTACATTAATATTTAAATTAAGTAAATGCAAAAAAAGGTTCATATTCCAAAAGTTATCACAGAACATTTAGGCTGAAACCTTGATTTCTGTCATTTTAGGAAGTCATATGAAACTCAAGAAATGACATTTCCACTATTTCTATCAAGGATTTCTACTTAGAGGAAAGTCTGCTTATATTTTTGCACACGAGTCTAAAGCTTTATAGTTTACCACATATTTTAACTTCTCTCATTTGATATACTCTTTACAATCATTTGGTGAGGAAGGTAGGAATGGAACCATGTTAGGCGTGGGAATCTGGACTTAAGTTGTCTGAGGTCACATTACTAATAAGTGCTTGTTTAGAATTCAAAACCAGGTCTCAGTGTTCTATCCACTGATTAGACCAGCAGGTGGAAAGATGAACTGAGACTTCCTCATAATAAACTCACCAACATAGCAACAAGTACTAAACAAATTACCAACAAACAAGAGCGGTGACACAAAAAGAACAAGTAAATATTTGTACTATAAATGAAAAAATTTGCTCTGGGGTAGAGATGAAGTCACAGTCATTTTAGAGTTAGGAAATCTGGAGGCATTTGTCCCTCTCTGGATATGGCTCTCAGAGTTCTGGGTTTGTTAAGCTTTTATAATACATTATGTACCTTGGAATTTTTATATTATTGTTTTTTTCAGAAACACCAATTTTCATCTATGTGACTTTAAGCTTGCTGATTTTTAGCATTTTTGTTTATTTTTGTTCTCCTTCTAATGGGGGTGTCGCCAAAGATGCAAAAGTGGAGCCCTCCAAGACTGGTGAATACAGGCATGGCTTTACATCACCAAGTAGAGCCATCCACTTCTCAGACCCCAGAGTCCTCTTGAGGAAAAACACTACTACACTACCGAGCATGCATACTGTTAACATTCCTTTTGACTTACCCAAAGGGACCTACAGTCATTTACCAGGGCAACTAGACACTGGGGAAGGAGAAATACCCAGACTTCTCAGGGATACTGGACTCTGGCTCTGAATTGACTTTTATCCTGGCAACCCAAAAAGCCACAATGATCCACCATTCAGAGTTTTGGCTCAGGTCAACTCACAGAACCAATGACCTACTGTTGTCTGTTCATGCCAGAGGTTGTGCTCTGAAAATTACTTTCAAAGTTTTATGTATTTATGGAAGTTGGGTACTTTGTCTCTTGGTCTGGCTAATGTAGTAATTAAACAACAAAACACTTCTCGAATGGTGTTAAGAATTTAAACTATGGTTGGCTGAGTCATTGAGCCTATTTGTGAATTAGCAAAGAAATCCTATCCAAGTTCAAGGAAAGAACTCTAACCTTGGAGTTGGTTCTTTTGAATGTGAGCAGAAGCAGCTTTATGAAACTCTAGTAGGATCTAGAGTTCCCATTTCAGTTGCTCCATTATGTCAGTATGAAGGGCAAAATTATTTTTTACACGTGCAGAATTAAGTTTTTTAAAAAAAGATTCTGTTGTTTTTTTGTCTCTGGATGAAAATTACTGGAGATCTTGGGGTGGGGGGGGGTGTAAATGGCTTTCAGAAAGCTTTATTGTAGGTAAAATTCATTTATATATAATTTAAATAGCACTTTCCTAATCAGATTAAAATAATAAAAACCTCTTTGTGCGTTTATCTTTCCCTTCTCATGTCCTCAGATTACAAGTGGCCTCAACTCCAAGCTCAAGTTAATGTGCCTGCTCCTTCCCTCCTCTGGGCCATCCACCCACCCAGTCCAAGTGGGTCACAAAACTAGAATTCTCCTTCATTTACCTCTACTTTCAATGCTGTCCCTTCCAAAGGAAAAAAACCAAACATCTGTTTACCAAGCAAACACCCCTTTCAAAGCTACTTCTTCAAAATACTCTTGTAGGCACATTCCCTAGTCATTCAGATAGAACGGCAAAGTTTTATTATAGCTTTGAACATTTTCCTAAAATGGTATGATGATTCTTATCAGTAGTAAAAATATTGCCAAGAAAGGGTCAAGAATACAGGTGAAGTTCTTTTGCCTATTTAAAGTGGCCATTCACCATATACAGCCCACCACACACCGATTTAAACGCACCCCATCTTTCTTGCTTCCCCTCTCCCTCATCCCTAGCTCTATGTGCTGCATTATTCTCAGAATAAACTATCAAATTGATCTAGAACATTATTCCTTATAAACTATGAGTAAATATGAAGCATCCCACTCCTTCCAGCCGAAATCATAATCACAGAGGTGGGAAGGAAATGTTTGAAAAAGGGAGTTAGCTCCAGTGGTTGGATGACCACTGCATTTCTATCTATCCACACACCTAACGTGACCTGTATTTCCTAACACTCTCCAAAGAGCTGAACCTGAAGTATAGCACTCCTTAAAAATGATTAACTCCCGATCTAGTCCTTTGTCTACGTCACACGCATGACTGTAGTAAATAAACAACCTAAGTGCCTCACTAGTCAAAGTGCGGTCGGCATATCAGCATCACCCAGGAGCTGTTAGAAAGGCAGAATCTCAGGCTCGTCTAGCTCTGCCGAATCAGAATTTGCATCTTAATAAAATCTCTGGGTAATTCAGATGCACAGTAAAGTTTGTACTATATATGTCAGAGCCATTACAATATAAAGTGGATTCTAAATGTGAATTATAGCAGCTTTTATTGAGAACAATCTGGAAGTCTTTGATAAAAATATATATGCCATTTGGCCAGTCAATCCTACCCTTGGGAATCCTGACAGAAATAACAGCACATGTAAGGAATTTGTTTGTATGTAAGGAAATCGATTTATCCCAACATTGCTCACAGTGGCAATTAAGAAAGAACAAATGAAAGGAGGAAGAGAGAGAGGGAGGGAAGGAGGGACAACAAAGCAAATGCCCATCAAACGGGGAAGAGTCGGATAAATCATGGTTCATCCACACTATTATCACTTAGTCATTAAAAAGAACTTGATTTCCATTGATGAGAAAATCAAGAAAAAATTCTGGAATAATACTTCAAACAATGGCACCCTACCTGTTAATAGATGTATATACAGGTACATCTGTGAGTGACTACTTGGGCAGGTTAAAGAAAAGTGGAAAGTGTGCACTAGTTTGGTAACTTAGGTGACCTGAGTGGAGGGAGGAGTGAACCAAGCAAAAAGTGAAACAAAAGAACGGGGCACGAAAAAAGCTCATAGTATATACTGTTACTTTAGCATTGCTATAAAACTTTATGTGGATCTAAATCAACAACTTAAAAATTAAACAAAGATGATGAAGATAAAAAATAAGACAATGCCTCTGAATAAGCCAGTAAATTGACTCACTTCCTCAGAGTAACTTCCTGCGGGTTGCTTGATGCTTCTCAGCAAAACATTTTTTCAGTCATCCTCCATCAAAATAATGAGCTTGCTGCACTTGGCCATTCCTGGTGAGGGGTGGAGATGGGGGGGGGCGCCTCAGTGGGGCTCTCCGAAGCTCCTCCCTAGCACATCACTTGATGCTCCATTGAGTACTGACATGAGATAACCCATACTAGAGTACAGTGAAACCTACTAAACACTGTGACCTGGGTCCACCAACAGAAGATACTAGATGGAGGTTGGGGACACAATATTTTGCCTGTTGATAAACATGCCTACCGTTGACCATGGAAGCAACCCCTGTGGAAATGAAGAGCTACTTAATTCCAGCTTTTCATACTTATCAATTTTCCTCCAATCAAAATTAGAAAAATCCCTATTTCCTACTTAGCGAATGCTTTTCTTTCCCCTGCTTCCTACTTAAGACACCTTGCACCTTACTGATTCTTGTGCTTTTTTTCTAACCCAACGTGTTACCCTTAAAGATGAAACCAAACTCAATGAAAACATATTTTCCCCAGATTGCCTAAATACATCAAACACGAAACATCAACCTTTTGACAAAACTTTAAAAACACAGCTTTAACCTGATTCATGTCATCAAGTTGGGAAAGTGCAGTGTTCATTTTTCCTGCATTGATTGGATACTTGTCCAATGGATAAACTCAAACCATTTCACCAGGAACCTTGAGGCCCACCCACATGACTGGTCTGAGAGACAGAGGGACTATTCACACCAGGAGAAAAATATATGGAGAACTTCAATAAGCCATTCAAAAGGTCTGAGGTAGGGAAGAACCTTGACTATCAGCTTATCAGTGTAAAGATGGTGAACTGTGTAACAAAACACGTATGTAAAACTTCTAAAACTGCTCCTTCTCTTTTTTAACCCAGGCTCTATGAACATACCTGTGATCTCAGTCTTTTCCTCTTCAACGATGCACTGCTTGTTTCTAGTGGGGGCACATCTCATACTCCGTTTGAAAGGACTTCAAAATCAACCTACCAGTTCATTGCATCAGTGGCCCTTCATAGACTACTCATAGAAGCTATTCCAGATTCCAAATGTATGTATTCTTTTCCTCCTAAGAGTTAAATACCTTTAGAAAGCTACATTATATAAAACATATTAACTATTAAAATAGAAAAGCAGGACAAGAATTGGAATTCGACAGCTTGCAAATAATTTCTCAAATACTTCTAGAGTCTCATTAATGTAAACTTTCATCTACCTCTAAAATAGCAAAAGAAAGGAATGCTGGCATTGTCAGAGACACACCCTAAACATTAAGAAAACAGCTTTCAAAAATCACAAAGGGAGACACAACCCTACATCATTGTGAAGGATTCTTTGAAGTAGTCTGACAGGACAGCTGGAGTCCTTAACCACTACTCTATTTTGCTTGAGGATGTTACAATTTTAGGTTTTTATCTAGTACTTTTCCATTCTACTAGGACCAAGTGATTTTTGCAGATTTGACTGTACCTTTTCTTCCGTAAGTTCATATTTAAGAGTTCTTCTATAAAGGATCGATTTGCAAAGGATGTTTAATAACAAACATTTCATTCATAATAATCTCAACAGAAATATCATTTGTTACAAAAAGAAATCCTACTTAAACCTACTGTACCTATTTTTAGTTTTTATCTTACATTCTACTTCCCAATCTTAAAAGGATCCGTATCTCTTTCCTATATTTCTGTTAGGCCAGGCAATCTGAATGTAACACCTCTCATTCCAATATTCTTCACTGCATGTGAAGGTAGGACTTAAGGTTAAAGCCAGAACCAAGGTCTTAGAGAAGGAACTTATCTAAAAAGGTCTGCTTCCCATTAGCTTCAGCCCCATTTAAAATCTGAGGATGAGAAAAAATGAACACTAAATGTGGGAATAAATATTTCACCTAGAAGACAAACTCAGCTAAGAAGGGTCAGTTACCCATAACATGTATGACATGTCTCCTTTCACCTCCCCTTAATCAGTTATGCTCTATATCAGAACATCATGATGTTAGCTAAAAGTGGGCATTCAGCTAAGTCGCTGGCTTAATTCCGTCCTGGCCTCATACCAAGGTGGCCTAGGTCTAGCTCTCAGCATTTCTTATCTACAGTTAACTCTTAGTAAAGACCTTTACTGGTTCCAGTACGTTCTGGAATTAAAGAACATTGCATTGTCTATCACTTAGTCTTTAAAAATAATTGCTAATTATAATTAAACAATTATAATGTAAAGACAAGACTATTTTAGACTATATTTGAATAATTCAGTAATTTAGGAAGTCATTTTCTAAACTGGATTTGTATTTGTTTGAATCTTTTTTTCAAAAATTTCTTCAAGATGACTTGCATTTTAAAACATTTTCTCTTTTTGATTTTTACCTGCAAAGCTAATTAGTGTACCTCAAATTATTTTTTTTTATAGATATCAAGAATGCATTTATTCTTCAAGGTCCAAAACGTGAATGGATTTGTGCTACAGAAGTTGAGGATGATAAATTCCTGTGGTTGTCAGTACTCCAAAACACCATCAATAGTAGTATGGAAAAGTGAGACTGGACTTAAAACACCAGGAGTTCCAATCTGCCCTGGCAAAGACAGACAGCATGTTATTTTCTGTTGCAGAAGATCCAGTAAGGAGCAGAATGATTATCTGTCATGGATGATGGGAGGATGAACTATGATGACCCATAAAGCTCTTCCTAACTTTTAAACTTTATCACCTATGCTCAATTATGTGAAATAGACAGTAAGAAAAATTTGAGTATGATATTTTGAACCACTTCTTTTGGTAGTTATTTTTCATGAACAGTATTATTTAGAGTAATCTGACTGACAGAACCTAAGACTGAATAAGGATATTGGGTATTTAAAGTTTTGTTTTCTGATCTAATGAAAAATAAAGTCATAATGAAAAGTGTTTCTTAAATGATCAGAGAAATGTCTTTATCTGTTGGTGATTTACCAATTATCTTTAACATTTTCATGAAATAGTTATGGATTTAAAAAATATATAAAAGAAATATAACTGGTACTTTATTTAAAAACTTGTCACATATATCCTTAATAAGAATATACTCCTCCAGAGAGCATTACAAATATACCACTATAAAGTACTAAAAATTTTTCTGTAATTTTAAGTGGTCTTTTGTTGCAAAATTAAATTCTTAGACTTTCCAAATAAAAATATTAAAAAATTTGTTACACTGTTAAATTAGAAGGCTGTTTGGCAGCGGGTGGGGGAGGTACCTTCTAAAAAACAAAACTTGCCTGTAATGGAATTTTGCTGAGTAAAAAAATGAAGAAATTAAGACAACTGTTTTAAAACAGAGAAAAATAAAAATAGGTATTGAGTAGTTTTCTGGGCACTTAAAGCCTTCATTTAATTATTTAATAAACTGAAACTATAACCTGTTAGCCACTTTGAAACCTTAGCTGATATATGCAGTAGTAAAAATATTTTTACTTAATAATGGTAGATAAAGTTGTATTAATCTTGGAAGCTTTTGGTTGTCAGCCTCCTTTTTGCTTCAAATTCTCCTTTAAGGAAATGAAATTTACTAGTACAGTCTAGGATTGTGAACTAGGCTATTTTAAACATTTTCTTCTTTCAGCAAAATACAAATTCCTTCTAATTCTTAAAAATTTAAATTCTTGTTAAAAAATGTACAAAAGTTAAAATACTGTTTTATTAGTGTAAAATCACGCTTTTGATTCTTTTATGATATATCCATGCAGCTTAACATCTATGATGCCACAGACAGAAGAAAACGTTAAAGGAATATCTGCTGTTAGTCAGCAATAAATGCAAACTTACAAATGTGATCAAAATGAAAATATAATCTAATACAAAACAAATCCTGAGACGCTACATTATCCTGAATAGAACAAACTTCAGAATCCCTTTGTTAACAGGAAAAACCTCTCTCTATGGCAAAAGAATGAGTAACAAGATAGCTCAAGATAAACTAGGAACCTTAAGGAATTTCCATTTATTCTGTGAATAATTAAGGTCCTCAGAAATTTTAAAACATATTACTTGAAAAAACTTGTAGAGGCTGATGAGCATAAGCTTCTAATTGAGAGTTAAGTACATAAATCATGCAAAAAGTGGTGATGTTTGCAAGTGGACAGTACTTACGTTGTTTGTGGTGTCAACACTTTCCTTTTGCTTCTAGGGGACAATTTAAAAAGGCCTGTCTTCACAGTTAATTTGTAAGTTTACATGACTGTTGTGGAATTAAAATCTCACACATAAGCAAGTTTAAGTCACAGGTGAAACTGATCAAATTTTCACAAGGAAAACATAAAATCTGCCCACCAAGTTGATGTGGAAAAGTCTGAAAGTACCATGTGACTCTTGAAGAATGTTAATTATGGCAGAGCTTATGGTTAACGAATGCCTTATACCATACAGTTCTTTCAAATCAAAAATTAAATAGGAAACGCATTTTAAAGATTTTTGGATTCTTTATGTTAAGTATTAAACCTAAAGACAAACTGACAGTTTATTTAACTTTGTCTCCTTTTGTAAATATTTCTGAGTCTGTGCTCGAGGTGTAAATGAGAAGCCCGTTCTCTAAATCCAAGCAGTGAGAGGTTCTGGCCACGTAAGTTTAATGGACCAATGTTATGGATGTACACCTAACGCTACGGAGCAACAAGGGCGGGCTGTGCCAACAAACACAACATTACCCTCCACGAAGTCATCCTGACCCTTTTATTGTTGCAATTAAAAAATAAAAGGTACTTAAATACAATGGTGAACACATAGGGCGAAACAGAATCATAAAATTTAATGTTGAATTAAGCAGTGAGCTGAATGTTTGGGTCTCCAAATTGGCTTTGAACCCAAAACCGCTTAAAAATGGGTATGTTCACAGTTAACGGCAATTGGCTTATAGGTGAGAGAATGGTCGAAGTTGTTCCAGTTGAACTTCCAGGGAAATTCTCTCCTCAAGAACATCCTGAAAAAGATGTAAAGCCAAGTTACGTTTCAACATGTATAAAAATGAAGGCACATCTAACAACAGCTCTGCATTCAGTAAAACAATTTAAATTTGTTAAGAAGAGGAAGGACAACTTCATATTTTCAAAGGATACTTTACTTTAGAAATGTAGTTTCTTTATATGTATGTAATGTTAAAATATCTTAATTAAATCTTTATTTCTTAAGTCAGGGTAATAAAATGTTTTTTGTTTCATTATCAGAAAATCCAATATTTGCAAATGATACCTACTGATGCATGAATTTTGCAAAACGCCTACCCCCTGTAGTAACTGTAGATGAGTCAGTTAACACAGATTCTTTCCCCTGGTGATCACATCTGGTCATAACGACTCCTGAACCTCCTTTTGAGTTTCAGTTTCACAATGAATAAATGTATTTTGTAATCAGAATTTCTAATTACTGTTGATTTTGAGCAGACTTTTCAGATAGCCCACAACTTCTAATTCATCCATTTTCCTTTTTTCTTTTTCTCTATCATACTAATAGTATAGTGTTTTAAACAGGATGACCTCTTCCTATTTGGTACCATACTTCCTATTTTCTGTCCTCAGAGGTAATGAGAAAAGTGATTTTTAAAATAGCTCCTATATACATGTTGCTATGATTTTCCTTAGTTCTTCAGAAAAACATGCATTAATAAAACTTTCATCTTCGAGGTATGGTACTAGCAAGCTTGTCATGAGTTTTACATTCTTCCTTTACAATGGACCAAATTCATAATAATAGAACAGCTATGAATATCTTCTTTGATCAGAGAGTTAATACAAGAATATTATCCCTTTAACGTACGTTTATCAAATGCCTAACGTGCGAGGTTTTGGGGACAGAGACACGATAGTTACAAATCTATCTAGGACAGTCTCAGTTTATCTCTGATGTCCTGGCCTATTAACACATCTCTCTCTTTTCTCTCAAAAGTACCTTGGTTTGGGGACTTCCCTGGTGGTCCAGTGGTTAAGACTCCATCTTGCAATGCAGGGGACACCGGTTCGATCCCTGGTTGGGGAACTAAGATCCCACATGCTACGGGGCAATTAAGCCCGTGTGCCGCAACTAGAGAGCCCACGCGCCACAACTACAGAGCCCATGTGCTCTGGAGCCCACATGCTACAACTAGAGAAGTCTGTGCACCACAACAAAGCGAAGCGCCCGCACGCTGCTACAAAAGATCCCGCGTGCCGCAACTAAGACCCGACGCAGCCAAAAAAAAAAAGTACCTTGGTTTGAACATTACATGGTCACCCTAAACAGAAATGATTATGGTTTACCCTCAACAAGTTCAGTTTTACTAGGACAGAGAGACAAATGTGCCATAGATATGGACAATGTGATAAAGGCTAGATAAGGAATATGAAAAGAATGTTATGGGACTCAACTAACTCTGTATTCATTTTACATTTCCGTGGACTCTTTCCTCATCTTTGTGGTTTACAACCTTGCTACTCAAAGTGGAGCCAACAGTCCAGCAGCATCTTCATCACCTGGAAGCTTATTAGAAATTGCAGAATTCTCAGGTCCCACTCCATACCTGATATAAATCAAAATGTTCATTTTAACATGACCCCTAATTAAGCATATATACATTAAGGTTTGAGAACCACTGGTTTATAAGACATGAATGCTTCATGATGTTGATGAGTCATAAATGATTCTGGCTGTTAGCTTTTTTTGTAGGGGTTCAAAGAAATCATGGTTAGTAGTAAGAAAACCAAACTCATTCCTCTCAAGTACAGATGACAGTAGTTACACACCGGCTCTAAGCACCATTTCTATTAAGGCTCGTCTTTTCTACTGCAGAGATGATCTAAATTGCCCCCATCCCTCATCTTTAGACCTGTTTAAGTCATTTTAATAGAATCTGAGTTGTCTTTGATAAAAGGATAAATTAACAATACTCAAATCATTTTAGACTTAGAGTGTAGAGAGCCACACGTGATACTGGAGGTATCTGAGGTCACAACATTTCTGCTCTTGGGTCTCATTATGAAAGTTAAGAAACATTTTAGGAATATGATGCCTTATATACATGTAGGATAAGGCAATCATACCAGAATTGAGTACAGGAAATTCTTTTTAATATTAAAGGACTCAAAGGCATATAAAACACTTGAGATCTACACTTCTCTTGCTACATGTAAAATTTCATACTAGCGTAAGAATTGCTGGATCTCCTCCAAGTTCCAGTTCAACACTAAGAGGCTCTGAGTCCATGGAACTTCCCAAATAAAGATTCAGAAACTACATTACCTTTAATTGTTGCTGCAATTCACTATTCAATCTGGCCAAAACTGTGTTGGTTTCCTTATTGCGTCTAATTGACGCCTGAATAGCTTTCTTATCTTTTCCAACAGACCTGAGAAGATAAAAAAAATTACCTTCATTTTTTATCTTTAAATTCTCTCCATTCTTCCCTGATCTCTAAACCCAGAATGCAGAGGAAGCATCTTTGCCTTGTTAGCATAGCTCAACCTCACTTGCTCAGTTTTAATGCTCCACCAAAAGTATCTAAGCTTCAGAGGCTTAATTATTGTAGTTATTGTTTTAATGATTATTCTGTACAATCACCTGAGTTTAAGACAGTCTAGAGCAAGCATCAGCAAACTTTTTCTGTAAATGGTCAGAAGTTAAGTATTTTAAGTTTTGCGGGCCATACCATTTGTGCTGAACGTTCTTCTTTTTTTTGTATCTTTTCTTTTTCTCTTCTCTGTTTTACAAAAATGTAAAAGCCCATTCTTAGCTCACGGGCCTTACAAAAACAGGCCATGGGCTGACTTTGGCCCATGAGCCCTTGTCTGCCAATTCCTGGTCTAGAACTACCATAGTTAAAACATCAGTGTTACTGTGCATGGTAATTGTTTTTTTTAAGGTTAAGATTTTTTTTTAAATTTTATTATATTTGATTTTTGGCTGCATTGGGTCTTTGTTGCTGTGCCTGGGCTTTCTCTGCTTGCGGTGAGCGGGGGCTACACTTCATTGTGATGCATGGGTTTCTCAGTGCAGTGGCTTCCCCTATTTTGGAGCACGGGCTCTACGTACGCAGGCTTCAGTAGATGTGGCTCACGGGCTCTAGAGCGAAGGCTCAGTAGTTGTGGTGCACGGGGTTAGCTGCTCCGTGGCATGTGGGATCTTCCCAGACCAGGGATTGAACTCATGTCCCCTGCGTTGGCAGGCACATTCTTAACCACTGCGCCAGCACAGAAGTCCCTGTGCACTATAAATTTTAAAGTCTGCTCCAGGATTTGCAATAGAGTGTAAAAATGGAATTGGAATTGAACTTAATAATAGAAGGGAAAAAAGTGGGAAGAATATTCTACCCGCTCATAAATGAGAAAACTCTCAAAGAGGAGCAGTGAAAAGCCTATGCTCACCTACAAGACTAGTCTGACCATAATTCCTTTCCGTTTGATATTTTTAATTGCTGTGCTTTTTGTTTCTAGTAGTTACATGTGTTCAGGAATGGCTTTGATTACCTAGGAATAGAAGGTTGTGATGCAAGAACAGCAGCTAGGACACCTGTCTTTTGTGTATGTTCATCAACTTCTGGCCTTAATTCATCTTCTGATTTTAATCTCCTTCGAACAGGTTTAGGTGGTGGAGCAAGAGGTGTTGTGCCTTTGCTCTAGGAGACAAGAATTCCATTCATAATGAGCATTTCTTGAAGACATTCACAGTTAGTTAGCACTTTGCCAACATCATATGGTTTTGTTAAGCCATTCATTCTCCAAAAATTAAGAGTCACCTGTACTACTTTGAAACAATTTATATATCTGTGGCAACAACTGACTTAAATTGCAGTGGGGAAGAACGTTCCTAGTGACACTACAATTGTAAATGTACCTACTAGACAAATTTTTTTATAGGGTGACATAATAAGCTCCTTGAGGCCCGAATTCTGTGACTCAAAGCTATCATATTCAGTTTTAACATAAATATGATACACACGCGATATATACCTGTTCAATAACTATAAAAGGGAGTCTCCAGAAATATGCATCCATTATCTCCATAGACTTTCCTACTCAAAAATCCTAAGATATATTATCTTAATGAATAAAACAATTTATAAAGAAGTGGAAAACTAGGCAATTCTTTAAAAATCCATCACTAAGATGCACAATAATTATAATTTTTGAAAATGAGTGGACATTTTATTGGTAACTGTGAATGTGTCCTCAGCAGACTCAAATATGGTATTCTGATATTTACCATAACCTGATCTGACCTGTTAATAAATAAAAACAAGAGTCAAATGCCATCTCTTTGGTTAAGTGCTATTTTTAATTTATTGCCATTAACTGACAAAAATAAAATTCACTATTAAAAAAATCACAGAACTACTAATGTAGTAAAAATTAAAGTGTCCAGAAAGCAGAATTTAAGCACTTTCAGAAACACTCACTGTTTTCATGACTACTGGGAATGTCTTAATGATGACAAAAAAAAGTTACCAAAATTTTTTTCTCAAGGGGAAGTGTCCTGATATCTGTAATTTACTTTGAAATGCAAGCAACAGATAAGAAGGATTGATATAGTTAGAGAGAAGGATGGAGATATAAAGCAAGTATATTAACACAAGGAAAAACATATATTTTCTATTTCTTTCATTTTGTATTTATATGAAATGAAGAACATTCACTAAACATATTGTGACAGTCATTTCATGATGTATGTAAGTCACATCTTTATGCTGTACTTCTTAAACTTATACAGTGTTGTGTGTCAATTACATCTCAATAAAACTGGAAGAAAAATAAAGTATAGTAAATACTAATGGTATAATCAAGGTGTGGGTTTACTAATGTACAATGTAAAATTCTTTCAACCTTTCTGTATGTTTAAAATTTTTCATAATTAATTTTTGGGAAAAAAATCATTCCTAAGACAGTTAAAGAAAAAGAGCACACAGTATAACATAAACCTTAAAGGTTGATAATTTTCCCCTATTATACTCATAACTGCAATAAGAGAAACTAAATATGACAAATAAGGAAGCTCTACTTTATATGTCTGAAAGAATGTAATAACCACATTAAGATTTGAGAACCTGTGGCATGCATTAATACAAATGATAGGCTATCATCTCTATCTCTAGGTGGACTGTGTTCTGAGATGGACTAAGCATATTACAGTTAAAGGCAGTGGAATGAGTTAGATCATCTCGAACTTTATTTCTAAGGTTTTCAAATTATCTCATATAACTTTTCATATGCATAAAATAATCAATATTTAAAAAGACTTCTGTATACCACATTGGCGGGAGCGCTAGCAGCTGTCTTTTCTTCAATTTTACTGTCTGTTTTGGCAACTCGAAGAGAACTTGCAGGATCAGAAGCTTTTTCAACCTAGAGATGAATATATTATTATCACAAATTATATATAAGTAATATACATATATGAATAAATATACATGTAACAAATCAGAGTTAAATGTTTATAAAATATTCATTCTAACAATAAGAAACCTGAGATGAAGATGAGAGGGAATTTGAGAATACTTTATAAAATGATCATTCTCTACTACTAAAGGGCAGAGAGGGGAGGTAATAAATCTCTGAGGGGGTGGGGGGTGGCTGAGGATGCAGCACTGTCTGGGAAGTTCTTTGGTTGGGGGAGGGGAAGCATCCATTCCAGGCGAGTTAAGTACCAGTACCCTGTACACACCTGCACTCCCCTTAGGCCCACCCTGCCTTCCTGGAGGTGCAGCCCATTTCCCTAGTAGCCCCAGGCCAGGCAGAAAGTTGCAGGATTGAAGAAGTGGCTAGTAGAAAACTTTCCATGGATCAGACCTATAAGAACACTTCGTCTAAATTATGCCAGTCAAACAAGCAGATTTTTGGATGTGTTAAGAGAAGATCAGTATAAATTGAAACAATCAGAATGGACTCCAGAATTCCCATTCCCTCCAACTCCACATTTACACTTAGCGACGACAGGGATCCCTAGAGAAGTTCGTGCTGCTAGAACTAAAGAACCTCCCAGAACACTGTCTGCAAAGATTAAATTTCGACATCCTGTAGACTGTTAAGTCTAACTAACGTGACTTCCTCTCATACAATCTTCACCAAATCACAAAATCAAATGCTTAGCAGTAAGATGCAACCCCCCCATAAAGTGACTTAGTCTCATACAAACTGAATGTAGCTATGGTAACCATAGCCTCTTATTACACAGAAATGTTTACCAAATCACACGAGATGTTTAGCATTAAGGTGCAACTCCCAGAACAGTATTTTAGCCAAGACCAGATGGTTGTGCTTGTGTCTTTTCATGTGACAGCTACCCCTCACCCAGATTTTGATTCTTATTAAGCATTTTATGCAACCAGCAGGTGTCTGAGGACAATAAGAAATTGAGAAGCACTGACCTAGGGAATATAAATCCTCTAAAAGAAGCAGCAGCAGATATTTTATTCGCTGAGGCCCCTTCTATTATTTGCTCTTTTAGGGGTTCCTCTGTTTAAAGACTGGCTTCTGAGCATGATATGAGAAGATTCCCAGCGGAAAATTAGATAAGCCCTTGAAAACTGACCGGCAAGACCTCTGGATGCTTCTCGGCTTCATCATCTTGTTCTTCATTTACATTTGATGCAGCAAATACTTCAAATTGGCTGAAATCTGCAAAATTTGGTTGTTCTGGTATCTGCTGAGGTGAGGTACTAGTGTGAGTTATCAGGCCATCGGCATCCACCGGGCGATGCACAACGGGACCAGCAGCCTATATGAGGGTTTAGGACAGAAGAACAGACATTTTATTGGTGTTACCAGTGTCAGAGAGGAGCTTTCTTTTTCTCTGAAAATTTATTATAAGGATGCTCTTTTTACTAGCTGGAAATTCAGGGAGGTGAGCTACAGTAACATTTAGCTCTAAAAAACCTTAAGTGAAATGCTAAGACACTAAAAAAATTAAGATGACAAACCTCCAATAAAAAAGATACTTTTACAAAATTCTTATTGCAAAGAAAGGGCATCACAGGAGAGGGGAAGTTCTGGCCCTAATCTCTGATTCCCCCCATGCATCTATTTTTTTCTTAATTGGGCTACTGCATAATTGTTCATTCTATAAAAAAGCTATTTTTTAAAATGTTTCATTATGTTTCTAAAAAGATTGTTATTTTTAAAGTGTGCAAACCCATGCTCTAGCTACTCTCTGACACGCCAATGCACGTTTCTTCAATTTGTCCTCCACTCCTTTGCCAGATCAAGTCTTCTAAAGTCTTCAATCGAAAAATAAATTTATTGAGTATCTACTTTTGGCCAAGCACTATGGATATAATAGTGAATAAACAAGTAAGGTCCATCCCCTAATAAAGCCTAGTGCAGGACAAGAGATAAATAAACAAGGATTTAAAATACCGTGTGAGGAGTTTTATGACAAAAGAAGTACAGGATGCTACAGGAATAAATCTGAAGTCTCTTTAAAAAGTCTCTTTAAAAATTCTCTATATCCTATAAGAAAAATTCCACCTTCTTAGTATGATATAGGAGATGCTCTGCCCCTTTTCCACCTCTTTAATTTCCTTTCCCATGACTCTAGTTGTACTGAACTCAATGGTTTTTCCTTGAAGAATATGCCAGGCTTACCTTACACCTCTATGCCATTCCTTGTGGTTGTAATGCCCTCTCCCCAAGAAATACCATTTTATCTTTCAAGTCTCTGCTTAAGTCTAACTTACTTCATCTTACTTAGACCTTTTCAATGTGATCCCTGACTTTACCAGCTAGAAAAGCTGTGCCAAAGCATTTTATAAATAAGTCTACTGCAGCACTTTTACTGTAAGTGTTGTTTACAGTTCTGTCTTTTGCACTAGACTGGTTCTTGAGTCAAGAGACCAACTCACTGGGTTTCACAGCTTAACACAGTAAAAGCATTTTTGTTGGCACTTTAGATAAAATAAATACTGGAATATCCAAATTTCAGTGTCTTTGATGATTAGGAAACCATCTTTTTAACTGCAAATAAGCAACTTCATTATAAGAATCTAACTCAGAAAAATCAACCAAACTCATTCATGTAAAAGGTAGGCCAGTCAGTCACATAAAACTAAGCTATAGTCCAGAATCTATCTTGGAACATAACAGTTTTATGCAGATGCAAACAACTTCGACCTGGCAGGGTGGGTGCAGAAGTCGTCTAACACTTCCTTCACTGACGCAGTAACAAATCCAGGGAGATGCAGGGAGGTTACTCTGAGTCACTGCTAGATCCAGGACATAACATGGACACCTCGTATCTCCCAATCCACTGCTCTTTCCTCTAAACCCTCCTTTGTCAAGACATTATCCTTTGGTTCACTTCTGAGCCTCTTTCAAAAAATAACTCAAATCATTATTGGAATCCTTATCTTCTAAAATAAGACCTAGCTTTCCTGAATTATTACTATTTTTTTATAAATGTATTTATTTTTGGCTGCGTTGTGTCTTTGTTGCTGCTCTCGGGCTTTCTCTAGTTGCAGTGAGCAGGGGCTACTCTTCATTGTGGTGCGCGGGCTTCTCACTGCGGTGGCTTCTCATGTTGCGGAGCACAGGCTCTAGGCGCGTGGGCCTCAGTAGTTGTGGCGCACGGGCTTAGTTGCTCCGCGGCATGTGGGATCTTCCTGGACCGGGGCTCGAACCTGTGTCCCCTGCATTGGCAGGTGGATTTTAACCACTGCATCACCAGGGAAGTCCCCTTCCCTGAATTATTAATAAATGCACATTAAGAATGACAATTATGTACTTCCTGATCTTCAGAATAATTCTAGAATAGAATCAAAGACCTAATAGACAAATTGACTAAGGGGACTATAATAGCTGATGCTTAGCAGTGACTACCTAGGAGAATTACCTGTGAGGGCTGTGGTCTTGGAGGCACTGCAGGAGGTTGGGCAACAACTCCACCCTGTTGCTGTCCTGTGTGAACACACAAGTCTTCTTTTTGTAAAAATATAATTACTTTGCTAATAGAACAGACAGGCTGAATGTGATCAAATGATAAAAGATTTCCAATACCAACATATGGTATTGGAAGCCATATATAACTTGCAAAACTGTCTAGATGTGGTCAAACCTCATGGCCTCTTCTCAGACCTCATTTCTCTGGCTCTCCTGCATGAGGCACTCTTGTCTTGCTCCTCCCTATTTCCATGACACTATACATTCTTGGTTTTCTTCCCATATTTCTGATTGCTCTTTAGCTATCAAATATGAAGACTTCCAAATTTTCTCTCATTTAACACTTCAGCCTATTAATTCTATGTAAATGATTCTCAAACAATACATCAATCTTCCCTAACCCACAAGTCCAATGGCCTGTTGATTATTTCTCTTTTTTCTCATCATTCCAAACGCATAATATCAAAAACAGAACATCATCACCCTCCGTCCTAACTTCTCTATTTCCACCAGCATGATAACAATATGACCAGTCATATAAAAATTAAAACCTTTGAGTAAGTTATGACTCTTCTTTCTCTTTTGTCATGTAATTTAAGACCTATTAGCTTTCCCTCCTTGATACCCCCACATCGTTCTTTTAAAATCTCTTGTGGCATCTCTCAGGTTCCCATCGTTATCATTTGAACTCAATTTAGGTAGTCATTAAGAGAAAAAAATTCCCTCTCATTTGATACTTTTTCTATTCAAAATTTTTCTTCATATAAATATAAAAAAATAAGAGAAAATACTGTGTATCTTTAGCTTAATATATTTAATGTATTTAATATATATTATGGTTCTCTAACCCCTACCTGTGGTGACTGAAAAGGTCCGATTCATATCTAAAGATGACGATCTAGAATGAGAGGGCTGAGGCCTTGGAGGGGGAGGTGGTGGTGCAGTGTTATCAGGCGACATTCCTGAATGAGACCTGCAAAATTCGCCCCGTTACAATTGGTCATGCTACTGACATTGGAGCTTTTCTTTTTTCTTCTTAAGCATTCAAACTCAGCTAAGCAGCAAAGGATCTTATTGGTGTGACATTTTCTCCAGAGGACAGACAAGTATTACAATGAATAAACAGTACTGTTTATGATGTGCATTCAACAAGTAGTTATTTAATATAGCAAATAACCTTCTTTATAATTATACAGTCAACAAAATTTCAAAAAATTTAAAAAGAAAGTTAGTTATTAACATGAATTCAAGGTAGACTTCTAACCTAGAGTAATGTTTTTTCATTCATTTAAAGATAATACTAGTCTCAAAAGCTATTTTCAAAAAAGAGAAACTCTACTTTCACATACGGTTAGCCTTCAACTTACTTAAAGTTTGGTAAGCTGAGGTAGAATGTGGCTCAACTATGTGAGATGCCCATTCCTGTGTTACCACAGGCCCTCTCATTTTAGAGGTGATTATTTATCCTCATGCTCAACCCTCTCTCGAGACTCACTTACTGGCCACCGAAGTCTCCTATGTATTCTGAAGAGTCTCATGGACTTTAGCAATCTGATCCTCACTACTAGGAATAAAAAGTAGACTAAAATCCAAACTGGCTGAGAACTCTAAGATATATGAAAAAGCAGCCTTTTGACTGTGTGAGCTCTTCAGAGATTCTATATTACCACTCTCTCCATATATCCTCCAGGAGTGTGGCAAAAGGCTCTTACAATGCGTGAAAAGCAGGGGAGAAAGATGCTTCTGTCCTGTGCACAGTTCTGAGTGGACGGTGAAGCCCTTGTAGACAGAGCCCTTGCTACCCTCACCCTACCCCACACCTTTTTTTGTTTGTGTCTGAGACGTTATATATAATGCAGATCTTCAGGGTGGGTAGGTAGTCCAGCACTGGGCTGTGCTTCCAGATGACATTTTAAAACACTGAATTTTTTTGGTACTTGCCCATAAGGCTATGAAAGGAAATATGCACATTTCTTACTTAAATAGACTCTCACTGATGAGCTACAAAAAGGACTGTATTCAACCACTACTGCCAAAAAATTATCAGCTCATTTTAAACCTTCCACAGAATACCATGAACACATAACGGTTCCTTCTGTTTTCCTATTAAAGTTGGAAAGAATCAAAATCATTTCTCTTTTACATAAATCAGTAGGTAACCTAACAGCCTTTAGAGAAGTGCAGAGCTGAAGAATAGAGAAAAATAACTTATACTTGGTTTTAAATAATTTTAAATATTAAAACATTAACAAGATATTTTAGTTATGCTTTTTATTGACAGAAACACTAACCTTTGACGAGTTACATTGTTCCCAATCTGTTCTGGATCCGAAGTAAAAGAATCTGAACTACTGTAACCATCTGCTGATAAATGGGATATATCCTATTTAATAATAATCATTTATATAACTGAATTATTGTTTCAAGTCAGAGATATTCAAAGATTGGCTAACACGTTAACATTTCATCATAGTATTACTAACTGTAAAAAATTAGATATAAATCAAATAAATTATGGACTATCTACACAACACAATACTATGCACAGAGAACAAGTTACAATCTAAAAAAGTTATTATTTAATAACAGAGAAATATTCAAAATAAGTTACATGGAAGGAGGATAGAAAACAGTACATATACTACAGTTTCATTTCATATAAGAATATAACATGCACAGAATGAGGATTAAGGTTGACAAGGAATGCTAATCACGGTCACTCGTAGAATAGTGAGATTACAAGTAATTTTCATTTTCTTATTTTTATTTATTACATTTCTACAAGTGTGAATAATTTTTGTAATGAAAAAATTCATTTTTAAAGAATAAATTAGAAATATCTTAAGTAAAAAAGCTAACTTCAAAACTGTTAATGTAAAATTTTTAACAATTTGACAAGGGAATAAAACGTGCTTAGACAATAATAAAATTTATGAAATTAACCAGAGGGTACCAATTTTTCACCTGAGGTAATATCATTTTCAATTTCCTCAAAGTCTTATGAAGGAGAAGAGAATCCCAGAAGCAGACTAAGAGTTGCGAAGCAGTAAAGAAGTTTTAAAATAGAAACTCTAGGGATAATGTGAAGAAATACTACTCATACCTTTCAAGAGTGATAAATTGAAGGGACTGGTTATTTGGTTTAGTTTCATTTCAAAATGTATCCCTTTCCTTTTTATTGTCAAGTCACTGAGAAGTTTACTTAATTGGTACAAGAAGGATGCTAAAATTAACAAACTTCCATTTGGATGTTCTAATAGGCATCTCAAGCTTATCATGTCCTAACCTGAACTCCTACTCTCCCCCCACCACAAACCTTCTCCTACCACAGACTCTGTCAATTCCCAGTTGCTAAGATCCCTTGAACCACTCGTGACCCCCCCACCCCCACCCCTTCACATTCAAGCAAATCCTGTGGTCTTTTCCTACCAAAATCTAACCAGAATCTGACCACTTCTCAGCACTTCTACTGCTACCACCCTAGGCCAAGCTATCATCTTCTCTTGCCTGTATTGTTATAACTGTTTCCTAAAATGGTCTTTCCCTGTTTGAACTCTTGCCTTCTTCTGGCCTATTCCCAATACAGCAGCCAGAATGATCCTGCTAAAAAAGGAAGGTCAGATTATGTCACTTCTCCATTCAAAAACCTTCTAAATCGGGCTTCCCTGGTGGCGCAGTGGTTGAGAGTCCGCCTGCCGATGCGGGGGACACGGGTTCGTGCCCCGGTCCGAGAGGATCCCACACGCTGCAGAGCGGCTGGGCCCGTGAGCCACAGCTGCTGAGCCTGTGTGTCCGGAGCCTGTGCTCCGCAATGGGAGAGGCCACAACAGTGAGAGGCCCGCGTACCGCAAAAAAAAAAAAACCTTCTAAATGGCTTTTCGTCTTACTCAGTAAAAGTCAGTCTTACACTGCTCCCCAGTTACTATTCTCCCACTTGCTACCTCTACCTGCCAAATTTACTAACTAGTTCTATTTCGGGTGTTTGCTTGCTGTTCCCAGTAAATAAGGCATCTTCCCTAAACCAGGGCTTCATATTGGCTGTTCCTTGTGCCTTAAACATCCTTCCTTCAGATATTCACACAGCCCAATTCCTTGTCTCCTTCAAGTTTTAACTCAAATGTCATCTTTTGTAAGGCCTTCTTTGATCACCTTATTCAAAATGTCACTCCCTCTCCCCTTTCACAACTTAATTTTTATCCAGGGTGTTAATTATCTCCTAAGATAGGAGTCCTTTTTTTCTGTTACCTCCCCTACAGAATGTAAACTCCAAAAGGGCAAAGATTTTTTTGTTTTGTTTTGTTTACTGCTGAATCCCCAGTGGCTAGAACAGAGCCTGGCACATAGTATTCCATTAACATTGGCTGAATGAATGAATATATACCCAATTTCTTGTGAGAGAGAAAGAAAGGAGCTAGTGGGAAAGAGCCAACATACAAAATCTGGCTAGTTGAGAGGGATGGCAAACAGGAGGCCTGCCTTGAAGACGGTTCAGTGGCAATGGACAACCAGTTATTCATACAGAGGGTAGGGTGTTTAAAATGACTGACTATTCTCTGCATTATCCAGTGAAGATAATATTAAATGGTTATATATTTGAATTATTCAGACTCTAAGTCCAGACTTAATAAACCTCAAATGGATGATGCTACTCTATCTTTCACTTACCTACAGTATTTCCAGAAGCAAATTTCACTGATGAATTTATCTTATTTTCTTCTGAAAGGTCAGATGTTTTCACCAGTAATGGGCTAGTGGGATTAGTATGATCTAGGAGACAATTAATAGGTAAAAATACAAGATATAGGTATCTGAATTAATAAATTCATAAACCTCAGAGTACAAGACTTTGTTTCAATACTCTGAAGAAGTAGCAAGTAAATCCATGAAATGTAAGACAAAATAATATTTAATAGGACAAACATAAACCTATTTATATAGAATTTTGTTTTCTGCCACAACAGAAGATACTTTATAATGAAAGAGTCAATCTGCATGTTCATACTTTGTTAATTTTATCCCTGTAGGGCAATTAGTTAAATAAAACACCACACAAATGACTGTAAAATAAGTAATTTATGTTGTTGACTTACATAGAAAACAAATCTATCTGTGAGAGACCCTAACTAAAACATTTAATCTAAAATGAGGAGAAACTTCAAGAGTTTAAGCAAAATATACTATTTCAAAGTCAAGATTCACTTTAACATATACCTCTTCGGTTAAAATTTGAACATACTTTAAATGTAAATTCACAAGAATGATCATAAGAACCCACGGGGTATTAGAAAAGTCACGTTTTCCAAACGTCCTTATTTAAAAACTTTATAAATTAAATTCAATAATTTGCTTTTAAAACTGTAATATAAATTTTAAAAAATATACAAGCACACACACACAGTACAAATATAATTGCAGAAAGTACTATGTTAAAAAATAAGCAATTAACAAAAGAAACCTGAACTCAGAATGATTACCTGTGTATTTTGGTTTGATGCTAATCTAAAATATAACCCACTAAACTAAGATACAACCCAGCAACAACTTCCTTACCACTGCCAGTTCTTTTAAGTTCCATTTCCTGCATGTGGATTTTGCTTGGAGTCATACGAATGGGAACTGGATGAACAATAGCAGTATCCTACAGACGAACGGGAGGAAATACAGAATTTGTATTAAAAATGCCAAGCAGGTACCCTGAAATAACCAAAATTAAAAACACTTCAAAAACTGGTGGACAGAGTTTCTCATTCACACTAAGGCAAGCATGAAAATTAATTTTTTAAATAAAAGTTCCAGAATTATATTTAAAAAAATCAAGTTTTCTATATACACCTAATAATCTGATTTGTTTTATAAAAAGTACATTTTAACTTTGAGTGATTAAAGATTTGAGAAAAAAACTGATCTTATAAAAATACAATTCAAGACAATATTCAAAGGCAAAGTGTGAAATGATCTGATGAAATTATACAAATCTGAACCTTTGAGGTTAAAAGGAACTGTTTCATGAGAACCCAAAGACTAAGTAAAAGATTGAATTCATTTTCACTAAACTGCTCAAAAAATTTGACACTTTTCTTTTTCACGTATAAAACAAAGTTAAGGACATGCCTGTCATATTGTAACAGTAGGCATGATACTTTCTACAGATTAGTTCTACAGAACTGTTTAAAATTCATGCATAAAACTTCCACAAAGGAACCCATTTTTTTAAGAGTTGGGATAAGTAACACTCCTACTCTAACATTAATACTGTCCTTAAATTTTTTCGTGACTATACTACATCTGATAATTCTCAACTGAAGTCATGAGTGGCAAGTCTAGTTAGAGGGGTAAAGGAACTGACGGAATCAACTTCTGAAAATAGTATAAAGCAATGTATGGCAGCCTCTCCAAAAGGGAAGGAAGAGAGAAAGGTGCATCTGGGTAGCCAGGGAGGCCTGGCCCTGGGAGCTGAGATGCCCAGGGGAGGAACTAGAACAGGATCAAGCATTTGGCTTAACAGCAACAGACCAGCTAAAAAACATGCCTACAGGAGTTCAGCCCCTTCTACTAGGAGTCAGCTCGTATTTTGTATGTGCTGCTGCTAAAGACTGAACTTGAGATCCTTAAATTTCAAATATCTAGTAATGAGTTTAAGTTTATGATTTAGTGTGAAGGATAATGACCTTTCAACTTAAGTTGGACACTGTTTTGGTGACAGTATTAACACCACACCTCTGCAACTTCTAGCATACCATCTCCTGTTTGACAGGTCTCCTTGGCTTATTCGCAAAATCTCTAAATTCAACCCATTTATAACAAATGAATTCTTTACTGCAATTAAACAGATAAATCCATTTACAGTAATTTCCTGTCCCTACACCAGTGAGATTCTGGACAGGGTTGTGTACTATTTAATAAACCTGAACTAACATTTCCCCTACAACTCTAAAGTTAGTTATAAAAGATCAACATAATAGATGGATAAAAGTTTAGATTTCTCACATAAGAATGAGTCATACTCAGGAAATGATTAACAATACACTCAAGATGTTGTTTGTTATGTTTATGGTTATGAAAAACATGGCTTTAAGAATAACTACTATTTTCTTAACTTACAATTTTAATAGCAAAAATAACTGCTGAGAATCAGAATTTAACATTCTAAGGCAAGATTAAAGGAGAAAGCATGATAGATTCATGCTTATTCCAAACCCAAAGCACACTAAGAAAAAACAAGCAAGGAAAACTTATTAGATGCTTTAACTCATAATATTGATCTAATATATATTCTGTGTGTATGTACGTAGAGTGATACTTATAAAATTTGTAACAGGAATATTAAGTAGCCTTTTCATGTATTTCCAGTACAATAAAGGGAGGTCACAATAATGACCCCCCAAAAAGAAAATCATGAATGTTCTCTTCATTCTCTAAATAATTCGCATAAGTTTCTGTACCAGCAAATCAATTTCCTGCTGCATACCTCAGTCATATAACTAATTGTTGCTGTGAGCCTGCACTAGCTTTAATCCAGTGGATCCTGCTACCAGGAGGACAAGGCAATTCCTGGAAGAGCTTTAACGCAGATGACCAGGCCCCACCTAGGACTAGTGATCAGAAGCTCGGTCTGTGACTGTGACGTGCAGCAGAAGAAAGAGCTTTGACTTCAAACATTTCAACACCCAGGTGAAGAACCATACATGCCTGTAAGTCTCTGGGTCCTGAGCCACAAGATGCCAAAGTAACACTTTCTCTGCTCCAAATCAGCATCCCCATATTTAAAAATAGAGAAAAAAGTAAAGAGACTGACTGGCAGGCTCTGCTCACTTTCTTCTAACTATTCAAATCACCCAAAGCCTTTAGGAAACCCATTCCTAAACACTCATGGCACATTTGTATCCTATATTTAGGTACTTGATTTTATACATCTTAGTACTTTATTGAATATTCTATTGTGCTCAAATATCTACCTTTTCTACTTGGCTTAAATTTTACTATCCTGTCTGTCTGAAACCAGCCCTGCCTACTTGCTATTCCTGTGTCACTTAGTTCAGGTGCTCATCATCTCACTCTCTCTTGACCCCATCAGTCCTTCACATTGTTGCCTGAATGATCTTCCCCAGCTACCTCTTTGGCACCCTCATCTTATCATGGTACTTCTTGTTAGCTCCTAGTTAAGTTCAGACCCTTGGTCTAGGAAACAAAGATCTTCCCAGTCAGGTTTCAGCCACACTCTTCAGCTCCCCATCACTCCCCCATCCGTATCTACCCTATACCCTCACTGCACTGAATTGCTCCTGCTAGTGACCTTCTGCTTGCAATGCCCTTGTCCACTTCTGCCAATTCACGGTTTCATTCAAAACTCATCATACAAACATACCCTCTTTTGTGAAAACTTTACCAAATACACTGGGCTGAGTTAGCCCACAGTTCTCTGCCCACAGTTTTGTTCACGGCTACATATGGTAATTATCAAAGTCAGCTATATTAAACCATCAGTTTATAATGATTAAGCTGTGGTCTACTTAAGACTGGACTTGTTTTTTGACATCTTGGTATTCCTAGAGAATAACACAGGCACCTGGAAGGGGGCTCCACCAGACCAACTGAGTTGGCTGGGCATAATCAGTGATCAAATGAACTCCCTTTTCATACCCTGAGTGAGTCAAACATTCTACAGCACTCAAGATCAGAGATAAGTCATGGCGGAGACTAGTGCACTGCACTTCTCGTCAGTCTAGAATTTCCTGGTGGAAACAGATTCTACCAGAATAAGCAGTTCAACAAAAGTAGTCAAGTTTCTGGAAATGAGATATCAGAAACTCAGTTTCATAACAATTCTGGGAGCCTAATAATTAACCATCTCAGTTTGCATGTGAGGTCACTGCACTGGGTGGTGGCTGTCTCTAAGTGCTACAGAGCAGTTTGGAGTCCTTCACAGACAAACTTTATTGAGCAATACCTACTTATCAAAATTTGGCTTTTAAAAATTATTCCATTAAGTGTTTCTGACACTGTAAGGTATGTTACATTCATATCAGAACTATAGTGTTCTTTTTCTCCTATGTGAGTCTCTTCTAATCTGAATGGACCTTATTTACTTACTTATAATCCTTATTTATATAAACCTTGCAAAGGATCATTTGGGAATGTGGCCACAGGCTGTGTTCTGTAGACTGGTAATGTGTCAGGTAAGAATTAAATGAAGGTTAAGAAACTCAGACCCTCACTGAAAGCAGGGCATTGTACTAATTGAAAGTTTATAGTGAGATTATAGTTTGCCAGCGTAAAAGAAAAAAGATGTTTCTACGTACCAGATTATAAATATTTAAGACTGCCAACTTTATCAAATTTAGAGGTCTAAATTCAAGTTTAAAATGTCAATTAACCATTTAAAACTTTCTTTCCTAGAGCCTCCTGCCATACTAGAAAAAACAAAAGAAAGTATTGTGCCATATCATTTAAAACACTAGAGCTGGAATTCACAAATTTGGATATTATTTCCAAGAAGTTACAAGAATATCACTGTTATTAAGTCAACTATTTCCCTGCATTTCTTGCCAGTCATGAGTCAATTTATTTTGCCTCCGAGTTCTAGATTTTTATATTTAATGTTCTTTTCTGGCCTGACAAAGATCATAATACTATGAATTATTACTCTGAATATCTCTTAAGGGTTAGAGAATAAAAGAGTCTCTAATGCTACATCCTTCCCTGTAAAATACTTTTATTAAGTACTTTAAATAAAATTAACTTGACTCTGTAAGTAGGAGATAAGAATAATATGGAGAAATGAAACTCAGAGCTGAAGTAAAACTTTCTTTTAGCTTATAGCACCTGTCACTTCCCAGGAAACTTTAATTACTGCTGCTAATAAGCAGGAAAAATTGTTAAGTGTTGCCTTTTTATTTCTCTCCCATTTTTCAGAGACTAAAAGCAAAGATTAATGTCCTCAAAGTAGTAAGGAAAGAGAAGGCCAAAGACTCAGATAATCTACATATTAATTGGCCCCTGAATAATGAATAGATTATAAAAATAGACACTTAAAACACTTCCATACATTATGTTTGAATTCAATATAGCAGTATTCTCTGTATTTCAAACAGATATAAATTCTTTAAAATTATAAAACACACCAAAGAGCCATTAATTTAAAATGTTGAAGATGTACTATTATCTTTAAATGCCACTTCTCCCAAATCCATATTAAATAACAAGACTATTTTAACATTTAATTAATAAATGCTGGCTATCTTTGGTCAGAAACATCTAAAAAGAATGCCTTGTGTCACTTTCTCCAATTCTTTTCACTGAACTCATTCTTAAAAATCCTACCTTTACACTCTTCTTCCCTTCCTACTTACTTCCTCTTTTCTTTTTGAAAGGTACTTATTAGCATGTCCTTCTCTTTATGGGAAAAAATGAAAAATAAAAGAAAAAGCAGGAGCGAACAGTGAGAAGACTGTAACAGCTACAGTATAGAAGTTTTCAATTAACTTGAGGGACGGGTGGGGCATATATGAAGTTCAATCTATGAGACAGAATTTATTTTTTAAATCAGGATGTGAACTTTGTAGCATTTTCAAAGCAACACAGTGAACCACAGGAAGACAAGACGGAGCCTCCTCTGCACAATGGGAATCTTTGACCAACAGCACTATTGTTTTGCTGAACTTGATTCTCTTGTAACAGGACTCAACATACTAATTAAGTCAAAGCTGTACCATCTGGACTGTTAAAATAAAAGATGACACTGCATATTTACATACATAGCACAGGTTACACGATGTGTAAGCATACAAATAAAATAGTATTTACTGTCATTACACTGAAATAAGCAGTATATGTTTAATAAAACATACACTCAATTAGCAAATGAAAACAAGGTCAACTAAATCAATTGTCACAAAATGCTCCTTTAGACACATGTATCAGATTTTAAAAACATAGATTTCTCTCATTAAAATAACTAGAAAATACAAAGAATGGTAAAAAAAAAAAAAAAAGTTCTTTCCACCATTAAACACACAAAAATTGAAAAGCCTGCCACCATTTCCCTCTAAGCACTCCACTGAATCATGCATATCAGCTAAAAACCATAATGAATGAAAATTTGGGTTAATAAAATTAATTTCAAACAAGCAAGCTAAGTGATTGACTTACAGGATCAGCTGGTGCAATGTTAGAATCAAATTGGGTCAGAGTTTGTGAGCTTGAAGAGCGTTCACTAAATGTCTCCCACTGCTGAACAGACAGAGGAGAGACAAGTCAGCATGATGAGAAAGATGGAGTAAAAGATCACCGGAGAAGATTTAGCAAAGTAATTCAGAGGTTGCACTGCAAGTTGTGTTTCGTAGGCCTGACAAAATTCCGTAAGTTCTATTTTTCCATAAACATTCTACATTATCTATGCTGGGTCATCTTGTAATGTAAAGTGAGCAGCTTCACGATCAAATGTACAGTAACAATTTACTGCAATCTCTACGGGAGAGATTCAAAGCCTTACAGAATTCAATTCAAAACACAATAAAGGAACAGAGTCTAAGTGGTATAAATGGTGACAAAAGAAAAATATAAAGGGGTTTGTCTTGACTAGAGAAAGAATAACTTCAAATCCTTCTTTCAAAATCCAAATGTTAATGCACTGATTTGGTGGTACTAATGAATTCTGAGTACCAAAGTTTTGGTCAAAACAAAGCAAGTCAGTGCGACTTGCCAGTGCGACCCCTGAAAGATGATTCTATTATGTATGTGCACATATTCTGTACGTATGTATAGATATTTAATAAAATATAATTGAGATAAAATGCAAAGAATTCTGGAATTAATATAAGTTTGAGCTTATGTCAATCTGTAGCAAGTCAACCCCTGTAATCAGCATAATGAACAGGGCCATGCCAGACCACAAGACAAAACTGCCAATCAGGCACCCACCTCCAACCCCATGCTAGAAAAATCAGAATGCGGCCACAATGAGAGCAAATCAAGCAACTGAGTATGTGTTATATATAGAAGATGTATTTTGATATGAAATACTACTCTTCTAAAAGAGGTATACAAATATCATACCTCAAATTAGGTGGAGTGATAAGTGATTATTCATTTTAGTAAATTCCATTTGAAGATCTTAGTAATAAACAGTATAGGATTTTATATCAAAATCATATTAAAATTATCATTAAAATTTGATTCTTAAGAATTACCAGTTATACTCTGAAGAAGGAAAAACATCTGCACATATACAATATATACACACGAATGTTTACACACAGACACACCTACTCCATTAACCGAAATCCTCTTTTTATAATTCAGTATAGAAAAGTATACATTTTTATGCTTCAAAGTTCGACTTACTATTTAAAACAGTAATATTCAATTTGAGAAGACATGTAGAAACTAAATGTTAGCAAATGAACACATTTATAAAAATTATCTACAGAAATGGCTAATGCAATCATTCAACAGCTTTCCCTAAAGATTAGTTTTAAAATCATAAAATTAAGATATACTAAGAAATACTGATGCATTGAGCATGTTTCCTGAATAAAGATAAATCCACATTATCCTGGGACATCACTTTAGGGAAGTGACTTACCAATATTTGTTAATATAATTAGTTTCTTCAATAATTATTGTTGCATAGGTACAGAAGGAGTTTTAAAAATCCTAATTATCTAACTATGGAAAAAAGTTTAGATGCAGAATATTTTTTTCCAAAAAGAAGACATTTGTCTACCTATTTGGTGGCATGAGATTTTACTTGATTTTACAAGACTGTATGTAAGCTAGCTGGAGAGCAGAGAAACACTCTTATCTTTGTAACTTTAGTGTAATGATTAAGAGCACAGGCTCTGGAACCAGATGACTGGAACCCTGGTTACGCTGCACACCTGCAGTCAAGTTATCTAACCTCTCTGTGCTCCAGTTGTACCATCTGTAACGTGAGGTTAATAATGCCTATGTCACAGGACTGTTATAAGGATGTAAAGAGTTAATATATGTAAAGAGCTTTTTGAACAGAACAGACACATCAAAAGTGCTCAATAAATGTTACGGATTGTTATTAGTGTATCCCCTACAGTGCCTCATCCATATTTGCAGGTGCTGAGTAAATATTTGTTGAAAGAATATTAGTGCTTTGAGGTAGAAAATTAAAATATAATTTCCATATCCTAAGTAAATTTAAAAAAATAAATATTATTAAAATGTGTCAAAAATCAATGTTAGTTTTAGTAACATTTTGATTTTCCACACACAGTAAAAAAAAAACCAGTTATGACATTCATGTCCTTATTAGCAAACACCACAAAATGAAACTTGGTAAGAATATTTAAGAAGGGAAATGCAACTGCTTACATCAGATGTGAAAGGGATTTCCATTGCTAGTCTTTAATGATCACATGTGATTTTTACTTAGAATGAAGATGGGCTTTTGAACTGACATGCTTTAGAAAGAGTTGCTTTTTTTTATGAACAGATATCAGTAAAGATACTCTTTTAATCTGATACTGCTTTTTAAAAAAAATGACAGAAATGAATAAAGGCAGAAAAAACAGTGGTTTCAAGAACACTGACCCTATTCTCCATAAAGCCTTTCTACTAGCAAATTCTTTCAAGGCTTAAATCTTCCCTCCAGAAAAACACTTATATAAATGGTTTTATACCTGACAGCATGACGGATGTGTATTATAATGTCTCAGAAGCAGGTATCTGTGATTACATCATAAAGCAGCAGCAAGTACTTTAAACCTGCCAATTACTTCTCTTGTTTTTCAGTTGTCCAAAATTAACTAGTGTCTCTTTAAACCCAGTATTTTTCTGGTTTTAAAAGACAAAGAAAGCACAGAAGCTTCAAGCACTATCTAAAAGTGATACAAAAGACTGTAAGGAAAAAAAATATAACTTGTTCACAAAGAAAAGTGCTCTAACAGGCTGAGCAGTGGTTTTCAATTGAAGTTCTACAGAGCATGAAGGTTTAACAGAGGGGCCTCAGAGGGTGCTTTGTGGAGGCAGGGCCTCAGGTCCTCTTCCCTTATTCTAATCATAGTGGCCCTACTTTTATTGTTTTGTATAATGGAGTTCCAAAGTAATGGGGGGTGGTTCTCAAATTCTGTTTTCCACGCTGGGCTTGGTCTTATATAACATGGTCTTTAACCGCTGCATTTAATAGGGCTAAATCATTCCATTTTGTATTAAATAAAATAAATTACTATGAATAGCCTGGAATGTAGAAAATATTTTTTTCATGTGGAAAGCTGGTTTAGTGGCTTCTCATATCACTTCTGATGCTAAGATTCCAAATCTATTATCCCAGGCCTTGCTTACAGGAATGAGAAGGCAGTGTGACACAGCAGGTGTGCTAACTGACTGAACGTCCAAAGGACCTGTGTTCAAATCTCAGCCCTTGTCCCTTACTGGCGGTAAGATATCTTGTCCAAGACATTTACCCTTTTGACTGTTAAGTTCATGCATCTGCCCCATCTAACTCACAGGGATTTAGTAGGAATGAATGGTGGAAACTAAATGATAGTATATACATATGAAAAAGTACTTTGAAAACCTCAGAGTCATATAATTACAAATATCTATCACAGTCACATTTGATATGGTCCCTCAACTATGCACACACGCTGAAAGAGCTATATGCTGAAATTACCCTGCTCGGAACTTCTTACCTTAAAAAAGTGAATGTTAGTGAGAGAAAAGGGAAGCTTTGCTAACCTCACTGCTCTGATTCAGCTCAGGCCAAGTCTGGTTTAGTGACGGCATTGATGGAGACTTGCTTGGAGGTGCTTCTGCAGGAGAGCCTGAATAACCTACCTCACCTGGCTGATCCCCAACGTCTGCAATTTAAAAAAGAGAAATTCTCTATAAACAATATATTTTAGTTTAGGAATATTTACTCATAAAAACCTAACAGAAGGTTTTCACAAGTAGTAATTTATAATCTGAATTTCCTTTTCTCACGTTCCCAAAACAAACATCTTAACAATCAGACAATCAGGCAATACTTATTCCTGCAACTTACTGTCTACCTGAAACCAGAGTTTTCCATGAAAATAAAATCTAGTTAGAAATAAGTAGAAAAAGAGTGTTGTACATAGCAATGCAATAGGGTACATACTTTGAATCTTTTCCTAGTAGGGATGGATTTGTACCAGTTCCCAAAGTGTATTCCATGGAATATTAATCAGTAAGGTATTTTTAAATATTAGGTTTTCTATTCAAATAAATCTGGGGATACTATAATTCCCTGTTGGAGTGTCCCCACGCACATTTGTATATCAAAGACTTGTCATGTTTAAATCAGTTTTTCCCAAATATAAACCTTTTTTTATCAGACAAAAATCCCTCAATATTCCCTTGGCATATACTTTGGGAACTGCTGATTTACACTAATTTTCTCGTATTTTCTCTACAAGTCTTCCTTGTTACCAAGAAGCAGCATATATTTTCAAGGCAGACAGCAAAAGGAGAGAAAGAGCCCAGGCATGAGCAAAAAGCAAAGTCAATGAGCCCACACGAAACAAACTTTTATCATTAGGCTCACTAGCATTTACAGACTTAACTGAGAGAGCTACAAATCCATGACAGGATTTCAAAGTGGTTTTTAAAGAATTATGTGATATCATGTTCTAATTTTAATTAGTTAATAAGCCCTCTCTAAGCTCTCAAATTGTAATTTAAAAACAGAAGGAATTTAATGGTAACTAAATTCTCATTCCAATCGTCCCAAATTTTACAGGGCTTTGAATATAATCCCAGTCTGAAAATCACATTGATTGCCAAATTAATGGGGAATACCTAATCTGTTTAGAACCTGTATCAAAAATATGACTCTAATATCCATCACTATCTCATTGTTTGACCATGGGCAAGTTGAATAAAATAAATAGTACCTGAGTTTCTCCATCAGAAAGAAAGACATCTGCCATTAAATGTTAGTACTAGTACTATACTTCAGATTCCTATACAGACAGCCATATAACAACTTAGCAATGTATAGGTTTTAACCTTCCAGTCTATTCATAAGTAAATCCTTCACATTTTAGTGCCTAGCACAGGACCTACCACATATCAGGCACTCAAATATTTATTGAATGAGTAACTTTTGTGTGTTCTTCTTCATTTAAATTCATTCTTCTTTACCATTATTTTCCTAGAACCAAAATTAACTATTGATACTCTGAAGAAGTCTCAAAATTTTTCTTCACCTATTCTGTTACATGACTACCTCAAAACACCTCCCTTTTACTCACCCTGACATTATTTCTTTATAGTCATATCACACTGCAAGTTCTAATTTGTAGTCCAGCATCATATTTTGATAAATTTTTGTTTTCTAAGATCAAGCATTGTTGCTATTTCTTTCTTAATTCTATCTCTTTCTCAGTAAAAGTGCCAAAGTGATATAGAACAAATAAGAGGCAGAAATGCTTTATATAATGTTCTATGAAGACCTCTTAACTCAAAGCTCTTAGAGAAAACCTAATGAAAAAATTATTTATAATAAATAGTAGCAGCAAATTCCTCATGGAAATAGCTTGTGGTTTTCAGTGTAAACAAAAATCATGGACTTTTTTTTCTATGGTAACACAGGGAGATGAATTAGCCTAAGTTATTACATATTAAAGATGGTGGCAGAGCAGAGTCGCTCCCGGATGGACTCGCCGGTCTCGGCCTCTATGTTCACCCCCGAGCCCAGCTCTCCGGGGGCAGCTGCCGCCCGGCTCCACAGCGGCTTCAACTTGGACTGCAGCGAGGACGGCAAGGCGCTTGACGGCAAACTGGAGCTGGACCTCACCAGTAAGATGCTTCTAGTGAGCCCTACATCAGAGCAGTATGACAGCCTACTTCGGCAAATGTGGGAGAGGATGGACGAGGGGTGAGGGGAGACCACATATGTCACTAGGCAGAGATCAGGAGACATGGGTTCGAGCCCTGGTCCAGGAAGATCCCACATGCTGCGGAGCAGCTAAGCCCGTGCGCCACAACTACTGAGCCTGCGCTCTAGAGCCCACGAGCCACAACTACTGAGCCCACGTGCCACAACTACTGAAGCCCGCGCGCCTAGAGCCTGTGCTCCTCAACAAGAGAAGCCACCGCAATGAGAAGCCCGTGCACCGCAACAAAGAGTAACCCCTGCTCGCCACAACTAGAGAAAAGCCTGTGTGCAACAATGAAGACCCAACGCAGCCAAAAATAAATATCAAATAAATTTATTAAATTAAAACAAAAGGAAAGGGAGTTAAAGAAAGGATAATAGCTTTAGATTTGATAGTTTACCGGAAGTGAAACTCTGTCAGAAGGATGGTGAATGAAGAAGCGTCTTTAAAAGATCTCCCAAAGCAGATATTAAAGAAAAGAAAAATAGAATAAAAATAGTATTAACTATAGGATGATTAATTTTCAAAAGAACCTATTTAAAAGTCATACTGCATTATTATTTCAGTTTCAAATGTCACCTTAAGGCAAACTGGGGACCTGATTTGACTTGTCTAGACCTCTGTTCTCCTGTTAGTCTTCTACTGACAAATTTAGGGCCAGAGTGTACACCATCCCCACTGCAGGGAAGTTCAGGTTTGGGATGGATTCTGGGTACCTCTTTGATTCACTAGTACCAAGCTGCAGTGGGTCCAGCCCCTTGAGGCTAAGAACTTTAGTGTTATTCACCCAAATAATTATACTTCATAGTCATTCCACTACAGTTATTTTCCTACAGTAGCAGTTCTTATACTGCGAACTGTGGACTCCTGGGAGTCCCCATGACACTGTTAGGGGGGTCTAAAACGTCAAAATTATTTTGTAATAGTAATAATGCTTTTTCTCTGTGTTGGCATATGCACTGATGGTGCAAAGGCAATGGTGGGTAAAACTGCTAGCTTATTAGCAAGAATCAAGGCAGCGGCATCTAAATATACAGTGATTACTGCTACAATATAGCAGTCATTGTATTCTTTACCACCATGCATCCCAGTTAAAATATGTAAAAATAAATAAATCAATAAATATGCATGACAATTTCACTGAAGGATGTTCACAATGAAGCAGTAAACATTATTAGTTTTATTAAATCTCACCCCTGGAAACACATTTTTACAATATTCTGTGGCAAAATGGGAAACACATATGCAGCACTTCTCAAGTGCCACGGTGGTCTCAGTGCGACTCAGACGTCAGCTGAACAGGCCACTATTATTCTTGAAAGAACAGGTGATAAACTGTCATTATTCAGACATGGCTATTAGGCAGGGATTTTCTCGAAAATGGATTAAGTGACCCTGTCCCTTCAAGGAAAGTAACAATTTTCAGTATTTGTTACTAATGATAAAGTTTGAGCTTTTAAGTGAAGGTTAGAATTTTGGAAAATGTACATCTATGTCTATAAGCTCAAGAGCTTCCCAGTACTTCCTTGATAAGATAGGCTGTGATATTAACAAACACACATTTTGATATTTTATAATAAAATGTCCCAACATTTGAAAGATCTGTACAACTCAATGAACTGATATTTTACAAATAATCAGTGCATTATGTTACAAAGCCGTGCATGGGTAAAAGATTCATTCAAAGCTCAAGACAGATCTATGTAACAGTACAAACAATTCATTAATATGGTTTCAGCTTTTACACTGCAATTAACCTTTAAGAAATTACCACTTGTTGAGCTTTGGTGCAGTACCAAAGAATATCCAAAATTATCTGAAAATAGTCCTCCCTTTCACTACGTGAGGCCCAATTTTCTTCATGTACTAAGGATTGGCATCCTTTTTCTGCAAAGGGCTAGCCAGTAAATATTTTAGGCTTTGCAGGCTATAAGGTCTCTGTTGCAACCACTCAACTGTGCTGCTGTCAAAAGCAGCTATAGGTAATTCACAAAGGAATGGGCTTGGCCCTGTTCCAATAAATTTTTATTTATGGATGCTGAAATTCAAATTTCTTATATTTTCATGTGTGATAAATATTATTCTTTTTTGAAAACAAAAACCACTCTTTGCTTGCAGGTTATACAAAAACAGTCAGCAGACTGGATCTGGCCTCAGGGCTTGGTGTGCCAACCGCTGATATACCTCAAACAAAGTAACACACTCATCAGATTGAATGCAGAATGCAGCTAGTTGAGATTCTAAGCTGTCTTCTGTTACACCAAATATGAAAGAGATTAGCAAAAGTGTAAAACAATGCCACCTTTTTCACAATTTTTTTATTTTGGAGAATATGGTTATTTTCCTAAAAATACCTATGCTAATATGTAAGGGATTTATTCTTGTTACTTTAAAATAAAGTAGTATTTTTAAAAAATGTATCAGTTTTAATTTCTAATAGGGTTACTATTGACAGATCTAATCTACAAAAAGAAAGCCTTTTTTGGGGTCCACAAAAATTTTTAAGAATGTAAAGGGGTCCCTAAGATGAGAAAGTTTGAAAAAAATCACTGTCCTAGAAAATTCAAAAATTATCTCTGGAATAAATTAGCAAAATTACACACTACTTCTTTCCTAACTTCATATATAGAACAACAAATGGCAGTAGAAAAAGAGCAAATTACCTATGTTCTAGAAACTAACAGTCATGAGTCTGGGAAGAGGCATTATGTCTGTAAATAAACTACACTTCCTTCAACTTGGCTCCTTATATAAATACTCCAACAAAGAGCTTCATAGCCGCCCACAAAAGTTAGTCTTTAAGACTGTATCCTTACGGAGGCAGGGGTGTAATTTTACTCTTACCTGATGCAGTGTTCCAACCTAGCCTCCTGCTGGAACACTGCGTCAACCCTGCCTCCCTTCTGAGGGTTCTGCTCTGGCCCTGACATCATCAGAGCATCAGGGCTGAAAAAGAAGAGCATGAGCCTAAATTATTGGTTAAAGTCAACCCCAAAAGGGCTTTTATGCAAAAAGTATTTCCATGTATAAAAGTGTACCTGGAAGGCACAACCCAGTGTGATCATACTGATGTACTGTCAATCTACATTTAAAAGTTAGTAATGATAGGGCTTCCCTGGTGGCGCAGTGGTTGAGGGTCCACCTGCCGAAGCAGGGGACACGGGTTCGTGACCCGGTCCGGGAAGATCCCACGTGCCGCGGAGAGGCTGGTCCCGTGGGCCATGGCCGCTGGGCCTGCGCGTCCAGAGCCTGTGCTCCGCAACGGGAGAGGCCACAACAGTGAGAGGCCCGCGTACCGCAAAAAAAAAAAAAAAAAAAAAAAAAGTTAGTGATGATAATATGAAAAGTGCAAACCTTATTTTCAGGATCGCACTAGAAAATAAAAACACTGTCAGTAGTTTTCATCCTTCTAGGCTCCATAGACCCTAAAAAGTTCCCAGATTCAGTTCAGTTCAGTGTACCTGCTGAACAACCTCTTTCTTAAAGAGAAAGAACCTCTTTCAGTTTCATTCTAGGTTTATAATCTACCCACCCCAAATTTCTCTCATTTTCCTACTATTATACTCAATACACTAAAAAATTGTTTCAAAATGACTGCCAGCTATTATCAATCTAATAGAAATATATACACTCCCTAAAGTCTTATGGTTTAAAACTTATTTTCTTTTCAAGTAGCAAAACAAATCTAGGAAGAATTCTTCAGTCATGTAGGTTCAAGGTTCTAATTTCATTTATCAGCTTCATCTAAGAAAAAGTAACTATATCTTTTATTTGAGATGTGAATATTATTTGTACAAGAAAAAAACATTTAAAATTTAAAAAAACAGGTGTGGATAAATTTTAAGTTAAAAAAACCCCCCTATAAATAGTACCTTTTTCATTCACACTTAAAAGACAGGGATAAGCAATGCATATGCAGAAAGAAATTAAAGACTTAATTTAAGATATGCTTTGTTTGCCTTGAATGATATTACATGGATTGAAAAACTAAGTTCTATTTCTAAAATTAATTCCACTTCTCCCCAATACTCCACAAAATGGAAACTTACTCAGTAAGCAGATTTTAAGAAGGACTATGTAGAAGTCTATTAGTTTTGAATTAAAACCAAAGATTTTTTAAAAATGAATGTAAAAACATGTCCAACAAGGCTTGAAAACAATAAAACACTTACCCCAAATACTAATTAAATTGCATTTGTTGCCTCTTTTTTTTTTTTTTGCAGTACTGATCAACATTTTATAGCAAATACTATTTGGCTCAGCTATTATACTTCAAAGAATATTACCCACAGATATACAGGAGGTTTCCATTATCTAAGTATAAAGTTAATCCACTTAAAATAAGGACTAAAATTTCATAAAGAGAAAACACAACTAAACTGGGGCGTTTTCTTCAAGACTTACACAGAAAATGAGCATAAAGAACAAACCATAAAAGATGTTAAAGATTTTGGGTGAAATTTGGTGGCAAAATTAATAAAAGCATGAATTCAGTCAGTGAACATTTACTGAGGGCCTATAAGTAAATATAGTAAACAAAGATACAGTATTGAGCAAGAAGACAAGGCTCCCATTTATTTCCATGGAGTTGTCGTCCTAACAGAGCAAGACAGACACCCTTCACTTCATTTTGACTTTCACAACACAATCATAAAGAAAAAAGCTCATTTCTGTAAAAAATAATTAACGGTATTGTTAAGTATTCCCAAAGACTCTTACTAAATCCACTGATATTTAAACCATAATCTTTTAAAGCCCCTATCGTGTCATTCTTGCAGAGATTTTTCTCCTTCAAGTATCAGCTAGCCTTGTCTGTCACTGTTTTTGCCAGGAATTTGAGGAGTTTAGTTATTTTGTCCAGTTTCACTAAATGGTGCACGTTTGCCAATATTTACAATTGTACTGATTCATCACCTCCAATACCCCACTATCTGAAAAGAAATGACACGAGTGCTAAGAATGTACACATATATGGGGGGGGGGCTTGAGAATTAATTCCTTAGGTGTAAAGTTAATGATGAATATTAGTGCTTATTTTCATTTTCCTCTGCAACTAAAGGCACTTGGAGAGTAAATTTTCCAAAACAAAGATTCGAGGTTCTCTGTACAAAACAAAAATATATGTATCTTTTTTTTTTTTGCAACACCATTTTAAAAGTAAAGCCAGGAAACTATCCGAAAATTCCATCAATAAGAAACTGGTTGAAGTAAGGAACATTCACTAATTATGATAAAGAATGTGACAGCTCTATATGTAACAAAGTGCAGAGATGTACAACACTATTAGAAAAAAATCAAGGACGTGAATGCACTTGTGTAAAAACAGATAGCTGCATGTGTTACTTCTGCAGGCTTTTGTATGTTAAAATTTTCTGGGTGAACACAAGAGAAACTATTAACATTGATTAACTCACATCAAGCTAGTCTCAAGTATGTATTTTTGGTATATGACTCATAAATAAAAAGTCTGGCTTTTAAAAATATTCATGTTAAAAGTACCACTAGGAGCTTGAGGACCTATGCTATCTATGCACCATATCAAGAACAGTGAAACACATGCTCAAGTTTACTGTACAAAGCAGCAATTATGGAGGACTCAGAATAGTGAACAAATTCCTTTACCTCTGAGCATCTCAAGCAGATACTACTGAGGTGCTCACGTGAGCAGTGTGGTGTGAAGACACGAAACAGTTTTAAACAAGTGGTTCAGCCAATTTAGTCATTTCACAAATGTGAACGTCTACTTATGTGTACTCAATTTGCACCCTGCTAGGTGCTTAAACATGATGAACAAGACCAATCTGGTTACTATCTGCCCAGGAACCTCTAATCTAGTTTAAGAGAGATTGACCAAATAATCGCAAAAAAATACACGTAAAATTGAAACTGTGCTACAAAGATGATTCTTTGGAAACTGAGTTTAAGAGGTGGAGATTGAGTTTAAAATGTATAATAACTCAACGTGTTTGTTTTTTTCTTTTTCTTTAAGATACAATTGTGGTAGGCTAGCAGGTCGCCTTAATCTTTTTTTTTTTTTTAATAGAAGATAACCATTCCTAAGAGGGGGGAGGGATAAATTGGGAGATTGGGATTGACATATACACACTACTATATATAAAATAGATAACTAATAAGTACCTACTGAATAGCACAGGGAACTCCACTCAATACTCTGTAATGACCTATATGGAAAAAGAATCTAAAAAAAAGAGTGGATATATGTATATGTATAACTGATTCACTTTGCTGTACACCTGAAACTAACACAACATTGTAAGTCCACTATATTCCAATAAAATTTTTAAAAATTTAGAAGAAAAGAAGATAGCTATTCCTAGAAGATTACCATTCTTTCTTGAATTCAGCTTCAGAAAGCCTCCACAGATGAATTCTTGTGTGTTTTCTTTTATAAGACAACGAAAGTCAAGTTTCCCTTTTTATTTACTCCAGCTGTCAAATTCAGTGATGTTCAATGTTAACTATTTTAATTCAGGTCTACACAAGTACTTCTACCTCTGGTCCTTTGTTGTTCTGTTTTATCTGGTATATTTAATCCTATAAATCTGTTCAAATGACTTTGGAAAAAATACATATATATCCCACCTATGTTTGCATGCCTACAGAAAGCTTAGCTTGTTACTTCAAGCAACTATAACTCAAGTCATCATTATTCATCATCTATTTTTCTGTAAGAGTTACTTAAATTGTAAATATAGAATACTTGTGGAGCTAATATTTTAATATGTCCCAACATCATAAAGTTAAAACAAATGACTGGGCTTCCCTGGTGGTGCAGTGGTTGAGAGTCTGCCTGCCAGTGCAGGGGACATGGGTTCGGGCCCCGGTCTGGGAGGATCCCACATGCCGCGGAGCGACTAGGCCCGTGAGCCACAACTACTGAGCCTGCACAGCTGGAGCCTGTGCTCCGCAACAGGAGAGGCCGTGATAGTGAGAGGCCCGCACACCGCGATGAAGAGTGGTCCCCGCTCGAAGCAGCTAGAGAAAGCCCTCGAACAGAAATGAAGACCCAACACAGCCAAAAATAAATAAATAAATTTATTAAAAACAAAAACAAAAACAAATGACTATTTTCAAAGACAGAAATGTTAAGGAAAAAACACTACTTTAAAAATGGCACATATTGAGCATAATTTACTCAATAATTATTTACTGAGCTAAGGTCCATGCCTGCAAAGTGCTAGGTCCTGAGGATACTACAATGAATATGATACATTTCCTGTTTTTTTTTTAAGGCGCTCAGAGCGTAGTGGTAGAAAGAGGAAAAAAAAAGAACAGGATTCAGCATAATGTGTGCCATAATGAACAGCACATAGGATATGCTGTGCAAGATCAGAGAAGATAGAAACCACCTTTGCCTGTAAGGCACAAAGTCTCCACAGAAGGAATATTTATGATAAGTTCTCAGATCAGCCAAAAGAAAGTGTTTGGGTATGCCTCCTTTAACTGGGAACTTCTAAGAACACAGCTATTTTAAAATGTTTTTTAAGGATACTGATTGAATCACAGGGTCACATGACAATTTCTATATTCAAAGGACTTTGTGTCATGAACCTCAGGCTTATGATAGGTAGGAGAAAAAAGATTAAATGGTTCTTCCCACCTCAAAATAGAACTCCAAATTCATCATTTGAAAGTAGGCAAAGTAGATCTTAATCTAATATTGTGTGGTCAAAATGTTTACAATAAATTTGACTGGAAAACCATATAATATTATGTTAGAATTGGAAAAAGCTGAGTCTTTGACACCTTTAAAATTATAGTTAGAGCAATAGTGTATAGATACATGCAGGCAAAAAACCAGAGTGTCTCTTTGCTAAACAAATCTAACAGGTGTAAAAAGACAAATGCCCAGGAAAGAACCTCTTGCATCATCAGCCTTAAAATTCCATCAGTAGATCAACATGACAAAGAACCAGACTTTATTTAAATTAAAGAAAGAAAAAAAAGACTCTACTGACTACATGCAAAAGCCAGATTCACCTATCTGAATCCAATAGATAACAAGATCAGACAAGTCTCTAGAAAATGACATACAACAGAATAAGCTTGACTTATTTCTTGTATTAGTATACTATCAGTTTTTAAAAAATTAAAGTCATAGAAAAACTCTACATACAAGCCTAATTTATAAATCAATGATGCAGCAAGTCTGTAGCTATCAAAACTGCTTCCCTTTTGGCTACTAGCAAAAAGCTAAATAAAGAAGTGATTTTTGTTTATTTCCTAATTAGGTAAACCAAAGAACTCTGAAGCAAAATTATCTGACAAAACCACTTAGCTTTCAGCTCAAGTTAGAGGGTAACTGATGCCAAATAACTACCTGAAATGATTAGGCAAATCCTAGGATTCTCACAGGATAATGTTTCTAAAAAACTGACATCAACAGTAAATTATTTAATCAACCTATTGGTTGATAAAAGGTCAGGATACAATTCAGGTCTTAAAATATGAATGGCATCAAATCCACATTTCAGGTGGAGAAACAGAAGGAAAAAATAAGAGTAAATGGTTAGAACTTGCCCAAGGAAGGTCACAGAGTAACTAGCAAAACTAGAAGCACACTCAGATTCTTAACTCCAAGGAGACTGTTCTCTTCCTGACAAAAATGACATGTATATGGTTCTTTCCGTATAATTTAGACAGTGAAGTCATATGACTTGCATTTCTGAGTTAAACAGACGTTGCCCTTTTAAAAGCCAAATTCCGTTCTATCTTCTCTTTTTAAAAGCATAAAATTCCTTCCAACATAAAATACGAGAATTTAGATAGAAAAATTGAAAACAATAATTTAGTTTTAATTAGGCGCATTAAGAATTTAGCATTAATGTCCTCTTATTCATTCAGAATGTAAGAAAAAAGTACTCATTGTTTACCCCTTGTAGTCTTATTTCCTTTTAAAGAAAGTTACCAGTAAATATGAGCACTTATAAAAGCATTCTTGTAAACATTTTTTAAAAAGCGCTATCTACAATCAAATACAAATTTCCCAGATTTCTTTAGAGTCTGAAGAAAAGAGGTGGGCTTTTTAAAGGAAAATGCTTGCGGACTGCAGAGGTCTAAGGATAAACCAGGCATTCCCTTCAACAAATCAAGATGCATTAAATGGAAAAATGTTGATAATAAAGACAGGCTACTTTACCCACTTCAGACAATTTATAATGCAATTAAAGGCAGCAAAGTAACAAGACACTATGAAATGCTCTTCAGATCTCTGCAAGTCACTAGTGTAAGGTGAAATAGTGGCATGTATTCTTAATCTCTTTATTTAAAGTTTACTAAATAAGCCAAGCCATTAATCCAGGTTCAGCCTGTACATCCTATTCTGATGGCAAATCTACGTGCTTCTGATGAAATGTTTATGCTCTTAAACTAAGTTTTAACGTCTATCTTTATTTTGCTTTGAGAATCAAGTGTTATGTTTATTAAACATGCAATCAGGTCTCTTCAGCTCCCGATCTTACCTGCTGAATCTTCCAAATCAATCAGCTTGGGCATTAAGCTTTCAGGGAGTTTTTCCGGTAAGTCGTAGCCATTCTTCCTAGCAACTACCAGATGAAAAGCAGCACAAAACTCATCCAGTGTCAAGGCTCCATCTTTATCAAAGTCTGAGAGTTCCCTAGAAGAAAAACTTAGTATTAATATAATCATATTCTTCTTTGACTCCCTTTAGGTCTCAAAAAGAAGAGAAATCCTTTCCCAGAAAATAGCAATCTATAATTTTTTAAATTCCATAGATGGAAAGATATGTAATAAAACAAATATAGCAAACTGTTAACTGTAGGCAGCGGGCATATGGGTGTTCAAGGAACAATTCTTTAAGCTTTTCTGTATGCCTTAAATTCTCAAAATAAAATGCTGACGAAACAGTCCCAATAAATAAAGTCACCAAAAAATGACCTTTAACCCATATGCATTTTTAGTAACAGGATTTAGTTAAAGCTAGGCTTAGTTAGTAAGTCACTGAAATTTTTAAAAACTGTTTTTATTGTTATCAAACTTCTCCATGTATGCACTTTAAAGCATCCAATAGAATTACAAGGCTTGATACAAAGAAAGAGTAGCCCCACCCTGATGTCGATTTTCTGACTGCAGATGCAACCATTTTTTTATCCATTACCTTAAACTACATAAATAGCATGCACATATTGCTAGTTCTTGATTTTTCGGTTTTAGGCATTATCTACCTACTTCCTACCATAGCATCCTATGCTTCTAAAAACCTTAATAACAAAATAATTTAGAATGTAAAGAAATACACTGATATACAGTAGAAATAACATTTGTTTATCCAATAATTGTTTTTAAAAAATAATCTGTGATTGTAATTTGTGTTTTAATGGCTAATTTCAACTACACAGCAGCTATCCCTGAGTCTCAGTCTATATTTAAATGGCAGCTAAGCATGTCCTTAAGATCATGCCTTGGTATAGGACTTACTAAACTTGTTAAAAAACAAATGTGATAAACATAACCATGTATGAGCAAACTAGCTTTTATTCCACACATTATGCTTTCAACAAGAAACAGGTGATACAGCTTAAAGAATTTTATAGCACATTGTAAAGAACTACTACAGTGTTATCACATTTCTTTTCTAAAGAGTGAGAGAGAAGCTGGCTATTATAAGGCAATACTGAGTTCTTTGAGATTATTCTTGAAAAGGTTACTCTAATAGTTTATTTTTTAAAGTGCAAAAATCTACCTGCTATAAACTCCTCTGAAACAACCCACATTACCCAACTAATGATATACCACACTTACCAAATATGAGAAAGTTCAAGAATAGGAAGTTTTGATTTTGTAAAAAACTCTTTAGCTGCAGATCCTGAAATATTAAAACAGTGTTGTTTAATGTTATTCTGAACTTAAAGCTCCAAGAATAAAATGTGAGGTAAGAGTCTTAAGACTTTTGTCACTGCGAAAAAGGTAACCGTAACATGTGTACATGTCATGTTTTTGGTTTCCAGCGATTATAAAGTTTTTAGGCAATTTGAGAATTAATTTATCCTTTATAATCTCTGACCAATAAAACCATGTTTTTGAGATTATGAAATTGAAATTGTCCTATCCCATCTAGAAGAACTTCTGTTTTTAACAACTCACCTGGAATAAATCCGTTTAGATCAGGCTGAATGGTTTTAAATTGATTTACATAATACTGTCTTTGTTCATCTGTTATTTTCCAGGGATCGTCATAACTACTGGATTGCCTACGAATTTCATTGGCAGTTGTAGCTGATGCTACAGTTCGTACTGTTGTCTGGTCCTGTAATGAAACATTTTTTCCTCAGTACAGCATCTATCTATATGATTACATGGACCAAGATCGCTAGGTTACTTATCTTTGAAAGTAAAACTTATTTTTTGTGGATGTTTAAAAAATAAGAAGTCTTCAGAAACTCATCAGCAAACCACATATTTGCTATATAGATTATTAAACGTTTTTGCACAATGATTATATAAATGTGTAGAACGACAGCAATATGTAAGCAACAGAAAGTTATGTAAAATGTGCTAAGAAAGCCAAGCAAATATATTCCTAGATGCAGAAACCTTTCAAAACTTCACTATGGAATCAGCAAGAAAATCAGCCAAAACTTTCAGTGAAACATTCCAATGAAAACAGACTTGAAGAAAACGCACAGAGTTCTGTTTTTTTTGTAAAAGAGTGAACTTGCATTTATAAAATTTGCAACAGCAAAATATGAAAACAATGACTGCAGCAATACTCTGAATGAAGCAAATAAAAATGCAATACCAATAAAATGTCACACCTGGACAGAAGCAGGATGCATGGTTAAAAGAGTACTGGTTGGTGGAGTATCTGCAAAACTGACCCAATTTTCTTGAGGTGGAGGTGGAGAATGCCCTGACCATACTGCATCACCAGCAGAAGAACCTAAAAGCAGAATGGGTAAACATGCTGACTCATTTTTGGAGAAAAAAATAAAGTTACAAGGTTTTTAATGATAACAAATCACCACACACATATAAAAGTTTTCTTTTAAATGCTAACTTTGAAGAAATGTTAACAATTTCCAAAATGGAATCTTTTCTGTCAATTTAAAATTATACCTCATTTGGTATAACCAATTTATTGCTGTAATAAGCAATATAGCAGCAGAATCATTTTTACAACAAAGTGTACATCCCTTCACTAATATAATCTATACTTAGGAATATATCCCTAGGAATATTTATTTATTCATTTTACCCTTCAGAGAATCTGATCCCAGTAAACTTTTGTCTAAGCATCATAGATATAAATAAATGCAATTACCACTCTTCAAAGTGATATATCTACTTAGAAACTTTCACAGTTGGCTTTTGCTTCTCTTTAAGGCATTTAACATATAATTAAAAATTGACTTGGAGGCAACTCTTAAAGGAACATTATCAAGCCTTCTTCAATTTACAACCCTTAATAAATGTTACTTTAAAAAATTTCTAAATACCTGATTGTGCTTCACCAAAGGGAGACCAAAATGGCCCAGGTCCTGCAAGAGGCCTCTCACTGTTTCCTCCACTGGGATGGCGGCTGTGCTTCCTCCATGTGTGTGGAGAAGTTGGTGGAGACTGCTGTGGCGAAACTACTGGGGATACAGGTTCCTAGAAAGAACATCATTACTTTAAAATTTAAATTTTAAGGTAACATTTTCATTACTAAGGCACTCAATAAATGTTTCAGTGTAAGCATCAGCACAGGACATCAACTGGTAGCATTTACACGCAAGTGCTTACCTGCTGATCTGCAGATGTACGAGGCTGGACAGTATCATGGCTTGTGGATCCCTTTTTCACTTGCCCCCTGCCCGGTGGTGGGGGAATTACACCAGAATAAGACCCTTGATTTTCAGAGTCTGAAGAATATGAAGCTGCATGACGAGATTCCTGTTCATTCTTTGAAGCAACAAATCTTGGCAGAGGAAGGTCCTTTACTGTTAACCACAAAAATAATTTACTTCAAAATAAAAAACGGTATACATACGAAAAACTGAAATAAGAGATGAATTTGACATTAGAAAGAATTTTTGCAAAAACTGATACAGAAACAACAGACACAAAATGTTTATCTCTACAAAATTCAGATCATCTCCCTTAGATTGTTTAGGGAAACTCTAACCTAGAAAGAAGTAGTAACACCAAACTGTCCTTAAGGAGTTAAGCTGTATTAAATGTTCATTGCATGTCTGGCCCTATGCTTGTACTTTATATCTATCTCGTCTCATAACCATATCAACCCCATTTTACAGAGAAAGAAACTGAGACTCCAAGATACCAAGGTCATTGACAGTTAGGATTTGCACCCAGGTGAGTCAGACCCCGAAGCCTAGGCTGTTTCTACTCACACTGGTTCCCTAAAGGAAGATGTTAGAGCTCTAAGCAAAATAAGAATATGTCACTAAGTTTGAGACTAGATTAATCTAGACATTTTCATTGCAGAAATTCCTGAAAACATCTTACTGTTCACCTACCAAGGACACAGAACAAGGCGTTAGTTACACCCACCCACTTTAGTCTAGCTTATGACACTCCTACAGGCAAATATTCTACATTCAATTTTAAATAGAGAAGAGGATAAAAGACTGAGAATTTCTCTGCACACTTTTAGACTAGAACAATACAGCAGCAGAACCATTTTTAGAGGAAAGTGTACTTCCTTCCACCATGATTACCAGAATTTCTCTTTAGAATCTCCACATTAAGAAGGGAAAACATTGTTTATTCAGCATTTATGTAAAGGAATTCAAAATTACCTGAAAAGAATGTAAACTCTCAACTCTAGAACAATGATACGTGGCAAACCAGAGCTCCACAATGAAAACCTCTGGATGACTAATAAACTGAGCTGGTACTTAAAACTATGTTATAAAAATTCTAATTCTAATTCTAAAACCTCAAGTTTTCTCTTGCCTGCCTTTCCTATGAAAACCAAAGAACTCTGCATTTAAGTGCCTACCTTTATAGAATTTCCATCTACTTAGGCATCAATGAGCCTCCAAGTAACAGAAAAACAAATTATCCTAGGTGACATTTGTAAGGTGGTTAGATGCTTGTATTTGGGTTTTAGTCTGCCAATATTTTTAATACTGTGTCTGTCAATCAAAGTTTTGGGTAACTAATACTTTCTAATTTCAAATGGAGCTTTCATGGCTTTTCCAAACAGGAAAACACAAAGTATAATGTTGTTTTATACTTAGTTAGTAGAAAAGAATATAAGGAAAGCATATATGAAGATGGGCACTATAATTCATCATTTCCCTTGATAAAATGATTCATCTAAATTCTAAGCAATTTTTAGTAAATTAATTTTTAAAAATTACCATTTTAACAGTTTTTATATTACCATCAAATATGTATGAAGTACATATATGCCATAACAGAGTTAAGACAGACATATTTTTCTAATATTAACAAATGAAAAGAGCATGGTAGTAAAAGACATGACACTAACTCAACGTCACAAATGCCACTGAAACATCAGAAAGACTCAACAGTTCTGACTTTACTTCATTTGTGATTAGAAGTTCATTTTCATTTCAGTTACTAATATTCCATATTTACCTGTATTTATACTTTCCACTCTTAAAGGGAAGCCAGACTGGGCAACAGCTACAAGTTTCAAAGCAATATAGAACTGACTTCTTCCAAAATAACCAAGTCTAGTTGCACCACAAAGCTCCATAATCTATAAAAGAACACAATGTTAACATTAAGAATTATGACAATAATTCTCCACATAAGCAGCTATCTAACTTCTGTTTATAACTTCTCCAAAATACACAGCTGACATATGGTATATTACTCTCAACTGACAACCAACTTCCTCAAGTTTCAGGTTTAAATGTTTGAAAATAAAAAGGCACTGACCTTACAATAAGAGGGTTATCATTCTCCTACGTATTAAAATTCATGTGATAAGCAACTACATTTTATTAAGAATCGTATCTTTTAGAAACAAATGTACCATCTACTCTTCTTCATAAACACTGTGCATACAATAGGGCCAAAAGTTTCTGCAACTAATGGATTATTAAGCAGCCATTTAAAGAAAGTCATAAAATGACATAGTAAGTGGGAAAAGGCAGGATGCATAATTTTAACTACATAAACACAACTTTTAAAACAACCAGATATATAAAAATTCTGCCAACAAATTTGTTAGGTGAGATTAACAGTATGGTTTTTTTCCCCCTCTTATTTTCCAGATTATATTTAATGTGGTTATACTACTTTTCTTTAAAACAATCATTTTTGTTTGTTTGTTTGTTTGTTTTAAAGCATGAAGGCTTTCAAGGATCATTCTAATCACTCAACAAGTATTTCTCGACTGGCTACTACAAGTATCAGACTAGAAAAGAGAATTTTAAGTTACAAGATTAAATTATAATCCCCAAAGCTGGAGTAACATCTACTATACAGACATCATAAAGTAATCTTAAAACAAGCACTAAATATCCTTGTCTCAGCTTCTCAAAAAACTCAACTTCTTGTACAAAGGGAACATATTTTGTCTATTTTCTTTTCCCCAAAACACTCAAAGGAAGATTAAGGTACCTGAGATGCTGTGGTACTAATCAGAAGTATTTACTAGAATTGCAAAAAAGTACCTATCAATGGTTCAGCAACATATCACAATAACAATAACCATTTGTTCACTTGCACAAGGAAAAAAGACAGTCATTTTTGCTATGAACAATCAGCACAGGAGGAAGTTGCTGTTCTGCCACTAAGGGGCATCACTTCTGTGTACATTTTAAAGGGCAAGGAGGATAAAGGGGCAGGTTTACATTAAGGGAACTAGGAGGAAAAGGAGGGCGAGAGTTAAGAATAGAAGAGCACACAGCCCTGCAGGCTATGCAGGCACTGTGTTATGATTACTGTGCCCACTTGGAACCCCTTAAGGGATCATTTCATATCTTGGATTACTTTGGCTTATAAACCAAAGCGTCTAAAATATTCCAGGTAAATGCTAGATAAATAACGGGAAGACCTAAAAGGAGATCACCCGTGGTTTCTTTAGCCTCGTTACATCCATTTCAGGTGCCTGTGGGACTTTCGGGGGAGTTACCCGGGGAACAGTTGGCAACACAGAGGCAGTGTTCAGAAGGGAGCACGTTGAGGAGATATGCTCCACAGATGGGAAGCAGACAGGAGGTGATGCCCGAAGCTGGGGGAGTAAATGAGACTGCCAGCAAGCCCAGAGCAGTGAAAGGAAACCTAACAGGCAGGTATAAAAAGGACCCTATGAAAGAGATAGTGGGAAAAAGTACCAGCAGGAAGTGGGAAACCAAGGGTGGGAAGAGGCTCTGGAAGGTGGGAGCAAGCCTTAAAAGAAACAATCATTGCACAAACAGGTTTAGGTACAGGGTGTTCAAGATGAAAACCAACCTGAACTCACCACAAGAAATTAATTATGGAATAGCCATATAAAGAGAAAAATACGTAGCCTTTAAAACTCACTTATAGCATTAATGTTATGGAAACAAAAAGCAGAACACAAAGCAGTGTATACATAAGCATAACCTAATTCTATTATGATATGTACATATAAGAGGTAGTGAATACGCCAGCGTTTATTTCTGGGTGCTGAGATTAAGGGATATTTCTATGTTTTCTTTACATGAGACTGTATTTACTACCCAAAATATATAATATCATTTAATCAGAAAAATGATAAATATTGGTAACTTCTAAAAAGGAGAAATAGTGGGATCCAATTAAAAAAGGGGGGGAAATGTACTGTATGTTTTGCAATTAGGTTTTTGCTGCTCGAGCCGTTATCGAGATGCGGTAGGGTAAAATCTAGTTTGCAATGGGTTAAGGAATAAACAGGAGGAATTTAAGTAGAAAGACAGGTACAAAACAGGTTAAGATACTTGGCTTTGAAAGAAAGTAAGTTTACAAGGGTAATTTTGCTTCTCTTAAGTCTCTGAGCTAGTCAGCAGAACAGGCACTAGAAATAAGGTCTTTTGATTCCAAACCCAAAGCTCTTCCCAGGACGTGGGGTGGAAATGGGGTGTGATGGGTAGAAGAGAAAGGAGAAATACTATCTTTCTGTTGTATCAGACATAACAAAATCTTAAGAGCCTGTATGCCAAGCTGCCACCTCAGGACTCGGGAAAGATGTTCTGAAAGAGGAGATAAAAGGAATCAAAGGCAATATCTGCAATTATTCCTCTACAACTGATCCTGGCTGCATCACCTAAAAAACTCACTTTGCGGCCCAAGTCAGGCATGTGTGTCACTGTGTCTCTCCCCAAGCTACCCCTACTGCAGAGGCCATCAGCCCACGAACACAGGAGAGAAGGAAAGGAGCTATGACATACAAATTTACAAAAATAACTCCTGATGAAGTATTCTAAAGAAGTCTATCAAGAAGAAAATAGACTAAATTACCAATAAGTCTAAATTACCATCACACTCTTGTGAATTAGACAAAATTCGTCTCTAAAGAAATGCTTGGAATAAATTCCTAGAAGGAGACCTGCTAAACCAAACTATACATATGTTTAAAAATTAGCTATAGCCAATTGCCTTTCAAAAAGGTTACCAAAGGGCTTCTCTGGTGGTGCAGTGGTTGAGAGTCCGCCTGCCGATGCAGCGGACACGGGTTCGTGCCCCGGTCCGGGAAGATCCCACATGCCGCGGAGCGGCTGGGCCACTCAGCAGTGAGAGGCCCACGTACAGCCAAAAAAAAAAAAAAAAAAAGGTTACCAAAATTTATTCTCTCACTGTCAGTATGAGAGTGTTTCTCATCTATTTCACCAGTAACTTATTTATTTCTGACCCCCTGTGTGACACAGTTCTACATAGAACCTGGACCTGTAACATTCTTCTTTAATTACTTTAGCCTTATAATATTTAAATACCTGATAGGGTTAGCCCAGCCTTCACTTTTTGTTCTTTAGAATTTTCTTTGCTATTCTCACATTACTTAATCTTTCAAATAATCTTTAGAATCATTTATTGAAATAAGCTGAGACTTTAATTGGGACGGCAATTCATGTACAGTCTGGTTCCTAACTTTAACAAGACCACTTCAGTGTTTTATCATTAAGGGCTAACACTCTGCAACACCTTTGTTAAGAAACTATTCAGCTAGTTCCACTATTCTAATAGTTTTGTTTGGGGCTTTATATTTTTAAAAAACACAGATAGATGTTAGTTTTATTGTGTGCACTTGGGGGCAGAAAACTAAAAGATGATCATTTTTCCCTCTGGTCTTATTAATAGAGTTCCTAACATCAAACCATCCTTTGATCCCTGAAATGAATTCCATTTAGTCATGGTGCATTACTTTCTCAAATAATATTTATCTAAAATTTTAACCATAATCTTAAAATGATTAAGCTTTTTTAAAAAAGCTATACCTGAAAGGTTTGGAACTGGTGTTACATTGGCTTTGTAAACACAACTAGTAAGCTTTACTTTTTTCCTGCTTTAAATAGATTAGGAATTTCATGATCCTTAAAGATTTGGAAGAAAATTCACCTATGACACTGGGTAGGCAATATCTCTGATATATTTCTCTGTTTTTTCCAAGTTATTTGGAATAAACTAGGTTTTCTATCTATAAAATATCTGATAATTTCCTAGAAAACTATTTATTGCCTCTAAATTTTGAAATTTATTATTAGTTCAGCATTATTCAAAGTAGCCTCACTCTTTTAATTACCTCTTTATGGTAATTTTCCCTTATTCTAAATCATGCGTATTTGTGTGCAAGCTCACACAGTTGCCTGATCGTGAGAACTACTTAAAGCTCTTCTTAGGATACAGATTCCCAGATCTCTTCCAATAGATTCTAACTCACCTAGGAAACCAGGCCAGTGAGTGGTTGCTGGTATACTACTGATAGCCACTACAACCGATTAAGCTTTATTTTCTTAACATTGTAAAATTTATATGCTCATGGTAAAATAAATAAAATAGTACTTGGGACATAGAACTAAAAGTTCTTATAATACTCATCAAAAGTAACCATTATTTTATGTTTTTCCAATTTTTTCTACATATATACAAACATATGAGCACACATACTTCACACACACTTTTTATACATGTAGGGTCATACTATATATGATTTTTTCCACATAATATTACTCAAAGGTCTTCTTATATCAGCATATATAGGTCCCTCTCATTTTTTTACACAGCATTCCATTGCCTGGATATTCCTATTACAAATTAATTAACCCCTTACTGATGAACATTTAGGATTTTCCAGCTTTCTATTACAAATAATGCCATAAACATTCATGTGTACGTATCTTTGTATACTTGTACAACTGTAGAACAAATTTCTAGAAATGGAATATGCTTTAAAATGTAACACAGTCAAGTACTATTAACTCTGAATGACTGTAACATCTTACTGACAGGCACAGAACCCTGGCTGCCTGTTCTGAGATGAGAGGGAGGAAGGGGGGTGGGGAGAGAGAGAGAGGTGTCAAAGTTTTCATTAATTTTATTGGATTCAAAAAGGAATACTAGCCTTAAATAAATAGCATCAATTTCTTTTCTAAATGCTCTGTTTAATAATATTTACAAAAAAGCCACTAAATTCTAGGAAGGAAAGATAAACTAGATTGTAGTTCACTTTAATACCTATAGAGATTACTGTGGTTGGGAAATCATTCTGTATCATTTATACAGTATTTGAGCAAGTGATATAACTTTAATGTGCCTCCGTTTCCTCATATGTAAACTGGGGAAAAGAATATACTACTTCATATGTTGTTGTGGAGATTCAATGAGACTGTACTTAATAGAGCACTTACAACAGTGTCTGGGCCACAAATATCATTATTATCACTTTTTATTTACTACCTGATCATAATGTACTTTATTTAGTCAGGGACTTCAGTAACTAAATCATTCCTGAAAACCACATTTTCTTGAGAGCTGAGAACTAATGCCTTTAAGCACCAAAGTGGGTTCTATTATAACTTTTGATGAAAAGTCTTCTAAAAGATGGGATGTTCTCATGCCTTCACAAGTATTTTGAACTTCTGGTTTAAGACAATACACTGAGTACAGGAATTTACCTCCTCTCCTTTCAGGAGCTTTATTAAAATGATAATAAGGGAACAAATTAAAAATAAATAAGAGGGAAAGGGGAACAATGAACTGACAGGAAATTTAAGTACATTTTAACAATTAGAAAGCAGATGGAGTCATGCCTAATGAAGTAGGGTAGAAGAAATCAGTGCCAAGAATATCCATGGAGAAGAATCAATTGGGCCTGCAAAATGCAGGGACTCACCCAGAAATGCTAGGTATGACTTGAGAGTGAGACTGGGACAGAGATGAAGCTCCCTATACCTACAGTTGCTCACAGAATATTAGCAACTAGACTCTACCCTCCAAGTGACAACAAACAAAAAACTAAAAAATGAAATGTCAGGGAAGTACTAGGACAGCTGATGTAGATAGGAGTTGTTGCCCCCGAGAAAAGCTTCTGTTTCTAGCATTTAGCAACCCAACTAAGACCAGAGTCTGACCCAGTCCTCCTACAGTGAGGCAGCCTTTTGAGGTGTTCTGCCCAAGTACACAGAGCTCAGTTTTTTTACTGCCTCAAAGATCAACAAGCAACTGCAGAAAGCCTACAGACTGGAAGAGAACTGCCGAATTTACAAATGGGAGAAAACAAACAAACCCTGAAAGACATAATTCATGGAAGAAAGAGCACTGAAAAATATTCTAGTGAGTATCCTCTGACAGATTTAAGATAACACTGTCTCACTCACAAAACAAGAACAGAATACTATGAAAAAGGAATGATCAGTGAATAAGACGTATGGAAATACAGCCAGTCCCTTGGTATCCACAGGGCACTGGTTCCAGGACCTGCCAGGGATACCAAAATCCTAGGATGCTTCAAGTCCTTGTAGCTGCCCCTCTGTATCCACAACTCTGCATCTGTAGATGAGGAACCCACAGGTACCAAGGGCCGACTGTATATTTGTTGGAAAAAATCTGCATGTTACTAGACTTGCACAGTTCAAACCCATGTTGTTCAAGGGTTAACTGTATACAAAGTTCAGTAAAAATACTAGAAGATTAAAAATAAAATTTCTCCAGAAGTAGGAAGGGGAAAGCTGAATTAGAAAATATGAGAAAAGAAACAAAGATTAATCCAGATGGGCCACATTTTTATTAAAATGAGGTCTACAAACGACACACAGAAAGGAGAAGAGTGATAATGAAAGAACAAGAGATTTACCCCCAAAGCTAAAGGACAGAAGTTTTCAGACTGAGAGCGTCTGAGTGCTCAACACAATGGGTTAAAGAATTCCTAAACACATTATTACTGTGGAACTTTAGAACACCAAGGATAAAACAAAGATCCTAAGAGTAGCCAGAATAGGTGTAGGGGCGGGCGATAAGGAAGAGAGGTACAGATCACTTAAGAAAAAAACACTAACTGGACTGGAATCAGACTTCTCATTGATAACACTGAATATCAGAAAACAATAAAGCAACATTCTCAAAGTTCTAAGAAAAATTATTTACAACCTAGAATTCCGTATCCAAATTAGCATCGATGATAACAAGAATATGGGGCTTCCCAGGTGGCGCAGTGGTTGAGAGTCTGCCTGCCAATGCAGGGGACACGGGTTCGTGCCCCAGTCCAGGAAGATCCCACATGCCAAGGAGCGGCTAGGCCCGTGAGCCATGGCCGCTGAGCCTGTGCTCCATAACGGGAGAGCCATAACAGTGAGAGGCCCGTGTACCGCAAAAAAAAAAAGATGATAACAAGAACAGACACTTTCATAGACGCAGAAATTTTAAAAAGTTTATCTCCTATGAACTCTTTCTTGGGAAAATGATGTTATTTAGCAAAATCTGGAGACATAGCATCCAGGAAAAAGTAGATACACACCAAGAAAGCGGGGAAATAAAGTTGCAGGAAAACAGCTATGCAACTGGGCCAAGGAGCCACCAGTTCAGATAAACTGACAGAAGGGTCCAGGAGGAAAATTTCAGAAAAAGTAAAGGGGAAGGAATGGATATGAAGGCAAACAGTGCAAGGAAAAAAAAAAAAGAAAGGCAGTTGAGAAAGTATCAGAATGTAATCACAGTACAATGCCTGGATCTGCAGTAAAATATTTATATCATCATAATGTAAATACTTTTTTACTTTGAATTTTTACACTCTAAAGTCAATCTGAAGTCAAAACAGTAAACAATTAAGAATTATGGTTCTAGAACAAGGTGCAAATGTTATCAATATTAAATATGTACAAGTAGAGCTAACAAGTTGAGAGGGGGAAGGATAAGAAGGTGAAGGGAGAAAGGCATGGGCTTCTGGTTTCTGGTCTAGCTGAACAAACCTAAAAAATCAAGAACTCTTCTTAGATCTGTAAGAGAACAGAGGTCATACAGCAAATTGCTGCCCCCAAACTGGAGACCAACAGAAAGCAAATACAGAGAATCACAACTTACTGGAAGAGAAACCCATCAACATCAACTTCCTCAAAACCAGTGCCAAGGAAGGGAAGAATAACTGATGTAAGAATAACTGTAACTGATGAATTGGTGTAGGCTCAGTGTGTACAAGTCTGAGAGAGAAAAATACAGGGGCCCCTTGTCACAGAGGGGCTTTACCTCCAGGAGGAACCTCTACCAGGTTCTCACAGAGAATATGGGAGAAAAACCCCTTTATGCTTCTGGCAGGGGGAGGGGAAAAGGAGCCATCTTGAAACCCACCAGAGCATTCTGGTCTTAACAAGGCCTGGCTTCAGGAGAAACTATTTAACCAGAGCCCAACCTGCCCAGTATTTATCAGAGCCTAACTAACCTGGGAGAAAGGAAATGACATTCTACCCATCTTGTCCCCCCTAAGGGGGGTAATGGGGAGATGGGTGGGACGGAGAAGCAACTGTGAAGTTCACAGTCCAGAGGCAGAGGTTCACTGAAAGACTGAGACATAATCATAGGACTACAGAATGCTTTGCCTCATCCCATACTTTACCACCACATTACTAAAGATGTATTTATGGTATCATTAACTCAGTACATCATGTCAGGCTATCAAGAAAAAAAATTACAAGACATACTAAAAGGCAAAAAAAAAAAAAAATCACACTTTGAAGAAACAAAGCAAGCATGAGAAACAAACTCAGATATGGCAGTGATGTTGGAATTATCAGGCCAGGAATTTAAAATAACTATGATTAATATGTGGAGGGCTCTAATGGATAAAGTAGACACCATACAAGAACAGAACAGGCAATATAAGCAGAGAAATGGAAATCCTAAGAACCACCCCCCTCCAAAAAAAAGCTAGGTATCTAAAACACTATAAAACAAAGAATGCCTTTGATGGGTTTATTAGTAGACTGGACATGGCTGAGGAAATAATCTTCGAGCTTGAGGATCTCAGTAAGACCTCTAAAACTAAAAGAGGAAAAAACAGAACAGAATATTTGAAAACTGTGGGACAACTACAAAAGGTATGACATACATGTAGTAAGAAGACAAGGAGAATAAAAAGAACAAAAGATTTACTTGAAACAATAATAACTAAAAGTTTTCCCCAAATTAATGCCAGAAACTGAACCACTGATCCAGCAAGCTAAGAGAACACAAAGTAGAATGAATGCCCAAAAAAGTACACCTAGTCCCTTTACAAAAATTAACTCAAAATGGATCACAGATCTAAATGTAAAGCATAAAATTATACAACTCCTGGAAGATAACATATGTATTCGGGGTCCTTAAGAAAAAGTGGGTTTTTTTTTTCCTTCACCTAATGGAATAGCACTATTAAGAGTTTTTGTTTTGTTCTGTTCTTAATGATTTGTGACTTTTTCCTTTTTGCCAAGGTAGCATTTTTGCTCTATCAGCAGTCTTTCTAGTCGCTGCCTTTCTACCTGTATGCCATGGCTTAGAAAAGGAATCAACCTTTTAATACTGTAGAAAACAAGAATAAATAGTTCTTTAATAATAACTCGAAGAGCTCTCCAATGAGCAAAATGTACACAGGCATCATTTTTTACTTCTGATACACAAAATATGGACATGTTGGGGAGAGGGCTAACATTTACTGAGTGCACACAATGCTAAGCCCAGTGCTAAATACTCAAGGTGTTCCCATCTAATCCTAAAAATAATGGAGTAGAATTGGTAGTTTTATCATTTTACAGGAGAAGTAAGAGAATCAGACTGGCCAAGTGACTGAGGCCAGAGGGCTCAAAAAAGGGCAGAGCTATAATTCAAAGTCATGCTTTTAATCTTCTACCAAGACATGCTGTCCACTGTCCTTTTCCTAGAATAATGTCAGCTGCCTCAGAGCAAGTACCCTCAGTAAGTCCTAAAAGTTGAGTGCCTAGTACAAAGTGACAATGAAAGAGTAGTTTAAATGCATTAGGAAGGCTCTTTAATCCTATGCTCAGAACATGAGGTACAGGGAATTCTAACAACAAGAAAGGTATATGGCAGTTATCTGAGAATTTCAGCTTGAATCTAAGAGCTGAATTATAAAGTAGAAAAATGCAAAAAAATGGAATGAGGAATATATTGAAACTATACATAATACTGAGAATCAATACATAATCACTGAGAATACTGTCAAAATTCTCTCCAAAATGAAATTTTATGAATGTTTAATAAAATATAATAGAAAGTAAGATCCTCCCTTTATAGTCACTATCAAGTTAAAATTGAGGTGACTCCATTGCTTTCATTTTTATAAACATTCTTTAATTTAAGTTGGACTGGGTCAATGGACAAGCTGACTGTTTTTGCTGGCTTTAAAGCCCAGGCAGTTTGGTCTACCTACGTGCACAACACTGGCTCCCAAGTCAGTTTAACTTTTATTGTTCCACTAACTTGTTAGACTTGTCCCCACACCTCTCTGTGACTCATCAGCTTTACCGACATGGGAATAACTTGTAATGGAGACTCAGGTTTACCAGAGAAATTAGAGGAAAACAGGGAACAATTACACTGAATACCTATTATTAGGAAGACTGTTCACTTGTTGTCCCACTTAACGCTCAGAACACTCCTCTAATGTTGGCTACCATTATCCCCAGTTCATAGGAAAGGAAACTGAGGTTAGTAGGTGGCAGTCAGGGTTCAAAGCCAGATTAGTCTGAGTCCGAAGCCTCTCTGTTCCCAGGTGCCTCCAAGGCATAGCTAAACAGAACTCTCAACATGGCATGTTTATGGGACAGTAGTTCCAAAATGTATTCCAAAGAACACCAGTCAAGTTAAATGCTCTGCAGTTGAATAAACATATATTATAGCCCCCTTGGCGACTTTACAATGCATTTTTAGTTCATAAGAGGCACTAAAAAATCCTACAGCCTAGAAACAAACCTCTTTTTGGTTTAGTATCTATTAAAATGCTTTAGAACTAGTGGTCCATAGAGCAGATGCTCTGTATAACACATTTTGGGAATCAATGTTGTTTAAGAGCCCAGGGCAGTGATATTCAAACTTTTTGGTATCAGGATCCCTCCTTATACATGCTTAAAAAAATTAAAGAGGACTCCCCCAAAGCCTTTGTTTTTGTGGCTTATATTTATTGTTATTTACCATATTAGAATTTAAATTGGGAAATTAAAAAACATGCACCTATGAATTCATTTAAACACAAGAATAATCCTATCACATGTAACATAAAATTTTATGAAAATAACGTTTTTCCAAAATAAAAAATTGAGAATACATTGTTTTATATTTATACAAATTTCCTTAATGTCCAGCTTATGAGAAGATTAATATCTGCTTCTGTATTTGATTCACTGCAGTATGTTGCTTTGCTTAAAGACACTCACTTCACATAGGTATGTGTTGGAAGACAAAGGACAGTTTTTTTAATTTTAATTAATTAATTAATTTTTGGCTGCGTTGGGTCTTCATTGCCATGTGCAGGCTTTCTCTAGTTGTGTCAAGCACGGGTTACTCTTCGTTGCGGTACGCGGGCTTCTTGTGGCGGTGGCTTCTCATTGTGGAGCATGGGCTCTAGGCGCTCAGGCTCAGTAGCTGTGGCACACAGGTTTAGTAGCTCCACGGCAGGTGGAATCTTCCCGGACCAGGGACTGAACCCGTGTCCCCTGCATTGGCAGGTGGATTTTTTTTTTTTTCACGGTACATGGGCCTCTCACTGTTGTGGCCTCTCCTGTTGCGGAGCACAGGCTCCGGACGCGCAGGCTCAGCAGCCATGGCTCACGGGGCTAGCCGCTCCGCGGCATGTGGGATCCCCCCAGACCGGGGCACGAAGCCATGTCCCCTGCATCGGCAGGCGGACTCTCAACCACTGCACCACCAGGGAAGCCCTGGCAGGTGGATTCTTAACCACTGTGCCACCAGGGAAGTCACAACAGAGGGCAATTTAAAAAGCCTTTTCAGATAAATCTGTTATCATTTTTTGATACCACACCAAAACTCTGTAAGTGGTAGTTACTTAAAGGTTAGCTGCAATATAGAATCCAAAGCCATATTAATAAACTCTTTTGCATACTCTTACATTAAAAATCCATTGGTGTATCTGGTGCACTGCATCCTGCTTTGGTCATATGTAAACTACTGGTTCATAGTCATGCAGATCTCCCAAATGTTGACACATTTTATTTACAAAATATTTTTTAAATTACATTTGTTAATATCACCACTGGTCTCATCAGAAAAGTCATTAAATACTGGGAAGCAGTCAAACACATGGTTGCAGCTAAGTTTTCCAAAATCCTGATTTTTGCCAGAAAGCTCAAATTTTATATCATTAGTAACAAATAGCATTAGTTGTTTTCCCTTAAGTGACAGTCATACTTGCTTCATTTTCAAGAAAATCTTTGCCCAATACCCAAGTAAGCTGTTCCTTCAAGAAAAATGGTGCTCCATAAAAAAAAAGTCAGTACAGCTCACAACTCAGACAATAAAATAAGTACTTTTCCTCAAGACAATCATCATTCTTCAGTATGCAGCAAATGTGCTTTATGCATACTTCCCACTGCATCACACAAAATACTAAAAAGATATACACTCAAGGGTGAAGATTTAATAAAATTAGGCTTTTTTTCTACATAGAACATTCTTAAGTAAAATTGGTTTCTTTCTTGTAGAAAGAAATTGGTTTCTTTCTTTCTTGTTTCTTCTTTCAGGTCCAGTCCTTACACACACCCACAGTATAACTAATACAATACTATTACAGTTTGGTGACACTGCATTGATTTGCGCTAAGGAGTCAATTTTACCCACCACTTCTTTTGCATTACCAATGCAAAGGTCAACACAGGATAAAAAAAAAAAAAAAGCGGGGGAGCAGGGAGGAATAACATATTAGTATTATTATGAAAATATCAGACCAGGGCTCTGCAGACCAAACTCTGAGAAATGCTATTATAGAGCACACTCTCTATATGGTAGTGATAGGAGGACCTCTTGCTTTGATGTCAGTGCTACATACTCCCTGCTCTAGAGCAGCCACTGAAAACACAATGTCTACAGGCGCAAGCAAGTATACCATAAATCAGTGCAACTGGCCAGATGGGGGATGTAGTGAGCTAAGGTGAGCAGGTGTGACAAGAGCAGCTGCTATTCAGCTCTAGCTGACTGCTGCTATAGAAGAACATCTGTCAAATGATGCCATCTTCAGATTTTTCTAAAGCTGGAAATCTGGAATATTCTGATATTGTTCTCATTTTTAAATGCTAATGTGGATTCAGATAATTTTTTTAAATATGCAGATCAACTAAAACACCTAGACCACATTTCTACATATTCTGTCTCAGAGAGTATTCTATAGTTACTAGAAAAATGGCATAAAATAAATGGCAAAAACTACCATAATGTTCCTTCAGGTCCTCTAGCAAGCAGGGTGGAAAAAAGTGAGACCGTTTCATGAAAGATAATCATATATACAGGTATTATTATATATTAACCTATCCTACTTATATAATGGTCCTAGAGTGTTTCAGCTAAGACTCTGGAAGCCCCCCAAATTATTCTCAGGTCATTAATTCAGGTCATTAATGAATCATTATACAATGGCTTTATATAAGATCAAGGTACTGAGACAACTGAAGAATAACCAAGGGAAATTAATTAAAAGAAAATGCATTATTTCATCCTTTCCTGGAGTGTCAGGTCCAGTCCTTACACACACCCACAGTATAACTAATACAAGAACTCTAAAACACCTCTTCCTCCTTTCCTTCAATAAGTCAAGACTGCTCCCCCTTCAAAGGACTTTGCACTTGCTGTATCCGCAGTTTGTCTGCCCCTCAGATCTTTGCTGGGCTACTTCCCCGGTCATTCAGATCTCAGCTCAAAGTGCAATCCTTCCTCTGAGTACCCTACTGTTATTTACTGTCAACATCTCCCAAAAGAACGAGCTTCCAAAGAACAGGGAAGATCTCTTATATTCCCACCACTTAGAACAACTCCTGATTTACAGTACTGATATACATTGGTTGGTTGGATACACGAATGAATGAAATATTTTTGAATCAACTTTGCTGCAGTCTCCTTCTACTCCTATACAGACTACCAGATTAACAAATCTAAAGTACAGCTCTGAATAATGTATATTATATTTAAAGAACAAACTCATAAGTCTAGCACTCAAGACTCTCTGTAAAATCGTCCCAAACTGCCTTTCCAGTCTTACTTTGGTCAATCTAGAGACCGGGCTCACCTATCTCCATACTTTTGCTTTTCTCTCTCACCAGATCACTCTCTAACCTATGTCTGCCTATTAAAATTATACCCTTCCTTCACAACCCATCATAACAGGCTCCTCCTTCCTGTAACATTTGCTATCCTTTCTATTCCATATGCAAATGACTTTTTCTTTCTTTGTACTCCAGCTTCTACCATTTGAGTTACTTGAGTTACCTGTGTAACTAGGTTAACCACACCACACACTCCTGACACCTCCTCCCTCCATTAAACTCCTTGTGGGCAGAGACCATGACTTAGTCATACTGGAACCCACCGAAAGATCTGGCACTGTATTTTGCCACTTAGTGCTGAAGAGAATTGCTCTCCCATGGTGCCCACATCCTCCTGATTTACCGAGTTCATTCTGTTAGTCTTCATTTGAATTAAATCTTTCTTACTAGGACAGATCATTTTTACCATTTCTTTAAAAATGAAACATTTTCTGATAATAAACATAGTTTGCATTGTCCAACGTAGTTTGGATTACACATGATCCATGCACACTTGCATATCATCTTTGCTGCAGTACACTGAGGCAAGTAGAAAAGGTCAAGAAAAAAAAAGTCAGTGGCAAAGAAGATAAGGGCATACATCAAAGCCCAATCAATTCAACATGACTTAATTCCCTTTCAAAAATACTGCTGTCAACACAAAGCATGTTTCACCTGTTTACAAGCTATGTGGACATACTAATCTCTAGTATTTTCCTGTTACAAAAACAATTTAATTTAAATACTTAGCATAGTCCAACAAAGTGGGTAACTCATCCATTACTGGATTCATGAAGCATGTTTGCATTCCTAAACGACTCTAGCTATCACTCTGTGACCAACTCCACCGCCAACTTCCTACTAAACTCAGGTCTGAAGTGAAATGCAATCTTACCAAGCCCTCTGAGATACTTAGTTGCACTGGGGCAAATATCTAATCTCACTTTTACCATATTACTTTCTTATCCAAAACCTTTAATGCTTTTTGCTTTGCTTACAGAACTCAAATGATTTTTGATTACAAGCCTACAGTTCAAAACCACATGGCTTCTTTGCTTTCTCCTGGTATGATTTTATCCTAACACTTAGGTAAATAAACAGGCATTCTCTTGATTCTTTTCTTCCTTTCACTCATACCCTCATGCATAAGTTCCATTTCATATTTCAACCACTTTCCTATCTCAGTTAAGGATGAGTTCTCCAAGTCTTTCCTCAACGGTATGTCCTCAGAAAGAACAAAGAAAACCATCTATTCATTGCTGACAGATGGCACACATTATTCTGCAGACCACCTCAAAAATAAGATACATATAAAATTTGTCAAATACTGCAGCTAAATAGCAATATCAGAATTTTCTTGCACCCTTACTATATATCAGGGACTGAAATATCAGATAAGTACTAAATAAGTAATAATCCCCTTTCTACACTACAAGTGTTTGCAAAAGGTATATTTTTCAGTGTAAAGAAAAACTATAAATGTCTCCCATAACTTTTCAGCAGAAAAAAGTTCAAATATATTATACATGTTCTTTTTCCCTTAGTAATACTATCATAGCAATTCATCGAAGAATATACTATAACAATACAGGTAACTGCTACAGGACTTAGAAGCTTAACACTGGAAGGCAGATTTCATTCTACCCGCTAAAAAAAGGAACATAAAGAATGTATTCAGGGACTCCCCTGGTGGTGCAGTGGTTAAGAATCCGCCTGCCAATGCAGGGGACACAGGTTCGAGCCCTGGTCAGGGAAGGTCCCACATGCTGAGGAGCAACTAAGCCCGTGCGTCACAACTACTGAGGCTGCACTCTAGAGCCCGTGAGCCACAATTACTGAGCCCGAGTGCCACAACTACTGAAGCCCATGTGCCTAGAGCCCGTGCTCTGCAACAAGAGAAGCCACCCAATGAGAAGCCCACGAACCGCAACGAAGAGTAGCCCCTGCTCGCCGCAACTAGAGAAAAGCCTGCGCGCAGCAACAAAGACCCAAGGCAGCCAAAAATAAAAGTAAATAAATAAAATTTAAAAAATTTATTTAAAAATTAAAAAAAGAATGTATTGAGTTAAATAATTACCATAAAAGAGGACAGAGGTAGATTTTAAACATTTATGAAGTTCTTGACTTGAACTTCTGAATGGTATAGGTAATTAAAAAGATTCCTCTTAGCAATATATCTGATTCCTAATTCTATAATTTAACTTGCTTTGGGCAATATAAACTCCTTTTGACAGTCAACTATGATAAGAGTAGTACATACAGACCAATAAATATTTTATTGCTTATAATCAGTATCACAGTCATTAGTTGTCTAAACAAATAAAACACTTCTGACAGCCTCAAATGTAAAGATCCTAATATGAAAAATTATATGACTGCCTATAAAGTTTATTGGTAGTTCAATTCAAGTCCCCATGTCCAATTAAAATAATTTTTTGTATTACCTACTTAACCAAAAAAACTTTAAAAAAAACTGAAATATAGATTAAAGGTAAGAAAGGATAAAAACAATAAAAATACAAAAGTGATTTGAAAAATCCCACAAACCATCTACAACTTAGGCTTAAAGTAGTAGTGTTTGCCTTTAGAAAATATTATTGAGACATGGAGATAATCTAGTAAAATCAATCTGGCCAATAAACTATACTTAGGGTGACCATAAAATTTACATCCAACCTGAGACATTTGCAAGAGTGAAAGGGAGTACTATTTATAGGTATGCCTGGACAAGAGGCATAAGCCAGGATAGTTTCAAGCAAAGACAGACTTATAACTGCCCTTCCAAAACACCTTTAAAGATAAATGATTCCATTTAACCAACAGAAGGCAGGTTACAGGAAAGGCCAACACTTAAAACATGTTCCCTTACAATATGTCATATTGAATATTAATCTTAATTAAAGAGTAACATTTTTCAGAAACCAGTACTAGTAATCAAGCCCCTCTGTTTTCTTACATGGAGACTTAACTGACTATTCTAGAGCCACAGCAACTCTAGTTTATCAAGATTTTAAAAATAATAATAAAAGTTAAACATTTCAACACTGGGCTGGGCATCATTCTAAGCACTTTATAAATTAGCTCATTTAGTCTTCGTAACAGAAACTTTCATCCCTGAAAGACAGAGACTTTTACTGCTATTTTACAGATAAGAGAACTAAAGGATAGAGGTAAATTAACCCACCATGGTTAAAGGAAATGGGGAAGCGGAGGATTCCAGGGCATGTTCTTCCCTACTGCACTATGTTACCACTACAGCTCCTTTACTGGAAGGACTGGAAGCCCATGACTTTCCCTAAGTACACAGAATAGAGTGGAGCTCTAAGGTGTCTGCACTCAGTGAGTAGAGTTAGAGTGAACAGGGTTAAGCAGTTGTCATGTAATTTCTTGTACATATTTCTCTATCATTGGCCAGTTGTCAGTAAAACACAGGCCTGGGAAATATCTATTACTTGTTTTGTTTGTTTACAAATTTATTTATTTATGTTTGGCTGCATTGGGTCTTTGTTGCTGCGCGTGGGCTTTCTCTAGTTGCGACGAGCTGGGGGGAGGGGCACTACTCTTCGTTGCGGTGCGCAGGCTCCTCATTGCGGTGGCTTCTCTTGTTGCAGAGCACGGGCTCCAGGTGCGCGGGCTTCAGTAGTTGTGGCACGCCAGCTCAGTAGTTGTGACTTGCAGGCTCTAGAGCGCCAGCTCAGTAGTTGTGGCACACAGGCTTAGTTGCTCCCCGGCATGTGGGATCTTCCTGGACCAGGTCTTGAAGCCGTGTCCCCTGCACTGGCAGGCTGATTCTTAACCACTGCACCACCAGGGAAGTCCCTCTATTACTTGTGATAAAGAGAAACCCATTTATCCCACTCTTAGGATAATGTTCTAACCTGTGCTATGGGCTATTGCAGGTTATTAAAGGGTGAGGATGACAATGATGATGATTGTGATGGTAGTTAACATTGATGGTGTGTATACAATGTTTCAAGCACTGTTCCAAGCTCAGTAACATATTAACTAACATAATCATCCTAACAACCTTATGAGGTAGGTACTTCTTTCAAAACAGAAAACTGATATGCTAGTGAGCTTGCTCAAGGACACACAGCAAACAACAGAACTTGAATTGAAACCCATGCACTTAACCACTGCATTATTTCATAGCGATCGTATTTTCCCAGTGGTAAATTCATATAATAAGCTGTGCTATACCAGAGTTCTACTATGTTACATCATAAAACAAGAGTTGTTAGTTTTGGCGACTAGGTCACAGAATCAAGTTTTAATAACTGTTTGCTATGTGAATACAGGTAAGTTACATAATATATTTCGTTTCCTCGTAAATAAAAGGCAAATGTTAGATTCTACCTCTAAGATCCCTTCTAGTGAAAATATTATTTCTCTGAATGAAAATTTTATATCAAGTCTGTAACCACAATACAAACTATCCTCTGAAAACATCTAATTTTCAAAAATCTATTTCTGCCAAAGTACCAGACATAGATTAGTTACGTGCCCCCTTTTTAAAATGATACATATTTAAATACATTTTAAAATATGAATTGTTATGATGAGCAAAATATATAAGGAATTAATTTCACTGTGTTGGGGATTTCAGTAGGAATAATTAAGTCACTTGCTAAACTTTGTCCTGTAAATCTGCCTCCGAAGGAAAGATATCTGGTGTGAAATTCAAGCATCGGTACTTTTGCTTTGTAAATGAGTGTTTTATCATATTTTTGTATTAAATATTTGATAACAAAAAACTTTCTGTACTCTACTTTTTTATTATGCCTGAAGGTCAATTTTCCCCTTTATAGGAAGAGAACCAGTGTAATTACTCAAGAAAAATAGGAAAATGACTTGGCTTACTACATTTGTTTTATAACCAACATTTAGGAACATAATGCACAGAATAAAAAACAAACACTACTTGTCCTGAAACCAGGTGTATCTTACAAAATAGATAAAAATTGAAGAACAAAAATAGTACTAAATATAACCATTCAACTAATATGAACCCATGGTACTGCCTTTAAAAAATGCTGATAAAGTACACATATCAATATCAAATGTTCCATGGCATTTTACTCAATTAGAAAATGCTATAACATACAGAAGTTCATGATGATTCAACGTCAGACCCCCTCAGTCCTTTGGGGCTTATCAGTCTTCCTTTGAGTTTCTTTAACTGCATGCTGTAATAATTGGGTGGTGGCTCAGAGTAGTTTTGCTGAAGACCTCCTTATTCTCCCTTGCTGGTTTACAATGATGCTAGTACCAAGATGCTTTACACTCAGTAAATCTTAGTGAACATATCAAATATCACAAAACACCTTCCATCCCCAACTCAGGATGGTAAGAACAAAGGAAAAATAGCCTCAGGATCTTCCAAAAAGCTACATCCTTTCTAAGGAAATAATAATAGTAATAACTAATAGCTATACAGCACTACTCCAAATATCAGGCACCATAGTATTCTACTTACTTTACAAATTCATTTAGTCCCCAAAACAATCCTATACAGGTGCTAAATTATTCTCAATATGCAGATGAAAAAACTAAGGCCCAGAGAAACTAAGGCCCAGGGCAGTGAAATACTTGCTTGAGGGTCAAAAATACTAAGAATTCAACTGCATCTTTAAAATTCTATTAAAGATTTTTAGTTGACCAAATGAGGAAATAAACAACAAATTATCAAAATTGATGATGAAAAAGCTACTATTTATTGAGTGGTATACCAGTACTTATTTAAGACAATCCTCAAACAATTTAAGAAGTAAGCATTGTTACGTTCATTTTATAAATCAAAACAGTGAGGCAAAGAGAAAGTCCTTGCCCAAGGTCACAGGCTAGAAATCAGCAGGGCCAAGATATGAACCCAACCCTGAGAAACTCCAAAGCCTGGCTTTTTCCATTACACGTTTCCCAAACTTCAGGTTCTTGCATACCACCATCACAAGCTCTGCCATGTCTTCGGGCCACTTGTGCTATTATGTTCTTAATATTTCTTCTTTAAATCAAGACACTTTAAAAAACTTAATAAATTTATTTTAGAAGGAAAATGTATCACTATATAAATGGACATTAAGTATCACCTGAGATAAATAGAAAATAACAAAAACATTCAATGAAAACAAAACTGTCATTTAATTTCAGCCAAAATACCACAGTCTGCAAAAAAAACCCTGTTCTTTATTAAGAGAGTTACCTGTGTTAGAAAGGTGTTAAAAACGTACAAGTAACAAACTGAACCTTTCTCCTTAATCGGATTTGAAAAACAATTCAAAAGGCATAGCTTTCTCCCTATGTGCTTTCCCATTTGTTGGGTACATAGCCCACACTTTGGGAAACAAATCATAAGGTTGCTCTACTGCCCCCCTTTAATTCAGTATGCAGCCATGTCTGCAGTCTTTCTTGCACTCATAACAGTTTAGAGAATGCTCTAACAAGAAATGTAGGCAGACTGTTGTAATTAGTAGCACCACAGAAATGCCTCAGCCTCAGCAAAATGTTCTCCTCTTAAGTACACACAATGTTCAAAGTACACAGTAGGCCCTAGGAGGCATGTAAAGTTCTAACACACATCCCCTATTCTTAAGAAACTTCTAACCTAGCTGAAAACATAACATACAAATGACAAAGATAAGCTATCATATAAGGCTGTAATCTTATACACTGAAATGGTTGGTGTTTTGAACACAAGTTTTGCCATCTGATGGAGCTGGATCTGAATTCCAGCTTATGTCAAGCATGTAGCCTCTGGAGCCCCAGGTTTCTCAGTTAAAAAATGGTAATAATATATATTCTCTAAGCTTAAAATTAAACATATGTCAAATAGCTCAATGCCTGACCCATAGCAGGTGCTATGTAATTAATACTTGTTTCTGTAAGAATTAGAGAGAAGTTACTATGGGTTGGAAATATTTATTAGGAAAAAAAAAAAAAAAAAAAGCCTAACCTGGATGTTAAAGAATGGACAGGTTTTTGGGTAAGTCAAGATGGGCATTCGAACTGGGGGGGTGCCAACAGGTCAAAGTAGGGATTATAGTGTGGTTAGGTAGTAAACTGGACCAAACTAGATGGAGAGGGTTCTGAATGCCAGACTAATCTTTACTGAGCACTTCTGAAGAGTATCATATAAGTTTTTAGAAATTTGCTTTTTTGTTCTTTAGCAATTACAGAAAAGCTAGTTAAGACTTAGGAGGTTACTGCAGTAGTGTAGCAATAACACAGTCAGCGCTCAGAAAATAATTAATGCAAAGGACAGAAAAGGATGATTGGCTGAGGTTTTTCAGAGAAAGAAAATCTGAAGGACTTTGTAGGCTGAATGTAAGAAAAGGGGTCAAAGCTGACTCTACACAAGAGAAAGACACAGTAGGAAGACAGGATGCTTAAAGACATATAATAACATAATAATTTAGCATCACAGAGAACAAAAAGAAGAGATAATATCCACCAAGAATTAATTCAGTATCAATTACAAGGGAGATGATAAAACAGGATGAAACCTAAGAAAATATTACTGGACTTGGTGGCTAGGATAAAGGTGAACTTTAAGAATATCTTTTTGTTTTCTTTTTTTTTTTTTAAGGGGTAGGGTAGGAGAAACAGAAAAAAGTTAGGTTACTAGTACAGACAGTAGAGAAGAAATCTGGGTCATTTGTTACTTGGCAGTAAAAGAAAAATAGGAAGGCAGATAGATGGGTGTACAGTCAAATAAATAACACAGGAAGCAAAAAAGGAACACTATTAGAAAATAACCATTATACAATACAATTAGTAACTTTTGACAATTCTGTTTTCGCCCTTTGTTAGGTGTGAGAAACACAAGTTTGGATTCACTCCAGAAACAAGTCTTAGGGGTAATCTACAGAAATGTGATTAGGGAAGTAAAAGATTTCTATCTCTACGAGTCTTAAATTGTGGGTAGTAATAGAAAACCTAACTATAAATTCCTTCCTCTGGTTATTAAATCCTCAGCTTCCTGAAGGCAGGCACAGAATACAGTAGGCTCTTAGATTTCAAAGGTTTAACATCAGTAGTTTCTACTATTCCTGTGAGACTTACATTGACCGTGACAAGTAGTATAATCTGTAATTCTGACATGGCACAAATCTCAGTGGCCTGTGCTAGGGAATGTGCAATCGCTGTGTGACATCATGTGAGTGTACCCAGCACCCTCCCTCTAAGTGGATTTGTGGTCTTCTCCTTTCAGCCAGGTACACTGGAACTGGACAGAAGTTGTGCTTTATTATATTTTATAAAGAAAATATAAGCAACAGTGCCAAGATATCCAGATTCCACCATGATTTATTTTAGTTGCCAATAAATTCCTATTTTGTTTCTTTTAAACTTCTTACATTCTGCTATTAAAAAAAAGAATAGGGAAAAAAGCATTCTGAAAGGGAGGGAGAGGGAACTGGCAATGTTGGTCAGCAAAGCTGCAAAGTCAAAACTCAGAGAATTCTGTGCTATTTGTTCCTGTTCTTGCTGCCTCCTTCTCTTCTCATGCCCAGAATACTGACTGGGGTGGGGCGCAAGTACCCATAGCACTAGCAGTGGAACATCCAAGGCTGCAAGCTTCACCACTCCCACTTTTTACTTTCCTGGGTGAGGACCCCAGAAGTGCCTTAATTTGTCACCCCAATCACATCCATGTATGCACAGCAATAGCAGAGCTAAGCAACTGGCTTCCCTAAATAGCTAGCTCTGTTTTATAAACATCTACTATGTGCTTTTGCTGCTCTAGATAATCATGAGGTCATGAAAGAAAAGAAACCTGAATGTTATTTATGGTTCACTTATAATATTTACTTATAATATTTTTGGGATGTAAATATCCTGGAAAAGCAGTTAAGCAATGACATAAATGAACAAAAAGCAGGAACAGTGCAAAACACATACAGAAGGATAGGCAGGAGGCAAATAAAGAGTCAGAGAGAAGGTAAGGTTGTTCAAATGACATTTCCAAACATATAAAAACTAAGGCACCTTTTTAATAAAAGGGGGAGGATGGAAGCACGGAAGCCAGGGGAGGGTACTGCAGATGAAGAAAGTAACATGATGAGGGAAAAAAAACTAACAAGTAACTGTGTGAGAAACAGAAACAGAAAACAGATCTGCTAGAACACAAAGTCCACGTTAGAAGAATAATCAGAAACAAGATGTGAGATGTGGGAGTGAGTTGGTGATAACTTTCAAGGCTGGGCAAGCAGGACTACTCAGATTTGATATGCTCTCCCTATGGCCATGCATTTTACGAGAATGCTATGCTTTCCTCCAAAAGAGTCAACTAAATTAAATGAGAAACTACTGACCTGTTTCCTTATTTAGATTACTTATCTACCACTATTTGCTCGTTGTCATGTTCAAGAATTAGAAATTATACCTCTGAAAGGCAGAGGATCTCATGTGAGTTTATCACTAAAGTAAACTATGGTATCTTTAAAAATAAAAAATTAAAAGAACAGCCTTGAGGTACAATAGCTTAAAGAAAAGTTATTAATATGCATGCTCACCATATCTGACTAAAGCCACCTGAACAAGTTCAAAAGTATTAATATTAACTGGCTTATTCACAGTCTAACTGAAAGATCTATATAATCAGGTCTCAGAGGCTCCATATTGTTCAAAAAGGCTCATTCCCTGTCGTCGTCTGGAATTTTTTAAGTGGTATGACAAAATGAAGAGGTTAGGCTAGGACCCATCAAGGTACTGATGAGGAGTGAAGCCCTGCAGCACCAATTAACCAGTCCAATAAGATCTGGGTGCCTATCATAAGCAGAGTGATCTGAGGAAAACAAGGATAAGCTAACGCTTGTCTTCAAATTGCCTGTCACCTATCAAGGATAACATACACACACGAACAGGAAGCTAGAAGTACAAGTTGTATATACAAGTACAAACATATACAACAGTATGGGAAGATTACAGAAAGGGGGTTATCTGGTAGAGAGGATTAGGGGAAAGTTCAAAGAAGCAGGATGTCAAACCATTGGGTTGGCCAAAAAGTTCATTCGGGGCTTTCCGTTTTCTTTCTAATTCCATGAAAACAGTACAACATTGTCTTTTATGAACATCAAGATTTTCCTTGATGATCCAGATTTTTTCAGGTAAATATCACATCTGGGATAAAATTTTTGAAGGAAACTAAAGGACTATAAAAAATGAGCTAGTTTGCAAATATCTCAAATATCTCAATATAGAGAACTCATCAAGAGAAGGATTTGCTCTGGATCCTAAGGAAAAATACTGAATAAATAAAACCTCAGTAACAGCGTAGAGAATGTAAAAGAAAAATCAAGTATGAATTAGTCAAAAGTCTAAATTAGAACACATTTTTGAAAGAGTAATGTACCAAAGGAAAAAAAAAAAAAGAAAGAGTAATGTACCAACTTGTCAGGAAGCAATCCGACTTCCACCCATGCATCCATGAAACTCAATACTGAGTTTGGTAGCACATGACAGATGACTCTTTCCATAACTCTCCTTCGTTTCTCTGCTTTCCCTCCAATGCCTCAGGCAGCTACTACCTCAGGCTTCCTTTTGCTCTCTCCTTTCTTTCACTCCACAAATTCATCCTGGCTGACCTTATTTACACCTATGGCATAAACTGCCACTCCTATGCTAAGGAGATCCAAACCAGGTTACCAAGAACCCTCTCCTATGAGGAGAAGCAGGTCCTCATAAAGTCAAACAAATTAATGTTATCTAGATTTCCTAGAGGAGACATTGACTAAGTTGGCCTTAGCGGATAAAAGTATTCTGTTTACCCATCTTTTAGAATGTTATTTGTGTTTTAGATTGTTATTTGTATTTTATATAAAAACAGTTTAAAATTGTATCCCTTTATTTCAATAAAATTATTAATTTACTTAGCAAACTACCGAAAATAAACAATGGCATCTAAGTAAATGTAGCAGAAGGACCTATTTTTAAGTTTTATTTACAAAACTATCCCAAGACGCGCTGCTGAAAGCCATGGATAAACAGGGCTTGTTATAATAACTCTTAGAACCTAACAGGACTCACAGCAGTACAGAGACTCCACAAGCTGGTGTGGGGACCTCAGCATGACCTGTAAATGTCAAGTAACTCTAAAGAAGAAACTGGGGAATTTAGAATATTGAGAGATATAGTAGACAGTAAAGATATGAGCGTGGAAGTGGGATAACAAGTATTTAATCATATAATATTTAGGAGGCAGAGCGAAGTGGTTAAGAAAAGGACTCCTTAAACCTGAGCTCTACCACTTTCGAGCTGTGTGACCTAGTAATAAGTTACTTGTCCTTTCTTTACCTTCATTTTAAAAGCAGGGACAGTAAGCTGTACCCACTTCACAAATTAGTATTTGTAAAGGGGTGCAAACAGTACCTGACATACAGTAGGCAGTACACCGGCATTTATTATTACTATTATTATTTGAATTGGGTGCAATATATATTCAAGCTAGTGATAAGCAAAGATATTTGGGGGAAAAAAAAGGATAAATCCATGCTCACTCATTCAACACTCAACAAATGTTAACTACCAACAATGTGCCAGAGATATAGTTGTGACCAGATAGGAACAGTGACCCCCTGCTAGGTTCTTGGAGCTTAGGAGAAAGATTTAAGTTTTCCAGAAGAGCAGGAACCATGTCTCTTCCATTCACCTCTGCATACTCCATGCCCCTGGTGCATACCCTGATGCATAATAGGTGTTTAATAATATTTTTTGAATTAATGAATGATGTAATTGTAAGATAGTAAATAGAGGAAAGTACTCTGAATATATGGAAAGCAGAATTCAATAAAACCATCCCTGAAGAAATGGTACAGCAATGCTCCAGGATAACTCACCCTCAAGGAATTTTTCCACATATCTACTAATTGTTGAGGATCATGAGAGCATCCAATTTCTTATTAATTAAATGGGGATAACAATATCTGTCAGGCTTATATTATAAAGATTAAAAGAGATCTTGTGTTAAATGAGAAGCACAAAGCTGCAACGAGACGCTGATGGGAAAGGGTAGGCTAGACTGTTCTAGCTCTGAGGCTCATTCCTCAGCTAAATGCAATTTCTTTGCCTTGGAGGTTGCGTGCAAACAGCTAAGACCTCTTACTTTAAATGTGCAAATGCCTTTTGGGTTTAACAACCAAGGTTCAACTCTTTGGAGGCTGGACTAAGTTCAGGTAAAGAGACGTTACACTTCCTCATCCAGCTTGCCTTCCTAACAGTCTCAGGAGTTTCAGAAAATTTCTGAAGTTGTAAGTGAGAATACCTAAATCTCCACACAAAAGTGCAATTTACCATCTACTCTGAAAGGACATTTCAAATACACTAAGTTAAGTTTGCATCCCTCATTTCTATTGAATGGCCTCATTCAGGAACCACCACCAAGTCTGAACAAGCTTCTAAAGCCACCCAGCTGCTGCTCTCAAGCTTTCAAATGCCCACTAAACCTTGCTGCCCAGATGGACTGAACATGGCATGGATGTGCGCACTCAGCACATCCAAATTCAGCACACTGCCTTCAACTAAACTAGGCCCCCCCGCTCACTTCTTTATTTCCATTAATGGTTATCATCATCCTGCAAGCCATGTAGGCTCAAAACCTCAGAATTATCCTTTATTTTAGTATTTTGGTGGTAAACTTCACTTCAGGAGTAAAAATCCTCTAATTACACCGTGAAAGGGAGAAACACAAGGCATTATTGATAGGATCAAAGGATTGAGGGCAGTGTAGTAAGTTCATTGCAACAAAAACAACAAAACGTATAAAGCTAGGTTTGAAGAACAATGGGGAGATTTTTACTACCATTAAAGCCAAGATCCTACGAATTATGAATTTTCCTTAACAGAGCAGAGCTTGAGTGAACGAAACTTCTCTGATCACCCTCTAAGAGCCAGGCACTATACTAGGTTTACATGTTACTTCACTGTGGTATTACGAAACTTTTGGATTTGGTATCATCCTCGGTCTACAGATAAGGAAATGGGAGTCTTCAAAGGGGGTTAATTAAGTTACCTGCTCAGAGCAAGAAAGTTAATAAGCACTGAGGTGGAGATTCAAATCTAGAACTGTCACATTCCTAAGTCTATGCAATTTTGACCATTCTCAATACTTGCTGACGCAGAAAATTACAAGGGTGTTGTAAGTAAATACTTTTCGCTTTAGAAAGAATATGAATTCTTCTAAATCAACTATTAATAACGTATAACACCAATAAACACTGTAGTTTAAGCAGTCAAACCTCTGATCCTTCTAGTCACAAATGAGACAAGAAAAATCAAAAATACTCTTGAATAGTTTCTAGACAATAATTTCTTTTCGTAAGGACACAGATATCCCTATTTCCACATACAACATTTTACATAATCCACAGACAAGAAGCAATAATCACTCTTAGATCAGCACTCTTAGCAGCTATTTTTTATCCAAAGGAGCACATTAATATAGGGACTTCTCTGGTGGCACAGTAGATAAGAATCGCCTGCCAGTGCAGGGGACACGGGTTCAATCCCTGGTCTGCTTAGATCCCGCATGCCACGGAGCAACTAAGCCCATGAGCCACTACTACTGAGCCTGCGCTCTAGAGCCCACGCGCCACAACTACGGAAGCCCGCCCGCCTAGAGCCCGTGCTCCGCAACAGGAGAAGCCACCGCAAGGAGAAGCCCGCGCACCGCAATGAAGAGTAGCCCCCGCTCGCCGCAACTAGAGAAAGCCCGCGCACAGCAACAAAGACCCAACGCAGCCAAAATAAATAAAAAATTAAATCTTAAAAAAAAAAAATATATATATATATATATATATAAAATGTGGCCCAAGATCTACCTACTTATGCAAACTCAAATTGGATACAGCAATTTAGATATACTACAAAGACAACAAATCAGTGCCTCTAAGTAACAGAAGTTTTCTTTTTACAGAGAGAATCACGATAGTGACAGTAATTATTTCAATAAAAAGAAAGCAACCACAGGTGGTCCTGTAGATTGAAACCACTCTTTCGTTAAAATTATTATTACTGCGGGCTTCCCTGGTGGCGCAGTGGTTGAGAATCTGCCTGCTAATGCAGGGGACACGGGTTCGAGCCCTGGTCTGGGAAGATCCCACATGTTGCGGAGCAACTAGGCCCGTGAGCCACAACTACTGAGCCTGCGCGTCTGGAGCCTGTACTCCACAACAAGAGAGGCCACGATAGTGAGAGGCCCTCGCACCGCAATGAAGAGTGGCCCCCACTTGCCACAACTGGAGAAAGCCCTCGCACAGAAACGAAGAACCAACACAGCAAAAATAAATAAACTAATTAATTAAAAAAAAATTATTATTACTGGGCACAATGATTTCAAACTCAGATTTCTGAAGTATATTTCTATAATTTTCCATACAATTAATTAAGATATCTGAGTTAAATGTATATAAAGTCAGCATACTATTCAAAGTCAATAGATGGAAATTGATTTCCATTATTCCAAATCACAATTTTTTCAACCCTTTCTTAATCTATTAAATAATGTACTTATTTATACCCAGTTGTAATGAATCTTCATATTGCAATCTCTTCCATACATAATATCTATTGATGTATCACCTTTCATTTGATATTCAAAACACAAATGCGTAACCAAATGCCAGATTACGTTAAGTTACACTGAGGTTTTGTAATTAAATTTACATAGACAGCACAGTCCTTTATTCTCTACCACACTCACCTGCGCATTCTCCAAGATGACTATTTCATGCATTCCCCTCACTCTGCAAATTATTAAAGTTTTAATTTACAGCTTTGAGGTATAATTTATACATCACAAAATTCAACCATAAGTGTACAATTCACTGAGCTTTAAGAAAATTTATAGAGTTGTGCATCATCACTACAATCCAATCTTAGAACTTTTCCATCACATCACCCCCAAAATTTTCCTCCAGAGTGTTTCCACTCCTGCCCTGGCCTCAGGTATCCACTGTTCTGCTTTCTGTATAGATTTGCCTTTTCTAGACATTTCATATAAATGCAACCACACAATACGTACTCTTTTCTGTTTGGCTTCTGTCACTTATCAGGTTTTTGATTTTCATCTTTGTTGTAGCATTTACCAGTAATTTGTTCCTCTTTATTATAGAATAGTATTCCATTGTATGGATATACCATATTTTGTTTATCACCATTTGAGGGACATTTGGATTGCTTTCCAATTTTTGACTATTGTGAATAATACTGCTAAAATGGACATTTACAATTCTTTGTTTGCACAGATCTTCATTTCTGTTGTGTAGATTCCTAAGAGTGGAACTGCTGGTTTGTATGGTAAGCATGTGTTTAACTTTTTAAGAAAAAGCCAAACTTTTCCAAAATGGCTGTACCATTTACCTTTCCAAGGGCAGTGTACAGGATTCCAGTTTCTCCACAATACCAGTAACAGGTAATGTCAGTCTTAAATTATAGCCGTTTAAATGGGTGTGTTACAATATATCATTGCGATTTAACTTGCATTTCCTTAATGACTAATGATGTTGAACATCATTTCATATGCTTATTGGCCATTTATAATATCTTCTTTGGTGAAATACCTATTAAAAGTCTTTTGCCCATTTTCTAATTGGGTTTTTTTCTGCATAATTGAGTTGTAAGATTTCTTTATATATTCTAGATTAAAAACCTTTACCAAGTTTGTAATATTCAAATATTTGCTGAGAGTCTGTGGCTTGTCTTTTTATTTTCTTAAGTATATTCTGAAGTGTAAAAAGTTTTAAAACTTCATTAAAGAAGTCCAATTTATCAGTTTTTCTTTAATGATCCATGCATTTGGTGTCATACCTAAAAACTCTGCCTAACACAGGATCACAAAGATTTTCTCCTATGTAATATTTAGAATTTTTATAGCTCTAGGTTTTACAATTACAAATTTACAAAGTCTATGATTTATTTTGAGATAATTTCATGTACGGTGTGAAGTATATAAAACAGTATGTCTAAATCCATTTTTTTAAACATACAAATATCCAATTGTCCCAGCACCATTTGTTGAAAAGCCTATCCTTTCCCCATTGAACTGTTCTGGCACTTTTTCAAAAACCAAGTGATCATAAATATAAGGGTTAATTTCTGGACTTTCAATTCTGTTCCACTGACCTATAATGCTTATCCTTATGCCAATCACACTGTCTTGATCACTGTAGATAAGTTTTAAAATTAGACAGGGTAAGTCTCCTATTTTGTTTTCAAAAATGCTTTGGCTATTCTAGATCCTCTGCATTTCCTTATAAATTTTAGGATCAGCTTGACAATTTCTACAAGAGTCTACTGGAATTTTGACAGGTATTTTACTGAATCTATAGATCAACTTGGGGAACTGCCATCTTAACATTCTATCTTCCAATCTATGAATACAGACTATCTCTCCATTTATTTAAATCTTTATTTAGGAGAATTCCCTGGCGGTCCAGTGGTTGGGACTCCACGCTCTCACTGCCGAGGGCCTGGGTTCAATCCCTCGTTGGGGAACTAGGATACCACAGGCTGCACGGTGCAGCCAAAAAAAAAAAAAAAAGTACTTAATTTCTCTCAGTAATGTTTTGTAATATAAGCATCTTGGTGCTCTTTTTTTGTTAAGTTTATTCTTAAGTATTTTCTTCTTTTTGATGCTACTGTGACTAGATTATTTTTTCCCTTTCTCTCCTCCTTCCACAATTTCATTGTGGAAGTTATCCGTTTCCTATCAAAGAACTGCTGCCCTGTGCGGTCAGGATCCTAGACCATTCTTGCTTTCTCAAGGACTTCTCTCCTCATCTTCCTTTCTTCCCTTATTAATCCTAACAACTAAAACCATGCTGCAATATTTCTTATATACTCAAAAAAACAAAGACTTCCTTCACATCCTCATACTTCCGCTTTGGCCCCATGTCTGTTTCCTTTAACTTCTTTAAACCCAATTTCTAGTTCCTGGGCCACTGTGTATCCCTCAAGTCACTCAAATCTGGCTTCCACCTCTACCAGTCTATGACACTGGCTCATTATGGTCACTGATGACCTTTAGGTTGCCAAATCCAACAGCCATATTTCTGCCCATATCTTCTCAACCTCTCAGCCAAACTCAACAGTTAAGTATCCCTTTCTTGAAATACTTGCATTACTTGGCATCTACGACATGATCCAATATATATTCCCAATTTCCCTACAACCACTTGGGCTGTCCTTCTTAGCTTCCTTCCTGGAGGGCTTCCAGTTCACCCAGCTTAGAAATGTGCAGTGTTCCTCAGGTTTCTATTTCTAAATCCTTCTTTCCTCTCTATAGTCTCTTCTTCAGTGATTTCACCTATTTGCATGGCTTTGAATACCACTAACACACTGATAAGCTTCAAACTGACATCTCCAAGCCAAGTATCTCTGAGTTCCTCAAGATGTGATGATCCTCTCTGATAGAGGTCTTCTTAACAATCTCACAGGCCTCTGAGAACTTACGATTGAGAAAAGAAAACTCCCAAATTCACCATTACCTTCCACCCAAATAAAACAAAAAACCCTGAAAAACCCATTCGTCTTCCAGGCATCCAATAATGGTGACTTCCGGCAACATCCCTGAATGTGCCCGCCCCCCACCCCTGGTTATATTCCATATCCAATCCATTATCACATCCTCCGGTTTCTACCACCTACAAATATCTCAAATACGTCCCCTCCTCTCCACCTCCTGCCTCACTAATCTAAGCCATCATGGTCTCCTACCTGAACTACTGCATATCCAGTGGCCAATGTGTTTCTGCTTGCCCCAGTGTTCCCTTCTCTACACAGCAGGGTAACCTGTGATAAATATACTTCGGATGCTGCCACTCCCCTGAATATAAACTTTCAGTCTTTTATAATCCAAACTCTTTATCCCTGTGTACAAGGCCCTGCAGCATGTGGCCACTGCCATTCTCCCCTCTTGCCCATAATGCTCCAGCTTTTCATCTCCTCAAACACACAGAGCTCTTCACATGCTGTTCAGGCCCTTCGAGTGCTCATTCCTTCTATGTGAAACATCTCATTCTCACTCCCTTACGCCATCCCCGTCTCCTCAGAGAGGCCTTCCCTTATACCTAAGTAGGTCCACATAGCCTCCCATGATTCCCCATTAATACAGTTCTTTTCCTTTTTAACATTACCACAAGTTATAATCCATGAAGGCAGGGAAGATTTCTGAGTTTTCACCACCGCATACACACCCTGAGTATAAATAGTAGCCATGAAGAAATATTTCCTGAAAATATACAAAACTGACTTAAGAATGACCTATGTTCAGCTTTCCCAGGTCTGCCTGCTCTTCCTTAAAACTGTCTTAATATAGAGGTCCATGGGATGAGCTTGACTAGGTTGGGGGAAGGCTGGAAATCTCAAATTATATGCAAATTTTTGTATAACTATGTTTTCTAAGCAGATGTCCAGCATGTGCAACAGGAATCTCTTTTTTTTTAAAACATCTGTATTGGAGTATAATTGCTTTACAGTGGTTAGTTTCTGCTGTATAACAAAGTGAATCAGCTATACATATACATATATCCCCATATCCCCTCCCTCTTGTGTCTTCCTCCCATGCTCCCTATCCCACCCCTCTAGGTGGACACAAAGCACTGAGCTGATCGCCCTGTGCTATGCGGCTGCTTCCCACTAGCTATCTATTTTACGTTTGGTAGTGTATATATGTCCATGCCACTCTCTCACTTCGTCCCAGCTTACCCTTCCCCCTCCCCGTGTCCTCAAGTCCATTCTCTACATCTGCATCTTTATTCCTGTTCTGCCCCTAGGTTCTTCAGAACCATTATTTTTTTTTTTTAGATTCCATATATATGCGTTAGCATAGGTTATTTGTTTTTCTCTTTCTGACTTACTTCACTCTGCATGACAGACTCTAGCTCCATCCACCTCACTACAAATAACTCAATTTCATTTCTTTTTATGGCTGAGTAATATTCCATTGTATATATGTGCCATATCTTCTTTATCCATTCATCTGTCGATGGACACTTAGGTGTGCAACAGGAATCTCAAAGGAATCCACAACCAAAAAAGAGGTTAGACGGAAATACACAGTCTAATAAATTCTGTCTTCATCATTTAACAAGAGAGGCTTAAATTCCCCATAGAGTCAATTCTTAAAACAAAATGAAGAGATGTGGTTTTAAGTCCTATAATTTATCAAACTGCAATAAAATTTGGTATATGGTATGAACTTAAAGAAAAGATTTCTGAAGCAAAGTTATTATTACAACCTGATTTTTATGTCATGCCTATATATGCAACCCATCAACCATAAATTCCTTACACAGAGGCAGAGGGAAATGACAAATCAAGATGAATCTATCACAGGAAAGGCTACAGAAAGTGAAACATATATCAGGGAAAACATCAGAAATGCCAAGTCTTACCCATCTCAAATTCCCACTGGCCAGACACCGTGAAGAACTAAGTACCACGGACCTTAAAACACTTTCATCAGTTCCCTCACTTCAGCATTCTAGGCAAGATTCTCCTCCTCAAATCTCCCAAAGTGTGTAAAAGAAATCAATTCCAGTTTCAAAATAGCATATCAACTAATTTCAAGTCTGTGTGGCTACTTTCTTAAGGATGTGGCTGGACAGAGTGGCCATCCCTACACTGTAACCTCTCCTTTGAAAACCCCAATTCAATCATTTCCACGGTGAGAACTAAAATCCAGGCATTAAAGTGATTTGTTCAAGGTTAGGGCTGGAACTTACCTTCCATGGTTAGTTCTCCTTACATCAACTTCTCACACTCTTTTAGAGCTCTGTCAAAACGCCTAGCTTGAATTCTCAAGATACTAAGACTCTAACTCTGGTCTACCGGCTAAAAAAAGAAGACTAAAAGTACATTATGATATAGGAAAGAAAAAAGTTTTAAGTAAATATGACACTACAGAGAGCCATGAAGTGTGACTTCTTTCACAACAGTATGTTTTTCAACAGTGTATAGTAAAGTGTCTGTTCAAGGTAAGATTATTTTTATCGTTTGTTATAATTTTTTTAGTGATTACAAACAAACAAACAAAATCACTACTCCAGAACAACAAACCTGACACTTATTTCATTAGGTATTAAGTACGTAACTTTCAATGCATAAATGAGGCTCTGCTTCTCTATTTTAATCCTACCTCTAATGAGTAGATCACATAATTGAACAAATTTCAAGAGAGACTAAATGGTTTATGTTTCATCGTCATCACTTTTTCTCCATTAAACTAACGTGTTATTCAAATATTCTACCAAGATATTGCTCAACACAAATGAACTGAAAGATTTTCTCGGCCTCATTTACAGGATACTTTGCTTATAATCTTCAATAAAAGAACAGTTAGTACTAGAACCTTTTATCAAGCTATTATTCATTCAAAGTCTGTATGAAGTTTTAAAGCTTTTCCCAAAGATAAAATTTTAAGTAAAAGCTAGAAAAGCATACTGATTAGTGTGGTAAATAGCATACCTTCCCTAATGTTTAAAAAACAAAATAATTCTGAAGAAGATTATTTTTAAGCCACTGAATATCTTCTCGCTCAGCAGACAGAAAAATTCCTCATGATTAAATCCTATGAGCCAGATTTTTCTCCCCCTCGTCCTGTTCCTCTCTGGTGTGGAGCATAATTCTATAAAGCTTTAGCTCACTCGCTTTAGCTATTAACACACTGTCTTCCCAAAACAAACTCTTAAACTCAGAACAGGTTTTACTCTGGTATTCCAAAACAAGTGTAATGAATGTTTCTCAACATGTTTGACAGTTGTAGCAATGTAAAACTCAGGATACCAACTACAAGAATCTTCCTATTTCTCTTAAGTGGCTGTGTTTCCAGACATCATCATACATAAAATTATTTATTTTGCAAAGGAGGAAATCCACATATAACTCAAAATCAAATAATTTTAAGTCTCTACTCTTCATAAGATCTATGGGCAAACCAATCACATGAACAGTGAAAAGCAGGAAAGAGCTGAGAGGTGGCAAGAAATAATGGTAAAGGAGAGGTACTCTATTCACTAACTAGTTATTTTTGTTTGTTTGTTTTGTTTTGTTTTGAATTTTTGAATTTTATTTTATTTACTTTTTTATACAGTAGGTTCTTATTAGTCATCAATTTTTATACACATCAGTGTATACAACTAACTAGTTATTTAACTTCTCTGCCTAGCAAGTTCCTAGTTAATAAACAAGAATAATACTCACTTCCCAGGGTTCTTACAAGGATCAAATGAGTTCCTGCATGAAAATGATCTGCCCAGTAAAAGAACATAACAGGCACTCAATAAATGCCAGCTCCTTCCTCCCTCAGTTCTGGGCCCTCTGTTCTTTGTCCTCTATTCTCATTCCCCCAGATGACTCAGCCTTCTCATGACTTTTATTAACAAATGCTGAAAACTACCACATCAGTCAAAGCCCTGATGTGTAAATGCACGCCTACCGTGTGAGAAGCTGTCTGGCCTCTACCTCCAAGATACTCAGGTGAGAAAGAGGAGAGACCCCAAACACGTGAATTTCACTGTCATAACCGGCACTCAGGGTGGACAAATCACACATTTCCAACTACCCCCTGGAGATTTGCACTGCCGGCTCAAAATGCCTGAAATCGAACTCATTATCAACTTTTTAAAAATCAGGCCCTCTTCCTGCCCCTTTTCTAATTGTGAGGGGTGTCCAACAGAGTAACACTTGCCCTACTCTAATCTCATCAAAATATCACCACCAGGCAACCCAAGCCCATCAGGTCTACCTTCATAATCTCTACTTTATCTTCAGCCTCATTTTCTGTCCCACTGTCAGCACCAGAGTCCACATCAGGTTTTCTGAATCTCGGCACTGCTGACGTTTTGGGGCAGGTGACTGCTGTAGGGGCTGTTCTGTGCATTGCAGGCTGTTTTAGCAGCGCTCCTGCCTCTACCTACTAGACGCCAGTAGAAATGCTCCCTCTCCCTGAGTTACGACAAGCAAAACTGTCTCCAAATGCCTCCTGGGGGGCAGAATCCCACTCCCCGCAGTCTCCCCCACTCCCACATTTGAGTCCCATAGCCAGGTATGTGCGAGACAATCAGTCCCCAAATTCGTCCAGTTTCTTTCCTCTACTTCCAGATGCTCTGATCTTCTAAATGCCTCCTAAAGCACTACTTTTACGAGTCAGTTCTCTTAAATCTACAACTCCCTCCCTGCCACCTTCACAATTAGTTCAGAGCTCTCCACCCAGCCTTGATAATCTGGTCTCAATGAAACATTATCCCACAAAGCACCTCACACTGTGGCTACCCAGCAGCCCTTCAATAACACAGACCTGTTCATCCAGTCCCTCCTTTCTGTCCTATTGCTGTCACCCTGGTTTGGGTGCCCAGTACCTAGCATCCATTCCGGACCACTGCTCGAGCCTCCTTCCCCACCCTCTACTCTCTCCTTCACTCAAAGTCAAAAACTATCATTGGGGCTTCCCTGGTGGCGCAGTGGTTGGAAGTCTGCCTGCCGATGCAGGGGACACGGGTTCGTGCCCCGGTCTGGGAGGATCCCACATGCCGCGGAGTGGCTGGACCCGTGAGCCATGGCCGCTGAGCCTGCGCATCCGGAGCCTGTGCTCCGCAACGGGAGAGGCCACAACAGCGAGAGGCCCGCGTACCACAAAACAACAACAACAACAACAACAATAAAAACTATCACTGAGTCTCCAATGCCTACTGAAATATGAAATCTGCCTGTTCTTTAGAATCTTTCCTACCGTGGTCTCTTTCTGACTCTACGTTCCAGTATCCCCAAAACATACTCTAGCTTCAGCAAAACCTATCTATCTGCTAGTCTTTGCAAAGGCTCCTTCCCACACTTTCCACCTTTAGTCGTGTTTTTTTCTCTGCCTGGAAGTCCTCTTCATCCCTCCACACTAATTTAAGGTCCACCTGAATTAAGTCAAGAGGCCTTTCCTGGTCATACCCTCCTTTATCCTCTCTTAGGGCATTCACATTGCTTTATGTTACACATGTGTATTCCTGTAGTTTACAAGGTCCTTGAGAACTTTACTCCTGTTTTGATGCCCTGAAATGCCTCGCCCAGTGCTAAGTAAAAACTAAACATTACACGTGAGTTGCCCCAAATGTTTCCCGCTTAGGAAGTAAGGGAGGGCTGTGTTTTCAGACAATGCTGAACTTCCATAAGGGAATTGTCCATATTCCTCTTTTGTTCCACATTTTATGTGTTAGGCCAACTTTTAAGTTAACTGCCTGCAAAATACCCAGAAAGCCATAAGAATTCTACTTCTGCTTCAGGGAGTTCCCAGTTTCCAACGTGTAACTGAATCCTGACTATTTACGCTATTTAAGTTCTCTCTTTATACAAAAAGGCAACAGAAATTTATTTTTGAGTGTTAATAAAATGGAGCACAACATGAAAATAACTTGGATTGCATTAAACATATTTAAAGCAAAGGTTAATTAATGCTAATTTGCATCCTGAGTAACATAAAGTCTTAAAGTCTTCATGCACTCTTTTTTTTTTTTTAACAACATGCACTCTTAAAAATATGAAAGTCAGTTTATTTCAGCTCCCCCCACCCCAGACATAATAAGCCAAATAGAACACGGGAGGTTTCCCCTTAATTTTAGTTTTTTAATGACTTAAAAGTATTTCTACAAAAGGAGCAAAATCATTAATGAGCATGTTCTGACCAGACCTACTCCTATAAGTCTAACTCCAAAGCCATATGGGGAGCATAGAGTACCCGCACAGCCACGGACCCCGTTTTGTATGCCCTTGAGCTAAGAATGATTTTTACATTTTTAAAGGGCTGTAAGAAAACAAAGAATATACATAAAGAGACTGTATGTGGCCAGCAGAGCGTAAAATACTTACTTTGTCTGTTTTCAGCAGAATGAATATGAGACTCCAAGCTGTTGGTATGTAAGACACTGAACTTTTCCTCCCCAAATATTTAAAAAGCAACGTAAAACAAACAAGATTATGCGAAAAGACAGAACTCATTCAATTTAGTCATAGCTAGTGCACAGGCAACTTCTAAAACAGAGGCCTTGGGGACATTTTTATATTTCCCAGAATTTTTGTTAGAAGCACACTTACGCTTGAAGAGTTGAGAGCGCCTGGCCCAAAGCCACACTGGGGGTTAATAGAGTCCGGTCAAGGACCCAGGTGTGAAAAGTCCTCATTCAGGGCTCTCCGCAGTGCACTACATCATACCTATGCACGTGGTTCTAAGTTCTGGAGATCTGGATAACTGGCTTGGATCATCATACAGCTGAAGCTTAAAACCTGTTCCTGGTATACTGTTTAGACAGACGCTCACTAGCAGCTTTGCATCATTAAACACAGAGTAACATCAATGCTCACCACATACATTAGAGAAGAACTTCCAGGAAGCTTTCTATTTTAAAAGCAGACGTGATGAAGAAAGCTTAAGACTTACTCTGCTTGCTCCTCTAGGGCTACAGATTGAGGCAAATATGCACCTTTGACTTGCAGTTGCTCAATACTTATCTCCCAACCCAATCCATAAATTCCACCAAGTGCTATCGAATGCCAATCGAAAAACTATCCAGTTTACATCAGCCACGCATCCTATAAAGTTCTTTTCATAGCTACTTGCAAACTACTAGCTAAAAGTTCAAATTTTTAAATCTCCCTAAGAATTGAGCGTCCTTAAAATATAAAAAAGTAGAAAAAATATATATATAAAAAAGTAGATACCAGGATGTAGGATTCAAAGACATGGTTAACAATCCAAGATCTTTCATCTGAAGTTGCTCTTCCAGTGTTGAAAAACACAGATTCTGAGCGGCAGCCGAGAGATACAGGACTTACGCTCTCCAGAGATAATACACAGACCCCCCCAACCCCACCCCCATCGTATCTTTGCATGACTTTTGTCCTCGAAGAGCGACCCCCTTCCCCTCGCGAGTCCGGGCCTTCCGGGCACCTGCGGCCCCGGTCCGCAGCGGAGAAACCCGGGGAAACCTGCCCACCGCCGGCCCTTCTGGAAACGGCGCCCACTCCCACCTCGAGGAGGCTGGCGGCTGGAGGCCCGAGCCGCCGGGAAGCGACCCCTCGGCGGCCGGCCGAGGCCCCGGACGCGGCGGATGGGGACGGCGGCGGCGTTACCTGGTGGACCACGTCGCTGGGCAGCTGTGCGGCCCGGAACAGCTCCAGCACCCGCCCGTGGGCCGCCACCTTCTTGGTGCTCTCGCTGTCGCAGTAGGAGAAAAGATCCGAGTAGTATTTCTGCTCCGCATCGCTCAGCGTTAAACCTTCCATCTTCGCCTCCGCTCACAGCCACCCCGCCTCGCATGCAACACCCGGGGCCCGGCCCCGCGACCCCGGGACGGCGGGGACTGCGCGCCGCCCGGCCGCCTCCTTCTCGACCCCCGAAGCGGCGGGGAGCCCCGGCCTCGCGCGCGCGCCGGGGGCGTCCGAGCCACAGGGCCCGGAGGTCGCGGGGAGGGGGCCCGGCTGGGCTCGGCGCGCCGCCGCCTAAGAGGCTCCGCCTCGGCGGCCGCGGGGAGGGCGCGGGGAAGGAGGCGGGGGCCGCGGCGGCGCGAGGCCCGGGCGGACTCCGCCACCGCCCCCGCCGCAGGTTCGAGTCTCCCCGGCTACCCGCCGCTTCCCCCCAGACTTCCCGCCTCGCCTGCCCCTTCCGTCCACGCCCCCGGAGAGGCAGCACTTCCCGGAAAAGTTGTGGGGCTCCTAGTCTAAAGTTTCGGGGGCTCTGAGCTGAGCGCGGCCGCCGCTCCGCCTCCCTCCGCCGCCATTTACTGCGCCCCGGCCCGGCCCCCGACGCGACCGCACCAACACTGACAGCGGCTGCCGCGCTCCAGACCCGGATGTGAGGCCAGGAGGAGAGAGCGCGAGAGGGAGAGAGAAACACCCACCGGGCTGGCTCGGCCGCTCCCTGGAGAGGGGGCTGCAGCGCCCCCTGGTGGCCGGGGTCCCGCGACGGAGGGCCGAGCCGCCCTTGGCGCCCTGCGGGAAGAGCTGCGACCCCCGGGAGCGGAGACCGGGGGGAACAGCACGCTGCCCATTAAGACCAGGAGAACTTAGAAACCGGCTGTAGTTTGGACTGTTTCAAAGCTTCTGGCACTAAACGGTTAATAAACATTGCGTGAAAGGGGAACATTGTTCAGGTTATTATTGTATCCGTCGTACCGTTTTGAGGTCAGATGTTACTGAGGATTAATTCAATATTTCTTTGTGCTCTGAAGGGCTATGAACATCCAACCCATCTGAGAACTCTCATCAGACACCAACCACTGAGACCTAACTCCCACTCTTGCTCCCGTGTTTACCTGAGAAACAAAGTTGTTGAACAGGGGGGAAAAGCTGGCAAAGTTTTTCTCTTTGTACAAGGTGGTTCTGATCACTAGGAATTTAGTGCTATAAATATATAGCATCAGCTCTATAGAGCTGTTTAGGCTCTGGACAGACCACAGCGGCTCACTTCTGCGACCCCCAATTTCCTCCTTTATGAAAATCATGTGGTTGCACTATTCTGCACCTATCTGAGAAGTGATCCGCAAGATATCTCAAATAGAATATCTTAACAAGAGTTTATCCTTAGCAAATAGGAAATATTTCAAAAACAGCAGCTAGGGCAGAATTAGACAGATTTTTCAGTTTGGGTTTTTATTTTGTCGGCTACAGGTTACTCCCCAGAGTGCTGATCTTACAAATGACCCATAAAAGGAAAGTAATATTATAGGTTCAAAATCTTTTATCTGGAATTCCAAAATTCAAAGAGCACTAAAAATCCAAAGGGTTTTTTGTAACACTTTGTCAGCAAAACCTGCCCTGTTTCATTTGGAGGCAAAATCTCAACTCAACTCACATGAGACTATTTATAGTCTTTATGTATGCTGTTTAATGTCAATATTTATTCATTTTACTCCAGGCTTTAATGAGATATTAATATACACACAGTTATAGGCATTGCATTACTTTTCTTTTTTAAAAAAAGAAGAGGGTTTGTGGAGCTGTATTTGAATAGTAGCACTTTGTACACTTACATATATAACATGCCATTAATCTCAAGTTTCTCTATCTCTAAAACTTTAAATTTGCCACAGCAGTACCTCACATGTCCCTACAGGACACCTACCAGAGGAGATCAGAGGCCCACAGATGGCCTGTCTTCCAAAGGTGTAAAAGGGAGGAGTACATGAGGTAGGCACTGGCTTACAATGTCTTCAGCATATTTTTCTCCACCACCTTTCCTAGGCCTTGAAGCTCTTTCTTGCCCCCAGGGCCTTTGCTCCTGCCACCTGAAATACTCATCCCACAAACCTTTGCATGGCTTGTTCTCTCACACCTCAGGTCCCTGTACACATATCATGTACTGAGAAAGAGACCTTCTCTCAACACCCGACCTAAAATAGCCCCACTACCATGCTCTATCCCCTTATCTGAATTATTTTTCTTTATAACACTTTTCACTACCTGGCATTAACATGTATATTTGTTTACATTTTTAACACTGAGATACAATTGACATACAATCTTTTATGGTCGGGGGGGAGTCCTGAACATCAGTGCTTATAAGGAGCATTGTATCTGCTTAAAGTCCCTCCAAACATACACACACTTGAAAAACCAGAAAGTCTTGCACGAAGTGGGGGACATTCTCCACCCCCCAGCCAGGTACTGGATTGCCTTGGTGCTGAAGGGCTTGACAGTTTCACAAATGAAAGGGATTTTTCTCTATATCCATTACTTAAATTTATACTTTCACGTACAAAGGGGGAAAAAATGATTTAACAGGCCCTTTGAGACCAATTCTAATTCCTTTCCTATATGTTTCTAGATATATCAGTTTTAAAAAGTGACATTATGAGAAAGCTATTTTAAAACAGCTGGGCTATATTATATAGCTACAAATGTAAAGATACTGGTCTTCAGGAAGATCAAATAGTCGGTTACTGCTAGCAAATATCAACTGTTTTAAACTGGAAACCTCTAATGAAGTTTTGAAAATAAATTAAATGCAGTAAAATTCGTCGTTTCTGGTATACAGTTCTGTGAGTTTTGACAGATGCATAATGGTCATGTAACCACCACCAAAATCATGATGCAGAAACATTCTGTGACTCTCCCCTAAAATTCCTCTGGGCTTCCCCTTTGTACTACTCTGCCCTCTACCCTCAGCCCCTGGCAACCACCTATTTATTTTCTGTTTCTGTACTTTTGCCTTTTCCAGGATGTCATGTAAATGGAATTACACGATAATCAGCATTTTGAATCTGAATTTTTTTCACATAGCATAATGCATTCGAGATTCCTCCATGATCTTCCTTGTATAGTGGTTCATTTTTTTATTGTTAAATGGTATTCTATTGTATGGATGATTATAGTTTGTTCATCCATTCACTAGTTGAAGGATATTTGGGTTGTTTCTAAATTTTGGGTGACTATTAATAAAGATACTATAAATATGTGTGTACAGGTTTTTCTGCAAACTTAAGCCTTCATTTTTTTCCCCTTGGGTAAATATCTAGGAGAGGGACTGTTGGGTCATATGGTAACTAAATGTTCAACTTTAAAAGAAACTACCAAACTGATTTCCAAAATGGCTGTACCATTTTGCATTCCCACCACCAATGTATAGAATTTTAGTTTCTCTACATCCTCACAAACCATTCTAATGGGTGTGCAGTGGTATCTCACTGTGATTTGAATTTCCATTCTCCCAGAGATTGATGATGTTGAGCACCTTTTCATGTGCATATTTGCCATCCGAATACCTTCTTTGGTAAAATAGCTATTCAAAACGTTTCCTATTTTTTGTTGGATTATTTGGTTTTTTTATCGTTGAGTTTTGAAAATCCTTTATACATTTTTGGTACAAGCTCTTTGTCAGATACATAATTTGCAAGTATTTTCTAGAGTCTGTGGCTTGACTTTTTATTCACTTTTGCCGAACATAATTGTTAAAATTTGGTTTAAGTCCAGCTCAGGGGTGGCCCTGAAAGACGTTAGTGAGGGGAAATCCATTGGAGAGAGTTTCTGTTGGTGCACCTGTTCATTCACTTAATGTCAGAGAGGTGGCCCAAGGTAAGAATACACAGTAAACCCATGGACAGTGACAAATGATTGGGCTGGTAGGGCAGGGGCTTGGTAGGAGGCAGTTTGGAAAATTAAGGAAGAGGAAGTCTGCGAGGAAATCATGTGGTTGAACCTATGGGAAGGGGCATGAAGTGTGACTATCTTTGCATCATGTGTTCACACCCACCAGAAAGCATCCACTATGGAGGAGCCATAAGTAGACAAAACAACCTGGCCAGATGATGTCAGGGAGCCTCTGCAAGCAGCCACCCCAGGGTTGGCACATTGGCTCAGGAACTGAGCAGCTATTGTGGCAGCAATGGAAAGTATATATGAGCCCCACATCACAGCTTCCACTTACCAAGGCCAAATGTCCAACCTGCCAGCAACACTTGAGTTCAGCTCAGCTCACCTTGGTGTCAGCTCAACACCAAGTTCAATTCCTGATGTAACATCATCCCTCGAGGAGACCAGTCATGCGTTTGGTGACAAGTTGATTTATCTTTATAGGAATCAAATGTATCCTGGGCATAAGTTTGCTTTCCTGTTCACAGGGCTTTAGCCATCTAAGTGTTTAAGACTGTTTTTATCACCAACTTGTAACCTGCATAACACGACTTCAGACAAAGAGACCCTCCTTACAGCAATAGAAGTGCATTAGTGGACACATAACCATAACCCACTAAACTCACATTCCACATCATCCAGAAGCTGCTGACTTCAGAGAGTATAGAATGGCCTTTTGAAGGTGTAGCTGACGTGTCAGCGTGGAGATGATATTCTGTGAAGATGGGACCCCATACTCCAGGATGCAGTAGCACCCCAAATTAACGATCCTGTATGTTACTCTGTCTCCAATAGGTAGACAATATGGGACAGAGAACCAAGGGATGGAAATAAAACTGGCCCCATTTACCTTTGCCCTCCGTGACCCACTTGGGGGAGTTTCCCATCCCCTCAAACCTAGGTTGTTTTTATTTTTTGATTTTATTTATTTTTTATACAGCAGGTTCTTATTAGTTATCTATTATATACATATTAGTGTATACATGTCAATCCCAATCGCCCAATTCATCACACCACCACCACCACCCCCTGCCGCTTTCCCCCCTTGGTGTCCATACGTCTGTTCTCTACATCTGTGTCTCTATTTCTGCCCTGCAAACAGGTTCATCTGTACCATTTTTCTAGGTTCCACGTATATGTGTTAATATATGATATTTGTTTTTCTCTTTCTGACTTACTTCACTCTGTATGACAGTCTCTATGTCCATCGACGTCTCTACAAATGACCCAATTTTGTTCCTTTTTATGGCTGAGTAATATTCCATTGTATACATGTACCACATCTTCTTTATCCATTCGTCTGTCCATGGGCATTTAGGTTGCTTCCATGACCTGGCTATTGTAAATAGTGCTGCAATGAACATCGGGTGCATGTGTCTTTTTGAATTATGGTTTTCAACCCTAGGTTTTGAGCATCTGAAGGTCCTGGTTCTCACACGGAATTGCTTCCTCTAGGAGGCTTATTATTAGTTATTATTAGTCCCATTAAACTTTATGCCACGAATGATGTTCTGTCACTTGGGGCTCCTTGTGCCAATAGATCAGTAGGGAATAAAAGAATCAACATACTGGAGGGTATTGCACCTACTCATCAGGAGGTAATAGTACTTACTTTACACAATTGAGGCAAGAAGGAATATGTTTCACACCCAGAAGATCCACTGGGGTGTATTGGTCTCCCCTGTTTAGGTTTGATGGTAAATGGACAAGTATAATTGCCACAGATTGAGAAGGGCATGGTGACAAAGGCACTCAGACCATTCAGGGATGAGGGGCTGTGTCACCCCACAAGGTAAGCCACCTAGAGCAACAGAGGTGTTAGCTGAGGGTGAGGAGACATTCTGCTTCTCACTACTCTTCTCGGCTTATTCTATTGAAGTAAAGAAGGGACAATAAGTGTCAGATGCGGCCTTGAAATGAGCTGCTATTGTGGCAGATATAGTTCACTCACATTGTTTTTGTGAAATTTCCCAGGAAATGAGACCCATCAGAGTCCTGGGGGAGTTGTTCCCATATCAGGTACTATATCATATGAAGCAAGTGGATCTGAGTGGTGTGAGTATGGACCATGTGGTTGCTGTGAACTACCCAGATCACTGCCCACCTCACCCATTTTTCCAGCTGTTGAGAACGTTGAACTGTCAGGGGCCCACAGTGGAATCCCTTGCCAGGAATTGTCCTTGGGAGAAGGAACTTGCCTCCCCCAGGTTACACCCCTGCCCCAAGGGCAGCCCACATCCAGTGACTGGCCAGTGGATAAAGGAGACTAAAAGTCCTTGAACTGTTTAGGAACAACCCTGAAGAGCCATCTCAGTTCCAGATCTCTTCCAGGGATGGGAGGGGGCCTCTGTTGTTACCTCATGGCAGTTGTCCCTCTGCCCAATTATGGGCTTTCTTCACTTCGTACGGGTGCTATTCCCGACAAGAGTTATCAAGGAACTTCCTGCATGCAAATCTTCATTTCAGTGTGTTTCCTGGGGAACCCGATCTCAACCACTCATGCACTTCTGATCCTATTAAGTGACTTAATGAGTGCTTACCAACCTGTTGCACTTAATATTGTAATTGTTATAATTGGATTAAACATTACATAAACAAATTAAGAAAACAGAAAGATGGTTTTTGTTTCTGTGGAAACCAAGAATGATACTGTGGGAAGATGTGATGATGGTGAATTGCTAAGAGAAGTGGCTGTTGAATTAGCTGTGGAACTCGTGGAGAAAGACTTGGAGTTGCAAAAAACAACACGGTATCTATGGGATGGACACATGGGATATTCAATGTGTGCTTCTTGTTTGATTGACGTAGAGTTTGGAATGGAATATAGTTTCTTACCTGTAATCAAAATTCCTGTTTTTTTATTTTTGAAGAATCTATTATTTTTATAAAAATATACACACTCTCTGTAAAAACAAAATAACTCAGAAAAAAACAAAGAAAAAAATTACCTTGAATTCTACCATCCACAGGCAACCTCTATTAACATTTGGATGAATATTTTTCTTGACATCACTTATTTAAAAGCCACACAAAAAGATAGGCATACAATATCAAGTAAAAGGATGTATTTTATATATAGTATATATATGTATATACACACACATTATATTTTATATATAATATGTTATATATATACATTACAAACATATAATTTAAAAAATCAACAGATGCATTATATATTCCTATATATTATTCCTGCATTATATATATATGTACACATATATATATATTCCATCCATGTATTTGTTATTGTATGCCTACTTCTTTGTTATATCTTTTGCAGCAGGTCTTTTTCACTCAACTATAGATTGTACTTGGAAAAGAGTTGTCCTTTTCTTTCAAACTTAATATGAATCTTATTTATTTTCCTCTTTCGGAGTCATCAATATAAATGATATATAATCAGGTTAACTTGAAAAACCACAACTGTATCCTCCAGAAACCACAGGAGGCAATCTTACACTGTCTTACCAATGGGATCTATTTTCATTACCTAACTAGGAGAGAATCATAAAATGATTATTTTTTTAGATGTTGCAGTTGGGGTTTAATAATGAGATAGAAAATGCCAGATAAATGTAAAATCTCATATGAGCATGAGGTTCGTCAGGAGCAAAGGCATAGAAATCCACACAAAATTGTTGGCACAGCAAAAATAAATCAACTCTTTGTATAAATAAAGTTCTCAGGGAAGACTAACCAAAAATGAAAAGCATTTTTCTCCAAATAAAAATCAAACCAACAAATATTTATTATTTACTCTATGCAAGGAAGTTTTCCCCCTAAGTTTCCTTTGTAAACATTTTCTCAATTTAGCGTGCTTTCAATATTTTAAATTTTTAACATGGGAAGAGTCTGAATGGTTTCCCTATTCTTTAAAAACTGAAGCATGCAGAGGTAGTTGTAAAAAATACTAAATGCATGTTGCTTGTCATTAGTAGTGTTTTCTTTTCTTTCTTTCTTTCTTTTTTTTATTAGTAGTGTTTTCTAAAGCAAAACTTTTGCATTTGGGCAGGGTCACCTCCAAAAACTGCAACTTTTTAAACCAGTAATTTAACAAAAATAAAGCAACCTGTCTTTAATTCTACATCTACAATCTTTATTAGTGTCTCTTAACTCCCATTGCCCTGCCATGAAAACATTTTACAGTGTTATGGGTTCCATAACCTTTCATGGTGCTTAAGAGCTAGAGGTTTTCTGCTTTGTGAAGTATTTTCATTTTAATCCTCTGTCATACTTTGCTGTTGCCAATATTTCATTTTCCAAGGATGCTTAGAGGTTATCTCTGTGCATGCTTAAAAACTAAAAATGAATAAAGTGAAAATGAATATAAGTCTTAATGGCTACAGAAATAGGAAGGTATCAAGTTGTAATGAAAACAGATAATCCTAGTTTGAGGTAAAATAGGTTTGAGACCTGATTCTGACAATTAATTAGCTGTGTAATCTAAGGCAAATTTAACATCTCTCAGTCTCAGTGTCTTCTGTAAAATGGGATGTTTTATTTGGCCAGTATAAGAACAAGAAAGAATGAATATAAAAGGTTGTTATCTAACTGGTATTTAACTACTGGCAGCTATTATCAGGGACAAACATGATCATTAAAAATCTGTTTGTTGGGCTTCCCTGGTGGCGTGGTGGTTGAGAGTCCGCCTGCCGATGCAGGGGACACAGGTTCGTGCCCTGGTCCGGTAAGACCCCACATGTCGCGGAGCGGCTAGGCTCGTGAGCCATGGCCTCTGAGCCTGCGCGTCCTGAGCCTGTTGCTCCGCAACAGGAGAGGCCACAACAGTGAGAGGCCCGCTTACAGAAAAAAAAAAAATCTGTTTGTTTATATTTGTTCTTGTTCTTTGTTCAAATAATTCAAACGGCTAGGGCTGATAACCATTATTAAGATATAAATAATTATTTACAACATATGATTACCAGCTATAATATCCATTTCCTCCTAGTCTTTAAGTTGTTACTATACTGTAAACCCTTTGGACAAAGAAAAACTGATGTGTCTAGTGCTTTGGGTATATTCAACAAGTGTTATAGTCACTAAGCATGTAGTGGTTAAAATCTATGTATCTTTTTTCTTTTCTTTAATGATTATATACGTGTAGTGGGATCAAACATTTTAAACACTATATGTGGCTTTTTAATTTTCTCTAATACTTATAATCTTCATTAGTATCTGCATGGGGTTGAACTTAATTTTGTCAGTTATCGTATCTCAGAATCTTCCTGTTAAAGTGTAATCACGAGTAATTCAGTCTCGTTCACTTAAATGCTCACCCTTTCATATTTCTTCCTCTTTTCTCTGTTTTCCTCCCAGATGTCATGGGGGAATATGAGGACAGAAGATGGAGATCAGCTTAAAATGATTTGACTCTGAGAGAGAAGGGGCCTCAAATCTACAGGCAGGAGTCCTTGTGCTGTCTCTGGTTCTACTGCAAAGTGGCTGCTGTGGCCTGGTCCCTTAGTCTATGTTGAGGTATCCTCAGAGTTAGTCCGGCCTTTTGGGCCATCAGGCTGGTATCATGAAATCACTTGTAGCCTTTAACCTCTAATCATTAAGTCTCTGCATTTGGTGACTTCTGTAGTAGTTCCACTGGTCCATGTAGGAACTTGGGGTAGGGGTGCTTCTTAGAATTGAGAACTGGCAGGTGGTTTGATTAGCTATTGCTGTGTAACATGTTATCCCTAAACTGAACAGCAGAAAACATGATTTTGTGGGTCAGGGATGTGGGAAGGGCTCAGCTAAGCAGATATCTTTTGTGGTATCTTCTATGTGCAGTCATCTGAAGGCTTCACTGGGCTGGATGTCCAAGATGACTCACTCATGTGGGTAGTAATTAATGCTGACTCATTTGGGAACTCATTTGGGGCTATCTCCTGGAGCATCTCATGGCATCTCCATCTGCTTGGACTTCTTACAACATAGTGCTTGGGTTTATGGAGGGAGTATTTAAAGAACAAGCATTCCAAGAGATCAAGGCAGAAATTATGCAACAGCTTTTTAATGCATTCTATTGATTACAGGTGAGTCATGATGGCCAGTGCAGATTTAATAAAATGAAAATTATATCCCACCTTTTGATGGAAGGATCCACTGTTTTTCATTATAATGAATAAGCCACATAAAATGATTTGCCTTTTTAAACTATACATATTATAAATGACAAAAAATGAAAACAACTAACCAGGGGCTTTACTTTATATCTTTTTTTTTTGGCTGCACCGTGCGGCTTGTGAGATATTAGCTCCCCAACCAGGGAGCAAACCTGAACCCCCTGTGGTGGAAGTCCAGAGTCCTAACTACTGGACGGCCAGGGAATTCCCAGGGGCTTTACTTTAGTTTGGATTTCTCTGTTACTCAATCAATCAAACATCTTTCTGTAGTTGGCATTGTACTGTTGCCACTTTCCTATCAAGATTATGTTTAGGTCTCCAAATTTACTAGATAAATTTTTTTCTATTTACCATGGGGATGATTCACCTATAAAACCACTTGATATTTTTGGGTGGTGTTTCTTTGCCAAATTTATTAGTTTCTGCCTAGCTTATTGGCCTATTCAGGTTTTCTTTTTCTTGTTGAATAACTTTTTTTTTCCCTCAAAAATTTATCCATTGCATTAAGATTTTTAAATTGACATAAATCTTTTTTTTTTGACATAAATCTTTTTTAATGTGCCTTTTGTAACTATTTTAAAGACAGGACACAATTAAGCTTCAAGACAGAAGATAAGTTTAACTACTTTCTTGGATTTTTTTTTTTTTTGCGGCATGCGGGCCTCTCACTGTTGTGGCCTCCCCCGTTGCGGAGCACAGGCTCCGGACGCGCAGGCTCCGGACGCGCAGGCTCAGCGGCCATGGCTCACGGGCCCAGCCGCTCCGCGGCATATGGGATCCTCCCAGACCGGGGCACGAACCCGTATCCCCTGCATCGGCAGGCGGACTCTCAACCACTTGCGCCACCAGGGAGGCCCTCTTGGATTATTTTGAAAGAGATTTATAGTGCCTTAAAAATTTTTTTTGTCATTGTGAAAATGTACTGTTTGGATAGTAGCAAAGCTAATTTTACCAAAATAAGTTTATTTGAGCTAAGAACTATAAAATTAACTGTATGCTACTTTCTGTAGCATATAATAAAGAAACTCATAAAGGTCAATCCCACAAGAAGTCGATAAACTCACTGAGATTCAGTCTCAGTGATCCCAGAATTCACAATGCTCATGTTTCCTGGATCAATACTTTAAGAACAGAAAACTATTTTCCCAAAGTAATTCAATAAACCAGTTTATTCACTCAAAGAGAATACTTTTCAAAGGATTATTTACTAGAAAGCAGTCATTAAGATAATCATTCTATGTACAAAAATAAATTTAAAAAATAGAGAAATTCAGGTGAGGAATCAAAACCAAAAGTTTCCCTGAAATTGCCTGGTAACCGAAATGAAATTTGCTTTTGTTTGGTTAGTTTGGCCTAATGTTTGTTATTGATGGTTGTATTTGTAGAATTTGGAAACTTTAAAAAAACAAATAGCTACTTAAACTGGCCCATTGCCCCCAACTCAAGATATGCTCCCCAATTAGCCAGGTTATTTCAAGTGACCAGGCTGAGGAGTAGTTACAGGGATTTTGTTGTGAGAGTGCATATGAATGATTGGTTTCCACAAATTTAATATATATTCTTCTCTTTTATGACTAGAATTCTCCAACTAACAAATTAACTGTTTTCCTCCTCCTTCCTTCCTTTTTTCCTTTGCTTCCTTCTTCTCTCTCTCCCCCCACTTTCATTCATCAATTATTAAATACATACTATATGTCAGGCACTGTGCTCAGTTTGAGGATTTCAAGAAAACATTTCTTGCCTTTAAAGAGGTAAGAAGTCAGTGAGGGTGACATTCACTATGGGTAAACAAGTAATTATAATACAGTGTGGTACATGGTCTAAGAGAGAGAAACAGAATACTCCTAGAATATATGGAAATTTTCCCTGCGTAGACCTGGAGTGGTGAGAAGTAAATTCAATGTAGTTTTTTGCTGTTGACCTGCTGTTTCTCTCTTTAGGAGAGAACTGCAGGATGATGATCAATAATTTGATTAGACAGAAAACGACACATGAAAGTTAACAAGATTAAAGCAAGGACATGTCCAGTTACGTCTTTGGAGCTGGGAAATAGAGAATGGAACTAGAGGTGATGTTGAAGGCAAAGGTAAGTGAAAGACAGTGAGAAAAAGGAGACAAAAATGAAAGAGTTACATAAGAGGAATAAGTTCCAGTGTTCTGCTCTGCAACAAAGTTTGCACACGTAACAATAATATATCATACACTTGAAAATTTGTTAAGTAGGTAGAACTAATGTTAAGCATCTTCATGGCAATAAATAAAAAAAATAACAACGATATTCCCACAGTACAAATCCTTGTGCTGACCAGGCTGAACCTTAGTGGAGAGTGATGCCTGATTCTCTACAGAGAATCTGCCAGACCCCAGAATTTACTTGACATTTTCCGTTTTGTAATATCTGCCCTGTTGCCTTCATCATTTTGAGAAAAAGGTGGTTTATTTGGAAATAAGACTAATACTCAATGTTTCTAAGTCTGCTCTAATTAGATTAAATAGAGTTATTTTAAAGAAATTATTTGATGTGATGAGCTTTGGAACAAGAGAACTACCAGTTAGTTTATATTTTACATCCAGGTACTTTTCTGCCTATTTCCTTTATATTTGTCTTTCTCTTCATTTTTCTCGGAACTTCATTGATATGCATTCATTTAATGTTCCAATATATCTGTAACCCTCTAAAGGTTTGAGTAGTTTGAGATGCGTGGAACTTTTAAGACATCCTGGGGGCTTTGCTCATACCTACAAATATCTGTCATGAAAATAGTTTGGTAAGTTTAGTTCATTTCAAGCAAATATTTATTGAGCACCTACTAAGTGTTAATAATTCTACTAGATGCTGAGAACAGAAAGATGAATAACACGATCTTTGCCATTGAGGATTTTAGAATCCAGTGGAGGAGACATGTGAATACTACCTAACGATTCCTTTTCTGTCCCCTGTATTGTACTAATGTACAATATGCACCTCCCCACCCACACCCAACACCTCTGAGTCCCAAGTTGGCTTTGTTCCTAGTTTGAGGATGTCTGGTTCTCCTTTAATGGCCTTTGATCCCCTTTCATGTGAATGTTTTGCAGTAGCTTGTGACATTTCAGGCTGTTTTCTATGAATGCTTTGTTTTCCCCTGCTTGTCTGCACTGGAAAGATGGCATGCAAACATTTCACCTCACTTCCAGGGAGGATTTGGAGTTAAGCTTTCCCTGCTCTCAAGGAAAGCAAGATTTTCAGGTTTTAATTAAATTAATTTCTAACTTGTCAAGGTCTATTGTGAAAACACCACAGGAGAAGAAGTCATCATGAAGGGAGATAACGCTTCTGAGGGAAAAGGGTAGTAGGAGAGGAGGGATTTTCCAACGAGAGGGGCTTACAGAGGGCCCCTTGGGAGCTTGCGGGTTGATACTGGAGAAGCAGTCTAGAAGGCTTTAGGCCATTGCTCAAGAGAAGCAGGGTGAGCTGGAAGGACAACCAAGAGGGGTGCTGTCTGAAGGCCCAAGAGTCATAAAACTCAGAACCCCTGATTTCACTGGAAAAGCCCCGTGTGTAGGAACAGGGGCCAAACCAGCCACTGTCTCTGTCTGCACTCTGTACTGCCCAGCAAGTGGAGCCCACTCAGGCTTACCCAAGGAGACCGCCCTCCGCTCTTGTGAAGACACCGAATATCCATACATCTGAGAGAGAAGGGCAAAAGCTCAACTTTTTTTTTTTTTTGCGGTACGCGGGCCTCTCACCGTTGTGGCTTCTCCCACTGCGGAGCACAGGCTCCAGACGCGCAGGCTCAGTGGCCATGGCTCACGGGCCCAGTCGCTCTGCGGCATGTGGGATCTTCCCGGACCGGGGCATGAACCCGTGTCCTCTGCATCGGCAGGCGGACTCTCAACCACTGCGCCACCAGGGAAGCCCCAAAAGCTCTACTCTTAGTTGGCATGGGGGGAAAGGGGAGGTTTCCTCATACTTGGTTAAGGGTGGAACCAAAGAAGTTAAAAATCAACCTGGGCTCAGATAATAACTGATCTCACCAGTACCTGTCTGCTTTCCCCCAGGCCATCTGAGCTGTGAGCACCCACACACTCATTTGCCACTGACACCTTTTCAGTCCTTATGGCAAGCCATTCCGTGAAAACTATCAATGTCAATTAATATTCTAGAAAAAAATTCAGGAAAAAACATTTATTTCTTTCCCTTTATCCAGCCCTCTACTACATTTGATTCCACCTTGCTTATATTCTGCCTTTTTTTCTGAACTCAACCTTCATACTAGACCCCAGATTTGGTGCTCCTAATACTTTTGGTTCTTTGGAATTTGGCTGTCGTGCATGATTTTGAATTTCCTTCAAGGAGGGCTCAATTTTCCTGCTCCTACAGCCTCCATGTCTCCTGCCCTACATGGAGCCCTGGTCAAATCCTGCCCCTTGACCAGTGCCCTATGTTCTCCCCTCACTAAATGGAAGGGAGAGATTCAGACCGGGTTCCTGAGCCTTAGGACAAAGTCCAGGTTACTGTTACCACGGCCCTGTTTCCAGTTAAGCTTACCTGTAAGGTCCTCCTATTAGGTTCCTTTGAGGTATCACACAAATGTGTTTCCTGAACCATAGTAGCTTTCTGGCGATTTCAGAAAAAGAACTTCTATTCTGTTCTAAAGGTGGAAAGAACTTGTATTCTGCTCTAAAACCAGGCCCTGGGTAAGCCGCTGCATCAGGTAACTATGAGAGCTCAGATTTGTGGGCATAAGACACACCTTTACTTGTCCCTTTGAGCACCTGATATGGTTTGAAGGGAACCCTTTGCATATCCTGAAATGTCTCATCCAACCGATGGGAAGGGGATTTCCATCACCCACACAAGATTAAATTACAGATTAACTTGTTTAAAGCTAAATAGAAAATTGAGTTACTGTATCTGTGCAAGATCAGAAGTTCCTGCTGGGATATCATGGCAATTTCTTTCAGCTTCCTGGGTCCCTACAAAATGCAAGTCAGCCAAAGGGACATGGTACCCACTTTCTTATCTTGAAACTAAGCTGTAACACACAGATCCTGCCCATCAATTCCAGAAGAGTCTGCCTGGCTTTATCCCACTGCGCTGCGCGTGGGATTTTAATTCTCTGACCACATCTGCCTCCCAAGGCCTGGAAAGACAAACTCCATCATTTAATCCCACTGTACATACATAATAATAATAATTACTATTCATTGAATGACTGCTTTGGGCTAGGTAAGCCTTACAATTATTCTACAAAGAAAGTGTTATTATTCTTATTTTATGTATGAAGGATCTAAGTCTTAGAGAGATGGAGTTCACACACATGAAGTGATAGCGGTGGGATTCCATCCACAGCATGTTGGGCAACAAAGTCTGTGCTTTAATGTTTTCATCACTGTTGTATGAGTGCACAGCTTTACTGGACCAATTTTTTCCCAGTGAAAAAAGAACTTTCATTTAAAAATTTTTTTATTATTTATTTCCTTATTTGGCTGTGTCGGGTCTTAGTTGCAGCACGTGGGCTTCTCTCTAGTTGTGGCGTGTGGGTTTTCTCTTCTCCAATTGTGGGGCTCAGGCTCCAGGGCTCATGGACTCTGTAGTTTGTGGCAGGCGGGCTCTCTTGTTCAGGCGCGTGAGCTCAGTAGTTGTGGCACGGGGGCTTAGTTGCCCCACAGCATGTGGGATCTTAGTTCCCCAACCAGGGATCGAACCCACGTCCCCTGCCTTAGAAGGTGGATTTTATACCACTGGACCATCAGGGAAGTCCCAGAACTGTTTGATAATAAAAAATTGGAGAGAATAAAAAAGCTACAGTAAACATGTAGCTTGAAACATTTAGCTTACTTTATGAAGCATAAAAACAGATATATAACATATATCCTAAGACAATAATATATAAATTATAAAATAACAGAGTAAATTATTATACTTAACTTAGTGTTATGAAAGCTATTTAAATAGTGTAGATTCACTGGGTGCATATAATGAATTAAATGTTACCACACAGCAAATGTGGGGTGTTTTCAGAAGTACATGTCATTTGGCAGCAGCTTATTAGAAAATTATGAACCTGAAATAAAACTGATGCAAAGATATAATGATACACACTAAATTAACTATGATGTACTTAATTAAAAGTCATTTGTAATGAATCATAAACATACTTGATAATACACTTACAGTAATTAAAAAGCAGACTAACAGTAACTGAAAACAAGAATCATCACAAAGTAATGCTGATGCCTCACTGTTAAGAAAGTGGCCTTCCTAATATGGCCAAATTCTAGTGCTTTGACTGTGGAAATACAAGTAGGTGCTTTGAAACATAGTATGGCAACCATTATGCTTTCTAATCTCAAATTTTACCACGGTGATGGCTGCCTACCCCATGTGTACGTAAGGCCTCTCTACTTTTAATTGGTTTGAAAATAATAGTTGAAAATAAAAGCTACATTTAGCAAGCTATTAGAGCCTCTGTACTCATGGGGGGACAGAAAAACAGCTACAAACAGAAGCTTCTGAAGATCATTGCAAAGTACTGAAAGAGAGCATCTGATAAGGGACTTACACAATCTCAGCTCAGGAATTATCTTGTAGATATTTCCCCAACAGAGGAAATGGTTCTAGATATCAGACCAAAAAACCCTGTTGGGGAAAGAGCAACCTATCAATTCATAGTCGGTACTAGATAAACACTTAAAAAATATATATATATATATTTAAAAATAAATATTTAATAAATGTTTGTTTAATGGTTATAATTACCAATGACAAAAATAACTGTTTGAACTGAAAAAATATTAGTATTAAAGTCTTGCATGACTATAACACTACCACTCATCTTTCTTTTCTCTCATAAGCTTTGAATTCCTATCAATGTGCCAAGAATTAGATAACCTCTAGGATAATCCCCATTGTTTTGTCTTTATTTCTGTGATTATTAAAGCTGCTTTGTGAAAACCAATCTGATTTTGCAAATACAGCAATCCATTTGTAAATTGTGGATGCCCCTAGGTGGATAACTAATCTAACTTTTTGTACAGTGACAGTTCTTACTGTGTAATAATACTGATGTTTCAAAGACAATCTTCTACATATTTGGTTACTATTAGCCATTCTTCCTGCTTTGTGGCATAGCTGGAGGAGCACCCTGAAGCCACCTAACTATTCAAAAGAGAAACCCATGTAGACACATCTGGATTTTGAATTTTTAAATTAAAATCTAAGTGTTTGAGTGACATAACCTATCAAACTCAATCAGACTTTGTAAGCCCATGGAACTAATTAGCTATTTTAAGGAAATCTGTGGCAATAAAAACCATGTTCTGAGTTCCTAAGAAATCAATGAAAAGATTGGAATTAATTCTAGAAGAAAAAATCTCCATTTATCAAAGAATTCTTATGGCTTATTTAGAACATTCCAAATAGTTTTTTTTTTTTTTTTTGGCTGCACCTTGCTGCTTGTGGGATCTTAGTTCTCTGACCAGGGATCAAAACCGTGCCCCCTGTAATGGAAGCGCAGAGCCCTAACCACTGGACCCCAGGGAATTCCCCCAACAGTTAAGACCAAGAAAGAAGAAAATGTGGTATATGTGCCTTCCCAGCAAATTTTTGTTGTTTTATCCCTTAATTAAACATATAGAACTGCCAAAAAGACTTAAAGATTTACTCTTGTAGATAGATCATTTCAATTTATGTTGACAAAACATCAAACTACGTTTCTCCTCTCTTTCTCTGAGGAGTTAAAAATATGCACTGTGAAACATACTGATAATTGATAGTTAACAGGTAGCTTTTATAAAGAATTTTACATGCAATTAATAATATTTAAAATTCACATCATGTTAGCCAAGACACGGGAACAACCTAAGTGTCCATCAACAGATGAATGGGTAAAGAAGATGTAGTATAGATATACAATGGAATATTATTCAGTCAAAGAAAAGAATGAGGGACTTCCCTGGTGGCACAGTGGTTAAGGATCCACCTGCCAATGCAGGGGACATGGGTTCGAGCCCTGGTCCAGGAGGATCCCACATGCCGTGGAGCAACTAAGTCCATGTGCCACAACTACTAAGCCTACGCACCACAACTACTGAAGCCCATGTGCTCTAGGGCCCATGTGCCGCAACTACTGAAGCCCACATGCTTAGAGCCCATGCTCCACAACAAGAGAAGCCACCGCAATGAGAAGCCCACATACCACAACAAAGAGTAGCCCTTGCTCGCCACAACTAGAGAAAGCTCATGCACAGCAACAAAGGCCCAACGCAGCCAAAAAAAGAAAAAAGAATGAAATTCTGCCATCTGCAACAGTGCGGATGGGCCTAGAGGGTATTATGCTCAGTGAAATAAGTCAAACAGAGAAAGACAAATACTCTACGTTATCACTCGTATGTGGAATCTAAAAAATAAAACAAACTAATATATGTAAAAAAACAGAAACAGATGGTTATAGAGAACAAACTAGTGGTTACCAGTGGGGAGAGGGAAGGGGGGAGGGGCAAGAGGGGTAGGGGATTAAAGGGTACAAACTACTATGTATAAAATAAAATGTATATGTATAGATAAGCAACAAAGATATACTGTGCAGCACAGGGAAATGTAGCCCATCATTTTGTAATAACTTTAAATGAAGTATAACCTATAAAATATTGAATCACTATGTTGTACACCTGAAACTAATATAATGTTATAAATCAACTATACTTCAATAAAAATAAATAAATAAATAATTTTAAAAATTCACATCACGTTGGAAATGATGTCAATGAAACTTTCATTGTCGTGATTGCTTGCCACTCTATCCCATTAAAAATGCATTCTATTAACTTTTGCATGTTTTAGTGGCTTATTTCAATTGAATATGGTCCAGAGGCATTGATACTGAGGGCGGAGGTGCATTAATCTCACATTAAAAAGGCAATGGAAATAGAATATAAATGCTGGTAATTATATGTATTCACTACATACTAATTTTTTTTTATATTACCTCTTCCCTAGAAACTTGTTTAAATTTTGGTGAAGGTGAAAAAGATATTCAGTCTACAATGACTAAGGTATTTGGTGTACACATCTAATCTCTCATTTTAATAACCCTGAGAGGAGTCAAGAGGTTAGAAAGTCAACCTTTAAGTCCATTCAACTAAGCAATTGTTGAGTGCCCACTCCCTGCCAGGCGCAGTGCCAAGCTTTGCAAAGGATACAAAATGAATAAGACACTGTCCACCCTCAAGAGCTTTAGAGTCTACTAAGAGGAAATGACTATGGCACAAGTTCCATACAAATTTACATAAATGTATTGTTCAGAACAATATACCGTAGCAACTTTTGCCTCCCTGAGAGAGTTGTTGTTACTCACATCACTGAGAAAACAAATGGCTGTAGACTTACTTTCACTCATAGCGATTAGTAAGTGGTAGAGAGAGACAAAAAAGAAAAAAGAGAAAAAGGCAAATTCTAAAGCTTCTGCCAGGTCTTCCAAGCTGTTCAAGGGTCAGAGAGGAAGGTTTTTTTTTTCAGCAGAGCACATTAATGAGACTTTGGAGTTTGGACTGGAAAGCTAAACTGCTCTGCACAATAGGAAGCGAACTAGAGGTTTTGGGGCCGGGGAAGGGCCTTAGGAAGCAGCTGGGTGATGTGAGGACAGCCCTGGCAGCAGATGGGGAGGCTGGAGCTATGGGGAGGGGGGCCAGCGAGCAATTCCAGAGACAGGGCTGTGAGGGGACTTGTAAACGAGACTTTCGTATTCCATTATAAACTGCTTGCTTCGCTTTAATGTACCTTGCCTACATCCTTAAACCTTTGGGAAAGCCTGACATTCATCACAAATGCCAGAGGTTAGTTTTGGGGAGGAGGAGGGAAGGAGTTAGTGTGAAGGGTGAATAAAGAAAGGAAGCTTTCCCGTGTCTGCTTCGGGTAGAATGGCTAAACATTCACGAAGTGTGAGATGTAATTAGGATTAGAGAACTCAGAACCAGTGGAAAGCTGAACATACATCCTGAGAATTGCAAAAAGAGAAGATCATTGGACTTCCTAGAGGATTAAAGTAGTAAACTTGAATTAATTTTATTAAACTTCAAAGATGATGGTGATATTTGCATTTCATAAGGTGACATGATATAACTGTCCTAGAAGATGTCCAAAGTGCCGGAGGACTCCCAAGAGAGGCATATGACACATTGGGGACAGAGGGGAATGGAATGAAAGAGAAGACACAGGGCTGGGCACGTTGCTATATTAATTCATTTCCCAAGGTTTTTTGCAAAGAGGAAGGATGCTTCAAAAAGACACCCAATTTTGGGCTTCTCTGGTGTCACAGTGGTTAAGAATCTGCCTGCCAATGCAGGGAACACGGGTTCAAGCCATGGTCCGGGAAGATCCCACATGCCACAGAGCAACTAAGTCCATATGCCACAACTACTGAGCCTGCGCCCCAGAGCCCTTGAGCCACAACTACTGAGTCCGCGTGCTACAACTACTGAAGCCTGCATGCCTAGAGCCCGTGCTCCGCAACAAGATAAGCCACTGCAATGAGAAGCCCGCGCCCTGCAAGGAAGAGTAGCCCCCCTTCACCACAACTAGAGAGAGCCCGCACGCAGCAATGAAGACCCAATGCAGCCAAAAATAAATAAATAAAATAAATGTATTTAAAAAAAAAGAGACCCGATTTTATTTACTCATTACAACAACCCTGCCAGTAGGTTTTAGGATCACTAATTTTTAGATTAGAAAACTGAGACTTGCAGAGGTTAATACCTTTCCTAAGGACATACACAGACAGGACTGGAGCCACACTGGGTGCCTGGCTAACCTCTGCCTTGTAGATAACATGTGGGGCTTGGTGAAAGAGCCAGCATTCGGCTTTGGCCTTGGATTTCAGTAGGCAAAGACATGGTGGGAAAGAAGGACTCATCAGGCAGAGGAAAAAAAGGCAAAGGCAAGAAGGTGGGGATTTGGTTGGTACAGATGAACCGGTTTGCAGGGCAGAAATAGAGACACATGTAGAGAACAAAAGTATGGACGCTAAGGGGGGGAAAGTGGCAGGGGGGCGGGTGGTGGTGGGATGAATTGGGAGATAGGGATTGACATATATACATTAATATGTATAAAATAGATAACTAATAAAAACCTGCTGTATAAAAAATAAATAAAATAAAATTCAAAAAAAAAAGAAAGTGAGGATTTTGTGATTTCAGGCCCAGGAGAAAGAAGGTACAGGTTGTATGCCAAACACACAGAAAGGGCTAACTAAACTTTTACAGAACAAAACTGATCTCCATCTCTTCCCCATACTCTGGACCAGGTGAAGGAAGAGGATGGAGTTCAATTTGAATGACTCATGGTTTTCACAGATGGTTTTGGGGGGTCAGGAATCTGGAAGGTAGTAGGGGTTGTAGAAGGTTTTAAAAGGCATGGTAAAAACTATATACTTTATTTAGTGGACCATGAGGAAACCCTGAAGATTTTGAGCAAGGGTGTGTGAAAAAAAACAAACTTCAACTGAGTAAATTTTAAAGATCTAATTGGTTTCACTGAATGATTTATTCAATGATTCATGAATCAGGTATCATCCCATCTAGCAAGTAGAAAGGAGCTCCATGGAGTTGTACAAAATGGAAGGCTTTTATAGGCAGAAGGGGGAAAAGCGTGGATTGTTTCAGGCTTAGGTAACTTACCTATGGGGGATGGAAGGAGGCAGATTACCTCATTGGAGCTGACCAGAAAATTCTATACTGACCAGTTAAGACTACATTCCTGGGAGAGGTTGTAACTGCAATTAGGTTAAGTATTAAGCCTTGGTTTGCTGATGTGGGGCTTAGCACAGTGACTCCATTTGGAGCCTGTTGCTTCTTTTTTTAACAGGTGTGACATGATTAAAGCTGTACTCAGAAAATTAACCTGACAGTAAGGTGAAGAATAGCCCAGAGCAGGGCATCTCAGACTTGAATGTAATGCCAACTCTGTTTCAGAGAGTCTGTGATTCTGCATTTCTAACAAGCTCTCTGCCTTAAAGATTCTGACCCAGGGAGACTAGGGTGGGTTCAGGGATCTGAGAACTCTGTATAGAGAAGCACTGGCAGGATGGATCAGAGGGAAAGTGACAAGTTTCAAGCTGGGAACTCTTCCTTTGTTTAGAGTCTCAGGAGAGGAAAAGGATTTAGAGAAGGAAGAAATGGCAATGGGAGAAGCCTCGAGGTAGCTCTTTATCCATCCTTGATACAGGAAAGGGTCTGAGTTGGTGAACTGCTTTGTCCCTCCCCAACCTTTCTGTGCACACATGCGAGTGTTTTCTTGTCGTCCCACTCCTCTCCCGCAGCTGATTAAAGGAACTTGAGGCCGTCTGACTCCAGTTTCTCCCAGAGTCCCCTCCACGGGGGAAGGTGCCCATCAGCATGGCAGTATTCACCAACATTCTGCCGAAAGCTTTAGGGTATGCATGTTGGGGGGTCTGACCCCTGATTTCCTCTGCCTGAGCCCTGGCTTCTGGCTGTAATTCCTCCCCTCCATCCCCAGTCTTGGACCCAGTGGCAAGATCTGCTTCTGTTTCTGCATCGGGTCCAGAGTATAGTGAGGGGATGTGGTGAAGACCACTTCTGTTCTGTAAATGATTATTTAGTGTTTTCTGTGCTAGGCATACAGGTTTATATCTTCTCTCTTGGACCTGAAACTTCCAGATCAGAACTCCAACTCTGAACTGCTTTAGACGTGCTTCTTTTGAACTCAGCCTTAGAATATCACTTTTCTCCCAGGAGACTGTAGTTGACCCTATTGCCTGCATTCCCCTGCCTCCTGTTTGCACCCTCAGATCCACTCTGAGGATCCCACTTCTTTCTGATCTCCAGCAGCCTAGAGCCACTTACTCTCCCTTACTGTGTAATGATCATGACTAAGGGGATGGGTGACAATGCCAAGTGCTATGGAGATCTGCAGGTCAACGAGAACTGGGGACAGGTAAATGTGTCTGCCAGTCGTGAGTCATTAGTGACCTTAGGCTGGAGAGGATACTTTTAGCAAAAAGGTGAAGGCAAAAGCCATGTTATAAGTAGTGAAATACATAGCGGGTGGTGAGGGCTAGAAGCAGCAAATTTAAAGTGTTCTTTGAAGAAATATGTCGAGAAAAAGAGAAAACAGAAGCTCAGCAAACAGCAGGATTGAGGGAAAGAATTGTGAATAAAGCAGAGGATTTATCAGGGTTGTAGAAAGAGACAAATGCTCCTACAGAGACCTGAGAAAAAAGAAATCCTCTGTTGGCTACTTCTAGGGACATTTGCATTTTGGAAAGGGACTTTTCCATCCTGCAGACAAGTTTCATTTTACCTGGACAGTGTGTTAAAAGCATTTCAGAGAATTGCATTTTTTAAAAAATGGGAGATAAATATATATATATATATATATATATATATATATATATATATATATATATATATTTACAAATCCAGATTTCTGTCATCTCTTGAAAAATGGTAAGAGTTAGCAACATTGGGTAAACATTCCTACAGCTGTCATTTATTATTTGCCTGTCTCTAAAAGCATTTGAATTTGCAATGCCCGTCTTAAAGCAATCTCTACGGATTGAAATTTCAGGCATAAATTATGATGGTAGAGGAGCTATTTGGGGGAAAAGAGACTTTCCTAAGTACTCCTCAAATCTGATCATGTTGTTGGGTCCCTACCTTGCCTAGGGATCAGATTGTCCTCTGTTCATCCTGGGAACATGTCCCTACCAGAGACACCATGAGGGAGCCTGGGCAGAGACCAGAGCAGACCCTTTATATGCTACGGGATGGACTAAGAAGACATCAATGAACTATTGTAGCTGAAAAGCAGCAGAAGTCCCTTGGAATTCCTTGGAGCAAGTGCTGCTCCAAGCTTTCCCTGGCAGCTGGCTTCAAAGCTTGTCCAAACGGGTGGTTCTTAACCTCGACTGCACATTAGAATTACTTTGGGACCTTAAAACACAGATGTCCCAGCGATTATGATTTAATTGGTTTGGGTGGGTCCTGGGCACTGTGTCTTAGAGGTTAGCAGGTGATTCTAATGTGTAGCCTGATTAACTCGAACTGTCATGCTCTGTGGCATTAACCCCTTCCACTCCAGGCTTTCTGTCACCCCCGGACAACAGCTTGGATATTTGGATTAGAAATTGTATTTCTTAGTGCCCACTTTGATAGCTGTCTCCCCTGTGATCATCACAGCTGCCTGCCTGGCTGCTCTTTGCATGTAGCATTTAGCCCCTCGTTCGGGTAAGAATTTAGATTGCTTGTCAGAAAAGTAGGGGGCCTAGAACAGAGGTGATTTGTAAATTTGTTTGGTTGGTGGGTTGGGAGTGGGGGAAGAAATGCAAAAACTAAATAGTAGTTATCTTATTAAGGTCCTTAATAATTTTCCAGATTTTGTTGATTTTTTTTAACCACCTCTAACAGCTCTGTCCAAAAGAACTTTCTGAGGAAATAGAAATATTCTGTGTTGTCCAATACAGTAGCCATTAACCACTTGTAGCAATTGAGCATTTGAATTGAGTCTACCTTGACTAAGGATCTGAAGTTTTAATGCTATTTCATTTCAATTAATTTAAATGAAAATGAAACTATCTGTAGGGGTTTAGTAGTTACTTACTGTACAAGGCTTTATCTTTATTGTACTATAGAGTTGCTATTGTCTATGGTAGACATTATGGGGTGATTCATCTCCCACACCTCCTTTGTAGAGAAAGGGCAACCCTATGTATTGGACACAGCAGATTGAACTCTGGGATAATAATCTATCCAAACTGGCCCAACTGGATTTTCTCTTTCAAGAATCTGGAATTGACATACTGAAAGCCTGCATCCATTTGGTAGTGGTGAGCTGAGCAAGAAGGGTTGGCGCTAGAGCCTGTGCCTTGGACTCTCAAAGCTTTGTGCAACCCGAAGTTATTTTGGGGTGGAGACTAGAAACTCTGCAGTGAAGGTGGGGGAGGGGAGGAAAAGGGGGGCGGAGGAGGGAAAGAGGGAATAAATCACTTCAGATGAGTGATGGACATACTACCTGAGCTTTGTTGAACTCCATTGTTTCTAATTTGCATGTTAGAGAAGAGAAGAGAAAAAAGAAAGAAAGATTTGGAGGAAGGGGAAAAAAAGAGAAAAAATAAAATAAGAAAAATATCTTAATGTAAGTCCTGGAAATAATGATGATATATATTGTCTAATAAACCAGTTTAGAAAAGTCCTGTTCTTCAGTTGACAAAGAATGGTTCTCTTTCACATGGGAAGTTTGTTCTCTTTGACCACTCTTTGAGAAAGAGACATGTAAATCTTAGCCCATAACGGTTTTCAATAAATATTTGTTGAATGGATAAATGAGCAATGGGAAAAGGCAGCATCTTCCCAGGGCGGTCTATCAACCCTTTTGTGCAACAGTTTTTTTTCAGCCAAAGCATCTTCATTTGTTCTCTTTTTTGTTTTGTTTTGTTTTGTTTATTGGCTGTGCCTTGCGGCTTGCAGGATCTTAGTTCCCCGACCAGGGATTGAACCTGTACCCCCTGCAATGGAAGCGCAGAGTCCTAACCACTGGACTGCCAGGGAATTCCCTGGTTTGTTTTAAAATTATTAATTGTTTATTAGTCTTGTCTTTCCATTGTTTCTTTTTCAAAATTTTTTTTAATTGAAATATAATTCACATACTATTAAATTTACCATTTTAAAGTGTACAGTTCAGAGGTTTTTAGTGTATTCACATGATTGTGTGATCTTCTTCATTATCTAATTCCAGAGTATTTTTCATCACTAAAAAGGAACGCCATGCTCATTAGCCCTCTTTCCTTCCTCTCCCTAGTATCTAGCCAACAATAATCCATTTGCTTTTTACCGTGGATTTGTCTGCTCTGGATGTACCACTCCTGGCTATAGAACTAGGAGTAGAATGCTGAGTCAAAGAATTTAAAATATATTTTTAATTTTTTGAGGAACTGCTAAACTGTTTTCCACAAAGGATGCACCATTCATTTTACACTCCCACCACCATTGTCTGAGGGTTGTTTTCCCTGCATCCTCACTAACACTTGTTATTTTCCTTTTTTTAAAATTATAGCCATCCTACTGGGTGTGAAGTGGTATTTTACTGTGTTTTTGATTTGCATTTCCCTGGTGACAAATGATGTGGAACGTCTTTTCATGTGCTTATTGGCCATTTGTATATCTCCTTTAGAGAAATATCTATTCAAATTCTTTGCCCAGTTTTAAATTAGATTATTAGTCTTTTCATAGTTGAGTTGTAAGAGTTCTTTACATTTTCTGGACATGAGATCTTTGTCAGACATGATTTGCAAAAATTTTCTTCCATTCTGTGGGTTACTTTTCACTTTCTGGATGGTGTCCTTTAAAGCACTGACATTTTAATTTTGGTGAAACCCAGTTTATTTTTTCTTTGATTGCTTGTGCTTTTGGTGTCACATCTAAGAAAATGTTACTTAGTCCAAGATGATAAAGATTTACACTTATGTCTTCTTCTAAGAGTTTTATAGTTTCCGCTCTTACATTTAGGTCCTTGATCCATTTTAAGTTTTTGTGTATGATGTGAGATAGGGATCCAATTAGCTATTTTCCTGTGGTTAACCAGTGTCCCAGCACCATTTGTTAAAAATATCATTCTTGGGACTTCCCTGGCAGTCCAGTGGTTGAGACTCCAAGGTTCCACTATAGGGAGCATGGGTTTGATCCCTGGTCAGGGAACTAAGATCCCACATGCTGCACGGCGTGGCCAAAAAACAAAAACAAAAACAAACAGACAAAAAACCATTCTCTCCCCATGGAATGGCCTTGGCTCTCTTGTCAAAAATCAATTGACCATAGATGAGTGGGTTTATTACTGGACTGTCAATTCTATTCCATTTTCTATATGTCTATCCTTATGCTAGTACCATTTACTGTAGCTTTGTAGTAAGCTTTGAAATCAGGGAATATGAATATTCCAACTTTATTCTCTTTTTCAAGATTATTTTGGTTATTCTGAATCCCTTTCATTTCCATATGAATTTTAGGATCAGTTTGTCAATTTCTGCAAACACGATGTTAGAAATTTGATAGGTACTGCACTGAATCTGTCGATGATTTGGTGGAGTATTGCCATCTACAGGATATTAAGCCTTCCAATCTGTGAATGTAGGATGCCTTTCCATTTATTTGGGTTTAAAAATTTTTTTCTTTCAATACTATTTTGTACAAGTGTATGCACCTCTTTAGTTAAACTTATTCCTAAGTATTTTATTCTTTTGATCTTGTTGTAAATAGAATTGTTTTCTTAGTTTCAATTTCAGATTATTCATCCCTAATATATAGAAAACATAGAAATATAACTGATTTTTGTATATTGAATTATTTCCTGCCACCTCGCTGAACTGGGTTATTGATTGTTAGCTTTTTCTGTGTATTCCTTAGCAGACACCCTTGTCTTGTTCCTGATCTTAGGGGGAATGCTTTCAGTCTTTCATCATTGAGTGTGGTGTTAGCTATGGGTTTTTTGTATGTGCTTGTTGTTAGGTTGGGGAAAATCCCTTCTATTCCTAGTTTGTTGAGTGTCTTTAATCATGACAGGGTATTGGATTTTGTCAAATGCTTTTTCTGCATCTGTTGAGATGATGATGTGGACTTTTCCCTTTATTCTATTAATATAGTGTATTACATTGATTACTTTCCATTTGTTGAACCAACTTTGCATTCCTCAAATAAATTTCACTTACTCATGGTATATAATTCTTTTTCCATTATTTCTCGAGGGCACAGATTTTACTTTTACTTCTTTATATTACCCAAAGCACTCAAACAGTACTATACTTGGATCCAAAATTAGTGCCCAAGGTATGCAATAATCATTATTATTACCATAATAACCAACATTAACATGAGCACAAGGTGATGACAGTCTGAACTAGAATGATAGATCCAAATGATAAACCTCATTTAAAGAATAAGACAAAAATGAGAGACTATTGGCCATAGGGAATTATAAAATTTCCTAATATTGTTGAATAATCCTTATATTCCTGGAATAAGCCTTGTTTGGTCAAGATCCTCTCTTCTTTATTTTTAAGAAAATGTTATTAAAAAGAACATAGCCACAGGAAGAAAAAATTTATCTTAATTGGCCAGCTTGTTGAAGAGTCAAACATGCGCATAACCAGTAGACAGATCAAGAAGCAGAATATTGTCAGCACCCCATAAGGCCCCCCTCATGCCCCATCCCAATTACTATCTCCCACCACCCAACAAGGATAACCACTATCCTAACTTCTAACACCACTGATTCGTTTTGCCTGCTTTTAAACCTTTATGTAAAATGAATAATAGGCTATTTCACTCCACACTGTATTTGTGAGATTCAACCATACCCTTCCATGTAGTTGTTAGTTGTTCCTTCTCCTTGGTGGGTAATTTCTGTTTTTTGAATATGCTACCATTTATTAATCCATTCTAATGTTACTGGGCATCTGGGTGGCTCTAGTTTGGAAATATTATAAATAGTGCTGCCATGAATACTCAGTGAATATTTTGTACATGTCTCTTGGTGGATTTAGGTACCTTTTCTATTGGTATATACTCAGGATAGAATTGCTGCCCTGAAGATCCTTTACAAAGATTTTTTTCTATTCATTACAAGAGAGACAATTATATTTTTTAAATGAACCTTTAAATATAGTGTTATTATTTTCCTCATTCCAGGAACATGTAATTTCTTAAGTAAATTTATTAGCCTATATGTCATGCTTTATTCTGGAATTATCTGTAACTACACCAACCAATACAGTAGTCATTAACCATATAAAGTTATTGAGCATCTGACATGCACTCTAAGAGTAAAATACACAATAACTTTGAAGACAGTACAAAACAAAGTTTATAATATCTCATTAATAATTTAAAAATATTCACTACAAGTTGTAATTATAGTATTTTATATATACTGGGTTAAAGAAAACATTATATAAAACCATATTATTAAAATTAATTTCACATGTTTCTTTTTTTAATGTGGCTCCTAGAAAATTTTAAATTACATCAGTGGCTCACAATTATATTTCTATTAAACAGTGCTGGTCTATACTATGTAATTAAATAAATGGATAAGGATTGTCTTAAAATTTTATATGTACATTGCTGAAAGTTCTTTTTTTTTTTTTTTTTTTTTGCGGTACGCGGGCCTCTCACTGTTGGGGCCTCTCCTGTTGCAGAGCACAGGCTCCGGACGTGCAGGATCAGCAGCCATGGCTCACGGACCCAGCCGCTACGCGGCATGTGGGATCTTCCCGGACCGGGGCACGAACCTGTGTCCCCTGCATCGACAGGCGGACTCTCAACCACTGCGCCACCAGGGAAGCCCTGAAAGTTCTTTTTGACAAATTAAAATTTTATATGTACATCGCTGAAAGTTCTTTTTGACAAAGATCATGCTTTAGGCTACTTTGTACCCTTCAGTTTTGGCACATTGTTGCCGGTGCATGCTTGATAGTTAATAAGTACTTCTTAAATGTTAAACTTTATTTTCTGTTTTTTAGGTTAAAATTCCACATCGCTTAGCTACATGATGATAATATTGGTAAAAGAACAAGGAAAGATAATGGCAAAAACCTGCATGGAAACTGAAAGAGTAGGAATTAGGTATGAAAAATATTACTTGGCGAGATTTTGATATTTCTTTCACTCAAAACAACTTTCTTGAATTGTAGTTCTTTGTAAATTACAGGAAGTTTATGTTACGCTTAGTGCAACATGCATAAACAAAGTATTTTAAAAGAGTGAATCCATTTTTATAGTAACAGGGACTTTTACTTGCTAAAAGTAATCGATTTCTCCCTCTCTCTCTCTCTTTTGTTTTCTCCCCATTGGCAAAGTACTGTGAAACACTACCTAGTTATAAAGAAGTGGCTCAACTACAGACTGATTATTCATTTCACTGGATATTATCCGAATGAAGAATTGTGGTCACTGCGACAAACCAAAGTAGCCAGGTCCTGCTTAGAGAATAGCTAAATATGATTGTTTCTTGAATTATAATTTTTGCATTATGTAGACTTTGAAAGATATAAAATACTACCTCTCAGCTTTCTTTTAGTGAGAAAAAATTAGCCCTCAAACGGATGGTGGGATCACCTTAAACTTCATGTAACATGAGAAACCTTGACGAATCAGACCTTTGTTGAAGAGTAATCTTTTGGTGGTAGGGAACAGAGACACTCATTCGAAGTCACACCCAAAGTCATAGGTGTTTATTGTGAAAGGGTAACTAAAACGCTCTTTGGGAAGTGGCGGGACCCAGTGCAGCCCTAGGGACCTGGATACTCATATCTTCCTGGGGAGCAGGTCTTTGTTGTTCTTAATATACCACTGGGTCTCAGCTTCCCATAGAGGCACTTCTACCACTTCCACCCCCATCCACCTTCTACTTCATCTTTGGTTTTTGTTTACTCCAGTGTTTGCTTTGTGGCGGCCCATTTTCTCTACTTCTGCCTCAAGCCCTCTCCGCTTCAGCCTTCCTGGCAGATAGCTCATTCTCTGTATTCTCCCCTTTCCATTTCCAAGGGAGAATCTGATTGGCTTATCTAATGATCCGAGTCCCGGTTTGGTGAGGACTGTTTGTTCCAGGTCACCTCTTAGGGTGATGGCCAGTTTATGGACTGTTGTCTCTTGGGTCACATGACCACTCAATCCAATCAGCTATGGCAGGGTGGGGCGGGGGGGGGGAGAAATTTGGGGGCAGTTATTTGTGCAACCTTTGTCCTAAGAATAGTTTGGGTCAGTTCTCTCAGCAGGGTCTCGGTTTCCTTTCTGAAGGGACGCCAGGTACAGCAAACATGTCACACACGTACACACACACAAACACACATTGATTAAAACAACAGTTACTAAAATAAAGGATGCATGAATAAAATGATTGAATTATGCGGTTACGTGTAGGAAATAATAAAGAGGGGAAGAAATCTCTATTGACTGGGACCAAGAATTATCTTTGTCCAAGTAAAGTTTCTTCGCAGTAGAACAAATTGGTTTTCAAACATGAATTTTCTTTTGCAAAACTGACCATCCTGTTGTCACGTCTGTAGCTTTCTGAAGGCCCCTGCTCCTGGCTTACGTTGCTCCTAGGAGACCTCAGCATTCAGCACGCTGGGGACGCTTTGTTTCCTAAGTTAGGAGAGAGATCCTGGCAGGAAGTCAACGTCCAGGATCAGATGCTGGAGTTGAGGATCCGTGGCTCCGAGCGGCGCGGGCGAAAGGCGGCGGTAATCGAAGCTCTGGGCGCATTTTCCTAGAAGCCTCCAGCGCTCCGCCACCTGTCTGGAGTCTGCCCCCGTCTCGGGCATCTCCTCTTCAGAGTTTCCTCCTCATAGGCTTGTCCCTGGGAGTGTGGGCGGCCGCATTCCTGATCACCGAAACTCTTCCCCCCTCCCCCCGCTAGCCTTCCTCCTCCAGCACACCAGCCTCTCTTTTCTGCCTCAGTCACTTCCTTCCTCAGCTTCTTCCTCCCCAGTGCGTTGAAGAAGATTACCAGCCCGCACCGACGCAGCCCCCGTTTTCTCGGAAAAGAAAAGGAGGCGGAGAGGTGAGTGATTGCCCTGGGAAGATGGGGCCAGGTAGGTATGTAGGATGGACGGGGGTAGCCGGTGGAGGCCAAGCAGCCGGGGGGATCGTGGGCTGCGGGTGGAGATCCGGGACCGGGAGGGGGCTAAGACGCCTGGAGGGTATAACTGACCTTGGGCTGAGCGGGTGCGGGGGACCGGGTGGGCGCGCCCCTGCGCCCCCCAACTCTCCAGCAGACTTCCGCCCTCGGCTCACGTGACGTTTTGCCGCCCGGGGGCGGACAGGGCAGGGAGACCTGCAGCGTTTAAAGATTTTTACCGCGGAGCAATGTGTCCGCTTTGTGCTTGGGGAGCCAGTTCCGCAGAGCTGAGCGGCGACGGGCTGGGAGTGAGGGCACAGGCTCCCCCGAGGAATCTGGTGGCTTCAGGGTAGTGGACTCTGCGGCGCCGGCGGCGGGTGCGGATCTGTACGCTCCCGATTCTGTGTGCGGCGTGGGTGGTAGTGAGGGGACACCAGCGACTCGGGGAGCCCCGGGCTGGGTCCGTTTGCGTCGCGCGGTTTGGGAGCTCGCTCTCGGGGCGCGCCGGGGGCGCACCGACAGCCGGGGAGCGCGGGCAGGTGGCGCTGGCGCGAGACTCTCGGAGACAAAGGCTTCCGGAATGCGGTTCTTCCTGGGGAGGTCGCCCGGGAGCCAGCCGTGCGCCCCGGAGCAGGGGGCCGAACCCCGCGCTCCCCAGCTCTGCACTGGTACCGGTGGTGACCGTGTGATGGCCCGCAGGGGACAGGGTTTTGGGACCCCTTCCGGGCCACCTCCCAAAGTTGGTGCAGGGATGACCAAATATGGAGTATGTGCGCGCCTGCGAGGGGCAGGAAGGAACCCAGTCATTCTTTGACCCTCACCAGCTGCTCGTCAGGGATTGTGAAGGAGGGCTGGGAAACAGTGGCCAGCCCCAGTGTGGAGAGGTGGCTCCTGACTCCAAGATGTCCCCACTCCAGTAGGCTTATTCCCTGACATTAGAACATTTCTAGGTATTGCCTCCAAACTTAAAAAAAAAAAAAAAAAAAAAAAACCCAACAAAACAAAACAAAAAAGGAACCAACCACCCAAAGAAAAAAGCTATGAGAGTCCTTAAATATATTCTTAAGCGCATCTTGATGGTGGAGCATTTCAGCATATGGCCCAGATGGCCCGGTGCTCCCACATTCCGCTTTCTTTGTGATGCCCACGCACAGTGCCTAATTGGATTCTGTCTCAATTAGAGGGCCCGACTAGCATCTGCCATCGCCTTCCCCTGAGCCTCCCGCTGAGGGGCTCTTTCTTTCCTAGACTTGCTCTGCCCGTGGTGTCTCATTGTTCTTGATGTTGCTGCTTAACACCAGTCCCAGGCTTCTGTCCTTATAAAATGTCATGGGCCTTCCAAGGATTGTGCAGCGGAGTATTTCATACTCCTTTGTTCTCATTAAATAAACGAATAAAGACATAAACCATGCCAAATTACGTATGCTAACAATAGTTTCTAAGCCTGTTATGTTCCTACTCAGAGGCGTCAGTTCAGGGAGCCTTTCTTACTTTGTAAGTGTCTGCCTTAGTAAGCGCTCAGCATGTAACATTTCACACAAATACAACCCACTGTTATATTTAGTGCAGTTGGCATAAGAACCAGCAAAAAAATAAATAAAACAAAATTTTAAAATAAGGAGAAGAGCCAGAATGATGCAGTAGAAACGGCATTTAATTGTGGGAAGCCCCTCGGAGTCAGTTTCATCATCCATAAAATGGGGATAAATAATATTACTTTGTAAGGTTCTTACGTTTACATGAATTAGTGCAGATAAGGAGCCTCAGGTGTAATTAATTACAAAGAAATTCTGGTTGTCTTCCTGTCTTAAAATTGGATGAACATACATCTGCTTAATGTGATCCAGGAATTCATACTGCTTAAGGGCGGGATTTCCTCTTTGAGTCTCATTATTAAAGGAGAATTAGGTCTGAAGTGTGTGGCTGGTGGGGGGTGGAAGGAGTGGAAAACGATGTTAAAGAGATAAATATTCAGGGTGGGAGGAAATCAAAGCATCTGAGAATTGGAAAGGACTGTAATACCCTTGGACATTTCCCTTTCTGTTTTGTCCAATGTGGGCTGATTTCTTCATCAACCCTCACAGATCCATACTACTACTGCAAACTTTATTCACTGTTAGACCGTTTTGATTGTTAGAGAAATTTTGTCTCATATGGCTTTCAAATCTGCCTTTCTGTTCCATCTATCCATCCTACCCAATAGAGCAACACAAAATAAGACTATTCACATAAGCACATAAAAGGGGCTTTAATTTTTAAAAAACAGCAGCAGGTCTTCTCTAGGCTAACTCTAAAAGTCAAGATTCTTTACAGTGCAAGTGACAGAAACTTAAGCAAACCAGCACAAGCCAAACCAGGAAAGATTGGTTCCTGTAACTGGAAAGTCCAAGGTCATACAGACTCAATCATTGTCATGTGGCTGGATTTTTCTTTGTGTCAGCTTTATTCCTGGCAGGCTCTTTTCACATGGTAGCCATTTATATAGGGGCTGTGAGCTTATACGTTAAAACCCAGTAGGAAAGTGTCTTTTTACTAGTAGTTCTGGCAAAATTGATGGGCTGAACCCATTGTTCAGGATGGGATCACCTATCCCATGTCCCAAACCAATTATTCTGACTTTGAACCACTCCTGGAGTCCAGGGTGAGGCTCTACCCAAGATACATGGGTTTAGAGTAAGGAAGGAAAGGCTGTATCCAAACAAACATTAGACTGCTGGTGCCGGAAGGCGGAATGGGTGCTGAGAAGGGAAATATAACAGCTGTCCACCACACTGAAATTAACCAGTTTTTTTCTTACCATTATTCTCATGGCATGTCTTTCAGTTGTGTCCTCTGGGTATGTTTTAGCTTTTTAGTGTCTCTCTTAAACTATCTTGAATTGAATATAATGTTATAATTTCACCAACACAAAGTTCCCACATTTGGGCACTATAATTTTTGATATTCGGTTTTGTGTAGATGCATTAACCTAAGATGTTGCATTTTATTGCAATGTAGGCTTCTTAAATTATAAGATTTACACGAAAGTGTCGCAGTGTAGTGGTGCTTTTATTATTAGCTGATAGAAAATCTGGGGTCTTGATCAATATCATTTAAACATAGATGTCATTCTTGTTTTTTCAAAGCTACAGAGAATTAGTTACAATCTGTCTGAATAAAGTTGTTTCTTCCAAATCATCACCCCAACGTAAACCATTCACACAATCCCACTCTTTTATTTGATTTGGAAAACTTACGATTTGCAAACAGACTGAATTGATTCCTTTTGCCCAGCTGCTTATACTTTCCAACCCTCATGTTGCTGTTTTCACTGTAAATTACTGCCTTCCTATAGAAACTCATTCTTCTTCCTTTACTTCTATACTTTACGTCTTTGATCCAACAAGGTTGGGTTTCTCTCCTCTGCACTTTCCTATTTCTTGCTGTGTTTGTCTCCTCCCAGTTTCTGTAGGGGTTTGCCAGGCCCCTTTACCTTTTCTGTCTGAGTGCACTTCCTCCCTCTCAGAGCTCCTTTCTGTTCCTCACATAAATCAGCAGCTCCATGGCGACAACACCCACAGGTGTGGTTCCATCCCTTCTTGTGTCTTTGCTCATTTTCCAGTCTGCAAACCAATTATTTATTGAACTCCTGCTCTTGGTGCCAGACATGGTCCAGCAGTGAGCATGACAGTCAGATCCCCGCATAGAGGAGCTCACTCTCTAGTGATAAAAACTAAGAAGTGTCATTCCAATCAAGTGAAATGAAGAGGGCACACATGCTGTGGGAACACGCACGGGAGAGCTCTCCTACCCCAGGGATTCAGGGAGGGCTTCCTGCAGGAAGTTCTATCTCAGCTGGGACTGGACGTATGGAAGTTAGCCAGAGTCCGGGTTGAAGAAGAAACAGGATATGTGAAGGCTGGGGGTGTGAGAGTGAGGGGTATATGAGGAATAAAAAGAAGCCCCATGGAACTGCAGCCTGGATTCAAGGGGGTAGATTTGAGGTGGCTGGAATGGTGGAACGGCGGGCAGAGCCCAGCCCGTGGAGGACCTCATGAGCCAAGGGGATTCTCACAGCCGCTGTTAGTCCTGAACTCCTTGTCCAAAGATGAATGGTTTTCATCACAGGCTCTCCATTACAGTCAGGTTGCACTGGGCACTGCTGGAGGAAGGGACCCAGAAGTCATCATTGCGCTGAGCCCGTGGTATTAAAATTGCCTTGGATCCACCTGGATCCGCCTTCCTTACTGGCCCGCAGGCTCCCAGAGGGGAGGGATTGTGTTGGTTTATCCTGGTACCACCAGCTTCTAGCTTAGGGCCTGCCCCAAGTGTGCTGCGGTTTTGTTTTGTTTTTTGCTTCTGTGCTTTTGTATATACTCTTTCCTGTGCCTAGAACATCCTTTCCCAACTGTCTAGTGGCCACGCCTCCCCAGTGACAAATACTTCTGTGGCTTCCTCCTTTGTGTTCCCTTAATGCCTTGGACCCACCACTAAAAGAGTGCTTTCTTGTCACAGTGCTATTCATTCCAGGCCTTTCTCTGCGTCTGGATGGTGAGTTACCTGAGGGCAGGTCCTGTGTCACTCACCTTTGTATTTTTGGTGCCCAGGGCATGGGCTTAGAGTTCATAGTGGGTGCAAGGAGAATGGCTTCATTCTGCCCAGTAGACTGTGTAGAAGAAGAGTGGGGTCAGCCCAGAGGGGCAGTTATAAAATTGGGGAAATGGAGGTACTCTAGGGCCGGGTACATCATGCAAGTATTTTTAGGAAGAGGGCCACAGTAAATGAATAGTTACAAATGCTACATGAAAAAAAGAAAGGGCCCTTGGATTTTGCAAGGTGTGTTTAATGGAATGTAGAAACTGTAGTAATACACATTTATTTTTTTCTCCCTCAGGCAGCAATGAATGTGGATCACGAAGTTAACCTCTTAGTGGAGGAAATTCATCGTCTGGGTTCAAAAAGTAAGTATTATCACATGGATGCAGTATTTCTTCTGAGTTTGTGTTAGAGCAGGTAGGACTAACTTTCAGAGGCATATGAAGGGATCACCTAGGGATTCAGGACACAGTCAATGGCAGCTCTTCTGTCAGTCTCAGGTGATAACTGCTCTTAGCTCTGAAGTGATTTCTGGAGACACAGAGCCACCGGGGTATTGTGTTTCTTATACAAAGAATGGTTGAGATATTTCATTATCCTTTGAATGGAAAGAAAATTGCTGTGCTTCTGTAACCTAGCTGCATTGAAATCTTGTAATTAAATCATGTTCAAATTTTTATTTGGCACACTATTAAAATTCATTTTTTTCTGCTTTACCCTGCCACCATTTTGCAAATTGCCAAATGACTAGGGACTCGGATTGAAATTTTAATAAATTGTCTTTATTTTCTCCAGGTTTTTGAGTTTTGTATAATCAGGTGTTTATGTGTATATAACTAAAAGAAGCCATCCTTTAGGTAGTTTTCTTTTAAAGTTAGCTTTCCCCCTAGCAGCATATAAGCAGCCATTGTGAAATTTGTGACATGTAAAATTGGTAGTATTAGTGTCCTTTTCCTAAGTTGTAATGAAAGCAACTGTTATGCTTGTAGCTGTAAGTATTTCGTGCATCTCAGACCAGACATACAAGAGTTTGGGGAGCATTTCGAAAATTGTAAGAGCAGTAGATACATTCAGCAACAACTGGGATAATGGAACCCAAAGTTTTAAACTTACATCATATAAGTGAAAAACAACTTTAAAAAGTACCTTGAAAGAGTTGCTTGTCATTATAGCTTGATTCTTCTTACTTATAGCTCTGTCTACTTATGAATCACAAATCATTTGAAATAACAGGAGGTACCTTGAAAATTCCATTAAGCCATTAGTATCAAATGTCCCCTGTAGTTTTCTGTTGCTGATGTAACAGTACTATAAACTTTGTGCATGAAGCAACGCATTTAATATCTTTTTTAAAAAATATGTTTTATTGAAGTGTAGTTGGTTTACAACATTGTATTAATTTCTTCTGTACAGCAAAATGATTCAGTTATATATATGTATATATATTCTTTTTCATATTCTTTTCCATTATGGTTTATCACAGGATATTGAAATAGTTCCCTGTGTTATACAGTAGGACCTTGTTTACCCATTCTATACACAGTAGTTTGCATCTGCTAACCCCAAACTCCCAATCCATTCCTCCCCTGTATACCCTCCCACTTGGCCACCACAAGTCTGTTCTCTATGTCTCTGAGTCTGTTTCTGGTTTGTAAATAAGTTCATTTGTGTCATATTTTAGATTCTACATATAAGTGATATCATATGGTATTTGTCTTTCTCTTTCTGACTTACTTCACTTAGTATGATAATCTCTAGGTCCATCCATTTTGCAGCAAATGGTGTTATCTCATTCTTTTTTATGGCCGAGTAGTATTCCATTGTATATATGTTCTACATCTTCTTTATCCATTCATCTGTCGATAGATATTTTGGTTGCTTCCATGTCTTGGCTATTGTGAATAGTGCTGCTATGATCATAGAGGTGCGTGTATCTTTTTGAATTATAGTTTTGTCCACATTTAATATCTTAATGGTCATGTAGGTTGGGAGTCTGTCTCAGTCTGGTTGGGCTGCTATAACAAAATACCCTGGACTGGGTGGCTTATAAACAGCAGAAATTAATTGCTCATAATTCTAAAGGCTGGAGGTCCGAGATCAGGGTGCCAGCATGGTCAGCTTGGAGTCCTCTTCCAGGTCTCAGACTTCTTGTATCTTCTCATGGTGAAAGAGACTAGGGATCTCTTTGCAGCCTTTTTTATCTATCTATCTATCATCTATCTATCTATCATTGTGGTAACATTGGTTTATAAGATTGTGTAAGTTTCATGTGATACAGCACAGCATGCTCTTCTGTTTGGTTTGGTTTGTTCATTTATTTAGGGAGTTTTGTTTGTTTGTTTTTTATATTCCACATATGAGTGAAATCATATGACATTTGTCTTTCTCTGACTTATTTCACTTAGCATAATACCCTCAAGGTGCATCCATGTTGTCACAAATGGCAAGGTTTCATCTTTTTTTTACGGCTGATGAAATCTTGCAGCCTCTTTTATAAGACATTAATCCTTGTGACTCATGAATTTACACCCTTATACCCCCCATGACTTTGGCACTTCCCAAAGGCCCCATCTACTAATATCATTACCTTGTGGGGTTAGGATTTCCACATGTGAATTTTGGAAGAACACAGCCATTCAGACCACAGCACGGTCTGATAAAGGTCACCTGGGCTAAAATCAAGGTGTTGGCAGGGTGCATTCCTTTCTGGAAGCTCTAGAGAATCTGTTTTCTAGTCTTTTTTCTAGCTTCCAGAGGCAGTCTGCCTTCACTCTAGGTGCTCAGGCTTCAGTAGTTGTGGCACGTGGGCTCAGTAGTTGTGGCTTGTGGGATCTAGAGCACAGGCTCAGTAGCTGTGGCCCACGGGCTTAGTTGCTCCACGGCATGTGGGATCTTCCCAGACCAGGGATCGAGCCCATGTCCCCTGAATTGGCAGGCGGATCCTTAACCACTGCGCCACCAGGGCAGTCCCTCAGTGAGTCTTATTTTCGATAGTGATGCCCCTACCTGTGTTCCTCATTTCTACATTCTCAGTTTCTCCTGAGCTCTGTGATGAGCTCTGTCACTCTTGGGAGTAGTGCTATTGTTTGGATTGTTAAAGATATAGTTCCAAAGATTTGTCGGGTTTTCTTATTAGATCTTTCTCCATGTCAGCTTAGTGTTTATTGGTCAGATTCAATTGCATTTAAAAGTCTAACCTCTATATCCCTAGCACAGTGTTATTATTTGCTAAGGCAAACTGAACCTTCACTTCAAAATGAGCAGCTTTACAAACTAGATGACTACAAAGTAATTATCCTAACTTCTATAAGGATGAAAATATTTTGAACATTGCAACTTCACTAGGCCTCCTTGACTTACCTGTTCCTGGTAATAGATGACTTTTCAAGTTGGAAAGCATCTATGGAGATATGTTATCTACTGACAGATTATGGTTATTTATGTTGTATCTGGAATAATTTTGACAATCTAAATTATGATTTAGATTAATCATATTTAGCCTAATCTAAATATGATGTATTAGCCAAAGTTGGAGATTGATGAATTTAGTTTTACCTGTTTCTTTTAAAATCAAGTTCTTTAAAGTCTCTCATTTTTCATCCTGTAGAAAAGAATTAAGTGGATAAAGATTATTTGGAGATTTAAACTCCTTCGTTTAACAAATATTTCTTGAGTGCTACCTTTTTCTCAAGTGCTGGAGATGGGAAAATAAACAAAATTCCATCTCAGCCCTTGTGGGCCTCTTTAGGTATCGAGAAGACAGATAAACTGGAAACATGTATTGGGAAGTGGTTAAGAGTGTGTGCTCTGGGGGACTTCCCTGGTGGCTCAGTGGTTAAGAATCCACCTGCCCAATCAGGGAACACGGGTTCAAGCCCTGGTGTGGGAAGATCCCACATATCATGGAGCAACTAAGCCCATGCGCCACAACTACTGAGCCTGCACTCTAGAACCCGCGAGCCACAACTACTGAGCCCACGTGCCTAGAGCCCGTGCTCCGCAACAAGAGAAGCCACCGCAATGAGAAGCCCGCGCACCACAATGGAGAGTAGCCCTTGCTCGCTGCAACTAGAGGAAGCCTGTGCGCAGCCACAAAGACCCAATGCAGCCAAAAATAAATAAATAAATACGTTTATTTTTTTAAAAAAGGAGTGTGTGCCCTGGAGTCAGACTCTGGGAATGAATCCTAGCTCTTCCGTATTCTTGCTGTGTGACCTTGGGCACATTTCTAAACTTTTCTGACTACTACTCTTTCAATGAGTATTGAAGATATTTGTTTTTCACACTTTAAAATCTCTAAAAGATGGACATATTTTGTGATACATGGTGTGCTATTGTTAAATTGGAAGTTTAATTAGAACATAAAATAATGGTGCTATCTTGCAATCAATTGTGTCTTATCTTTGACAAAATGGTTAAGTGAGTTTTAATGATTGTAAAATGCATTGAACGGTTCAATAAATGTATTCAACGTTACTCAATAAATGTTAGCTATTATTACTATAACTGATGGTGAATGCTTTGATATATACTCAATTTTATAAGAAGAGCTTTAATAGCTTGACTGAAGGAATCATGGATGACTTCTCAGAGAAGGTGACATTTGAGTCCATTTTTGAAGAAAAAAGAATTTAGCTAAAAAAGAGGGTCTAGGATGCTGGGTAGATGGCTCAATATGGGCAAAGTTACCAGGGGAGGTGACTCCTGTCACCTTGGGTAACACCAAGGTGCTCATTTTGACTGTATCGCAAGGTGCATGGAACGATATGGCAGGAGATCAGGTGAGAGATGAGCGCAAGGGCCAGAGGATGGAGAGTCTTAATTGTGAGGCTGTGGTCTTCACTTCAGTTTGAAGGTGATAGGGAGCTATTGAAAGATTAGAGTAGAAGAATATCAATTTAAGTTTGCATCATACAAAGTTTCTTCCACATTTTTAGTTCTGCATCAGTGTAGAGGGTATATTTGCGGTAAACATGGAGAAGGGGAAACTGATAGGGGTCTTGCAGTTACCCACGTGAGAATCAGTTTGGGCCTGAACCAAGGAATTAATTGTCCATGAAGAGGAGAGGCTAGAGCAACAGAAGATACAAAGAAGGTGGCATCACCTGGACATTTGTCAGATTGAGGGGTGAGTGGGCAGGAGAACTCTGAGATTACGGCCAGGTTTCTGCCTTTGGTACCTTTAAAAACTTAACCTAAATTGAGAATTTACCATAGAATTTACTCTATAAAAGACTTTAACTATATTCTATTTTTTAATCTTTGCAATAACCCTGTGAGGGGTATTTTTACCCTCCTAACTGCAACTCAGATTGCTTGAAGGACCTGCCAGGTTACCAGCAGCTGCACTGATTCCTGTAATCAGTGAAAGATTCTCATTGCAAACAGAGGGTTGTGCAGCTAGAAGTTAAGAAATCAAACAGGTGCAGGACTTCCCTGTGGACCAGTGGTTAGAACTCTGAGCTTTCACTGCTGAGGGCACAGGTTCAATCCCTGGTCGGAGAACTAAGATCTCGCAAGCCACAAGGCGTGGCCAAAAAAAAAAAAAAAAGGGAAATCAAACAGGTGCATCTTTGCTTTCCAGGCCAAGCATTCTCTGTTTTCCTCTACAAACTTATTTCCTTCTTCTTCTCCTCTTAGATGGTTTACTTGCAGTGAGTAAATTAGCCACTCTAATTACTGTTCTCCTAGACACTTAATTGTTTCACCTGTGCCTAATGGCACATACCCCATTTCTCTCGTTCGTAATTGAACCAATGTTAACTGATGAATGGATAAATAAAATGTATTATATCCATAAAAAAATTGAACAAATAATGATCATCGATCAAGTGCTTAGCATGTGCTGGGCACTGTGCTTTGTGCTTTAGAACTGTGTCCCCAACCTCACAGTGTGGGAGGTATTAAGATCCCCATTATACAGATGAGGAAACTGAGGCTTAGGGAGCTTACATAAAATTCTCAAGGCCAAACAACTAGCAGATGGCCAGGATTTCAACTGAGGACTGTCAAGTTTTTTTAAAAAGCTCTGTGTTATACTCCCTTTAAAGTCCAGAACAGGTACTGCCATTCATGAAGTCTTCCCTTCCCGTTCTAGCCCAGTCATCTTGTTCTTGACATCCAATCACGTACTGCTTTGTGCTGTTGTTTTACTGTATGTTTATTTCCTTGTGGGAATGGAAGCCATTTCTTTGATAGTTAGAAAGTGATTCTATACTTCCTTCTCTCTGCCTCTAGTGCCCAACACAGGGCTGCACCCACAGTAGGAGTTTACTAAGCTTCAGGCTATAAGCTCTAGCAGGGGAGCACAGGAACTCAAGAACCCTTCTCACCGTGATGGCCATCTACTTGACAGGGGGCACAGCTTTGGGAGGGAAGAACTTGGAGCAGTGCAGTAGGATAGGACTGGGTCAAGGGTTCAGCCTGGTAGATCAAAGGGTACAGCCAACAGTTGGAAGGTGTCCTAGATTACCCTTTGAGACTTCAGTTGATTGACTTTTAGCCAAAGATCCACCTTTTGTTTACCTTAATTTTAAAAAAAAACTTTTTTTAGAACAGTTTTAGATTTGCAATAAAATTGAGAGGAAGGTATAGAGATTTTCCATATACCCTCTGACCCCTGCACATACGTAGTCTCCCCCATTATCAACATCCCCCACCAGAGGGGTACCTTTGTTACAGTTGATGACTCTATACTGACATATCATTATCACCCAGAGTCCATGGTTTACATCACATTTCACTCTTGGTATTGTACATTCTGTGGGTTGACTAATGCGTAAGGACGTGTCTCCATCATTATAGTATCATAGAGTATCTTCACTGCTTTAAAAATTCTCTGTGCTCTGCCTGTTCATCTCTCCCGTATCCTAACCACTGAAAACCACTGATATTTTTACTTAGTTTTCTCTTTTTCCATAGTTTTGCCTTTTCCAGAATATCCCATAGTTGGAATCATACAGCATGTAGCTTTTTCAGATTGCTTTCTTTCACTAAGTAATACATATTTAAGGTTCCTCCACGTTTTTCATGACTTGATAGCTCACTTCTTTTTAGTGTTTACCTTAACTTTTAACATCTATATTAAAAACTGGCCTTCAAACTAGATAATCTAGGGATTCTGGTAAATAAAGATTTCTTCATTTTTAAGGTCACCACTCCTTCCCTAGGGATTCTGAGCATGTTCAGAACACACTTAGAGAAACACTGCTCCTGATCCAGGGTTTCTCTTGTACTTGTTATTTTTATCAATTCAACAACTAACAATTAAAAAATCGAAATTTAGACAGAGAGGAATTGTCCACTGTAGTGCTGTAACACATTCACTTTTTTTTTTTTTTGCCTCACCGTGTGGCATGCTGGATCTTAGTTCCCCAGCTAGGGAGACCGGGGATCAAACCTGTGTCCCCTGCAGTAGAAGCACGGAATCTTAACCACTGGACCTCCAGGGAAGTCCCACACATTCACTTTTTGTTACTGTTTCTTAGTTGTCTTCCACTCTCTGTCCAGATGACACTGAAGCTAGGAGATGTATCACACGTTGCATTTATTCTATCACATTTTGAATCTGGCAAGAGGTTACACTGAATTTCTGACTGTTGACTGTTAAACTGTAATCTTGGTTAACCTCCAGTTAGATGTTTATGAAAGATTATGTGTATCTGCCACACATGGTGGTAAGAAACAGACTTTGCATCGGCTAACATTGTGTTTTCTCAAATTAGATGCTGATGGAAAATTAAGTGTGAAATTTGGGGTCCTCTTCCGAGATGACAAATGTGCCAATCTCTTTGAAGCACTGGTAGGAACTCTCAAAGCTGCAAAAAGAAGGAAGATGATTACGTACCCAGGAGAGCTACTTTTGCAAGGTGTTCATGATGATGTTGACATTATATTGCTGCAAGATTAATGTGGCTTGCATAGCTTTGTTTATTGTGGGTTTTTTTTGTTTCTGGTAAACTGGAATATTACATCAAAGGACAAACATATTAGCATACTTAATGTATTTTTGTAGAACTTTATAAACAAAAGGAGACATTTTAGAAGCCTGTCCTTTTTGTATCTTGAAAGTAAATTTATGTATTACACTGTAAAATAAACAAAACCTATTATTTTTCTCAGGAATCTGGCTGGAAAATGTAGGCAATGAGGCTTTTTTGGTGGGGATGCAAGAGTGTTTGTTTCATAAATCATTCTTAGATAATTTCTACAGATACTTGACATTCCATGAAATCAAGAAGCAAACTTGAAGACCAGCTCCCACAATGAATGTAATGTTTATGTAATAAAAACATGTAACTCTCTTAAAATTGCCTTATTGAGTCATTTGAGATTTATGTATATCTCTCAGAATCGAGTTTTTGCATCAAGATTAGGTAACTGCAGTAAAAGTTATCTTGATTTGAAGGAAAAATTCTCTTAAAACTACAGAATTTAAAAAATAGGGATGGTTAGTGCTACGATTTGGTCCTATAAAAAAATAGTAATTTTGATGCCTATATTGTGCTTGCCATTGGGATAGGGGACATGCCCCCAAAAATGTAACCTAAAAACTTCACTTTCTAATTGGATTAGTTAGACCCACCTGAAATAATACAGGATTATCCGTGATTGCATGTTGCAGCTTGTAGTACAGAACTGAAAATGATACAGAATCTCAAGGAGGATAAGATCAGTGAAAGGCATGATGGTTGGAAGAGGTATAGAGGAGGCAGAATTTGCAGGATTGGAGCTGATTATATCCAGAAGGAAAAAGATGGGATGGGTGAGGGTGATGACTCAAGGTAAGGCAGAGGGACATGAATTAGCAAGGCATGATCTTGTGAAAGGTAGGCTGTCAGGTTGACTGGAATGTTAGGAAGAGAGGTGATTCATTTTGGCTAATTAAGGTGGAACCTGGGAAGCCAGGGAGAGGAGTCTGGGGAAAAATTGGAGCAGGGAAGTTCCATGATGAAAGTGATGTTTAGTGAAGGTAGCTCTGCCACTGGTAACTAGGGTGGACTGTGGAGAGTGCAGAGGTAGTCAGACAAGCCAGCAAAAACATTGCTCAAGAATCTCATGGGGGTGGTGATAATGGGAAGGCAGAGGAAGGATGGAGTCCAAGCACATTTTAAAGGAAATTGAAACTTTGTCACCAGTACCTTTTCTTTTGTGACAGGACCCCAATTCAAACTAGACTAAAGAACAACAGAATTCACTGGCACTTCATAGTCATTGCTAATATTTATCAAGCATTTATTATGCTAATCCTCATATAACCCTATGAGGTAGGTATTATAGATGAGGTAAGAGAGACACAGAAGAGTTAAGAGCTTCTCCAAGTTTACCTAGCCAAAAAGTGGGCAAGTCAGGATTTTAAAATTTGACTCATCTAACTGGCAAGCCCAGGGATGGGATGGAGTTCAGGCATGGCTGGCTCCAGGGACTCAAACACTGTTGTTTAAACACTCTGACTTTCCATATCGGCTCTGATGACTTCTTTGGTTTATTCTCATTCTCTTTCTACTCTAAATATGTTTCCTGCATATACATGCCTGCAGGTAGTTGCAAATTCGTCTACTCCTAGATTAGCAACTCTAGCAGAGAGAGAATTATATATTAATTATGAATTCAAAGGAAGGAACTCTGATTGGCTCCACTTGCAGCATAAATCTACCCCTCTGATCAATAACATTTGCCAGAGGGATGAGATATCTTGAATGACCTGGGTCATATGCTTGTTTCTGAGTGAGGATTGGGTAGGAGACTGTGCTTCACAGCCTCACCTCAAATAGGAGAGGGATAGTTCCCCAAAGGGAAGGATGCTAAGTACATGGGAACAACACAGGTTGAATATAGATACAAGAGATCTTTTGAGGATGAATCCATATAATATATATGTGGCAGAAAACAAAAGATAAATGAGAAGAAATGGTCAAAAGCTACTACTCGTGTGGCCTTAGTAACTGAGAGAATAACGTGTTAGCAGAGATAGGGAAATTGAGTGGAGCACGAGGGCTGGTTTTAGGGAGAGTTACATTTGGACATGGTGAGCTTGGAGTATTTGGACTGGAAATGTGAGGATTTGGTTCTGGAACTCAGGTGAAGGTTCAGGAATATCGACAGAGACCTGAGAATTATGGTTCAGGACTGATTTTCATCTCAATTTTGATATGTATAGATAATCATAATTCTGCCACTATTATTATCTTTAAGTTGAAATTTTAATTATTAGGCATTTAGAAAAGACATACAATCTACAGGCTTTGTGAAAGGCTGGGCTGAGAAACTGAAGCAATTTTTAAAGGAAAGCAATCTGGAAAACTCACATGTCTGATGGCATTTTTTTGAGAGCAGGTTGACCTCATAGTCAAAGACTTCCTTAAAAAATCTTCAGAAGTTGAAATAGTTACTTAGTTTGTCACTTTGTTAAGTATCTTCTTGGTGAGTATCCAATGAAGTTTCAAAGTTTCAAACCCATAATGATTTAGAATTTGAGAAATATATTCCAGAAAAAATATATACATGGGGTTATTTAGTTATTTTGAGAAAATTAATACAACAGCATTCCTATCTACTGCTGACATCCATAATACAGTTTTATGTATTTTCCTTTAGATTCAAGATGGTCAATTCCTTTGTAGCAATTTAACATATGGATAGTTCTTATTTGGATCATGGTCTTAAAATTCAAAATCATAAATTTGATTCCTTTTGATCCAGAAGCACAGTGAAAATACATTTTCCTTGGCCATAAACTGCATTCCAGTTAATCATCTCAGTAATGAGTGTCATTGGCTATAGGTGGATGGAAATTAGAAATTATAAACAATTGTACACAAACGTTTCTTCATTCTTGCAACAAAAATGTACAGTATCTACTTTGTTCAAGTCACTGTGCTAGGCATTAGGGGTTATTATTATCCTCAAAGAGAAGCAAATAATTTGCACAATATATATTAAATATAGAGGAAGCTTTGGATAAATGATAGAGGGATACAGGTGCAAAAATGATGAATTATTACAGGGTGCACTGGGATGAAGTGAAGTTTGCCTTAAAGCAGGAGAATGATCCGAAGGACTTTACTGGTGGAGCTGTTTCTGCCTACAAAGGTAGAGAAAGGCAGGTAACTTAAGGTAAGGAAGGAGGGCTTCCCTGGTGGCACTAGTGGTTGAGAGTCCGCCTGCCGATGCAGGGGACACGGGTTCGTGCCCCGGTCCGGGAAGATCCCATATGCCGCGGAGCGGCTGGGCCCGTGAGCCATGGCCTCTGAGTCTGCGTGTCCGGAGCCTGTGCTCCGCAACGGGAGAGGCCACAGCAGTGAGAGGCCCGCGTACCGCAAAAAAAATTAAGGTAAGGAAGGAAAGAGGAGTATTGGGAGCTGAGGCTGGAAAGGATTGGGACATTAGTTTGAACCCTTAAGACAGAAGAAACAATTCTAAGTGTATGTCTTAATAATAGTGAATTACAAAGAACTGTAAAAAAAAAACTTATATGAAATAATTTGATAAGTGCTACTCATTATGAAGTAACTTTAATTTGTAAGATCCATAACAGTGCTATTTTGTATACTGAGATTATACAAAACAATCTATAATTATAGCTTGTCTTCAGAGTGAATGACTGTTAATTGAAAAATTGATTAATGTTACCACTTGTGCAAACTCAAATTTCCTTAAGTTCCCGTCATAGAAAATCCAAAAGCGCTCCTTCATGTGCTGGAGGCACAATTTAAAAATAAGTTACAGAAATGTTGATTTGAAGAATTTGTCTTAACTGAACACTCACATCCCAGATTTTCCTGGTGTCTGAGCTGCTTCCTACGGTTCCAGACAATGAGGGGGAAAAAGGGCTATGGACTGACAGACAAAATACAAACATATGTGATGGCAAAGGAACAAGCCTGCTTTTCTGTGTGGCACGCAGGGTTGACCTCATTAATTTATAGCCTCGTATATCTAGAAAAAGTCAAGAGAAAGGCATGCACCTTTAATTTATTTGTCGTCGGATAATCTTGGAGTTTCCTTTTCCTTAACAAAAGATATAAATAACTCTTCAAAGAAAACTCACTCCTCAGGAGCCTTTTATGATAAGAAATCAGAAAAGACCACATTTTTTACGGAAGATCATTTTGTATGAAAAGTTCTCTCTTGTAGCTTTTGTGTGACTCTAGCAGCTTCAACAAAAGGGTTCTTAAATTTTTTTACCCCTGTAGCTCTCCTTTTAGTGACTGTTGTAGTGAGACACTTTTGGTTGGAAGGAATGGAGGCTCTTCTCTGGGTAACGGGGCTTAACTATGAGCATGCATACAGGGCAATTAGGAAGATAAAGTAACGCACTGAAATAGGAGACTGGAAAATGCACCACAGCAGGGCTCCTGGGGGGTGAGGGACTCCTAACCAGAGGGCATCAGAATGGCTTTTGTAGCTTTTTCAACATCTAAATATTCTGGAGATTCTGAGTGAATAAATCCGGGTTGGGCCCCAAGCATTTCCACGAAGTAGCATCTCCCAGTCCGATTCTAATGGACAGCTGTGGGAAAGAATCACTCCTGGCTGCCTAAGAGCTTCTCTGTCAACACCACTCAGCTGTGTTCCTGGATCCAGTTCGTTCTATTTGATTCTCCTCCTGCTTGCAATTAGCTTCCTCATCCTCTATCTTTTCTCTATTGGTAGCTTCTACTTAAGAGTTAGTTTGCTCCCTCGTTACCTTGATCTACTAGTGTCATTTCTTGCTGCTGGCTGTCTCGTATGCTGAATGTCTGTATGTCTAAATGAAAATGCTTAATATAAAAGAGTAGCACAGTTTGTCCTTATGGTGCCAGACCACCCCATAGGTCATTGGCCAGTTTAAGGATTGATTGGGTCAGCTGCCCACCCCTGGTCCAATCAGCTGTGCTGCAAATGCAGGCAGGGAAGGCACATTGCCTGGAGTTGCTGCGACAGGGTCTGTGAGCTGAGCTGCCTTAGATGTGCCTGTGGATCAGGCAGGCAGTGTGTCTACATTCTAACCATTTCCTCAGAGATTCTCTGTGATTTATAGTAGAATACGAAAGCAGTAACTTTCCATTTGGAAGGTATGACCACCTCTTTTAAGCATAAAAAATATTTCCTCTACAGGTTAGTTGTACTTTTAGTATTCATGATCAAGAAAATACATACTACAAAATGCGTAATACAAAAGATATAAAATACAAAAAGCTACAATTTCAGCAAAGATTTTTAAATGAGTTTGCAATTTATTACTTGTAAGAACAGTACTTACACTTTAAAGATAATAATACGGTTATTTATGTATATAAGACACATCATTTATCCACAGAAAATGCTTGGTGCGCGTATGGTTTCCTGGACTCCTTGAAATAACTCTGTGGCTCCTAAGGGGTGTTCTGTCCACAGGTTATGAATGAGTTTGTGGTACACTAAGCACAGGTCCTATATCAGGAAAGGCTGCATTTGAGCCTCAGGGTTTACTACTCACTAACTTCAGTTCTTAGAGCCAGTGGTAGTTCTGCTCTTCCTCCCCTGGAATCTAGGCAGGCTTGTGACTGCTTCAGCAAATAGAATGCTGTGGAAATGATGCTAGTGGTTTCTGAGGCTAGGTCTAAATGGCCATAGAGCAGCTACCTGTCAAGAGTAATGAAATGTTGAGAGGGAGGCAGGGCTTCAGGGATAGCTTGATCAAGTGACTCAGTGATGTCACCAAGATCCTGTTTTTTTTCTGTTTCTCCACTCCACCTTCTGTGATGTCAGTTTCATAGATTTCATTCTAAGTATGACTTCCTTCCTGGTCAAAAAATAGCTGCCAGCAACTTCTGGGGTGACATGACTCCTTGGAGAGAGAGAGAGACAGAGGGAGACGGAGATGGAAAAAGAGAGAGAGAGAGGTATCTGAGAGAGTAAGAAAGAGAGGAGCTCCAAGGTAGAAAAAGTAGCATCAGTAGGTTGTCAACTAGCTTCTAGTTCTGCTGTGGAGAAGTCAGATGAGATTCTAATTTCTTATCTTTTTTATGTGACTTTTTTTGATTGTGAAAACTTTTAGGATCTTTAAGTTTTGCCATATTGTACCTTAGTATGGATAATTTTTTAACCTTTTAACTTGGGCATTGTACTGATTCTTTCAATCTGGAAACTTATGTTCTTTATTTTGGGGAAATTTCGTTGTATTTTTCTTTGATAATTTCTTTACTTCCATTTTGTGCGGGGGTGTGTGTGTCTCCCCTGCCTCCGTGAACTCTTGTTAGTTAGATGTTAGTACTTCTGAATTGATATTCTAATTTAAAAAGTTTTCCCTTCCATCTTTTGTCTCTTTTCATTTTTCTAAGGGATTGACTTTGGTTTATTGTTTAAAATTAATAGTAAAAATTTCTATTTTCATATTTTAGTTTCCAATACTTTTATTGAAGGTAGCATTCTGTTTCCATTTGTTGATACAATATCTCATATCTCATCTCTCTGAGGATATTAATTATGGCTTCACTGACGTTTTCTTCTACTTCCTGCACTGTCTCTTTCAACTGAGGTCCTGTTTTCAATTTGTTTGTATCTCTATTTTTGTGTGTTTTTGCTGGAGTATTTCCTCCAATACCTAGAGATCTTTGGCTTTCCATTAACATTTAATAGTGAGTCACTAAAAATATGATAGGCTCTGGATTGGGGGTAGATTTTGCCAACCTGTACTAGTGAGATTTGCTGTGTGGTAATCAGATGGAAAGCGAGATTCTCATTGTGAAAATCCTAAACATCAACACTGTAGGTTGCTTAATTCCCTCTGAAGCCATTCAGTCTCCTGAGAAGAATTCAGATATTTTTTGCCTGGGTGTATCTCATGGCTGCTGGCACTTGGAAGCAGAGTAGGAGAATAGACTGGCAGGTCCTACTCTTTAATCAGCAAACTTTCCTCCTGTTTTCAGCTCTGCCCATCACCCTTTCTCTCTACCATAACTGGGGTTCTCTGGTGTGGAACTACTTCCTCTCCATTTTCCCATGTGTCTCTGTGTAGTGGGGCGTAGGGGGAGTTGTCTGGATTTATGGGAGGGGAGATGGGACCTGGGGAAAGTCTACCAGCTCAGTGTACGGATGGTCAGCCAGTCCCCCTAATTCCAGTCACGGATCTCATTCCTGCCTTAAGGGTCCCCTGGAAGTGCCATGTTCTGAGCCTCTCTGGGGCCCTGTGCGGGGGGTGGGGGTGGCTCAGTCCCTATCGTAGATGCTTAGGTAGCACCTTTCTCAAGTCTATTATCATTCCTCCATCTGCTTTCCAAACTCCAGAAGATTACTGATGTTGCCCATCAGTTTTGTCTCCTCTCACATTCTCTTTATCCTTGTGAATTGGTGACTTTATTTGCTGCAGTTAAGAACAGATTCAGGAGTAAAAGAATATTAAAAAGGTGATTGATTCACCATCGTTTAGGTGGTAAATCTCTCCCTTTCTTTTATTACCAAACTTTTCTCTAATATTTTTGCTCTAAGACTCCCAGATCGCAAATGTAAGAAATTGAGAGTTCATTTTTAGCTCTACTTTGCATCATCTGTGTTGGAGGTCACTGTTGTGTTGATTCCCCAGCCTATGCTACATCTGTAGCCCTGTCAAAACAAGCTTTGCCAGATTCTTGCTTTCTTTGACTCCTTCAGCCTCCAGGTCATCCAGACAGAGGATCAGGAAAGTCAGTGTGGTGTACCAGGAGAAGCCCAGAAAGATCTTATCCCTGGGGAGTATAGGATTTAGGCCATTGGGGAATACAATCTAGACTCATCATATTTTATTTCATGTGAGTGTGTTCTGAAGAAATAGAAAAAGAGGAAGTGGGGGAAGAACGAACACATCATATCAGGAAATGGTAGATCCTGCAAAGTTACAAATGGGAGTAGAAAATATGAGATAATTATTTGGGGGCAGATTACAAAATTTATTGGAACAACTTTATCTAATTGCTGTACAATTCAATAACAATTATGTGTCTGATTAAATAGGTGCCAAATTAACTTTGTAGAGTGCACTATTTGATTAGAATTGTAAACAGTCTATACATATATTCAATATTTACTGTGTGTTGATGTTGTAATTAGCAGAGAGGGAGCTTGCTGACAACTGGCTGCAGGGAGAGGCAAAGGGTATTAGCACCTAGAGCCCGTGATAATGGTGAGGTGTTTTTGGAGCTGGGATCTACCCCTGAGTTCAGGACTCTACCACTGCAACCAAGAAGGTTTCAGCAAATCAAAGAACTGGATCCTTGGCTTGGGCTAGTGGGAAAATATAATAACCTTCAAGTTTTGGTCTCTCCTCCTCTGTAAAATAGGAGGGATAATAATAGTATCTAACTATACAGTACAAATCTTCCTCCACTTATAGGATTACATCTGATAAACCCATCATAGATTGAAAATATCCTAAGTTGAAAATGCATTTAATACACCTAACTGACTGAACACCACAGCTTATGTGCTCAAAATATTTATGTTAGCCTACAGTCGGGCAAAATCATCTAAAACAAAGCCTATTTTGTAATAAAGTACTGAATACCTCATGTAACTTATTGACTACTGAAAATGAAAAATGGAATGGTTGTGTGGATACAGATGGTTGTGTTTCGGTTGTTAACCTTCGTGAGCTGCAGCTCACTGCCGATGCCCAGCGTCACGAGACAGGGTCATACCACTTACCAAATTCAAAGTATGGTTTGCACTGAATGTGTATCGCTTTCATGCCATTGTAAAGTCAAATAATTGAAAATCAAACCATCATAAGTCAGGGACCATTTGTAATTGCTTATTAAATGTTAGTTGTTGCTATTATTGTCTTGGTAGGGACTTTGTTGTTAGCGCTGTAATTGTCATCATCATTTGTTTTATGCAGTGTTGAAAATCACCCGAGCATCAGGGGTGACTCTGGCAAACAGGAAGTGGTTGTGGTCAAGGTTTCACTGCATCAGAAATCAAGGGGAGGAAACGAGGCTTACTGAAAGGCATAGGACTAAATCCAGAGACAAATTTACAAATGATGGTTTTTCTTTGGTGGATTGTTGTTTGAAGGCCAAATCTCCACCTCTCATCACCCACCATACCTTCATCCATCCTATGGAGACTTTGTCTTTTTGTTCACTGGTGAATCTCTAGTACTAGAACATTGCTAGCTCATAATAGGTGCTTAATAAATAGTTGTTAAATGAATGGATGAGTGAAAGAATGATGGATGGATGGATGGATGAATAAATTTAGCAGAAGAGCTTGGTTGCTGTTCTGAGCATCAGAAGTGTGCTCATGTACCATGGTCACTTACAGCTTAAAATAATAAGAAAGAATATGGGTTGGCAGTTACAGTTCTTTAATTCGGCGGTGTGCTATAGCTTTTTTAAGTCAGTATTCTGGCAGCTTTTATTATACAGTGTTTGGATGATAAATGAGTACTTTCTTATAGAAAGGTAACACATGGCTCCTGTATTTTATGAAATAACAAACCCTTCATTTCATTGCCAGATTTTTAGACTATGTTTCATAATTAGAGAAATTAAAATGAACCTTCACCAGGTTGTGCCAAAATTGAAAAGTTAGGGGATGGATCCAGAACAATCCAGTCTTAGGTTTGTGCCTATTTGGGAACTAGAGCCTTATGTACACAAGAGCTTGTGATGCAGAGGCAGAGAGGATGGCAGCTGTTCTCCCAGAGACCTGTGCCCGATAGAAGCTTCCACTATAAACAGGCCTGGCTGATGAGGTTGCTGTTGCATGTAACATTCCAAAGATAATCAAAGAACAGGAGTAGGAAATGGTAGATTTGGATAAAGGCTTGGCGAGCCTTTACTGTTGAATGACAAGAGGTTTGAAGGTTTGGAGAGGCCTCAAGCTCTGGGTTGAGAGAGAGGGAATGACAAAGTTCAGAGTATATAGTCGAATAAGAAAGAGGATCTTCTGGGGGGCTTCCCTGGTGGCACCATGGTTGAGAGTCCACCTGCTGATGCAGGGGACATGGGTTCGTGCCCCGGTCCAGGAAGATCCCACATGCCGCGGAGCGGCTGGGCCCGTGAGCCATGGCCGCTAAGCCTGCGCATACGGAGCCTGTGCTCCGCAACGGGAGAGGCCACAACAGTGAGAGGCCTGCGTACCACAAAAAAAAAAAAAAAGAAGGAAAGAAAGAGGAGCTTCTGTAGCAGAGATGGGGCAGAGACACCAATAGAGGAGAAACAGGGCAGCAAATGGCCTAAAGAAGCAGTTGTTTGCATATTCTAGGTTAGCACCATGATTTTCAAAATGGGGTTCATTGCAGGATCCACTTGGGAGCCCAAAACTGATTTAAACATGCCAGGTATTTCTTTGGTGCTTAGGGGCAAGTGACTTTCACTTTACATAGGGCTAAGAGATGCTTACTAGTAAGTAACCTACGAAGAAAGCTGAGGGTTGCTAAACTTAGCTATTTGTAAACTAAAATTAATATCCTAGTAGAGTTGACAAATCACCTAACTCAGTAGCCTACTGACAAGTCTGGTTGGAACTCAGTACTGCCCATGTTGTAAAACTTGTATTGCATATGCATATGATGATGGTTAGAATTCCCATACTTTTTTGAAGGGGGTGTCTTGTTTAATGTTTATCATCAGTGTTTTATTGAGTTAATTGTGATTTTCAATTGCTCCCATTCTGGCAACTTTATGACTATGAATTTAGCGCTATTATTATAAATTAGTTGGTTGTTTGATTAGAACATTTGCACGTGGCAACACGTTTGAGGCAATGGCATTTTGGCCTATAATTTTCCACAAAACTAGACTTTGAGATATAAATAACCCGTACGCAATTGCTAGGGTAATACATAAACCCTACAATCTGTGCTTATAGAGCAATAGTTTATTTTTATCAGTTCTTTCTCTTACTGGAAAATAAGACTATTTGGTGACACTTGGGCTCATTTTTCTTACTTAAATGGACTATGATCCCAAAAGTTTGAGATACAGTGTTCAAACAAATAGCTTGATAAAACTTTTAACACAGGTCAGCTACTTACTGTACGCTGGTGACACTGAGGAAAATAAAATTTCCATGAAAATTATTTGGTTATGGTAAAAGAGAAGCCGAGGGCAGTCATCAGTTAGATCCCTCAAACTATAACTTGCTTAATAAATAATATCCTGTAAACTGCCAAGCTAGCTGACCAGGCTTGCTTTAATTGTTCTTGCAAATTACATACCCTCCAAGCTTCATGTAGTTTAGACAATATATCACAAGACTCCTTTAACCACCTCCTATAGATAATACCTCTGACCTATGGGTCACTATACTAATGGTTGCTTAAGTTATTAAGAAACGTGGAGCTAATCTTGCCCAGTTCAAACTGGCTGAGGCCACCAACCATTCAATTGGGCTTGTGTGAGTGTCCGATGGATGACCTTTTGACATCAAAGGGACAAAAACTCCACCCTCAGATCATGCAAATGCTGCCATTTTCTGATCATGCATCCCATGAAGAAGCATGTAACTCAGGTACCCCTGCACAGAGCATTGGTTACAACACCTTTTTCCAGCCTCTAATCACCTTGCCCTGAACATCATACTCTTCACCATAAATATCCCAAGGCCCTCACCTTCAGGCAGGTGGATCTGAGATTTTTTCTCCTGTCTCCTCGCTTGGCTGCCTTGTGAATAAACTGCTTCTCTGCTGCAAACCTCAGCGTCTCAACATTTGGCTTGTTAGATGTCAGGCCAATGAATCTAGTTCTGTAACAAAAGTCTTAACCTCACTTTATTATCAAATACTTGTAAGTCTACATGTCAGGATTCAGCAAGATTTGATTGCAAAGCATGTTGATAGACCAGTGTCAAGTAGAAGGAAAAAGAAGCAAGCAGGAAGCTGGTAAGCCTGAGGCTAAGGAAGCATATACTTCGGTAGCTCTGGGTTTCTAAGACATGGTCCCCATAGCTGAGTATGTGCGAAACTCCAAGTTGACCCAATTAGGTTGAAGGTACCAATCTTTATAACTCCAAGATGCTGATACTGGGAGTTCTCGAATCCAGAATTCTAGTCCAGAATCCTAGATCTTCAACTAGGCAAAAACATAGATGCCTCTTAATTGCAGTTGACCCTTTAACAATGAGGGGATTGGGGTGCCAACACTCCAAACAGTCGAAAATCCAAGTGTAATTTATCCATGTCAGCCCTCTATATCCACTGTTCCTCTGTATCTGAGCTGCCAACTCAGCCTATCGTGGACTGTGTAATACTGTAGTGTTTCTATTAAAAATATCTGCATGTAAGTGGACCTGTGCAGTTCAAACCCCTGTTGTTCAAGGGTCAACTGTAGTTACATTTCAGGCCTGCCTACTCTCTGTTCTGTTAGAATGTCTTCAAGGCTCAACTTAACCCAAATCTAAATAGGACATGAGAAAGGAGGGACAAGTTGGCTGAGAATGAAGGTCTGAGGCCCACAGTGATTCTCTGAACAGGTTCAGGTGTTGTCGGTGGCTTTTCAGGCGGTGACTCATGAAGCGGACAGAAGAGGGCGAGAAAGGGAAAGAATAGAAAAAGGCTCCTCAAAGCAATTTACTCATCTCTCTTTTAGGATCTGCCAAAGTCCAAGGGGACTCTCCATTTTGGGTTAAATTACGGGTTTATTTTAAGTACAGTAAGACAAAAACTGACGAACACCAAAAGGCAAAGAACTGTGAATGGGTTTCTCTTCTTTTTATTCACCATCAAATCAAATGATAAATGTTCAAGTATACCCTACATGGCTTTCAGCCCTCAGCCCAAAGTGAAATGATGAAGGTGATAGTAATAGCTACCATTTATTACAGTTTTACTCTGTATTTAACAGTGTACTAAGCACCTCACATACATTATTTTGTTTAATCTTTACAACACCCATGAAATAGGTATTAATAACAATATTATTATTCTTCTCACTTTATATTCTGATGCTAAGGGAATCTAGTAGCTTCCTAAGGTTACTTTGCCAGGAAGGAACATAACTGGAAGTCAGAGCTCTCTGTCCACTGTTCTACACTGTCCTCAAGAAGTTCACAATCTAGTAAGGAAGATAAAATAAATGCATGTGAAATAGTTAGTCTAATAGTTGTCTCTATTACTGCTTCTATGTTCCATTCAGGGCATATGAATCACATGGAGACCTTGGTAAAATGCAGACAGTGGGGCTTCCCTGGTGGCGCAGTGATTGAGAGTCCGCCTGCCAATGCAGGGGACATGGGTTCGTGCCCCGGCCCAGGAAGATCCCACGTGCCGCAGAGCGGCTGGGCCCGTGAGCCATGGCCGCTGAGCCTGTGCGTCCGGAGCCTGTGCTCCGCAATGTGAGAGGCCACAACAGTGAGAGGCCCGCGTACCGCAAACAAACAAACAAACAAACAACAACAACAAAAAATGCAGACAGCGTTTTAGTAGGTCTGGAGTGAGGCACAAGAGACTGAAGATCTGATAAGCTCCCAGGTGATACCAATACTGCTGGCCACAGACTATGCTTTGAGAAATGAGGGCGGGGGTCTGTCTCCCCTCCCCTCTCCCCCTCCCCAGGCACTGCTGTTGCTAGAGGGCCTTGTGGTACAGGGCAGTATTTCTCAAGTATCTTTTATGAAGTGAACCCTGCCTTCCTGGTTCTTACAATATCCATGGAACGCTGGAACCACTCTTAATTCAGGAATTTTGACTAAGTAGATTTACTTTTAAAAAATGGAAATACATTAATTTGTTGTACATTTTATTGCTTTTTTTCTAGAATAAATGATAAAGTGCACAAATCTTATGTGTATAGCTCCATGAATTTTTACACACACACACAGACACACAGATAACTACCACCCATATTAAGATATAAAACTTTTCCAACCCTAGAAGGGTCCCTCTTACCCCTTCCCAGTGAATAATACACCCTAAGGCAACCACTGTTTTGACTTCTATCCCCATAGATCAGTTTTGCCTATTTTTGAACTCATACACATGGAATTGTTTAACACACGTTTTTTTGTGTTTGCCATCTTTGCTCATCAAGGCGTCTGAGAGATTCATCCATGTTATTGCATGTAGTAGTAGCTTGTTCTTTTTTTATTAGTGTGTAGCATTCCATTATATGAAGATTCCACAACTTATTTATCCATTTCAATGTTGATAGAAATTTAGACTGTTTACATTTTGACTATTAAGAATAAAACTTGTACTTACCTTTTGGTGGGTATATACATAGAAGTACTGGATCGTAGAATAGGCATCTATCTAGCTTTTGAACTATATTTATAAAAAGGAACTTCTATTATGGGCTTGAGGAGCTAGTTATTTTTTCCAAATGCACAGTAAATATTCATATTAATAATATTAATAATACAATAATATATTAATAACATAATTATTACTGTTTACCCATGTGCCACTTAAAATTATTTCACATATGTTATTTTGGGGTTTTTTGTTTTTTGTTTTTTTTAGTTTCTGCTTTATAACAAAGTGAATCAGCCATACATATACATCTGTTCCCACATCCCTTCCCTCCTGCGTCTCCCTCCCTCCCACCCTCCCCATCCCACCCCTCCAGGTGGTCACAAAGCACCGAGCTGATCTCCCTGTGCTCTGCGGCTGCTTCCCACTATCTATCTACCTTACGTTTGGTAGTGTATATATGTCCATGCCTCTCTTTCGCTTTGTCACAGCTTACCCTTCTCCCTCCCCATATCCTCAAGTCCATTCTCAGGTAGGTCTGTGTCTTTATTCCTGTTTTACCCCTAGGTTCTTCATGACACTTTTTTTAAATTCCATATATATGTGTTAGCATACGGTATTTGTCTTTCTCTTTCTGACTTACTTCACTCTGTATGACAGACTCTAGGTCTATCCACCTCATTACAAATAGCTCAGTTTTGTTTCTTTTTATGGCTGAGTAATATTCCATTGTATATATGTGCCACATCTTCTTTATCCATTCATCCGATGATGGACACTTAGGTTGTTTCCATCTCCGGGCTATTGTGAATAGAGCTGCAATGAACATTTTGGTACATGTCTCTTTTTGAATTATGGTTTTCTCAGGGTATATGCCCAGTAGTGGGATTGCTGGGTCATATGGTAGTTCTATTTTTAGTTTTTTAAGGAACCTCCATACTGTTCTCCATAGTGGCTGTACCATTTCACATTCCCACCAGCAGTGATAAAGCAGAAAAAAAGCCGTGGGCTTTGGAATGAGACACTCCTGGGTTGGACTCCCAGCTCTGCTGCTTTCTATAGCTGTGTGCTCTTGGTCAAATAATTTATATGATTTAAGTGATAGTTTACAATCTCTGAGTCTCATATTAATAAACTGTAACTTTATATTAATGGCGTGGATGAATCTTACAGAGATAGATGTTGAGGAAATGAAGCTGGAGCCCAAAGAGTATACATTTGTATGATTCCATTTATATAGGGTATAAAAATAAGCAAAATGTATCTTTGCCATTGGAAGTCAGGATAGCGGTTACCTTTGAAAGGAAGTAATGATTGGAAGAGGGCTCAAAGGGAGCCTTCTGGGGTGCTGGAAAAGTTTTATATCTTGATCTGGATAGTGGTTACAACCCCTCCCCCCTCGCACATATATGCTCATATACATGCAAACATATTTATATATACATATACAACATAATACTTGGAGTGCTTTTGCTGGTCAAGTTCTGTTTCTTGATCTAGGTGCTGGCTACACAGGTGTGCTCAGATTGTGAAAATTCATCAGGCTACATATAGGACATGTACTCTAGAGATGCTTTCCTTCTCTGTAAAAATGAGGATAATAATAAAAATAATGCCTACTTCAGAAGTTTGTTGAATGATGTATAAAAAGTGTCTGCTCAGTAAATATTAGTTTCTTTGCTCTTACTTCCCCATAGACTAAGAGGTGCAGCTAAAGGAAGAATTAGAACTTATGATGCAACATGAAAGCATCCACATTACAAAGTATTAACTTCATCATATTTACATTTTACTAAAAAAAAAAAAAAAGCTTTAGGGTAGAACTGATGAACAGGTGAGAGGGACTGACTGGAAGAAGTGTACTTTCCAGACTCATAGATGGGTATCTTATCAGTCAGGGTGCTCTAGAAAAACAGAATCAATATGATATATATCCATGTACCTATAGATTTATTTTAATGAATTGGCTTACGTGATTGTGGGGATTAGTAAGTCTGAAATTTGTAGGGCAGGCCAGCAGGCTGGAAACTCAGGCAGGATTTCTATGTTGCAGTCTTGAAATAGAATTCCTTCTCTGGATAATCAGTCTTTGCTTTTAAGGCCTTCAACTGATTGGACGAGGCCCACCCACATCATGGAGGGTGATCTCCTTTACTTAAAGGAAACTGATTAGAAATGTTTATCACATCTAAAAAATACCTCCACAGCAACATCTGCACCAGTGTTTGTGTACCATAGCCCAGCCACTTGACACATAAAATTAACCATCACAGCATCTATAAATCCTGTTTAAAATTAAGAGTCAGTTATGTACTCTGCTTAAAAGGCCCTGACTAAATACTTAGTCAGAGCACATTAATCTTCTTGTAGATATTTATATCCATTCCAAGTGATATACAATCTTATTGTTTAATGTTGCATGGGCCATAGGCAATGATGCTAATCTTGGCTGAGTTATCTTAGTTATATAGGGGATTAGATATCTATGTTACAGCAAGAACATCCGATAGCTAGCTAAGTCTTCAGGAATTCTCCAAAACCTTGTCAGATCATATCATAGAAAACCCTCTCCCACTAAAATACTGGATATAATGGCATCCTTCAACCAATGAAGGGATGGAGTTCCAAAAGCTTATTGCTTTTTTGTTGTTGTTGTTGGAACTTGAAACATGTTTTTCCCCCAAATAATGTTATAAATCGTGGCTATTATGTTCCCTGGCTCCCAGAAAAACCTAGATAGATAGTGTCTCCATCTATGTAATTTTAACAATTCCTTTAGGTAATTAGCTTCACAATTAAGTTCCAGTTCACCTAGTCCCCTTTCTCAGACCTCCTGAAAGTGTCAGAAATGAGTGATCAGGTGCTCCTGCCAGAAAGGTCCATGGAGAAGTTCAACAAACAGAAAAAAATGTTTAACTGACAAATGGACCCAGGGATTATGTCTACCCCACAGACGTATTTCATTTTGATCCATATGTTTAAAAACAATTAGAAGCAGTTATTGACATTTAAAAATCAGGAGAGTTCTCAAAAAAACAGATTCCTGGATTCTCTTGAAAAATAAAACAGAACAGGAGATCTGATAATACTAGGTCAAGATTATGACACAGCAAACATTGGTGGGAACAAAGTAACAGTAGCCCCTGATGTCTGCTCACCAGTCACCAGAGTCCTCCCTGGCTGACTTCACTGCTAAGAAGCCAGCGTGGCCCTGTAAGCATCTGAGTTGTGACCTCTGTCCTAGAGACACTCTGTGACCCCTTGCTGGGGGCTCTGTCACAGATCCAGCATCTGTCAGTTGGGCATTATGGCCTCTATTTCTCTCCTCCTGTCTGCCAAGTAGATACACAGCACTAGGATCCCTGTCCCGTGGGATGCCTGCTGCCTAAATGCTTCTCCATGTCTGGAGGAAGAGGCTTAAATCCTTAAACCCTGCGGGGGCGGGGTGGTGGATGCTGGGTGGGTGGGTAAAGTTGAGAGGGGGAGGTTCTCTAGCCTTCCTTTCCTTCCTTACCCATCTGCCTGCTTTTCTCTCTTGTCTCCATTCTTCCTCCTGCCTTTCTTCTCCCCCTTTGCTTTGTCCTCCCTCCTTCCCTCCTTTCTCTCTTTCTCTCAATTTCTCTCTCTCATTCTCTCTCTCTCTCCTTACTGTCATCCTAGCAGCAAGTTTTCTCCCCAACAGCTCCATGAGCGCACGTCCTCCCTGGCTCCATCTGCTGGGGAGGGTCTCATGCTTGGGACTGGGGCAGGGACAGGGTTGGCACCGTTTAGGTAGAGCAAGGCTGGGGCCAGAGCTGTGGGTCCGAGTTAAGAGCAGGGGCCCTGGGGCACAGGCTGATGGCCACGGGTGGAAGAGGTGAGCCAGGACCATTTTCCCCTCCTTTTCCAGCCCTTCTCTTTGGGAGTCACTTCTCTTCTCAACGGTGACCGGGAAGGAGGCTTTAGCCAGAGAAGTTTCTCTCTTTTGACTCCTTCCTGACCTCTCCTTCTGATCTAGCCATTCCCATTCCTTTCTACTTCCCACTCCAAACAGTCCTGAGCACCTGCCCCTGGCAGGCACCTGGTCCGGATTCAAAGCAGGGGGCTGTGCTTGGTGCGGAGAATGAATAGCGGCCCAGGGCGCACACTGAGCTGTGGCATATCTGGAAGGAAGAGGGCAGAAAGGGACGTTCTGGGTAACTCTGGAAGGGAGAGCTATTTCTGAAGCAACTTCGCCAGACTCAGTTTCCCACTGTGCACCGAGGGGTAAAGGGAGAGGCCTTTACTTTATGTATTTACCCCACATTCCTGGAGCATTGTGCCCTGTCACCCTGTGCAGGTGTGGTTCAATTAAGTAGATTATATGATCATTAAAAATAAACGCTTGGGCTTCCCTGGTGGCACAGTGGTTGAGAGTCCGCCTGCCGATGCAGGGGACACGGGTTCGTGCCCCGGTCCGGGAAGATCTCACATGCCGCGGAGTGGCTGGGCCCGTGAGCCATGGCCGCTGAGCCTGCGTGTCCGGAGCCTGTGCTCCGCAACGGGAGAGGCCACAACAGTGAGAGGTCCTCATACCACAAAAAAAATAAAAACAAAAACAAAAAAACAAAAAAAAAAACGCTCAACAAAGCTAAGGAAATAGTTTCTCAAGTCCAATCTTCTTTCTCTCTGTGCATATCATGCCAGGGTTTCCAGCATTGTAGAAAGGGCCTTTAAAAATAGTTACTAATCGCTGCATATTACAGGGAAACAAAGACTGGCCAGATGTTTCAAACACAGGGTTTATTTTAATATAGTCAAAATAAATCTGGGCACCGTTATCTCTTCTCAACTGTGAGTATGTAATCAACACATGCTGCATGATGGTGCCTGTATTATGGTGATTAAATGGACAATCCACATTGTTAGTATTCAGTTAGCACCCCCAAATGTTTATTAAATGCTGACATACTGATGGAGCCGTGATTAGACTCTACATAAAACAAATTAATCAGACAGGTAACCACCCAGGCTATTCAAAGTAAACAATAATGCTAAGACAACACATAAAATAATGACCTTAGTCTGATAGGCATGGCACTTTCAGAAATGGCTGGGCTCATTCCATTTTACCACTAGTTTCTGTGGAAATATTAACTTCATTAAAGCTATGTCAGCTATAACAGGATTGGATTTTTACCTATATTTGTACAAAAATACATATATATACAAGCATTTTCTACATTCTCATAGAGATTGTAGCATTTTAAATTCCCATTTCTCAGAAAAGGATAAAATAAATGTTAAATCAAGTTTTATGAATCCCCTAATGCTCTTTCTTTATGTCTTTCAGTAAGGGAGGGGTGGAATCAGGAAAGCCTTCAAGAGGGATACAAGTTGCATGTTAAAAGAAGAATAGGGCTTCCCTGGTGGCGTAGTGGTTGAGAATCTGCCTGCCGATGCAGGGGACACAGGTTCGAGCCCTGGTCTGGGAGGATCCCACATGCTGCGGAGCACCTGGGCCCATGAGCCACAACTACTGAGCCTGCGCATCTGGAGCCTGTGCTCCGCAACAAGAGAGGCCGTGACAGTGAGAGGCCCGCGCACCGCGATGAAAAGTGGCCCCTGCTCGTCGCAACTAGAGAAAGCCCTCGCACAGAAATGAAGACCCACACAGCCAAAAATAAAAATAAAAAATTAATTAATTAAAAAAAAAAAAAAGAAGAGTAGATGTCTGCTATGTTGACATGAGGGATGGAGGTTATTTTAGGGGAAAGATGAGAGAGAGAAAAGGTCTAAAAATACCAGACAACTTAGTGTAGCTCAGTTTGTCTGGAGTGCAGGATGGGAGAAGAATGGTCAGAAATGAATCTAGCAAGGCAAGTGTCAGATCATTTTCTAGGACTTAATGTTTCATTTGAAGATGTTGGTGCTTTATTCTACAGCCAACAAAGGCCATTTAAAGCTTCAGTGGCAAGGTGAGACTCTAATAAGAAAACATTGCTACCAGAGAAATGGACAAACCAAAAGGCAGGGGCTCAAACTAAGGCAGTCATTGTAGGGATGAAAAAAATGGAAATGACAGAGTTGTTAAGGAGATAAAGTAATTAGGGCTTGGGCACCACGTGGACATGGGGAGTGAGAGAAAAGGAATCTTGGAGAATGATGCAAGTTTCTGGGTTGGTTAAGATGTCAGGAGTGTGCTTGGCTAGGAAAGCTGGTGATGCAGTCTACTGCTGTTCTGCAGATTGTGACGTGGGCAGGGTTGCAGGCTCCTCCTAGCTTTCTGCTCAGCTTTCTTTAGTGTGGGCCTTTATCCTTGTGTTGTCATCTTGCTACTGTGAGAAGCATATGCTATCACATCTGTGGTCCAGGCTGGATGGAGAAGACTGGCCAAGGAGAAAAGGCTGAGTCTGCCCCATTTAAAAGAGTTTTCCTGGATGTCCCATCCCTGTCATTATAAGATGCATCAGCCAGACTTAGTTTGTATAGCCACCCTTAGTTGCAAGAAAGTTATTAAACTGCGTATATTGCCTCTCTGAACTAAATGGTTGTTCTGTTAGTGAAGAATGGATTTTGGGTGAACAACAGAAGCATTTTCTACAGGTGATCAGGTCAATGTTGGTTTCATACTCTGAGGCAGGAAATATAGAATGAGTAGCAGGCCTGAGGAGAAAGACAATGAGTTTAGTTATGGATGTGCTGTGTTTGAGGGACTGTGAGTCATCAGTTGTGATATTCACCTGGCATCTGAAAATCATGAAAAAGCACAAGTGATGATAGTTTTGGGAATCCTTAGCCTATAAATGGCAATTGACCTTTCTCAGCATAATAATAATTGTTACTAATTATATGTCGGGTTCCTTTAGGTGTTAAAGCAGATTGTTTATTTGTTTCCTAATAGCAGTAGTCTTCAAATTGGGCACTCCTGGGCATAGAACACTTTCCAAGGGGCATCCGAGCATACGTGGTTTTAAGGGAATCAACTTCTAGGTTCTCAATACCCATACATACTCTTACTTGAAATTGATCAGCCTGAGAACTGGCTGCCATGTTTATGAAGGTTCTTCATTCTGATATCCCCTTTCCCAGAAGTCCTCTTCCCCTTTGAAAGGGAAAAACATGCCTCCACTCAGCTGGAATTTCATATTACATCACGTAATTGCGGATTTATTATAAGAAATACCATTATTTTCTTGTTTCATGATTTATTGTTAAAAATGAAAAAAATTAATTCTATTACCTCTGCATAATTTAAATCTTGACTTTACTGCTCTCAGCAATCTGTTTTATAAGATGTGCTTTATAATTTATTTCTCAATAGTTTTCATAATATTTCTTAAAATATATATTAATAGATTGAATTGAAGACAGAATTATTCTGAAGAGAGTAATTCTGATATGACAGCTTGTACCAAGTCAGTTAAATGGTGAACATTTTCCACAAATTCAGTGACCTAAATCTGTTGTTTTAGCTCATCAAAGTTTTGACAAAAAAATATAGTTAAAACATGTGATGAGATAAAAATAATTTTATTAAAAACTATGACTGTGCAAAGTTATATTAAATAATTTTTATTTTATCAACCCCTTTTGAATATATCTTATGATAGAAAGTACCTCTAAGTCAAAAGTAGCATGTATAATTAATAGTCATTTGATAAGTCTTGGCAAAGCTTTCCTGGTGAAAGAACTAATAACTGGATAAAAATTCTGTTACAAACCAAGTGGTTTCCAATTCTTTTCTTCGAACAAAAATTGAAGGCAAACCTAATCAAGTTGTCATTTGATAGAACACGATAAAGAATTTTATAACAAATCACTAGGTGCTTTTGACATAGAATGAGTTCAAAGAATTGAATGACTGTGTTTCAGCAAAATCTTTTTTATTCCCAGTATATTTATTTATCTCGACAAGATTTCTTAGTCCCTACACTTATACAAATCAAAAACAGGAATAAAAACAATGCCAAGTCTTTATTATATTAGTAATAATAATATTCATGGATGGATACATGAACTAACTTTAAAAACACACCCTCATTCATCTCATTAAGAGATACATTTCCAACAAAAAAACTCTTTTAGGTTTAATAATTATCTACCTAAAGTGTCAGCATATTGATTTTTTTGATCAACTGTGTACTAGTCATTGTAATTATAGAAAATTTTAACATTTAAAGCATTATGGGCACATAAAGCAAAAAAATTTCAGTGTATATACACATTTGCCTTGCAGATAATATGGTGATCTAGAAAAGACTCGAACATAGAATGATATTACATTTGGATAAATTTGTGTGGAAGAGGTTGAATGGACTTAGCAAGGAACAAAGTAAAATTTCTGACTGCTAAATGGAATTTCTTGTTCAGCTCTTTTAAAAAAGACATGTGTGGGTATCAAATCGCTAGGATATTTAGATTCCATTGGCTACTTTTAAAAGACTGAGGTAACAGTTGTAATAATGCATCAATATTTAATGCACACTGGAAACGATATTCTTTGCAACCATTAAACCTTATGATAACCAGTACTCTTGGAATCAGGTTTTAAAATATGTGAAGAGGTACACAGTTTTGCAAAGTCTCTATGCAACACATAAACTTTTTAGGTTGTGGAGCAAACTGTAACTTGAAGATCACTAATATATCCTATTGTCATTCATGGAAAGCTGGTCCTTCAGACTTTCCTGGGTTCCAGGACCCGTGTAGGTTGGCCATGCACAACACACATGTGTTTTCTGGGCCCCGCCCCTCCTCCAGAGCCAGTTTTTCTAGGATGAGATATTATTGTGATGAGCTCTTTTGGGGCTCCTTGAAAGCTGATCCTGGGAGGCATTCTGAGGCTAAAGAGTGGCCAAAGAAGAGAAGCCAAGATAGACCTGAACACCACACCTAAATGAAGTCTAGAGGTCTAAGTCTTCTGGTGAATTTGAAGTCAATTTCTGTTACGTTCAAGAACAAGAGGACGGGTAAAGAAGAGCTTGTACAGGTGGCCACGGAAGGAAGTCAGGGGCTCTGAGAATGGACCCTGGCAGCCACCTCTCAGGTCTTCGAGGTCTGAATAAGCACAATAACACTGTTTGGCATAACTGATTTCTTTTTTTTTTTTTTTTTTTTTTTCCATTTTTTTTATTAGTTTCTGCTTTATAACAAAGTGAATCAGTCATACACATACATCTGCTCCCACATCCCCTCCCTCATGCATCTCCCTCCCTCCCACCCTCCCTATCCCTCCCCTCCAGGCAGTCACAAAGCACCGAGCTGATCTCCCTGTGCTCTGCGGCTGCTTCCCACTGTCTATCTAGCCTACGTTTGGTAGTGTATATATGTCCATGCCTCTCTTTCGCTTTGTCACAGCTTACCCTTCCCCCTCCCCATATCCTCAAGTCCATTCTCAAGTAGGTCTGTGTCTTTATTCCCGTTTTACCCCTAGGTTCTTCATGACATTTTTTTTTCTTATATTCCATATATATGTGTTAGCATACGGTATTTGTCTTTCTCTTTCTGACTTACTTCACTCTGTATGACAGACTCTAGGTCTATCCACCTCATTACAAATAGCTCAGTTTCGTTTCTTTTTATGGCTGAGTAATATTCCATTGTATATATGTGCCACATCTTCTTTATCCATTCATCCGATGATGGACACTTAGGTTGTTTCCAGCTCCGGGCTATTGTGAATAGAGCTGCAATGAACATTTTGGTACATGTCTCTTTTTGAATAATGGTTTTCTCAGGGTATATGCCTAGTAGTGGGATTGCTGGATCATATGGTAGTTCTATTTTTAGTTTTTTAAGGAACCTCCATACTGTTCTCCATAGTGGCTGTACCAATTCACATTCCCACCAGCAGTGCAAGAGTGTTCCCTTTTCTCCACACCCTCTCCAGCATTTATTGTTTCTAGATTTCTTGATGATGGCCATTCTGACTGGTGTGAGATGATATCTCATTGTAGTTTTGATTTGCATTTCTCTAATGATTAATGATGTTGAGCATTCTTTCATGTGTTTGTTGGCAGTCTGTATATCTTCTTTGGAGAAATGCCTATTTAAGTCTTCTGCCCATTTTTGGATTGGGTTGTTTGTTTTTTTGCTATTGAGCTGCATGAGCTGTTTATAAATTTTGGAGATTAATCCTTTGTCAGTTGCTTCATTTGCAAATATTTTCTCCCATTCTGAGGGTTGTCTTTTGGTCTTGTTTATGGTTTCCTTTGCTGTGCAAAAGCTTTTCAGTTTCATTAGGTCCCATTTGTTTATCTTTGTTTTTATTTCCATTTCTCTAGGAGGTGGGTCCAAAAGGATCTTGCTGTGATTTATGTCATAGAGTGTTCTACCTATGTTTTCCTCTAAGAGTTTGATAGTTTCTGGCCTTACATTTAAGTCTTTAATCCATTTTGAGCTTATTTTTGTGTATGGTGTTAGGGAATGATCTAATCTCATACTTTTACATGTCCCTGTCCAGTTTTCCCAGCACCACTTATTGAAGAGGCTGTCCTTTCTCCACTGTACATTCCTGCCTCCTTTATCAAAGATAAGTTGGCCATATGTGCGTGGGTTTATCTCTGGGCTTTCTATCCTGATCCACTGATCTATCTTTCTGTTTTTATGCCAGTACCACACTGTCTTAATTACTGTAGCTTTGTAGTATAGTCTGAAGTCAGGGAGCCTGATTCCTCCAGCTCCTTTTTTCGTTCTCAAGATTGCTTTGGATATTCGGGGTCTTTTGTTTTTCCAAACAAATTTTGAAATTTTTTGTTCTAGTTCTGTGAAAAATGCCAGTGGTAGTTTGATAGGGATTGCATTGAATCTGTAGATTGCTTTGGGTAGTAGAGTCATTTTCACAATATTGATTCTTCCAATCCAGGAGCATGGTATATCTCTCCATCTGTTTGTATCATCTTTAATTTCTTTCATCAGTGTCTTATAATTTTCTGCATACAGGTCTTTTGTCTCCTTAGGTAGGTTTATTCCTAGATATTTTATTCTTTTTGTTGCAATGGTAAATGGGAGTGTTTTCTTGATTTCATTTTCAGATTTTTCATCATTAGTGTACAGGAATGCCAGAGATTTCTGTACATTAATTTTGTAACCTGCTACTTTACCAAATTCATTGATTAGCTCTAGTAGTTTTTCGGTAGCATCTTTAGGATTCTCTATGTACAGTATCATGTCATCTGCAAACAATGACAGCTTTACTTCTTCTTTTCCGATTTGGATTCCTTTTATTTCCTTTTCTTCTCTGATTGCTGTGGCTAAAACTTCCAAAACTAGGTTGAATAAGAGTGGTGAGAGTGGGCAACCTTGTCTTGTTCCTGATCTTAGTGGAAATGGTTTCAGTTTTTCACCATTGAGGACAATGTTGGCTGTGGGTTTGTCATATATGGCCTTTATTATGTTGAGGAAAGTTCCCTCTATGCCTACTTTCTGCAGGGTTTTTATCATAAATGGGTGTTGAATTTTGTCGAAAGCTTTCTCTGCATCTATTGAGATGATCATATGGTTTTTCTCCTTCAACTTGTTAATATGGTGTATCACATTGATTGATTTGCGTATATTGAAGAATCCTTGCATTCCTGGGATAAACCCCACTTGATCATGGTGTATGATCCTTTTAATGTGCTGTTGGATTCTGTTTGCTAGTATTTTGTTGAGGATTTTTGCATCTATGTTCATCAGTGATATTGGCCTGTAGTTTTCTTTCTTTGTGACATCCTTGCCTGGTTTTGGTATCAAGGTGATGGTGGCCTCGTAGAATGAGTTTGGGAGTGTTCCTTCCTCTGAAATTGTTTGGAAGAGTTTGAGAAGGATGGGTGTTAGCTCTTCTCTAAATGTTTGATAGAATTTGCCTGTGAAGCCATCTGGTCCTGGGCTTTTGTTTGATGGAAGATTTTTAATCACAGTTTCAATTTCAGTGCTTGTGATTGGTCTATTCATATTTTCTATTTCTTCCTGAGTCAGTCTTGGCAGGTTGTGCATTTCTAAGAATTTGTCCATTTCTTCCAGGTTGTCCATTTTATTGGCATAGAGTTGCTTGTAGTAATCTCTCATGATCTTTTGTATTTCTGCAGTGTCAGTTGTTACTTCTCCTTTTTCATTTCTAATTCTATTGATTTGAGTCTTCTCCCTTCTTTTCTTGATGAGTCTGGCTAATGGTTTGTCAATTTTGTTTATCTTCTCAAAGAACCAGCTTTTAGTTTGGTTGATCTTTGCTATCGTTTCCTTCATTTCTTTTTCATTTATTTCTGATCTGATCTTTATGATTTCTTTCCTTCTGCTAGCTTTGGGGGTTTTTTGTTCTTCTTTCTCTAATTGCTTTAGGTGCAGGGTCAGGTTGTTTACTCGAAATGTTTCCTGTTTCTTAAGGTGGGATTGTATTGCTATAAACTTCCCCCTTAGAACTGCTTTTGCTGCATCCCATAGGTTTTGGGTTGTCGTGTCTCCATTGTCATTTGTTTCTAGGTATTTTTTAATTTCCTCTCTGATTTCTTCAGTGATCACTTCGTTATTGAGTAGTGTATTGTTTAGCCTCCATGTGTTTGTATTTTTTACAGATCTTTTCCTGTAATTGATGTCTAGTCTCATAGCATTGTGGTCGGAAAAGATACTTGATACAATTTCAATTTTCTTAAATTTACCAAGGCTTGATTTGTGACCCAAGATATGATCTATCCTGGAGAATGTTCCATGGGCACTTGAGAAAAATGTGTATTCTGTTGTTTTTGGATGAAATGTCCTATAAATATCAACTAAGTCCATCTTGTTTAATGTATCATTTAAAGCTTGTGTTTCCTTATTTATTTTCATTTTGGACGATCTGTCCATTGGTGAAAGTGGGGTGTTAAAGTCCCCTACTATGATTGTGTTACTGTCATTTTCCCCTTTTATGGCTGTTAGTATTTGCCTTATGTATTGAGGTGCTCCTATGTTGGGTGCATAAATATTTACAATTGTTATATCTTCTTCCTGGATCGATCCCTTGATCATTATGTAGTGTCCTTCTTTGTCTCTTCTAATAGTCTTTATTTTAAAGTCTATTTTGTCTGATATAAGAATTGCTACTCCAGCTTTCTTTTGATTTCCATTTGCATGGAATATCTTTTTCCATCCCCTTACTTTCAATCTGTATGTGTCTTTAGGTCTGAAGTGGGTCTCTTGTAGACAGCATATATATGGGTCTTGTTTTTGTATCCATTCAGCCACTCTGTGTCTTTTGGTGGGAGCATTTAGTCCATTTACATTTAAGGTAATTATTGATATGTATGTTCCTATTCCCATTTCCTTAATTGCTTTGGGTTCGTTATTGTAGGTATATTCCTTCTGTTGTGTTTCTTGCCTAGAGAAGTTCCTTTAGCATTTGTTGTAAAGCTGGTTTGGTGGTGCTGAACTCTCTCAGCTTTTGCTTGTCTGTAAAGGTTTTAATTTCTCCATCAAATCTGAATGAGATCCTTGCTGGGTAGAGTAATCTTGGCTGCAGGTTTCTCTCCTTCATCACTTTAATTATGTCCTGCCACTCCCTTCTGGCTTGTAGAGTTTCTGCTGAGAGATCAGCTGTTAACCTGATGGGGATTCCCTTGTGTGTTATTTGTTGTTTTTCCCTTGCTGCTTTTAATATGATTTCTTTGTGTTTAATTTTTGACAGTTTGATTAATATGTGTCTTGGTGTATTTCTCCTTGGATTTATTCTGTATGGGACTCTCTGTGCCTCCTGGACTTGATTAACTATTTCCTTTCCCATATTGGGGAAGTTTTCAAATATAATCTCTTCAAATATTTTCTCAGTCCCTTTCTTTTTCTCTTCTTCTTCTGGAACCCCTATAATTCGAATGTTGGTGCGTTTAATGTTGTCCCAGAGGTCTCTGAGACTGTCCTCTGTTCTTTTCATTCTTTTTTCTTTATTTTGCTCTGCATCAGTTATTTCCACTATTTTATCTTCCACCTCACTTATCCGTTCTTCTGCCTCAGTTATTCTGCTATTGATCCCATCTAGAGTATTTTTTATTTCATGTATTGTGTTTTTAATCGATGCTTGATTCATCTTTAGTTCTTCTAGGTCCTTGTTAACTGTTTCTTGCATTTTGTCTATTCTATTTCCAAGATTTTAGATCATCTTTACCATCATTATTCTGAATTCTTTTTCAGGTAGACTGCCTATTACCTCTTCATTTGTTAGGTCTGGTAGGTTTTTATCTTGCTCCTTCACCTGCTGTGTGTTTTTCTGTCTTCTCATTTTGCTTATGTTACTGTGTTTGGGGTCTCCTTTTTGCAGGCTGCAGATTCGTAGTTCCCGTTGTTTTTCGTGTCTGACCCCAGTGGCTAAGGTTGTTTCAGTAGGTTGTATAGGCTTCCTGGTGGGGGGGACTAATGCCTGTGTTCTGGTGGTTGAGGCTCGATCTTGTCTTTCTGGTGGACAGGTCCACGTCTGGTGGTGTGTTTTGGGGTGCCTATGGCCTTATTATGTTTTTAGGTAGCTTCTCTGCTAATGGGTGGGGTTGTGTTCCTGCCTTGCTAGTTGCTTGGCATAGGGTGACCAGCACTGTAGCTTGCTGGTCGTTGACTGAAGCTGGGTGCTGGTGTTGGGATGGAGATCTCTGGGAGATTTTCGCTGCTTGATATTATGTGGAGCTGGGAGGTCTCTTGTGGACCCGTGTCCTGAAGTTGGCTCTCCCACTTCAGAGGCACAGCACTGGCTCCTGGCTGCAGCACCAAGAGCCTTTCATCCACCCAGCTCAGAATAACAGGGAGAAAAAGCAGAAAGAAAGAATTAGTAGAAGAAAGAAAGAGAGAGGGAAAGAAAGGAAGAAGGGAAGAAAGGAAGGAAGGAAGGAAGAAAGAAAGAAAGGAGGGAGGGAGTGAGGAAGGATGGAAAGAAAGAAGGAAAGAAAGGAGGGAGGGAGGGGGCAATGAAAGCAAAAGGAAGAGTGAATGGAAGAAGGGAGGGAGGGAGGGAGGAAGGGAAGAAAGAAAGAAAGACAGGAGGGAGGGAGGGAGGAAGGAAAGAAAAAGAAAGTGGAAAGAAGAAGGGTGGGAGGGAGGGAGGAAAGAAAAAGAAAGAAGGAAAGGAAGAGCGGAGGGAGGGAGGGAGGAAGGGAAGGTAGGAAAAAAAGAAAGAGCAGGTAAAGTAAAATAGAATAAAGTATGAAATATAGTAGCGTTATTAAAATTAGAAAGTAATTATTGGAAAAAAAAAAAAAAACGGACCGATAGAACCCTGGGACATATGGTGGAAGCAAGGCTATACAGAGAGAATCTTACACAGAAGATTACACATACACATTCACAAAAAGAGAGCAGGGGGAAAAATAAAAAATCTTTCTCTCCGAGCCCACCTCCTCAATTTGGGATAATTCGTTGTAAAAAGAGGAAAAGGGCAAGAAGTCTGAAATCTTGCTCTCTAAGTCCACCTCCTTACTTTGGAATAATTCGTTGTAAAAAGAGGAAAAGGGGGGAAAGTCTTAAATCTTGTCCTCAAAGTCCACTTCCTCAATTTGGGATGATTCGCTGTCCATTCATGCACTCCACAGACGCAGGGCACATCAAATGGACCGTGGAGCTTTAATCCGCTGCCTCCGAGGCTGCACAGAGAGATTTCCCTGACTCTGCTCTCGCAGCTCCCGGGTCTCAGCCTTGGACCTGGCCCCGCCTCTGTGCGTAGGTCGCCGGAGGGCGTCCGTTCTTCGCTCAGACAGGACGGGTTTAAAGGAGCCGCTGATTCGGGGGCTCTGGCTCACTCATGCAGAGGGGAGGGAGGGGCGCGCAGTGTGGGGCGGGCCTGCGGCGGCAGAGGCCGGCGTGACGTTGCAGCAGCCCGTGGCGCTCCGTGCGCTTTCCCGGGAAAGCCGTCCCCGGGTCTCGGGACCCCGGCAGTGGCGGGGTGCACAGGTCCCCCGGAAGGCGGGGCGGACAGTGACCCGCGCTCGCACACAGGCCCCGCGGCTGCGGCGGCGGTGGCGGGCGGCGGGGGGCGGCGGCGGCAGCGGGCCTCGGCGGCGGCGGGCGGCGGCAGGCGGCGGCGGCGGCGGGCCGCGGGGGCGGCGGCGGCGGCGGGCCGCGGCGGCGGTGGCGGCGGCGGCGGGCCGCGGGGGCGGCGGCGGCGGCGGCGGGCCGCGGGGGCGGCGGCGGCGGCGGGCCGCGTCGGGCGGCGGCGGCGGCAGCGGGCCTCGGCGGCGGCGGCGGCGGGCGGCGGCAGGCGGCGGCGGTGGCGGGCCGCGGGGGCGGCGGCGGTGGCGGGCCGCGGCGGCGGCGGCGGCGGGCCGCGGGGGCGGCGGCGGCGGCGGCGGGCCGCGTCGGGCGGCGGCGGCGGCGGCGGGCCGCGGCGGCGGCGGGCGGCGGCGGGCGGTGGGCGGCGGCGGGCCGCGGCGGCGGGGGGCGGCGGCGGCCCACGCCCGTCTCCGAGGTCCACGCCTTACCCGCGGCTCGCGCCTGTCTCCGGCGCTTCCCTAAGCAGCCCTTTTAATGCCCTCTCCTCGCACACCAGGAAACGAAAGTGAAAGTGAAAAAAGACTCTTGCCTCTTCAGCAACTCCAGACCCTTTCCCCGGACTCCCTCCGGGCTAGCCGTGGTGTACTAACCCCTTCAGGCTCTCTTCCTGCCGCCAGCCCCAGTCCTCTCCCTGCGCTCCGACTGAAAGCCGATACCCAAGCCTCAGCTCCCAGCCCCGCCCGCCACGGCGGCCGAGCAGACAAGCCTCTCGGGCTGGTGTGTGCCTGAGGGCACCGATCCTCTGTGCCGGAATCTCTCCGCTTTGCCCTCCACACCCCTGTTGCTGTGCTCTCCTCCGCTACTCCGAAGCTTTCCCCCTCCGCCACCTGCAGTCTCCGCCCGCGAAGGGGCTTGCAGTGTGTAGAAACCTTCCCTCCTTCACGGCTCCCTCCCACTGGTGCAGGTCCCGTCCCTATCCTATTGTCTCTGTTTATTCTTTTTTTCTTTTGCCCTACCCAGGTATGTGGGGAGTTTCTTGCCTTTTAGGGGGTCTGAGGTCTTCTGTCGGCGTTCAGTAGGTGTTCTGTAGGAGTTGTTCCACGTGTAGATGAATTTCTGATGTATCTGTGGGGAGGAAGGTGATCTCCGCGTCTTACTCTTCCGCCATCTTCCTCCGGCCCTGATTTCTTAAAAAGAGAAATAAATGGGTTTTTCGGTACTTATTTTAAAATTTATTTTATTGAAGTATAGTTGATTTACAATGTTGTGTTAATTTCTGCTGTACAGCAAAGTAATTTAGTTATACATGTATATACATTCTTTTTCATATTCTTTTCCATTATGGTTTATCACAGGTTATTGAGTATAGTTCTTTGTGCTATACAGCAGGAACTTGTTTAGCCATTCTACATACATAGTTTGCATCTGCTAATCCCAGACTCCCAATCCATCCCTACCACCCCGCCTCCTTGGCAACCACAAATCTGTTCTCTATGTCTGTGTCTGTTTCTGTTTTGTAGATAAGTTCATTTGTGTCATATTTTAGACTCTACATATAAGTGATAGCATATGGTATTTGTCGAGAAAGGAATGCTTTTAATGTACAAGAAGATATGAAGAAAAAAAAGAAGACATGAAGAATATTATGAGAAGAGTCCACATTCAACTTACTAAAAGTAAATATTACCACTTTATTATATTCGCTTCAGCTTTTTCCCAATTAATTTTAACTCTATCAGCAATATAGTGCAAGTTTTTTAGCTTAGGAAAGCTTGATACTTTGATGTGAAATAGATTTAAAAAAAGAAATTTGGGGGTTGCTCCTTGTATCCTTGAAACTTTTTTTACAGTGAATTTCTAGTCCTTGATTGTGTGGGATTCATAATAATATCTAATTGAACTCTTCTGTTTTCTCACTATAACTAAGTGATCCTTGAAGTCCTTGAAGTATTATGAGTGTGCTCAAGAAACTCCTTTCTAGGTTACTAGTTCAAATCCAGCTTCAGATCACTCACTAGAGTGGCTGCAAAACAATTACTATTCATGATGTTCACTGACACTGTAAAAACCATCATCAAAGTAATTTAAAATATTGTCTGATTCCCAAATTTTATGATAAGCTCCACTCGCCAATCCAGGCAATGATATTTTTATTGTCAAATTAAGAGTGAGAGTGGGTGTTATGTTGAGTGTTTGTTCTGAGTTACATCTCTACTTTGCATCCTCCTAGGACTGGTGTGTTCACTATGTGTTGTGGTATTTTGCCAGGTTTCACAAGGGAATGTTATGCCCCCTTCAATTAGAATCAGAGAATTTCGTATTTGTGGTCATGACCCATATGAAATACATTTTTTACTGACCCCAGTACACACACACATACACATTAGTACACAAATATATACATATGTATCCTACTGGGTTGAATAGTGTCCCCCTAAATTCATGTTCACCTGGAATTTCAGAATGTGACCTGATTTGGAAATAGGATTGTCACAGATGTAATAAGTTAAGATGATGTCATACTGCATTAGGCTGGGCCCTTAATGTGATATGACTGGTGTCCTTGTAGGAAGAGAAGAGACACAGAGACACATACACAGGAAGAAGGCCATGTGAAGGTGGGGACAGAGATTGGAAGATATACAGCTACAAGTTGAGGAAAACCAAGGATTGCCAGCAACCAGCAGAAGCTAGGAAGAGGCAAGGAGGAATTCTCCCCTGGAAGCTTCAGAGGGAACATAGCTGTGTCAATACCACCCGGTTTGTGGTGTTTTGTTATACTAGGAAACTCTATTTATCTATCTATTGATCTATCCATCTATGTTTTCACAAAATAATGCTCACCTATATTATTTGTAATGCACTCTGATATTTTTTGTATACTCTTATTATATTTTGTTTAATTGTTGGCTATGATTATGTTGATTTCATTAGGATGCCATGCTCTTTTCAGTAAATCTACAGCATGGCAAGCAGTGAACTAGATACTCCTAAAGGAGAGTGCTTGATATATTGGAAAATGTCTGGAGTGTTTAATAATTAATGCAAGAAAGAAAGCCACCATGGTCACTTGCATTATAATGGTATCATTATTACATTAATTAAAAGTCCCCAAAGGAGTTGAAAGTTTAGTGTGCTTCCAGAAGTGTGTGGATATTTCTGTGCCATGATTCATTCAATGGCTCCACAGAGAACACAAATAGGAAATCCACTCTTCTGCCCAACTCAAAGACACCTGAAACTACACTAATAGAGCTGGGTATAACTGTACACCTTTAAGTTTTAAAGTGAGAGGGACTGATTTTCAGCCAGATCTCACCAGTCAATAGATAAGTGACTTTAGGAGAAGTTAATAAATATCTCTGAACCGCACTTTTTTCATCTGAGAAGTACGGAGGATAATACAGTCTACCTCACACCATGTATAGTGTCAGGCATAGAGAAAGTGCTCAATATATGTGAGTTGTCATCTATTCCCTACTTATATCATACTAATGGGTTCAGAGAAAGGGTCAGTGGAGAGGTCACAAGGACATCAGGACCTGAAAAGGGAGAGGAGGAGATGCCTTAGGAAATAGAACTACCATACTACCCAGCAATCCCACTACTGGGAATATACCCTGAGAAAACCATAATTCAAAAAGAGTCATGTTTATTGCAGCTCTATTTACAATAGCCAGGACATGGAAGCAACCTAAGTGTCCATCAAGAGATGAGTGGATAAAGAAGATGTGGCACATATATACAATGGAATATTACTCTGCCATAAAAAGAAATGAAATTGAGTTATTGGTAGTGAGGTGGACGGACCTAGAGTCTTTCATACAGAGTGAAATAAGTCAGAAAGAGAAAAACAAATACCATATGTTAACACATATATATGGAATCTTAAAAAAAAAAGTGGTTCTGAAGAACCTAGGGGCAAGACAGGAATAAAGACGCAGACATAGAGAATGGACTTGAGGACACAGGGAGGGGGAAGGGTAAGCTGGGATGAAGTGAGAGAGTGGCATAGACATATATACACTACCAAATGTAAAATAGATAGCTAGTGGGAAGCAGCTGCTTAGCACAGGGCAATCAGCTCAGTGCTTTGTGTCCACCTAGAGGGGTGGGATAGGGAGGGTGGGAGGGAGACACACAAGAGGGAGGAAATATGGGGATATATGTATATGTATAGCTGATTCTGTTGTAAAGCAGAAAGTAACACACCATTGTAAAGCAATTATACTCCAATAAAGATGTTAAAAAAAAAAGATGCCTTAGGTATCACCACAGATGCCACAGAAAAACAAGGTCCCAGGAGTAATGGTAACAACTGGTAATTCTTTTTTTTTTTTTTGGCCATGCTGCAGGGCATGTGGGATCTCAGTTCCCTGACCGGGGATCAAACCCATTCCCCCTGCAGTGGAAGTGCGGAGTCTTAACCACTGGACCACTAGGGAAGTGCCAACAACTGGTAATTATTATATGTGGTTCTAATTTCTAGTCTGGCTAGATTTTGCCATGTTCAACTAGTCATTAACTTTTGCATTTGTTTCTGCATTAGTTTAGTCAACTGCAAATATTAGGATACAAGATGGGCTCTTATACCAAAACAGTGGCTCGAATAAGACAACAGTATAAATCTGTCACGTAACAGTCCAGAATTAATCAGGTCCAGGTCAGTGGGAGGCTCTGTCATCCTCAATAAGTGTCTTCTCCTTCCCAAAGCTCCTCATTTACCACACAGCAGAAAGGGGGACAGAGCAGGAGAGCACACATGCCTTCCTTTTGGGGGACACCACTCTGAAGAGGCATAAATCACTTTTATCCACCTCCCATTGGCCAGAATATAGTAATATGAGGACACCAAACTGTAAGGGCTGCTGAGAGACAAATTGTATGCCTTTGCAGTCATATGGCCCCTAGAACCTGGGAGTTCTAACATCAAAGGGAAAAATGGATTTGGTGGACATTAGGTCTGTGCCATGGTTCCCCTTTATTGCCTTCCACATATGCATATTCTTCTTCCCATACACTGAACACCTTCAGTCCCCTAAAGGAGGCAATTCAAACTCCCTTCCAGATATTACAACCAGCTCCAAGTCCAAGAGCTCTGGGTGATGTGTGGTGTACTTTAGTTGGGCTGGCAATGGAGCATTTGGTTTGTTGGCCCATAAATAAATAGAAAGTGTTCTTCCCTCCACCTATGCTCAAAATATAATGGAGAAGTAGAGACAAGGTAACTTCAATAAATAATATCATTTGGAAAAGAGGACAGGAAGCACATTGTGAGGTCATTGGTGGATGGGAGTTATAAATTCTTCTTGCTTGGTAGGAGCTGTGAAAACTTGGGTGATGAACTAAGGTCCTTGATTAGACCTTGAATCTTCTCCTTGGGAGGAGCACCCCATCCATCACCCCTCATGGTCCCTGGCTTTCCTCTCTTGGTCCATTAAGCCCTCTGACTGCATCTGAGGGGGGCACTGGAGAGTGTGCCTTCCCTGGGGCAGACAGCTTTTACAGTTGTATCTGTGGGTACAGGATTGAAGGCCTGGGTTGCTTTAAGGGTCCAAGAACGATATGGATCTGATGCCGGGGGAGGTATTCTTCCTGAGACTGCCACTAGAGTCATGAATTCAAGACCATAGCTTTTCTGCTGTGTTCCAGTGGCCAGGAAACTGGAATCAAGACATCATCTTTGCTGCTCCAACTGTTCGTGACACTTAGGAAGCTGAGAACAGGCCCTTGAACGTTATTGCATAAAAAAATGACCAGAACATGGCAGGAATATGGCCTCTGCCTCATTTTTGCCTCCTATTTCTCACAAGATTGTATGCACTTGACAGAATACAACTCATATCCAGAACCCCAGCTGCAAGGGAGTTTTGGAAAGATCATTCTTAGATTTCTGATCGTTCCATCCAGAATGAGATGGGCTGCATGTTGAGTTAACCAACCCACAGTATCCATCACAAGGGTTATAACAGTGCATTTACTTAGATGAGGGAGTTCACTGTGACTCTCACTGATGTTAATTTAGGAGATCTTGTTGCACAGTTAGAAGTCCTTAAGCCCTATAACTTGGGGGGGTGTGTGTGTGTTGGAAAATTCCAGAGTCTTTTTATGCACTGGAAAGGAATTTTTGTGAATGTCAGCGTGCAGTGGAAGGTGCTCCCAAGACCTCCGGCAAGATCAGGCCATACAGACTGAGCCCACACAGTTCTCAAGGGCCAGCACTGGATCCGTGAAATGGGAAAGGGGTTAAAGAGGCCCCATCATTTTGCCATTGGACTAAGGACAAATTAGGGCTTCTTGGACCTACTCTAGCATGGAACAGGAGTCATTTGCTTCTTCCCAGATAAATGGCAGACGACAAGATAGATGTTCCATGTTCTGGTTTCGTAGCCTTAATAATGGCATCTCCATGCAACAAATATAATATCAAGATCACTATTGCTGCTGCCGCCGCTAGGATGCCTCACTATTGATGCCATTATTAACACTACAACCCTCTCTACAATGAAATCTGGGCAAAGCGGCTGCCTGTTTGTCACTCTAAAGTGGCAATACACCAAATGGTAATTTTGTAGGCTGCAAGATGGAAAAACTTAATTCAACTTTGTGGGTACCTTACCATGAACATGTGATTTGGATTTAAAGGATTATCTGAAAAAAAGAAAAGGATCATCTGCCTCATTTGCTCTTTTGTTTCTCATGGACCACATTTAAGTAATCAAGACAGATCTGATTATTAGTACTGTATCTTAAGGATTTTTCTTGTAACCTGATAAAACTACATAAATGATATGCTATAGATAACAAAAAGGCCAGCCTGTTTTTTGGGTTTTTTTTTTTTTTTTTTTTTTTTTTTTTGCGGTATGCGGGCCTGTCACTGCTGTGGCCTCTCCCGTTGTGGAGCACAGGCTCGGGAAGCGCAGGCTCAGCGGCCATGGCTCATGGGCCCAGCCGCTCCGTGGCACGTGGGATCCTCCCAGACCGGGGCACGAACCCGTGTCCCCTGCATCGGCAGGCGGACTCTCAACCACTGCGCCACCTGGGAAGCCCCAGCCTGTTTTTAAGCCTGTGATGTCCCAGCAAACAAAATTGCACAAATCATGCTTACTTTTCATATACTGAGGTCCACCTGTAGATTTGAATCTGAGTACATTTGTGATTTGAACATGCAGGTTATGAGTAAAGGAAGTTTTGAGGAGATTACTTCATGAGAGAACAAAAGACAAGTTCCTTCCAGTGGTCAGAAAAAAGAAAGGTGTCCTTTCTGTTAACATGATAACCAAATGGAACGTTCTAAGTCTTAGCGGTAGTCCCATTATTGTTCACAGTGGAGGATCTATGTAGGGGAATGTGATGGGTAGTAGGGTCTGAGATGAAGAAGGACTTCTTCCTCTACATATTTCTCTATTTCTCCCTACCACCTCCCTTCACACACCCCCTGCCCCCTGGTTCTCTATTTCTGTCTCTGTCTCTCTCTCTCACATCCAGGCACACGAAACACACTTTTTAATCTTTACCTGGTTTTGGGAGGCAATGCCACTTGATAACTAAGTTTGGACTTTGCAGTCAAGCTCCACTGTGGCCTAGTTCGGGGACTCTGCTAGAGCTATTTAACTCGTCTGACCTTCAGTTATCTCATTGGGAATAATTACGATCATACCAGCCTCTTAGTGTTGTTGAGGGACTAAATGAGGTAACGTCTGTGAGATGCCTAGTGCAGAACCTGGCACATAGTAAATTCTCATTAAGTAGAAGCTATTTCTTTTATTCTCAGAGAACAATTACAAACCACATTGTGAAATTGTAATGGACAGGAATTATGTTTCAATTTTTAAAAGGTTCATTTTTGGAGGAAATAGCATTAAGAATAAGCATATACCTATATGTTATTATCAGAGCACTTATAAATATCTCATGGTAAAATAACAAGAAAATGGTGTTTACTATCAGCCTTGAAGTTCAAGTCTACATTTGGCAGTTAACCTTAATTCTTTTTTTTTTTTTTTTAAAGAAGATGTTGGAGGTAGGAGTTTATTAATTAATTTATTTATTTTTGCTGTGTTGGGTCTTCGTTTCTGTGCAAGGGCTTTCCCTAGTTGTGGCAAGCGGGGGCCACTCTTCATTGCGGTGCGCAGGCCTCTCACCATCGCAGCCTCTCTTGTTGTGGAGCGCAGGCTCCAGACGCGCAGGCTCAGTAGTTGTGGCTCACAGGCCCAGTTGCTCCGTGGCACGTGGGATCCCCCCAGACCAGGGCTCGAACCTGTGTCCCCCGCATTAGCAGGAAGATTCTCAACCACTGCGCCACCAGGGAAGCCCTAACCTTAATTCTTAAGAAGTAACAGCAGCTCCTTTAGTCCACTGTAATGATGTTAAATATATTAAAAGATACATTAAATAGCTTTTAATGCTGTGATAAAAATGTATAACCCATATGCAAGGGGGTAGAGCATGAAAAAGTAAAAGAATTTTTTAAGCATGGAAAAGGGCTCTCCGCAGGGATGGTGGTTGGAGGGCTAGTTGCAAGGTCTGCATATTAAGTAAAGATCTTTTTGTTCCTTGCCCTGAAGCTGTGGAAGAAGAGAGATTTTTTCAAAGGAGATCGAGGAAGCAACTCTAGAGAAAGGAGTCATCTATTCCTAAGGAACTTAATCCTCCCCACCAAAAATGACAGGGATGGTAGAAGTCGCTCTTCCCAGGAAGGTGTGAGCAGGGACCCAAGATTTTGGAAGACACAGGAGCATTTGGAGCTGAAAAGTCGAGTGAGCCATAGCAGCACCCAGGGAAAGAGCAAAGGCTTACTGAGGCTGGTGGGAAGAGTGGACCAGAGGGTGAGGAGGGCCAGAAAGAGGTTACTGATCTTGAGGTCTTGCAGCCAAGACATGTCCTCTTGGGAGTTTGTCTTTGGGGGCTGGTGAGCAGAGAGAAATCACAGTTTTGAGAAGGCAGAGCAAAGGATAAAGAATCACAGATCAAATCAGGAGTCCTAGCTTTGGGACCTCACCGAGAGTCTGGCTCTCAGGGATAGGTTTGGTATTGTTGTGAATGGACATGAATTCCACAGTGATAGGAGGTAAAAGATAAAAACATTGAAGTAACCGTGGTCACCTGAGAAAAGGCAAAAGGCCTAAGGATATTTGAGGAAAATCCTGCAAAGTCCTGACTACTGCCAAAGACAGAGTAATCTGGCCAGGTCAAGCCTAGAATACAGGAGAGGGCAAAGCTGAGGACCTTGACTAGGACTGAGGCTGTGTCCATACCCATCTATGTCTAGACACACTCACCAGTCCTTTGATGAGAAAGTATGTGTTGATCACATGGAAACCATGCCTGTGTATTACTCCTTATTGGTAACAGAACACAAATATATGTCCACGTTAAAAACTTGGCACATCTATAGTGTAGCCTGGATTCCTCTCAATTAATCTCTGTATGTTCACAATTCTCAAGATAAAGAATCCTGTTCAGATGTTTCAATAACATCTGATGTTTCAGTAACATCAGTTGCATTCAGAGGAAACTGAATCAAAGTAAACAACTAAACTTCAGTGGATCCAGATGACTGTCGACTTGGAGAGTACCATGGTGCAATTGTAATCATAATAAGAGTGTATATTTTGGAGTCAGCCAGATCCAGGTCTGAAACCCATCTCTAGCACTATTTAGAGCTGTGGACATATTTTTAACCTGTGCTGGCATTAATTCCTCATGAGAAAAATGGGGACTCTGATGGTAACCTTGCAGGGTGGTTTGTTTTATAAGATTAAATGACCTTACACATGGAAAGTATTTGGAACAAGGTAGGTGCCCAGTAAATGTTAATCCCTTTTCTCATGATTTTGACCTTGCCAAGAAACACAGACCCAGATACAGTTCTGACAGTCACCCTGAAATTTATGACCCCTGGGCCAAGATTTACCAAGTTGTGCAGGCTTCCAAAGGGGCCCTAAGGTCTCTGGAGTCAGACTGACTGGACTCAGAACCACTCAGTGGTGGTATGAATGTGGAGGAATTGCTTATTCTCTCTATGACTTAGATTTCTTACATGTCAATTAAGATGGTCATACCCACCTCACAGGGTTGTTTTGAGTGCTAAATGAAATAATTCACATAAGGCACTTGGAATGATCTAAGAAAGGTAGACTGAGGTGAAGTCCATAGAGACAGATTTTCCAGAATGTCAAGATCTGGTGTAGCAGTCTCCAGAGTTGCCTGGTTAAGCCTTGGTCAAAGGAGCACTGGAGGGTAGGTAGCGTGTTGATTGCAAGGCCCCTACTAGTTCCTGTAGATGATTCTCAATAGGCCACAGTAGCTCTCCAGGGAGACATTTTGGCATAGGTACAGAACCTGGGAATGGCCAACTTAATAGAGCCAATCTCTGTGGCACTGTAATCCCTTAGGGCCAACTGTGGATGGGTAGCCTTTTCTCAAAGTTCTACACTATGTTTATTTTCTTATTTGCTTATTTTCTCTTCTCCCCACTTAAACGTTAGCCTTCTGAGAACAGGGACATTGAATTGCACACTTCTGTATTCCCAGTGCTTAGAACTGAACCTGGCAAGAGGTAGGTGAGCAGAGGCTCCATAATATTTGCTGAATAAATGTATAAGCATTCCCCTGCTGATCACACTAGATTATTTCTGAGGCTTGTATCCAAGGTTCTATAATTAGTCAAGTCTCTTTTGGTGAAAGTGACAGGAACGCCACACCAAAGAGCTTAAGTAAACAGGAAATTTATTAGCTCATATAACCAAGAAGTCCAAGGGTTGGATCCATGGCCTTGAACATGGTAATCAGGATCCTATAATCCTATACTAGGATCCTATATGCTTTCCTCTGTGTTAGTGTCATACATTGGAGATAAATATTTGTATGCGGAAAGTTTACTGGGGAGTGCTCTTGGTATCATGTGTGAGGAGAGTGAAGAAAGTAGGCTTGGGCAGAGGGAGGCAGCTGATTCTGTGGGGAGCTCTGGAACTGGAAAACCGTTCAGGGTTGTTTTGTTTGACCCATTATTCAGTCATTGGGTCAGGTGGCTCTGTCTGGCTGATGGCAACTCATGGAGAGCAGCTCATCTGTGAGCCACCAGCTGCCAATATGCCAAGCCACTAGGGAAATGAGTGCTCCAGTTCTGAAGGTGTGATCTTCATGCATCCAGTTAGCTGACCTCAGATTCAGTATTGGCTTAGGAATGTGAATTTTAAAGTCTACATAAGGCCAAAGATATCCTTGGCTATCTGTTTTGTACATGGATCTGTCACTTTGTAAGGGATAACTTCTCTCTCATTTCTTCCTCTAGAGAAAGACTCCTCCAAACCCCAAGAACTGCTGACATCATTTGTTGTCCTGACTCTCCAACTAGGATTTTGATGTGTTTTCTGGCACCACAAAATTCATTTTTTTCCCACTTATTTGAGTTTATACAATTTCACATTTTGTTTTTTTAGCTTAGTCTAAAAACTTTTTTCATTATTAACAACTCTTGGGAACATCATTGTAATGATTAAGTAGCATATGTTCTATGAATATATCAGTAGTTATTTTAAATAATTTCTCCATAATTTGGACATTTAAGCTATTTTCCATTTTTATGCTTATAAATAAATAATAACATCCTGTGCATGTCCGTTTGCATTTCAAATTATTTCTCACGATAGATTCCTACCAGTAAAATAACTGGATCGTAGAATATGAACATTTTTATCCTCATTATTTTTTAAAAATTGCAAATGTAATGATTGCTTACTATAAATTATGCATGAAATACAGGGAATTTAGCTCATAATTTTCTATTAAGAAGTAATTAATATATATAGCTTCCCTCCCAAACAAATAAACCATTTCTTATTGCAATCACCTGGACTTCTGTTTCTTGATGATCAGTATTATGCTTCTATTATCTTAGAAATTCTTTCTTAGTAATTGCTTTGAAATTTGAAATCACGTTGTTGACAATCATTTCAACTTAACTCTAAGTTTTACAAGTTTCTCTGCTACTTCTTGCTTTTCTGGGAATATCTCCCCTTTACTTGCTCAATCCACAAGGTCACAGTGGGAGCAGCCATATTCTTATACATGACTTTGTCACTGAAGCTACAGTTGATTGTGAACCTCTGGTGGACCTCTGACCCAAATTGAGATATAAGCTCCATTCCCTGAGAAAGTTAGAATTGAATTAGGAGGTTCAAGCCTCAGTTTGGCTGTTGGCTTCCCTCTTGAATGAAGAGGTTATAAATTCACTTCTCACCATGCAGAATGGATTCAGATAAATAACATTTTTAATGCTTTCTTGTGTTTACAAGGAAGAATGAGAAATTCCTAAATGCCAAAGACTTAGATTAGTAAAAGCACAAGGTAAAACTATGACAGCCCCAGACTGAGGTATTATCAGATTCAGTATCAACTTAATAACTTGGATTTTAATGTCTGCATAATGACCAGAGACACTCTTGATATATTATTTTGTACATTGATCTCTCATGGTCTATTTATTCTTGTGATGAAACAAGTATAATTAGATATATTTTAATAGCTGGAAAGTCTAATTTCTTCATATTACCATTGATTTTCATTTTTAAAAGTTAAACTCTTTCTCTAGCTAAAAATCAGAATCATTTTAAGATCCTACTCCAAATTCCATTACAATGGAGATTGGTATGGCAATATATTTTATACGTTAATTTAGAATTATTGATACTTTATAATAAGTGCCTTCCTACCTAGTTATATGATGTGTCCCTTTTAGTTATTTATTTGCTTGTTTCATTTTTTGGAAACTTAGGTTCAGAGAGTTGACTTAAACATACTTCTCATCATCTTTGGTTTGTTCAAGGCTATTCTCTCATGTATTTTCAATTGCCCTTCATTTCTGAGAAAGTCCATCTGTGGTCAAAGAGAATAAAGCCGACCTACAGAGAGAAGAAAAAGAGAAACGGTAACAGGGGCAGTGATGCTCCTTCTGGGTCCCAGGCACTGTTTCTATTCTGTTGCAGAGGTCCAACTACATCCCTACTCCTGGACTCTGTATCAGACAACCTCTAAAGTGCACTTCAGATCCTTTCAGCCCTGCCTGTCTCTGAACAATTGTTTATACCAATAAGCAAGTAGCTCTGGGTGAGCTCTAACTTCACTTAGGCACAACCAGACAGGGCCTGCTGCATGTCTGCACTGCTTGACTCTCACTTTCTTCCTCTTACCTCCTTCCTGGGGCTTCCCTTTTGGACCTGCAGCATGGGAAATTTCAGGATCTGTGTTGTGCCCATTTATGACGGTACCACCCGGAAGTGCAGAGAAGTCACCTCTTTGTGGGGCAAACCATTGTCCAATGGAGTCAGGAGCTGTTGAATAGACTGTTCTGATATTCAGTCATCCACATAGCCTCCTGTAAAATAGATACTCCTGCCAGATCACTCTTTAGACACCAAGGGACAACCAGATTAGTAACATACCCTCGTTTGGCTCTCCTTCCTTTGCTTATGAATTCCTTTCCCCTCACTCCTCCCAGGCTTGCATGCTCTAATTAATTAGAAGCACATAAGCTTTTGCATCAGGCTTTGGTTTCTAGGGGACTCAATCTAAGATAGAGTTTGAAAAATAGTTTTGCATTCTTATAATAACTTGCCCTTTTGCCTAAGCTAGTTCACAGAGATTCCTGTTACTTGTAAACAAAATAGATTTAAGTAATAACACCCTTCTATTATTATTTATTTTAAATTTTCTCTGGAGAAAAATCTTCAAGAATTTTTTTCAAAAATTGTATGTTGAAGGCAAGCTTTTTGATTTTATGGATGTGTATCATTTTCCCCTTTGAATCATATAGTTTGAATATAGAGCAATGGTATAGCCATAAAATCTGTTATCCTTAAAGGTTTGTGGAAAGTAGTTTATTATTTAAACACCCTGTCTAGAAGCTGATAAGTTTGACACCAATATGATTCTCATTCTTTGGTTTTCTAATATGTTTTTGGAATTAAAAAAATTTAAGATCAGAAATTTCATGATTGATCAAGATGGCAGAGTAGAAGGATATGCACTCACTCCCTCTTGCGAGAGCACCAGAATCACAACTAACTGCTGAACAATTATCGAAAGGAGGACACTGGAATCCACCAAAAAAGATGTCCCATGTCCAAGGACAGGGGAGAAGCCACAATGAGATGGTAGGAGGGGTGCAGTCACAATAAAATCAAATCCCATGGTCGCTGGGTTGGTGACTCGCAAACTGGAGAACACTAATACCACAGAGGTCCACCCACTGGAGTGAAGTTTCTGAGCCCCATGTCAGGCTTCCCAACCTTGAGGTCTGGCAACAGGAGGAGGAATTCCTAGAGAATCAGATGTTGAAGGCTGGCAGAATTTGATTACGAGATTTCAACAGGACTGCGGGAAGTGGAGACTCCACTCTTGGAGGGAATGCAAAAAGTAGTGTGCGCATCAGGACACAGGGGAGGGAGTGGTGACCCCGGAAGTGAGACTGAACTGGACATACCTTCTAGTGTTGGAGGGTCTCCTGCAGAGGCAGGGGGTGGCTGTGGCTCACGACAGGGACAAGGACACTGGCAGCAGAAGTTCTGGGAAGAGCCCTTGGCATGAGCCCTCCTGGAGTTGGCCATTAGCCCCACCAGAGAGCCTGTAGGCTCTGATGTTGGGTCTCCTCAGGCCAAAAAACCAACAGGGAGGTAACCCAGCCCCACCCATCAGTAGACAAGAGGATTAAAGTTTTACTGAGCTCTCCTCACCAGAGCAACACCCAGCTCTACCCACCTCCAGTCACCCACATCAGGAAGCATGCACAAGCCTCTTAGATAGCTTCATCCACCACAGGGCAGACAGCAGAAGCAAGAACTACAGTCCTGCAGCTTGTGGAACAAAAACCACATTCACAGGAAGACAGACAAAACGAAAAGGCAGAGGGCTATGTACCAGATGAAAGAACAAGATAAAACCCTAGAAAAACAACTAAATGAAGTGGAGATAGATAGGCAACCTTCCAGAAAAAGAACTCAAAATAATGATAGTGAAGATGATCCAGGACCTCAGAAAAAGAATAGAGGCAAAGATGGAGAAGATGCAAGGAATGTCTTCACAAAGACCTAGAAGAATTACAGAAAAAACACCTAGAAGAATTAAAGGACAAACAAACAGAGATGAACAATGCAATAACTGAAATGAAAAATACACTAGAAAGACTCAATAGCAGAATAACTGAGGCAGAAGAACAGATAAGTGACCTGGAAGACAGAATGGTGGAATTCACTGCCATGGAACAGAATAAAGAAAAAAGAATGAAAAGAAATGAAGACAGTCTAAGAGACTTCTGGGACAACAGTAAATGCACAAACTTTTGCATTATAGGGGTCCCAGAAGGAGAAAAGAGAGAGAAAGGACCCAAGAAAATATTTGAAGAGATTATAATCGAAAACTTCCTTAACATGGGAAAGGAAATAGTCACCCAAGTCCAGGAAGTGCAGAGAGTCCCAGGTAGGATAAATGCAAGGAGAAACACACCAAGACACATAGTAAACAAACTGACAAAAATTAAAGACAAAGAAAAATTATTGAAAGCAACCAGGGAAAAATGACAAATAACATAAAAGGGAACTCCCATAAGGTTAACAGATGATTTCTCCGCAGCAGCTCTATAAGCCAGAAAGGAGTGGCATGATATATTTAAAGTGATGAAAGGGAAGAATCTACAACTAAGATTACTCTACCCAGAAAGGATCTCATTCAGATTTGATGGAGAAATCAAAAGCTTTACAGACAAGCAAAAGCTAAGAGAATTCAGCACCACCAAACCAGCTCTACAGCAAATGCTAAAGGAACTTCTCTAAGTGGGAAACACAAGAGAAGAAAAGGACCTACAAAAACAAACCCAAAACAATTAAGAAAATTGTCATAGGAGCATACATATCGATAATTACCTCAAATGTGAATGGATTAAATGCTCCAACCAAAAGACACAGGCTTGCTGAATGAATACAAAAACAAGACCCAAATATATGCTGTCTACAAGAGACTCACTTCAGACCTAGAGACACATACAGACTGAAAGTGAGGGGATGGAAAAAGATATTCCATGCAAATGGAAATCAGAAGAAAGCTGGAGTAGCAATACTCATATCACAATAAAATAGACTTTAAAATAGAGAATGTTACAAGAGATAAGGAAAGACACTGCATAATGATCAAGGGATCAATCCAAGAAGAAGTTATAACAATTATAAATATATATGCACCCAACATTGGAGCACCTCAATACATAAGGCAATTTCTAACAGCTATAAAAGAGGAAATCAACAGTAACACAATAACAGTGGGGGACTTTAACACCTCACTTACACCAATGGACAGATCATCCAAACAGAAAATTAATAAGGAAACACAGGCTTTAAATGACACAATATACCAGATAGATTTAATTGATATTTATAGGACATTCCATTCAAAAACAGCAGATTACATTTTCTTCTCAAGTGCACACGGAACATTCTCCAGGATAGATCACATCTTGGGTCACAAATCAAGCTTTGATATTTTTAAGAAAAATGAAATCATACCAAGCATCTTTTCTGACCACAAAGCTATGAGATTAGAAATGAATTACAGGGAAAAAAATGTAAAAAACACAAACACATGGAGGTTAAACAGTACGTTACTAAATAACCAAGAGATCACTGAAGAAATCAAAGAGGAAATCAAAAAATACCTAGAGACAAATGACAATGAAAACACGACAATCCAAAACCTCTGGGATGCAGCAAAAGCAGTTCTAAGAGGGAAGATTATAGCAATACAAGCCTACCTCAAGAAACAAGAAAAATCTCAAACAAACAACCTAACAACCTTACACCTAAAGGAACTAGAGAAAGAAGGACAAACAAAACCCAAAGTTAGTAGAAGGAAAGAATTCATAACGATCAGAGCAGAAATAAATGAATTAGAAACAAAGAAAACAATAGCAAAGATCAATAAAGCTAAAAGCTGGTTCTTTGTGAAGATAAACGTAATTGAGAAACCTTTAGCCAGACTCATCAAGAAAAACAGGGAGGGGACTCAAATCATATAAAATTAGAAATGAAAAAGGAGAAGTTACAACAGACACCACAGAAATACAAAGCATCCTAAGAGACTACTACAAGCAACTCTATGCCAATAAAATGGACAACCTGGAAGAAATGGACAGATTCTTAGAAAGGTATAAGCTTCCAAGACAGAACTAGGAAGAGGTAGAAAATATGAACAGACCAATCACAAGTAATGAAACTGTGATTAAAAATCTTCCAACAAACAAAAGTCCAGGACCAGATGGCTTCACAGGTGATTTCTATCAAACATTTGGAGAAGAGCTAACACCCATCCTTCTCAGACTCTTACAAAAAACTGCAGAGGAAGGAACACTCCCAAACTCATTCTATGAAGCCACCATCACCCTGATACCAAAAGCAGACAGAGATACTACAAAAAAAAAAAGAAAATTACAGACCAATATCACTGATGTATATAGATGCAAAAATCCTCAACAAAATACTAGCAAACAGAATCCAACAACACATTAAAAGGATCATACACGATCAAGTGGGATTTATCCCAGGGATGCAAGGATTCTTCAATATACACAAATCAATCAATGTGACGCACTATATTAACAAATTAACATTTAAGAAGAAGTAAAGTGAAAGTAAAGTAATAGGAATATAAAGTAAGACTTCCAAACTAGTTGAAGAATAAAAGACAATGTATAAAACCAAATTCATTCAAAATAAAGCAGGGAGGGCTTCCCTGGTGGCACACTGGTTAAGAATCCACCTGCCAATGCAGGGGACACGGGTTCGAGCCCTGGTCCCGGAAGATCCCACATGCCATGGAGCAGCTAAGCCCGTGTGCCACAGCTGCTGAGCCTGAGCTCTAGAGCCCATGAGCCACAACTACTGAGCTCACGTGCCACATCTACTGAAGCCCACGCGCCTAGAGCCTGTGCTCCACAACAAGAGAAGCCACCGCAATGAGAAGCCCGCACACCGCAACGAAGAGTAGCCCCCACTCACCACAGCTAGAGAAAGCCCGCGCGCAGCAGAAAAGACCCAATGCAGCCAAAAATAAATAAATAAATTTATTTAAAAATAAATAAATAAAGTTAAAAAATAAAGCAAGGAATGAGAAAGAGATAGACACACACACAAACAGAAAGAGAATCAGCAGTTTTAAAAAACCTGCCTATAAACAAAACTAAACTTCATAAGGCCAATATGGTTTTATAAGCATTTACTGAATGTTCAAGCAACAAAACAGATAATTTTCATCTTATACATAACATTCCAAAGAATAGTTAAGTAAGGACAATTTTCCAATTCATGTTATGAGAATAATGTAACCTTCAATCTAAGGACTGAACAAGAAAGGAAAATTATTGGCTAATTTTACCTGGAGACACAGGTACAAATGCAGCTGGATGAGAGCGCTTTGAACATATCATTGACTCTTCCAGTAGGGGGAGCCCACTGACAGTATCCATTCATGGTAGCTTCTTCCCAACGGCTGAGTAGTTGATCCTGCAGGATCAGGTCCTGATCTGAGCATCTTACTGATAGACACTTTTTTGTCTCTCACAGTATAGAGA